>NC_042615.1:220978275-221657819 GCF_901001135.1 Rhinatrema bivittatum | reverse complement strand
TGCACCACAGCTTAGTCACCTGACTGCAGCTTGACCATTCAGAGGGACTCCTCCATGGAGAGAGGTGAAAGCTCATGGTGGAGCTTCATAGCTGGGCCTGGGGAAGAGAACACAGACTGCACAGACAGGGACAATACAGAATGGCCTGCTGGATGCAGCACCGATTGGCTTTTGGTAGGCAGCGCAGAGGAACCAGATGCAGGCACTGCAGAGAGGCCAAATGGTAGCATGGAAGAAAGGCCAGACGAAGGTGCTATCGTGGGATTGGATGCAGGTGTAGCAGCGAAACCCGAGAGGCACTATAGAAAGCCCAGAGCGAGGCACTGTAGAGTGCCCAGACACCAGCACTGCTGAAGGACCAGAGGGAGGCACTGCAGATGACGAAGGCACAGAGAAGTTAGAAAAAGCCATGAAGAAGGTTTCTGGTGCATCAGTAGGACATGATCTGAAGGAGAAAAGTAATAGCACTTTCAAGACACTCCAGGTTTCTCTCAGCCAGGACTTGCTCAAGTTGCTAAGGCTACCAGTAATGTAAGAGACCTATACTGGTAAGGACTGCCAGAAGAATGAGAGTGCAGAAAGTGACTGTCTTACAAGAGAGCCCAGAGAGAGTTGCCATGGAGATGCCAGCAAGAGAGACTACAGAGGAGCCTAGGCATGGCATTAGAGAGAAGTCTGTCAAAGGTAGTGCAAGAATTACAAACCCAAGTGGTAGGCTTGCAGATAGAGCTGAAAGCAGAGAAGCAGTTGTGCTTCCAAGCAGAGAAGCAAGAAATCCCCAGGATGGACCTGGAAGTGGCAGCATTAGAATTAAATAGCTGCCAGCAGACCAGAGAGGACCATGTGGAGCTCAAGGACCAGATAAGAACATAAGAAATTGCCATGCTGGGTCAGACCAAGGGTCCATCAAGCCCAGCATCCTGTTTCCAACAGAGGCCAAACCAGGCCATAAGAACCTGGCAATTATCCAAACACCAAGAAGATCCCATATTACTGATGCTAGTAATAGCAGTGGCTATTTTCTAAGTAAACTTGATTAATGGACTTCTCCTACAAGAACTTATCCAAATCTTTTTTAAACCCAGCTACACTAACTGCACTAACTACATCCCCTGGTAACAAATTCCAGAGTTTAATTGTGCATTGAGTGAAAAATAATTTTCTCTGATTAGTTTTAAATGTGCCCCATGCTAACTTCATGGCGTGCCCCCTAGTCCTTTTATTATTCGAAAAAGTAAATAACCGATTCACAATTACCCGTTCTAGACCTCTCATGATTTTAAACACCTCTATCATATCCCCCCTCAGCCGTCTCTTCTCCAAACTGAACAGCCCTAACCTCTTCAGCCTTTCCTCATAGGGGAGCTGTTCCATCCCCTTTATCATTTTGGTTGCCCTTCTCTGTACCTTCTCCATCGCAACTATATCTTTTTTGAGATGTGGCGACCAGAATTGTACACAGTATTCAAGATGCGGTCTCATCATGGAGCGATACAGAGGCATTATAACATTTTCCGTTTTATTAACCATTCCCTACCTAATAATTCCTAACATTCTGTTTGCTTTTTTGACTGCTGCAGCACACTGAGCCAACGATTTTAAAGTATTATCCACTATGATGCCTAGATCTTTTTCCTGGGTTGTAGCTCCTAATATAGAACCTAACATTGTGTAACTACAGCAAGGGTTATTTTCCCCTATATGCAACACCTTGCACTTGTCCACATTAAATTTCATCTGCCATTTGGATGCCCAATCTTCCAGTCTATCAAGGTCCTCCTGTAATGGATCTCCATGATGATCTCCCAAATCTGGAGCTCTCTGACAGAAGTGGAGGATGCCCAAGTGGCCAGTGAGCAGCTGAAGAGGAGCTGGTGGCTGCAATGCAGATTCAGCATGTGCTTCTGTGGCAGCACACTGAGCTAAGGAAAGCATGTGAGGTCACAGTAACTGGTCTGGAGGCACAGTTGGCAGATGCAACCAGGAATCAGGACAAAAGCCAGCTGGAAAAGGAGCAGCTCTTACAGACTTTGTAGCACCTGCAGGCAATGTTCCCTCTAAGGACTGGGTTGCTGTGTGCAAAAATGTTTACTCGTGAGCAAATATTTTTGGTTTCATTACACTGTGAGCATGACTTTCTTTGATGCAAAAAGCCTCTCAGTTTTATGCTCACAGTAACCCACTCCTTAGCGGGAACACTGGAGCAGCTTGCACACAAACCTTTTTACATACACACACTTGCATGTTTGCTTTCATACTCTCTCTCACATATACATGCTCATTCTCATAAATACACACATACTAACTTTCATGCCTCTCATTCACTCCCCAGACTCTCACACACACATGCACACTCACTCAGTTCTTCTCCTCTTCCACACACACACTCAACGCAGTAACTGCAAACGCTTCACTGCTAAACACTATGAGAAGTAACACAAACCCCTGCAAAAAAAAAAAAAAGATACCTAGAACCTTGCCATACCATATTATACCATATCATACCAGCACTATCTCAGGACTCAGCCTTAGCTATGACACAGCAGCAATGCAAATATTATACTATGCTCTAGAACACTAATACACCACCTGCTGCTCCAAAGCCCCACAGAAAAACTACATGCCAGTAGCCATACTGCACCTCAGTCACATATGTAGAACACAGACAGACCCTTACCCAATACAGAATAAGGGACTACAAATTAGAAACAGAAACAGGCAGACAAAATAAAATGGAAAGCCCAAGAAAACCAGACTCTGAACAGTGGAATACTGAAGAAAGAACAAAATACAAATATGTAATGCACATTCCCAAAGATAACATATGCCAATCACAAAAAATTCAAAATATATATATATATTTTTTACTTTTTGTCTGATCTTATTTCTCTAATCAGTTGGTCTCAGGCTTTTTTTTTTTCCACTTTCCCTTTCTCGGTTTTTTCTCAATTCCTTTTATAGGATCTCTTTTTTTTCTGTTTCTTCTCTCTCTATCTGTCTTCTTCCCATCCTCCCTCAAACACACACTCTTGTGCTCATTCTTACATATTATCTCTCTCTCAAATACTCTCTCTCACACCTACACAGACTCCCACTCACATGCTGTGGTTTATACCCGGCTCTCACTTTTACATGCTATCTCTCTCTCATATACACACTGGTTCTCTCATATGCTGTCTTACTCTCAAACACAGGCTCTCACTCTCACATGATGACTTACACACACAAGCTCTTATTCACACATGCTCACACACACACACACACACACTCACTGCTTCCCACACTCACACCCACACCCCAGGCAAGCTCCAATTCATTCTCACACTGATCTCCCCACCCCCCAGGCAGGCTTCTATTCATTTTCACACCCACACATAGACCCCCAAGCAGGCACCCATTCATTCTCATACACAGATAGATTGAGGCCCCCCCCCAGGTAGGAACCCATTTTCACACAGACTCCCAGGCAGGTACCCATTCATTCTCTCTCTCTCTCTCGCACACACACACACAGATTGACAGACTCCAAAGTAGGCACACATTCTCACACACAAAGTAGGCACCCGTTCATTCACACACATACAGAGGCAAGCTCCCATTTATACACATACTTAAGGATGGCCCCCTTTTTCTTTTGCTGGGAGCCTTTCTCACTCTGCTGCCACTGTCACTGCGCTGCGTGGCTGTTCGGGAGGAGCCAATCACTGCTTTTGGCACTGAAGCCTGTTCCACTGCTTCCTCTGTGTAGGCCCCACGATATAAAAAATTTGCGGGTCTCTCACTTCCTTCATGCTGATTCGTGCATCGCGAGATCAGCACAGAGAAAGTGCTACTCTTGCGAGCTTTTAATACTGCGGGTCACCCAGAGCTTGGGGGGGGGGGGGGGGGTGTCTCATCTGTGCTTTGGGCCGTGGTGGGATGAGCTCCATCACAGCCCCGCTGGTCTTATTGCACGGGAGTAGAAAAGTTGTGCGCGGCCTCCGGGAAAGTTGTGCGAGGCTGTGCACATGCGCAGCTTAGAGGGAACATTGCCTGCAGGCAACCTACATCCCCCCCCCTCCCCCAGAGCTGCATGAAAAGGAAACTGCTGCCATGAAAAGTAACATGGTACAGCTCCAAAGGCAGCTGGAGGAACTCGTAAGGAGCCATGGACAGTGGCAAGCCAAGGCATAGCAACTGGTGGTTGCCAATGCTGAGCTTCAGACCCATGTGCAGGAGGAAGTCCCTCAGAGAGAACAGTGCCAGAGAGAGAGAAGAGGCAGTCTGACAGGAGAATGAGTAGCTGACTGAAGCACATGTGATACTTAGACAGCAGCTAGCAGACTTGCAGCACTGGACCAAGAGCATAGGAAGAAAGTGGCAGTTCTGGAAAGCACCATGCAGACTCTGCAGAAACAAGTGACACAGGCCAGACATGAGTGTGATCAGGGGGAGACTGCAGCTCTGCGTGCAGCCACCAAAGCACAGAACCAGGAGCTGGACACCGTCCAGGATTGCATCCGCCTCAAGCACACTCCTCTGGGGAGCACCCAAGAGCTAGAGCAGCATCTCCAAGCTACGGTGAATGAGCTCAGGCAGCAGCTAACTGAGCAGGAGAAGAGCTGCAGGGAAAAGCAGGAGGCAGTGAAGGAGAAACAATGGGAGAATAAGAGACTGCAGGCTGAAATGCCCATTCGGGAGCAGGTGCAGGTACTGAGCAATACTCTGCAGAGCAGCACAGATGGATCATGTGTCCCTGAAAAGGTTTGAGGCAATGCAGCAGACACTGAAAAGAAGCATCAAGAATCTGCAGGAAGAGCTGCACATGACAACGGCAAGGCACACCTAAGATCTAAAGGCGTTAAGGCAACAGGAGCAGCAGAAGGCCTTTGAATATGTGTCTGTGAAGGAAGCAATACAGAAAGATATTGTTGCATCCCAGAACACCCTGGCAGAGAAGGCGATTGCTGTCCAAGCTATAAGACTTGGCGTTAGAGTTATGCCTAAGCCTTCAAGGGAAGGAAATACTAAAGCTTCAGCAGGAATTGAAATCTGCTAAACTATGGGATGCTGGGGGCATGTCTAGTTTTTGGATAAAAGAAGTTAGTGGCGTGTATGAAAAAGGTGCTCCGCTGAACCAGGAGCATCAAAATGAGATCATCAGAAGGCAAGAAGATTTAAAAAATGCTAGTCTCATGAAAAGGAAGTTAATGCCCTGCAAATTAGGGTGGAAAAGATTTCTAGAGAGAAGGAATCTGGGAAAAACAAGCTTGAGTATGCCAACAAGGAGAATACAGAGGTGATAGAACTTTGGAAGTCAAAGTGGAAGTCAGAACTGCAAAATGTAATGGGAAGTTTAAAAATCAGCCAAGATGCTGAGAGATCCGCTCTTGCAAAAGAGATTCATGCTCTGGAGAGTATGCATTTAGACACCATAGAAGGGAAAGAGAAACTGGATCACAGCGGAGATGCTGATAAAGAAAGAAGAAATGGGAAAAGTTTCTCAGAGAAGCCAGACATCTGAGGTAGCTGGAGTACTACAAGAGCAGGACGAGAAGCTTGCTAGTCTTGAGAATATTGCGTCTGCTGAGAGTCAGTTTCTAGATTAATTGGCAAAAGAATTCCAGGTTTGGAAAGAGAAACCACAACAGCAGCACCCAAAAGAAGTCACGAGAGTCCTGCTGGAGGAAAATTGGGTCTCAGAGCTCCAGATAGGCTCAGATAAAGGACTATGGGTGGAAACTGGGCAAAGGGCACAGTAGGTGACGGTGCTAGTCCCATCTGGGGTAACCCTAATGTGTAGGGGCGAGCTTGACCCTAGAACCCTGACCCCAAGCCTAGCTGGCAGGAGGACAAATGAAGGGGAGTGGGGGGTTCGAAATACTTCCCTGGATGGAATCCAGGTGGACTGAAAACACTTGGACCAACGGGACCAAGCTGAGGGAAGGGAATATAACTGAATGGCCTTACTACCCCTCCTTCTCCTGTGCGGGAGGAGAGGTAATAAATCCCATATAGGGAGAGAGCTTTATGGGCGGGACCCTGCTAAGCAGGAATAGCTCTGTGGGTGGGTCCCTGCTGGGCAGGTTAAGAGGCAGAGCTTAGCTGGTATCAGGGAGACCCCCATGTCTCCAGGAGTAGGAGTTCCTGACCCTCTGTGAGTTGTGTTGGAAGTATACTGTAAAGGTAGGCAGTTATTGTTAATGTTATTTTCTGCTTATGTTAATACAAGTTGAAATTGCATGAGAACAGGCTGGAGTCGGTGTGGTTCCTGCTCCAGCCCACAAGATATCACCCAGTCGTTCTCACAGTACCATCACTGTGATTATAATTCACCAATCTAACAGCTATTTAGCAATTTTTTTAGCAAGCAAAATGTTTTCTGATTTTGTATGCAGTGGCCACTATAAATAGTGCTATAATTTTCAGTACAAGAAAAATTACTAACATAAAGCCTGGAGTTGCCACTTTCTCTTTTTTAAGCTTATACCAACTATATGGTACATTTCTCCTGCAAGGAATAAAATAGCCTTTACAATTAATTCCCCATAATTTGGTTCCCTTTTTTCCTAACAATTTGGTGAAGAATCTTGCCCAGATATAGTATTCAGAAAGGAATGTTTATTTTAAAGGGGGTGACATTAAGAATCTTGAGCTTAGTGTGTTTTAGGTAACAGGAATCAGCATCATCCCTTAAGGTCATAAGGGAGCCTTAAGTTGCAATGTTCTCAGATAATACAGACGATCTCTGAAGGTAACAGGAAAGCCTTAACAGGTTTTGTGCTGGTTTGATATGTTCTGAAGTGTTTACATTTTGTGACTTTCTGTTGGTATTAAGTTAAAGCAGACATTTCACATCTATATATGAAGAAATGCATCTTGCTTTTATCTGATAGACCTGTATTTCCTCTTTCTCTGTTAGTCTGTGCTCTGATGAAATTGTGGCTCATATGCTGCAAGTAAACTTGCTGCATCTCAAGAAAGATATAGTTGCGATGGAGAAGGTACAGAAAAGGGCGACCAAAATGATAAAGGGGATGGAACAGCTCCCCTATGAGGAAAGGCTGAAGAGGTTAGGGCTGTTCAGCTTGGAGAAGAGACGGCTTAGGGGGGATATGATAGAGGTCTTTAAAATCATGAGAAGTCTAGAATGGGTACATGTGAATCGGTTATTTACTCTTTCGGATAATAGAAGCACTCCATGAAGTTAGCTTGTAGCACATTTAAAACTAATCGGAGAAAATTATTTTTCACTCAAAGCACAATTAAACTCTGGAATCTATTGCCAGGAGATGTGGTTAGTGCAGTTAGTGTAACTGGGTTTAAAAAAGGTTTGGATAAGTTCTTGGAGAAGAAGTCCTTTACCAGCTATTAATCTTGTTGACTTAGAAATTAGCCACTGCTTTTATTAGCATCAGTAGTGTGGGATAAACTTAGTTTTTGGGTACTTGCTAAGTATTTGTAGCCTGGATTGGCCACTGTTGGAAACAGGATGCTGGGCTTGATGGACCCCTGCTCTGATCTAGTATGGCAATTTCTTATACTCTTAAACTAGTTCTTGACAATTCCATTTCTCCATAATAGTACTCCTGCTTCTATAGGGATGATCTTTTCCTTCTAAGGTGTAGTTGATCACATGTAGTTGCTGGGTGGTCTTTATGGAGACATCTTCTACCCTAACACCTGTACTCAACTAAGTTCCTTCTCCCTCTCTCCTCTGTAAAAGGAGACGTATTTCTGATGCACACAAAGCCAAGCCTGACTCCCCCAAAACTGAGAGGAAAACAAGTTTTTTCTTTTGGGCTGTCTTATGTAGGCCACTGTCTTTTTAAAACATGCTTAAGAAAAAGATAAGTAAAGTACAAAACATGGATCCAATATGTACATGCCCAGGAATGGTGGAGTCAGCACTGAAGTGGGCAAAACACTCTCAGCCGTACTCTAACACACTTCCCAAGAAGGACCTGAAGGTGTTGGGGCATTTAAGAAGAAAGCATTCCAAGAATTCACAACGAGCTCTTGAATTACAGGCCACCAGCTGTTTATTGTGCAATATTTGCACAAAAATGCATGCAAAAGCTGAAATTTTTGATGGAAGTGAATGATCCAAGGTAGGCGGAGTCCTGGTGTGCCATGAAAGATGCAGAGGAGTATGGGAAGCATCTCATTTGAACCATGTTTAAGGCCTTTGACACTGCAGTTAGAACCTCAGCAGTTTCTACAGGGGCCAGAAGGCCCACATGGTTACAAGCAAGTGGGCTCTCAGAAGATGTTCACACCTGCCTTGTGGATGTCTTTGTACTGGAGGAGAGATGGTTGCTCTGATCAAGGAGCATCAGTCCAGTTTGCAGTCACTGTCTGTGGTGCTGGGAGATCAACCTGGTCTTGCCAGATGTAAGAACTTTGCATACAAACATCCATTTTTCCCAAAGGTGACACTTTTGTCCTTTTCAGTGTCATCCAGCTCCTCCTGCACTACAACTGCTGCCCACCAAAGATCAGCAGAAAGAAAGGTGGCAGTCAAAAACATAGCAGCAGTTGTAGCCCACACTACATACATCAAGAATTAACCTTCAAAAATCACATTGCCAACAAAACGAGAGAAGGGTATTATAAATTGTTCATTTTGAGGAAACTAAAACCCCTACTAAAGTTAAAAGATCTCAGAACGGTGCTACAGGCATTAATTTTTTCATCCATTGATTATTGTAATGCCCTGCTGCTTGGATTACCCTATTCAATAATTCGACCTTTGGAAATCATGCAAAATTCTGCCACACAAATACTGACAGGTACTAATAGAAAAGAGCACATTACTCCTATTCTGAAGGAGCTCCATTGGTTACCAATTGAACAGCTAGTACAGTTTAAACCCCCATGTATTCTCTATAAGGCAATACATGGGGAAAAGGTTGAATGGCTGAATGCCGCAATATGGTTATACACACTGCAACGAAATTTAAGATCCGCCAACAAAGGCCTACTATCCATCCCTTTGATGGTATCAGCAAAATTTACAGCCGTGAGGGACAGAGCCCTATCACGTGGCGGCCCAAAAATTTGGAACAATCTACCAGTCGATATACAACTTGAAACAAATATAGCAATGTTCTGGAAAAAGGTCAAAACATGCCTTTTTCAACAGGTTGAAGAATAGGCTGAGCAGATAACCAAGAATTCCCAGATGCCTTTGCGGTATTGTAGCCTGTCAAAGGTGAATGAACTTTGAGTGTTTTTCTGAGCATGACTTGCAGAATATCCCTGAGATCGACCTACTGGCAGGCTCTGCAAAGCCTATAATTACAGGCCAGGAAGGCATCAATGACAACATTTGCTTTACAATGCAGAGAAACTGAGTCTTGGATGCAAGCTTTTATCTTGCAGATGCTGGTTTCAATGACCTGAAACCAATGTGAAAAGGAGATCTTGTGAGGTGATAGTTTTGAATGAATCCTGGTGCCAAGAAGTGGAATCCAAGTCTAGCTCTATTCAAAACCCAGACTGCGAGTTGTTTACATAAACAAAGAAGAACAAAAGAAGAACAGAAGAGAATACTTGCATCAAAGTCATTGATAAAGGAACTTGTTTACAGTGGGAGGAGGAACAGGGTTAGAAGAATTCTTAGTTGAGGGAGGTCCTCACAAGCATTTCCTATACAGGATAGATTGTCATGACAACAGTGTACGGTATTTTTTGTAAGGAAGTCTTTGGCCAGTTACGTCATTCATTCTGGAAGCTTCGGGAATGTTGTATTTTGATTATATAAGTCAGGGCAGGTCAGAGATTTACTGAGATGCAAGTTATTACAGATAGAGGGCAGTTATATTGCATCTCACAGGAACATTTGACTTTTAAGAAGCCAAATAAACAAAATTTGAAAACCTCTTGTTGATTTGAAATGTTCTTGTTGCCCTAAAGCTTTGAGTCCAGCAAAAATTATACATTTGGCACCCCAGATGGGACTCTAATAGCTGTTGTTATTATAATTATTAATTATTAATAAGCTGTAGTGTTATGGTTGGTGGACAACCTAGCACTAGGTTCTTGAAGGGTAAATTTGGCTTGCCGTTCAAAGATTGAGTTGCCCCCATGCGGGGAGGTTATCCCGGAGAATTATGAGTTCAGAGCAGATGTGGAATGAAGTTGGATCCATTTTGTGAGTATGTAACAAGACAAAAAAAAAAAAAGACAAATCTGTAAGTATCAATGTTTTTATTTTATTTGTTGTATAGTGTATATAGATTATGTGTTACATCGGGTTTAGAATACTTTTTGCAAAATGTTCTTTAATATATGTTAGGGAGACAGGACATGAGTTGATGATTTGATTAAAATCTAAATTAAGTTTTGCTATTTTCAGATTGAACAGTTGAAAAAACAGAGGGGTAGCCAGCACTAGTCAGTCTGGGGTCTTTTGTCCTCTGACCGCATGGCTTGGGCTCAAGCAGTTTCACTTTCACTTTACACCTGGTGAACGGCTGAGTAGAGCAGTTGTAGATTCAGAAGGAGAAAGAGGGAATAAGTTACAATTGGTAAGTTGAAAGTTATAATTAGTATGAGAAGGAGTTTTTGTTTAGTGGAATATTTTCCAAAATCTGGTTGTTGTTCTTACAGGAAGGTGCTAATGGCTTTAATCTTTTACAGCAGGTTACATGTGGTTAATTTCTTTCTTTTCCTTCTTTGATTAGCTTTAACAAGGAAGCCTATTTTTGTCTGTGTGCATCTATTTATATAAGTTAAGATTTTGTGTAAAATGGTTCCTTATAAGAAAAGTTTAGTGATTGTAGTTGAACTTAAATCTGGACATTAGTGAACTGCTGGCAGTGTGGTATATAGGGACATTTGAATTAATTGCTGCAGTTCATTAAACAGAGAAAGGAATCTTTCAGTGCTATGTTGTTTTTCATCAGCCTTGGCTGGCTTCAAGGATTTAGCAATGCTGGCAGAAGGAGCACAAGTCGTCCATCCAGTTTGCTCAGGTAGTTTTACATATTTTACTTATCTGTTCCTCTTAGTTTTTGGTTTTATTTCCCACCATTAATGCAGAGATGCTCATATTGGCATCTAAGTTTTTAGAATTGTGTGATTACCGAGTTTATTGTGAAGAGCTTTTAGCATTATGTGTAGTGTGTTTCCTTTTATTTGGTAAGAACGAAAGCATGAACCTGTGTTTATTTAAAGCCATTCATAATTAGATTTGATGTATCATTGGAGAGGGATGTATTGTTTTTTCTTTGGTCAGGGGTATAGGCAGAGAGATAGAACAGGAAAACAATCTATAGATATACTACAAGAGAGCGACTCCATTTTAATGAAATGATCTGTTTAAGTGTTTTATCACTTAACAAACCTATTCATTGAGTGTAACAGTTGTTTGGCGGGAGAGGAGGTGAACCCCCCCTTAGGAATGTGTTTGAGAAAAAAAAAAAAAAAAAAAAAAACCCTGGGAGTGAGTCACTTTTAAAATGGATTTTACAGTTCTGCTGAGAGGTTTGAGGTTTAAGTATGTTATAGGACTGAGTGCACAGGTGATAGAAGAGGGACTAATGAATTGATCTGTTTAAGGTGAAAACTGAAATTTGTGTTGAAAGTATGGGGAAAGTGAATATTAGGGATGAGAGATGACCTAATGTTAAAGAGGGAAGAGATTTAGGAATATGCAGAAGGCTGTGTGCTGAGCAATATAGACTGTTTTGGGTAAAAGTAGAGAAAAGATGTAAGTCAGTTGCATTTAATTGTGTGACGATAGGATTTATTTTAATTTAAACACAGGTCAGAAATAAACGGACGGCATGCAGCAGTAAGGATGATAAATATTTCTCAGTTTTGATTATACCTCAGTAGCTGCTAACTTTTAGAAGTAAGGAAATTAGGTTGCTTGTTTTGATGGGAGTTCAGGTATTGGACGTTTGTATTGTGGACGGTTTTGACGGTATGTAAAGGAGAAAGATTGTGAGACGGTGAATAGCAGAGAAATAAGCAGCAATGCCTATTATCTATTTATGTGCCAGTAAGAAAAAACTTTTGGTTAATGCATATTAGTCTGTGCCATCCTTTTATTTTGCAGACTTCCAGACTCCTAGCTGATATGTCTGTGCTTTTGGAAATGATTCGTATTTCTATTTAGGGTATTTGCAGGATTTGGTAGTAAGAACTTTGTGGAACATATGCATATTGGATGGAAATAAAATGACTTCTAATTAAGTGCAAAGTTGTTTGTTTTAAGTTTTTCTTTTAGAAGGCGAGTTAGGAGTTTACAAGCATAGGAAAACAAAAAGGTTTTAGATTTGTAAAAGGAAGTAGCTCTTATCACAGGGGACAGCGCCTCCTAGGGGTGGACCATCAGAGAAAGGAAAGTAGCTTTATGACTGCTTTTTTCTGAATTAAGGTATATCAGTAGTTTGACTTTTAAGGAACCTGTAATGTCATTTTTAAATTTCATTTTAATCATTATATTAACTGTTATATATTAGATTTCTTTCCAGGGTACCAAAGCACAAAGCGCATCTGTCTCTGATCTATGGGAGATGAAGAATGCAGTTTATTCCAGTTTGATTCCTTTTTTCATTTTTAATAGATCTATTCTATTTTTAATCCTGAGTTTTTGTTTTCTTTTGTGGATCGATCCAATTCTTTTATATTTTAAAATACGTTTTTCTTTTTGAGCTCAAAAGTTTGTCATGTTGTTTGTTCTATGTTACATGTGTACAAGGAGGAATGAATGAATGCATGCATTATGTGGTCAGTGTTGTGACATATATGTTTTAATGTACAGTCTGAGTATTTATGTTTGTGGTCTGGACCATTGCATGATGTTTTGAAATAATGTGGGGATTATTTGGCAAATTAAATATAGGGAGTACGTGACATAAAAGTATTTTCTTACTACTTAATCGGATTTGTTGCACTTTTATTTAGGTTTGAATTCATACACATGCATCTAATCTAAGGAGCTAAGAGATTCTGCCTTGACATCATCACTGAATCCTACTAAAAGAACTATATATGCACTGAATGCAGAAATTATCCTTGGTCACAGACTTTCTTACATATTATATGGACTGCAAGGCTTACAATTTATACCTGATTTTTGTTTTTTATGTTTTGTGGGAATGACTTTATGCAGAATTTAGGTTCTTTCATTCTCTGTCAGCACTTAGGTGTTCAAGTTAATAATATTATTTGAGGTGATGCTGTTTTTATTAGTTTGTATGTTCCAAGTTAAGTAATATTTTCCAGTCTTAGATTTTATAATACTTATATGCTGAATCAGTTAAATGTGTATGTACTAGGTTTTTCTATCTTTATCTATGGAAGCTGCTTTGATCACATAGAGGGTGATGTGTTTCATTGTGATTCAAATATGATAATTCAGGGTTCAAGAGGGAGATCTTTTTATATTTCTCTTCCACACCAGCTTAAGTTATAAGCTATTTCTATTCTTTTGTTTTGCAGCTTGCACTTAGGATAATCACTTTGCTGATCTTTAATATCTCAATATTCTATCTCTTATTCTAATGTTTTCGCTGAACCCTTCTGTGAATATCTTTTCTTATGACACTATTTACTAGATTTTACCTAATGACTGTTTCACTCTCTTTCACAAAGATTTCTTTTCTCCTTGAAACAAATACATACCTTACACATGAGGAGCTCTGCTATAGGGATCTACAACATTCTATTACTATATCTTTCGGCATATTAATTGCTCATTGTTCTTTTCTTTTTATTTTGGCCCTTTCACTATAAACTCTATCGGTGACTTATAAGCTAGTTGGTTTCTATTTAGGATTCCAAAGGGGAAGATATAATTTTCCTTATTTCTGTCTTTTATTTATATGACATTCCTTCCTTCCCTGTGTAAAATCTTACACTGATGGTTTATCAATTCTGCAAAGTAGTTCACATAATATGTTAAAGACTTTCTCACAGAGTTAGCTTTCATTTATTGTTATGATTATCCCCAATATATTTAGGCTTACCATCATTTGAGAAGGGTAGTAGCCCCATTTCCCCTAGAAGTATCTGAAGACGAAGCAGTATTACTAGCCATCATCTACCTTAATAATTAATACTTGCCCTACACAGCCGTATTATCTCTTGGACATATGACTGCCACAAGTGAATTAGGACAGTCCATTCAGTGAGTGCTTTCACTGCTACAGTTTATTGTCATAATACTGGATAGCACTATACATACCCTACAGAATTAGTATGATGTTTTAGACTTTTGCTATGCCTTTGCCGATCATGCATATGCCTTTGTATTTGATCTTCCATCACTGCAGCATATGACTAGAATATGTCTTATGCTTTGCAACACTTTTACATCATGTATGCACAACACAGTATGAGTTTTTCTATAGATTCTTGGTTTTCTTCTATGTTATTGGTTTCTTTACTTTTCTGGTAAGGTGCATTGATTATATCCCTGGTTGCCATTTTAATGAATATTATCCTGGGTAGTTGTTCACAACAACAGTATTCATTGAAAAGATTTGCCCAGTATACCTAGTATTATATGAGAAACATAGTACTTTCATACTAGTCTCTCTGTGTACTTATCTTTACATATCTTTACATGTTATACCACTATTATGTACTTACTTGATTCTGAAAGATAACATATGTGATCATGTTGTTATGAAGTAGGTCCTTTTTATAATGCAGGTATCTGTATAGCTCCATTATAGAGCTAATAGCTACCTAGTGAAAATTAGTTTTGATGTTATTTTTGATTAACTAGTGAATGCTTGTGGGAGTATCATTCATATTAATTGGGAATCTAGAGGGACATACACTTATGCACTACACCTGATAAATACCAAGGTTAGGGGTTAGGCTACACTTTTAAGTTCCTTTGTCATGGCTCATCATTGAAGATTGATTGATGTGACACCTGTCCATTAAAGGTGTCCCATAGAGGGAAATGAAGAATAGGCTGAGCAGATAACCAAGAATTCCCAGATGCCTTTGCGGTATTGTAGCCTGTCAAAGGTGAATGAACTTTGAGTATTTTTCTGAGCATGACTTGCAGAATATCCCTGAGATCGACCTACTGGCAGGCTCTGCAAAGCCTATAATTACAGGCCAGGAAGGCATCAATGACAACATTTGCTTTACAATGCAGAGAAACTGAGTCTTGGATGCAAGCTTTTATCTTGCAGATGCTGGTTTCAATGACCTGAAACCAATGTGAAAAGGAGATCTTGTGAGGTGATAGTTTTGAATGAATCCTGGTGCCAAGAAGTGGAATCCAAGTCTAGCTCTATTCAAAACCCAGACTGCGAGTTGTTTACATAAACAAAGAAGAACAAAAGAAGAACAGAAGAGAATACTTGCATCAAAGTCATTGATAAAGGAACTTGTTTACAGTGGGAGGAGGAACAGGGTTAGAAGAATTCTTAGTTGAGGGAGGTCCTCACAAGCATTTCCTATACAGGATAGATTGTCATGACAACAGTGTACGGTATTTTTTGTAAGGAAGTCTTTGGCCAGTTACGTCATTCATTCTGGAAGCTTCGGGAATGTTGTATTTTGATTATATAAGTCAGGGCAGGTCAGAGATTTACTGAGATGCAAGTTATTACAGATAGAGGGCAGTTATATTGCATCTCACAGGAACATTTGACTTTTAAGAAGCCAAATAAACAAAATTTGAAAACCTCTTGTTGATTTGAAATGTTCTTGTTGCCCTAAAGCTTTGAGTCCAGCAAAAATTATACAAGGTATTCAATGAAGGTGACAGTATTTGAGAAACAGGAACCTAATTATGGAGACAAATGAAAAGAGACGATGAGTAAGGCAGATTGTTGAATGTTTTGTAGTATGTGTTTCCTATTTGGGACTTTTTTTAATTATAAATTGTAATGGAATTTAAATTTGTTAGCAATATTGTTTTATCGTTTTTTAATTCATGCTTTTTTTTTTTATTTGTAATGTGAAATGATGTAAACCGATAAGATGGTTCCACCAAATACCGGTATAGAAATTTTAATAAATAAATAAATGCATCCCCACCTCCTCCAGTGGGGAGTGGAGGGGAGGGCCTAGTCCTACCTGCCAGAATGGATCCACATTACCAGAGAGAAGTGGATCCTGAGAATTGTGGACTATGGCTACCATTTGTGCTTCATACCTTTCTCTAATCAAAGGAAGATCAGCCTTTGATTCTGATCCCTCCCAATCTGCTCAGCTGCAGCTGAAAGTAGCTCTTTTTAAACAGGCCACAGAGCTTGTTCCTCCTTGGGAATGTGACAAGGGGGTTCTATTCCCAGTAATTCTTGATCCCCAAGAAGTCAGGGGATCTGAGGCCTATCTTGGATTTGCAGAACTTGAACAGGCTGTTAGTCTGGGTGAGCTTCAAGATGAATTCCTTCATTCAGCTGAACTATTTGGATATGCATTCTGGATCTGAAAGACGCTTATGTACATGTTCCCATTCACTCCATCCAACAGACACCTCGGGTTCAAGGTGGAGGGCATACACTACCAGTACAAGATGTTCTCATTCGGCGTCTTGAAATTCAACTTTATCTTCTCCCACTGGATCCAGTTCACAGGAAGTCATTGATATGGCAATGGAATACTGCATCTTGTGAAAAGCTTCCAGGATAGTTAAACCCTGGATGGCACCAGAGCCACAACATCTAAGTAGAATGGGGGTTTGGTGTCACAGGAATCTTCGGCACTAGAAATGAAGCAACTTGTGTTGAGAGGACTGATGCTCTTTTCAGTGTCAAAGAAGGGACCCACACCAGTTGAGCTCTGCACCAATTTCTTTAGTGCCAAAGGAGACAGTCCAGAGAGAATATTCTGCACTTTTCTTAGTGCCTCTTCCAGTTCTTTCTGCTTCTGTGCCACAATCAACCCCCTGACCTGGGACAGATCTAGAGGCCACTGCCATGGGTGGGGGGAGCCTTCCCAGCAGATACTCTGGATGAAGAGGGAGTTGTATCCTAGCCTGATGGATGTTTTTTATGGTGCCGAGAATCAGAAAAAGCCTCACTCTGACATGAAGCGGCTGCGCTGTCTTTCCTTGCATCGAGGCTTTGGTGGCTTACCCAATGGCATCTTCCACAGTGCTTCCATCTTCCAGGTGTGGTACTGTTGTACCAGCAGAGAATCCTGCCACAACTGGAGCAGTCGGGAGCATCATGGTCTGAGCCCAGGCAGAGATAGCAAATTGATGGGCCGATGTAATTAGTTGAGTTTTAAAACTGCGCTGAAATTCAGTGCATAGTTTCTTAACGCACAAGCTAATTTTTTTTAACTCCTAATGCAATAAGCTAATGGTATACTAAGGCATTGAAAGTTAAAAAGAAAATGTGCACAAAGAAAAGACTTAGTGCACAGAAAAACATGATTTATACACAGAAAACATGGTTTACATGACTAAAGTATGTTTTCTGAACATAAAATACCGACTACAGGTCCCAGCACAGGAACTCTTGTTTCTGCCCATAGGGGCAGATCTTAAAACATACGCGCGGGCATAGATTTGTTCGCGCAACCCGGCGCGAACAAATCTACGCCCAATTTTGTAACATGCGCGCGCTGCCGCGCGCATGTTATAAATTCCAGGATCGGCACATGCAAGGGGGTGCACACATGTGCACCTTGTGCGCGCCGAGCCCGAGGGGAGCCCCAATGGCTTTCCCCGTTCCCTTCAAGGCCGCTCCAAAAGTGCTCTACTGAGGGCACTTTATCAAGCCATAGGTGCCTGTGATTGGACATACGACGTCTACACCTGCAGACCTTAAACCCACAGACTATAGGTTTTTTAGCCTTGGATTTTTCCATTAATTCTTTTTTCATTTTCTCTTTTAAGTAGAACTTAAAAGTTCTGCTGAGGGGCTGCGGAGACAGCAATGAAAAGAAAGCCTTGCAAATTTGCAAAATAGAAAAAAAATCAAAACAGAGAGGCTGGAAAACACATCCATGCGGTAGCTCAGACTAAGCGTGTCCGAGAAGCTCACGAGGCTGCTTCTATGTGTGGGAATTTGCGCAAATGCTCAGAAAGGCTTTATCTGAGCTATGAGAACTGTATCCATGTCGGTGCCATCAGATGATGTCACCCATAGCTTACGGCTGATTTATGCCTGTTTGTCAATGGAGAAACTCTTATATTTTATGTGCTATAGTATATGCTTTAAAAGATTCTCAAGAGCAAAAAGTGAAAAACTAATAAGAACATCAATAGTTCAATAGTTATAATTATTTTGTTATATGTTTTGATACATGTTTACATGTTTTTATTATGTGCGTTACTTGTAACCCGCCAAGTAGTTTGGTCTGTGCAGAAAATAAATCAGTTTTTAAATTTCAAATTAAATTTCAGTTAAATGTCTTCTAAAAGTGTAGTAAAATAAATGTGCACATGCAATGTTTGGAAGAAGACTGAAAATAATCTGATCAGATTAAACCTTCTTCGCATGTGTCCCTTTTGTTGTTTATGTGGTTGCTCCCAATGCTGAAGATTCAAGTGGACACCTCGAAGTGATGACTAAACACCCTCCCACATGGCAGGCTCTCTCAGCCCCTCTTGTCAATTTGAATCCTGCTAGCTCTACAACCTAACCCCCCCCCCCCAAACCTACCTAAACCAGTTCTCACACTAATACCTTGCATTTGGATTTTAGATTTTAATTCTTTTTCCAAATCCAAGCTCAAGGCACGTTACAAATTCAAGTATAGTTGGGAGCCTGCATTATTTTGGGCATTTGACGGAGGAGAGGATTCCTCGGGCTGATATAACCCACAACTTTTGGTCATTCTTTTGGGGGGATGGGGGGCGGTAGGCTATGTCTGACGACATTTTGACAGTTTTTGTGTGGGGCACGAATCAGGCTTCTTTTTGTGCTACTTAATTGTAATATTTTGAATACAGCTGGTTAAGGTAAAAGTTATCCGGGTACACATACCTGTATAAATTTAGGCCTGTTCTCAGGAATGTCCAGACTTATCTGGATAACTTATCCGGCACAATTTGAAAATCTGAGTGAGCAGACTAAGTTCTCTGGCTAACTTAACTCTGTCCCAAAATGCCCCCAGAATGCCTTCAACTTATCCAGATAAATTTTATACGGATAATGACTTACATGGCTAAAATGTATTCAATTGTAAGAACTGGGAATTTAAACCTTATGGTTTGTTTGGGTAACTGACAAGTTATCCAGACAAATCCCTTGGCAGACAGACCTCTATAAATCTAGCTTTCAAAATAAAACTAAATAAATAATAAACCAAATAATCTTGCCTAGTAATTTAAAGTACTTTAAAAAAGTTAGGACCAATCAGTTACTACTAGCAATTCAACATGTTCCTATGAATCACAGAACAACTTTTGTGATCTAGGATGTTCTAATTCTTTACTGCCCTAAGCACTTTCAGTAGTACATACCTGTTTTAAAGCACCAACATAGCATCTTCTTCCTTCATAACACTCTTCATCTCTGCCCAAAGTTCTATTCTTTTCCAGGCCGATGCAATATGGAAGTGCTAAAAACATGTGTCCAAACTGGGTGCATGTTTTTTTTTTAATGTACATACATTACCTCGCCTGGACATCCGATGCAATAAGCAAATGAGCTGCTGTGCTAAAAAAGGATGCGTCCCTAGCACATCCGTGACATTCAGAGTCCACGAGCATCCATTTTATATTGTGGTTCTTACTACTTAGTCTCGCGGTGATACTAAGTAGGATGATTTATTTATTTATTTATTTTTAATTTTTATATACCGGAATTCCTGTATACAATACAAATCAATCCGGAATGATGACACTAAGTAGGAGAAGCCACAGAAAAACAGCCTTTTGTTTTTAAGTTGAGCCCTTGACGGGCAGGTGTAACATTTTACGGGTTCAGAAGTGCTCCTTGGGCTCACGGGAATTTTTTGCATCACGGTGTAATAGCTAATAGCCTCATCTACATGGAATTTACAGATGGTGAGCGCTATTAGCTATGTGCGTTTTGAATGCAGATCCCCTTATTGCATTGGGGGTTATGGTCGCACGTCCTAAACTTGCGTCCAAACACTCATTAACCTGCGAGCTGGGCTGGGGGCACTTTATTGCATCGGTCCCTTACTGAGTAAAAATGAACTTCTACTAGCCACTGGATAAAATGAATACACAGCCGGTTAACTTAGTTCTAATTAGGTGTTAGTTTCCTTTTTTTTTTTTAAACATATATTACCTTATTCAAGAACTAGACCTACCTTTTTTAATCTACTGGATATTTGCGATCCTAACTAGCCACTGTTAGGAGACAGCATGCTGAGCTCAATGGGCCTTGGTTGTAAGATATATCATCTTATGTCCTTGCATCAGTATTTTCCAACCAATCAGCTTCTGTTTAGATCTCTCCAGTAGCTGAATTCCTAATATTTCATTATTTTTATTTTAAATTCCATTAATGATAAAAACATTTTCCACAGAACTTTCATCACAGATGAAGTTCTGTGCTCTGTGAAAAGTTTAAAGCAGTACTAAACTTACAGAGATAAACAACTTAGCTAATTTTTAACATTATTTTGATTTATATTCCACTTTTTGGCACTTCAAAGTAGATTACATTCAGGTACTGTGAATATTATAGTTCCCTAATTGTTATAGTTTGTAAAAGAGAATATTTTCCTGAAAGTTCAGATGATCAAACCATTTTCATAAGTCTCCCACAAATTCAATGATACTCACCTGAACCTGTAATGAAAATAACTAATTTTTTAACTCTACATTTAAAGGTTTAAGGCACTGGCAACCAAGATCAATTATTTAAATAAGGAAAGGTATTTTTGTACACTTGCTAAAGCTAAAACCCTGAGCTACTACACTTATACAAGTTATGCAGGGTGGTTTGATAATATACATGTTGCTTTCCTTTCAGAAAAAAATTAATTTTCTGCAAGACTGCTCTGAATGTTCGTTACCAGTGAAATCATAGAAACATACATAGAAACATAGAAATGACGGCAGAAGAAGACCAATAGGCCCATCCAGTCTGCCCAGCAAGCTTTCACATTTATTTTCTCATACTTATCTGTTACTCCGACCGCTGAGTTCAGGGCCCTTATTGGTAACTTTTTGATTCTAATTTCCTTCCACCCCCGTCATTGATGTAGAGAGCAGTGTTGGAGCTGCATCAAAGTGAAGTATAAGGCTTAATGTTTGAGGGTAGTAACTGTCGTATCGAGCAAGTTACCCCGATGTTTGTATACTCATACTGCTCAGATCAATGCCTTGTTAGATGTTGTCTGGATGTAAATCCTATTTCTTCATTCCTCCCTGCCATTGAAGCAGTGAGCTGCGCTGGATATGCATTCAAAGTGAAGTATAAGGCTTAATTTGTTAGGGGTAGTAACTGCCGCAATAAGCAAGCTACTCCCACGCTATTTGTTTACCTAGATTGTGCAATTCAGTCCTTGTTGGTTGTTGTCTGATTATAAATCCTCTTTTCTTCATGCTCCCTGCCATTGAAGCAGTGAGCTGCGCTGGATATGCTTTCCAAGTGAAGTAACAGGCTTAATTGGTTCGGGGTAATAACCGCAACAAGCAGCAAGCTACTCCCACGCTTATTTGTTTACCCAGACTGTGCAATTCAATCCTTGTTGGTTGTTGTCTGAATGTAAATCCTCTTTTTCTTCATTCCCCCCTGCCGTTGAAGCAGAGATCTACACTGGATACGCATTGAAAGTGAAGTATCAGTCTTAATTGGTTTGGGGTAGTAACCGTCACAACAAGCAAGCTACTCCCACGCTTATTTGTTTACCCAGACTGTACTACCTTGTTGGTTGTTGCCTGAATGCAAATCCTCTCTTCCACATTTCCTCTTTCTGTTGAAGCATAGAGCAATGTTGGAGTCGCATTAACCGTGTGAACGTTTATTGAATAAGGGTATCAATCACCAGGTAGTAGCCATCATTCCCGCAAGCCACCCCCATACCTCTTCTCTTCATTCCCATCCTCCAGACTTTATGGATCCACAGTGTTTATCCCTCGCCCCTTTGAAATCCTTCACAGTTTTGGTCTTCACCACTTCTTCCGGAAGGGCGTTCCAGGCATCCACCACCCTCTCCGTGAAGAAATACTTCCTGATATTGGTTCTTCCTCCCTGGAGTTTTAAATCGTGACCCCTGGTTCTGCTGATTTTTTTCCAACGGAAAAGGTTTGTCATTGACTTTGGATCATTAAAACCTTTCAATCTGAACATCTGTATCATATCACCCCTGCTCCTCCTTTCCTCCAGGGTTTACATATTTAGCTTCTTTAATCTTTCCTCATAAGTCATAATCAACAAGAAAACTTTTAAGAGGGGCTCTGTTTCAATACTAAATCACTACAGCCAATGTAAAATAGTAGCATTTGAAAGTTCTTTCTAACAGCTCTTAAACAGCCCCTATGCAAGATACCAGCTGCTTCCTCTTTAAAGATTTTCACGGAAAACAATAACCGGACAGTCCGGACACCTGTGGGCTCTTATTCTCCCCCTGCCCCAACCCCGCTGGGCTCCCCCACTTACACACAAGGAAAACACGACACAAGACTTGGATACAAAGGCCGAAGCAGTTTATTAAAATCCCTAATTATGGGAGACTAAATAAGCGCTGAGTCCGTTCAATAATGTTTACAAAATCGCGGTCAGACAGGTGTCTGTACTCTAATATCTGCCCAAGCGGAACTGCAGGGTCTTGCACCCAGCGAGCCCCCGGAACAGGCGTTGTGACTGCCAAGAACCGGATAGGATCCCAGCTTGGACCCACCACAAATCAAGCCCACTGCCATATCCCATCTGCTGGAGGGGATCCTGGCCCAGCCGCCACAATGCAAGCCTTGCCGAAGCCCCTCCCCACATAACAGCCTCGATCTCTTGAAACCCTGAGCGCAGACCAGACACTGATCATTCATGGCAAGCAGGTTCATTAGAGCGATGCCGAATCCTTTGCCTAAGTCATTGCTGCCAAGGTGAATGATGATTAGGTTGGGCGGCTGCACATGCTCTTCTTGACTGCGTAGGCCATAGCTGATGCCAACGCATGCCTCCCTGACCCAGCCAATCAATTGTGCAACTTTTCAGCGAAAGCCCAAGTCATGCCCAAACTTCCCTTCGATGGCTCTTCTTCGTGCATGCGAGATGAATGAGGTGCCGATAATTCACACAGAGCGACACTGGACGCCAGCTGCAAGAGAAATAGAAAAACTAAGTCAGGATGGGCGCCCAGCCAGATGCAAGCGCAGGGTAACTGTCCTTGTGCCTAACATAAGATATGTAGGCTCCCGACCTCCATCGACCCAATCGCTGAATCGCTTCCTGCGGAATCCCGGTGGTGGCAGCGGCACTGGAAGCGACCCTGAGGTAGAATGAGTGAGTGCCAAAACATTTGCTCTGAAGCCCCGCCTCAGCTAGGGCTTTCTTGAACACTGCCGAAAAGGGGATTTTTCACGGTGTAGCTAAAATAAACCGCCCACTTTTCGGCGTATA
Organism: Rhinatrema bivittatum; assembly: GCF_901001135.1. Lineage (NCBI taxonomy): Eukaryota > Metazoa > Chordata > Amphibia > Gymnophiona > Rhinatrematidae > Rhinatrema > Rhinatrema bivittatum. The sequence goes on along the minus strand of NC_042615.1, from coordinate 221,634,360 downwards.
GCCAGATATTGGGTTACGACCACACCGGGCTCCAGATCCCTGACCGCTGACAGTGTGATAACGTGGCCACGGGCACTCTGGTCAGTCTTAGACTGCCTCAACTTTAGGTACAGGGTGCCACCTGTGATGCCGACGTCCTCCCCCAGCAAGCCCCACAGCTGGAGATGCCTTATGTGACGGTGCTGTAAACTCACTGATGTGCAGGGCACCGAAAAATGCCAGCATGAAGGCAACCTGAAAAAGCACAGTCTTGAACTCATCAGAGGCTACCTCAGGCAAAACGTGCCACAGTTGTAGCAGCAGGTCATACGTTAGTGGTCTTCGAGCGTCTTGCCATGGCAGTGATTCTATGGCCCAGCCTAGCATCACCCTTTGCACCATAAAATTGCGCTTAGCGCGATCCGTTTCGAGCTTTGAGAAGAATGCTAGGGCTGCTAGGTGTGAATGAACCATGTTCCTGGACAGTCCCTGCTGCTTGGTGTGAACGATATATCTAATCAAGAGGTCCTCTGGAACCCGGTGGCTGGACTAGCAGTTTGCAATGAGAAACACCTTCACTTTGCTGTAGTTGCAGACATATGAGCTCCATGTAGCTGGGGCAAGTCATCTTTGCAGCATCTTGCACGCAGTCCAGTTCTGAAGGACCAAAGCTGTTCTGGGACCTCCCCACCGTTTGGTTCAGCTTGCAGCTCCAGCTTCCTGAACAGGGACCACTTGCAGCGAGAGAGAGTCAGCTATCTCATTGCGCATTCCAGGAACATGCTTCGCTCTCGCAACAATGTTGATGTGTAGGCAGCATAAAACGCATTCCCTCAGCAACTCTGCCACCAGGAGGCACTTAGAGATCTGATTGTTAATTGAACTACTGCCTCATTGTCACACCATAGCACCACTCATTGGCGGCTAAGAGCACTGCCCCAGATATGCACAGCAACAATGATGGGAAATAGATACTCTTGGTTAGGCCGTGACCAGTCCAGCTGACCGGCCAGTGCACTGCACACCAATCACCCCTAAAATAGACACCAAAACTGATGCCACCTGATGGGTTAGAGTGTAACTGAAGGGCACTGCTGCTCACTGGCCTTGGGAGCCAGGCTGAAACACCATTGAAGTCCCTGAGGAACTTTGACCAAAGCTTCAGGTCCTCCTTGATGGGCCTGCTAACCCGCAAGTGGTGATGGCCATGAATCAGTCTTACCATGGACCGAATCAAATGACGCAGGAATATCCTTCCCATGAGAATAATCTGCACCAGTGAAGGCGAGGCTGCCTATAAAGGACCTTATGTGTCTGTGTGTCTTTCCTGCCGCGCAAGGTGGCGGCCACCAACTCTGACAGTTTCACCACTTTATGACACGGCAGCCTGGATTCTATATGCGTGGAATCAAGCTCAATCCCCAGGAAAGTGAGGGCAGTTACCAGACCAAGGAACTTGTCTTCTGCCAGCAAGATGCCAAATCTGCTCGCCAAATCACGAAATGTGTGGAACATCTCAATGAATTCCAGCGAATCCCTTTTTCCCTATGAATAGGAAGTCATCTAGATAGTGAACTAGTGATGCTAGCCCAGAAACCTCTTCAGTCACTCAATGAAAGAATGCACTGAAGGTCTTGAAATAAGCGCAGGAGATCAAGCAATCCCATTGGCAGACATTGTTGTAGTAAAAGGCACCATTAAATTGGAAGCCGAGCAAATGGAAACTGCTCGGGTGCACTGGGAACAGCCTAAATGCAGACTCCATGTCTGCTTTAGCCATGAGGGTGCCCTGGTCACAGGATTTTAGTAAGGTCAACGTAGTGTCGAAGGATGTTGCACTGAGCAGTATTCCACGGGGATATGGTCTTTCACAGAAGCTCCGAGTGGGTGAGAGAGGTTATGTATGAGCATATATTTTCTGGGCTCCCTCTTGGAAACGACTGCTAGCAGGGAGGGCACCAGGTGCTATAAGGGAGGCTAAGTGAACGGGTCAGCTATGCACCCCAGCTGAACCTCCTTTCCGATTTTTTCCCGGACTATGTCAGCCAGAATGCGTTGGCTACCTTAGCGGATTGTGGCTGACCCGTGTGGGGAATAAGGAAACCCTCTCGGAAACCGCTCAGTACAGTATTTGCCGTGGCCCTATTGCAATAGCAGGCCAACCAGGAAAGCATCGCTTGCCAGCTCACAGGGGTTGCGGCAAAGGCATGTTCCTTTTTCTCACTTATCGCTGCGTGGACATTTGTTGGTCTGGTGTGGTGCAGCACATCGGCTGCAGATGTGTTTAAATCTGCAATCTGTCGCAGAGCAAGTGCCTCGGTTGAATTTCCAGCATTCACCGCTTGTGCCTTGCGCATGCTAGGCCTGTCCGCCGCATGCCAGCTCACTACAAAAGGGCCGAGAACTGACTTTTGCATCCACGGCCCAATTAGACATTTCTGTGAGCCAAAGGCTGATGTCGTGTCTTCCCCATGACATGGCGAATCTACTAGCCATTCTCTTGTGGAAGGCCTCGTTGTAGTTGAGCCATGTGAACCTACTGTACTCTTTCTATGCGCCCAAGATAGTGTCAAAGTATGATGGCATGGGCTGCATTGTAGTAGGCTCAGAACGCACAACTGAGGTCAAACTAGTGAAGGTATGTGCCCAATTAATGATCTCTCTTTGCATGGGCTTGGCTGCTTCTAGTTCCTTTCTCCTCTTCTGCTTGGTCTAGCCCCGCCTCCTATGCCCCTCCATCAAGTGGAACCAATCAATGTAGTGCCTGTATCTGATGCGACGCCTAAGGGGCCTAAGCACTAGTTCCCACAATTTGTGTTCCGATTGCACCAGCATGCAGGGGCAGACGGCGTTCTCCCTCTCCTGCCTGCGAGCAGCAGAGGCAGGACCTGAACTACGGGAGGAAGAGGAGAATTAACTTGACAAGCCACTAAGCGAGAAAGAGTAAGATGAGTGCCTGTGCCTAAGTTGCTTGCGCCTTTCCCGGCCTGCGTGTTCCTTTGGGGGAACTTCTATGCTATAATCATGCAACTTACTCTACTCCTCATCTGGCCATGCTGGCAGTGGCGGGGTCCGTAGCAGCAGCTACGGCGTCATGGATCTGTGATCGGTGACGCTGTGATGGGACTCAGCTGAGTGTGCTGACAAAGAGCATTGTCTTTGGCGGCATGGATCGCCATTTCCCATTCTTTGTGGGCGGCATGGATCACCATTTCCCCTTTTTTGTCGCGACCATGGCTACCTCTGCATTGTTCGGGTAAAAGACTGTGCCCTCCGAACTCCTGTCCCCATTCGGGATCCTAATGAGAGTACAGTGGAGATCGGAAAACAGAAGGGGAACAGTGAGACCAGCTGTCCCACCTGGGCTGTGGGTCGATCTTGTAAGGCCTGTATCCCCAGTAATGTGAGGGCCAGCTGGGTCCCCAAAGGGGTTACGGTCGTAGGAGGGCCAGTTGTACGGGCTGGTGTGGAAACGCTCGGACAGTGAACATGGAGCCAGCCAAGATGGGGACCTGTACCGCCTCTTGCTAGGGCTAAGGGAGTTCCTGAAGCTGGGCTCATGAGGAGATGCTGAGGCATGTTCTGCACGGCCTGCAGGACTTTGCGCACCTGCATCAGGTAGCGCATTAGTAAGGATAGGTGAGCCAATTTACATCTGAATGGCTGCCCTATCCTTCATTTCCTCGGGGGTAAACTGCGTGATATCTGTGCTGAGGGCACCAGTGCTGCTGCCCTCCAATGCTTTTCCTCCACAACCCCTATTTTTTACCGAATTATGCTTTCTGCTCGGGGTCTTTTGGGTCCTAGCTCCACGGTTTGCGGTTCCCTTGATGGAAATTTTTGCTCCTTGAGGAGGCCCGGATGCCTAACCTCCTCCCCATCGGCTTCTAGCTCCCCTGTGGTCAGAGATGCCAGCGGGTGTGAGGACCACGGGGTCGGAACCAGAGTTCCACGCCAGTGGGCACCTTGGCGATGGGGGTAGCTAAAACCCCTATAGCGCACTGTACTGGGGCCTGCCGAGGAGTTGGACCTCAGGGACATCTGTACAAATGTTGGCAGTACCTCCTAACATTTTATCGGCCGAAACGCGAGCCAATTAAATTAACCTAAAAGGAACTTTTTTTTTTGGAGCGGCAGGAAACAGCCGGAGTATGCGCTAAATTTGTGACTAAGAGGCAGGACCCGACCCAAAGTACCCTGGGGAGGGGCAACAGCTCAAACTTCCTTAACGGAAGTCAATTAATTTAAAGAGCTCCTATGGAATATCAAAGATAAAGAGCTCTTGCTCCCGAGAAACCCCTTTTTCTCTTTTAAAATTTGTTATTAAAGGGACTCACCAATGAGGATCCAATTGAGACACATGAAACGGCTCTGAAATGGCTCAGTTTGATGGCCAAGAAGGAAAGAGGCTGGCTCGAGGGTGTCTGTGGGATTTAAATTGCCCGCTGGTTGCCTCCCCCAACGTCAGCAATAGGTGCTCCCCTCCAACCAATCAAGTGGCCCAGCACCGGGGCGCGCTTTGATGACGTCGCCGCCCCCTGATGTCGGGCCAATCGGAGGGGGGGGGGGGGGGGGAGTGTGTCATCAATGCACCGCAGCGCTGTCGACACAAGGCCGGGGCCATTGATGCTGGCATGCGGAGGGGAAGGGGGTCGGACACCTCCCTTCCCACCATGCTCAAGTACGTCACAGGGCGCAGCGGGGGGGGGCGGCCATCAGCACAGGTGCATCGGGTGCCCGGTTATTTGCAGCGCTTGCGCCTCCGTGATCGGGAGGCCACCCATTTCTGTAAACATAGCGCCAAAAAATTCATTTTTTACTCTGCATTTAAAGGTTTAAGGCACTGGCAACCAAGATCAATTATTTAAATAAGGAAAGGTATTTTTGTACACTTGCTAAAGCTAAAACCCTGTTCTACTATACGTATAGAAGTAACACGGGGTTGTCTCATAATTTACATGTTGCTTTCCTTTCAGAAAAAAATAATTTTTCATAAAGACTGCTCTGATTGATTGTTACCAGTGAAATCAACATGAAAAATGTTAAGATGAGTTCTGTTTCAATACTAAATCACTGCTGCCAATGCAAAATAGTAGCATTTGAAAGTTCTTTCTAACACCTCTTAAACAGCCCCTAGGCAAGATACCAGCTGCCTCCTCTTTCAAGATTTTCATAGAAAACTATTCTGTAAACATAGCTACCCTCCTCTTCCCAGCAGCTGCTATCATTGCCTCCTACCTATCACTTCTGGCAGGGTTTACCCCCTGCAATCCCAGTCTGCTTTTATATGCTCAAGTAAGATTCCACTTGGCATGACAATTTTACAAAAGTGCAGCACCACCCCTGCTATATGAAGGAATCCTTGCCCTCAAATCTGAGCCACACCCTCTGGTTTCTGACTGTCCCAAGTCAGACCCAGCCCCTGCCACCCAATGCTGCCAACTCCTACTTGAACAAAGTCCCTAGATCCATTGTGAAAAGTTTCCAGCTTGGCTAAAATGTAGCTAAAGCTGCTTTGTTGTGCGGTGGCATCAGCACAGCTGGTCACTAAGATTGGTGTAGATTGGCAAGGTTGCTCACACACAAACACCCACTCTTGCTCTCTCAGAAACTAACACACAGACACTTTCTCTGACATGGTTAGACATTGATACACACACACACACTCTCTGGCAGTGACACACATGCAGCTCATATGCTCGCTTTTAGGTGAATTTTAAAAGGCCCGATGTGCGCCAAAACCAGGAGATTTGCACACAAGTCAGGTCGGCATGCGCCGAGCAGATTTTAAAAGCTGTCCGGTAACGTGCGTATTTTCTGCTATACGCACAAATGCAAAGTTCCAAAAAAAAAAAAAAGGGATGGGGTGTGGATATGGTCTGGGCAGGGCATGGGCATTTCTGGATTTCACAATGAAATTAGAGCATAAATACTTACAGGCACAGGAATGCACCAGGGTCCCCTGCCACATAACTTTACTTCTGCTATGAATGATGTGCAAGTTTTACAATAAAGTTAAATAGACAGATCAGTGGGGTTTTAAGGGTCAGGGCTAACAGGAGAAAAGGGAAGCTAGTAAACTAGGTGGGGGGGGAGGGGGATTTGGAAGTCCTGTTCCTTATCTGGGTGACTAGGAAATGAACTGGTAATGGCATTGTCACGCGTCTCTTAAAATCCCCCACTTACGCAGAGGCAGCATTTGTGTGCATAGGTGCATGCCCACTTAAAATTGTGGTCAGACTATTTTACATGTGTGCCTATATGCGCCTATGTTATAAAATAGCTGCGCTCCTGGGTGCAGGTTAACGAATGTGAGCACATGTGCGTGAGCACCTGTTTAAAAATTACCACCCCTGCGTCCTCTCCCCTGGACTGGCTACCAAGGGCACTACAGCATCATCATACTAAGTTCTTGCACTTGCTTTCAGCCTATATTCAGCCTTCAGCAGCCATTTGTGCACTGTCTCCTCCCTCTTCTTCAGGACACTCACTGTCTACATTCATTCTGGCCACATTCGGCCCACTATTTTTCACAGAGATTAGCCCAGCCAGCTCCCCCAGAGGCTTGGCTAGCAGGGCAGAGAACTTCCCCCTGACTTCTAGCAGCACAGTGAAGAAAAAAAAAAAAAAAGGGTTACGGATCATAAAAACACAGCCCTCTCCTTGTTGTGTGTTCTACAACTGCTCTCAGTCTGTCACAAAATGACAATAAAGTTGTAGCTCCTGCTTTTTTTTTTTTCGGGGGGGAGAGAGGACTGGTTGCGGTTTGTTCCTTCTTCCAACAGAGAGCACACTCCGCCCTAACTTCATCCTTCTCCACGACCGGGGGGGGGGACTAAACGAGCGGAGCTGCTCTGAGGGGTGAAGGGGCTGCGGCTAGGGGGAAGGAGCAGCAAGCGCAGCATTCTAACCAGAGGCCCGAGGCACTCTAGGCAGAGGAGGGCTTTCTGTCTCGTGCACTGTTCTGCTCCGTAGTAGGGAACCCGATGGAAATTTTAGAGCTGTGAGAAAGTCCTTAGATTTGTGGCTAAATTGTTTGAAAAAATAGCTAAACTAGCTCCCTATTCTACATGCTCCCTCAGGTTCAAAAAATAGCGACAAAATCATCAAGTTTGACAACACTGCTACAACTACCCGTATTCAGAAGCGGCAACCCTCCCTTTGTGGGGACACTTTTTCTTGCAGCCCAGCCTGTTTCACTCCGGACCGCAGTTTGTGCAATACCATTGACGTCTACCGTTGGTCCGGCCTGAGAAAGAGGTGGCTTTTTTTTCTTCTTTTTTATAGTCGTCGTCGTCGTCGTCCGGAGACTGCTTCTGATACTCCCAGGCCAACAACACACCACCACTGGGTCTTAAAGGGGCCACGCCTTTTTTTAAATAAGCAACACCCCCCACCCCAAACCTCATAACTATTTTCAACTTAGTGTCTTGCATACAGCTCTTTCGAGCATCGAATTCGAATCCCGCATTGCCCGGTTCGGAGAGGAGGGGCGGGGCGCGACGGCGAGTTTCTTTGCGATTGACAGTCCCGCTAGCCAATGGGCTTTCTCGTTCTATAGCAACGCGACCGTAACCCCAGCGACGGGAGGGAGAAGGTGGTGTCTGTGGGAGCCGAGCTTTAGTTGATGGGGGCAAGAAGTTGGAGAGGCTGCTGTGCTGCCGGCGAGGACCTGTTGGCCGGGTAGGGTGAGTGCGGGCACCGGCCAACCCCCCCCCCCCTTCCCTCCGGGACGCTTTGCTTGCGCCAGTGCGATGGAGCACCAACGCCCAGTTCTCTATTGGCAGTAGCTGCAGGAAAGAAAGCGATTAGTGGAAAAAGTTGTTTCGTGTTTTAATTGTATTTTCCTCCGCGGATTTCACATCAGTTTGACTTGTGACGGAACCCTGAGCCCCCTCCCTTACCCCCAGCCCACTTTGCAGGACGCTCTTTCTCCGGGCGCCTCTGCTTCCAAGCTCCCAGTAGCTGTGCAGGGCGGACTTTGGGTCGGTCTTGGCATTCACAATTTTACTTTGAAGAATGTGCATTTAAAAAAAAAAAAAAATCCGTTTTATTCTCTCCTCTCCTGCATCCCAACCTCTGGCTGCACTTCATTACCTGTAATTCTGGTACCATTTGAAGTGTAAAGTAGGAAAGGGACTACAAATACCAGCATGCACTTTGCTGCAACTGTAGAACAGTCCAGAGGTCAAAAGTCTCTCTCCAGATCAAACTGTGTGCGGCTGTGAGCAGTACTCTGGGGGGGCTTCGACTGCTCTGGGTCAAACACTTTTTAAAAAAACAAAGTTGCCGCGCTGAGTCTTGCTCCCCAGAGGCTCTGGAAAGGAGAGAGCTGATGCACAGCCAGAGCATTATAAAAGCTGCTCAGTAGCAAGTACCCTCTTCTGCCTTCTTAGTGGCAGCCTTGAGATCGCAATGCCCAGGGCACCCTGACTGAGAGTTCCATCGCAGACTTTATGCCGAGAGAAGCAAGAATATGAATGGGAACCCGAGTGCCGAGAAGAAGAAACATTGAGTCTTAAACTGGATGTCTCCAGTGGTTGTCCTGACCCTCAACTGAGATTAGCAGCTTTAAGGAGGAATTCCTAGAACTGCTGTCTCATCTGAGACTCCATGGTGGGGAAATGGGCCACAGTGTGTCTCAGATGCAGGAGATGGAGAAGAAAACTTAAGGGCAGGTTTTAATACCTATGCGCGCGGGTGTAGATTTGTGCACGCAACCCGGCGCGCACAAATCTATGCCCGATTTTATAACATGCGCGGGGGGGGTGCACATTTGTGCACCTTGGGCGCGCCGTGCCCTAGGGGAGCCCTCGATGGCTTTCCCTGTTCCCTCCACCCCCCCCACCTTCCCCCCCCCTTCCCCTACCTAACCCCCCCCCCCCCCCCCATACCTTTGTTTTGCAAGTTGCGCCTGCCTCCGGGCAGACGTAGGTTGCGCGCACCAGCCTAGAGGCCCTACGGAGGCCTCTGGCTCCGCCCCTTTTCTCAAGCCCCATGACATGCGCGTGTTGTCAGACCTATGCAAAATAGGCTCGGCGCGCGTAACCCCAGCTGGATTTACGCACGTAGGGCTTTTAAAATCTGCCCCTTAAGGCATATCCATTTGCTTGGCCGTTTTATTTGTTGTTCGTTGGTTCTTTCTGTTTCATCCCCCTTCTGACCAATTTGCAAAACTGCTGTGATTATTTCCTCTCTCCTTAATTTGCTTGGGGGGGGGGTGTTACAGAAATAGTGAGAGTTGTGGAGTGGTCTGATCTGTTTTATCTCTCTGTGCATGATGGTGTGGTGTCACTCTCTTTCAGCTTGTCTAGGTTGGAATGTCTGTCTTTTTGTGTTGTGACCTGTGGTGTGTACTCTGTGTAAGGTGATGTGGTTTGGTTGTTTGGGCCTACTTGCCTATGTCTCTCCCTCTTTGATGTGGTCTGTGTGTGTGTGTTTGTTCTTCTGTGGGTATGATGTGTGGATGGGTGTGCTATATCTGAGTAGGTGTGGAGTATCTGAGGGTGGGGTGACTATATATCTCTCTGCTGTTGTATTTGGTGCCTCTGTGTGTGTTTGTTTGCCTTTCTGTGTTTGTCTGATGTGGTGTCTGCCGAGAGGTGACTGCTCCTTTCAGCAACTTACCGTATGTTTAAACTTTTTATTAAACAACATGAAATATTACACATACACCCTCGGAGTATAGTGTTTCTTATGCACTCCAAAGGTATCAGTAAATGGTACAAACAAATATTTCTTCATTTTTTTACCCTTTTTTCCCCCTCTTGCCACACCTTTTGCCTCCAGTCCTTGAGCAAAACCCCATTTCAACATAGTTTCCCTACACTCATTCCCCATCCCGATATCAATAAACCTGTTAACCTCTGCATTGATTAAACAGTCTAAGTCCTCTTAATTCCCCTCCTCATCACTCTCAGCCCTGAAATCATTCTGAATCCATATCCCCACTCTCCCCGCATCCCTAAACGAGAGTTCAAAGAAGCAGTCCTGTACACTCAAATAGAACTTAAGATCCACTAGATAATATTGGAGGCCATATTTTCTATTTACATCACATCATGTAGCAAGTTATGCCATTGCAAGAAGGAAGTTATATCATTGCTACTCCAATTTAAAAGAATGGACTTCTTGCCTAGAACACAAGCCTTCCTAGCAAACAGTTCATCTCCCTTATTCTTGAATAGCAGTGGGAGGAACTGTTTGATTAACAATGCTTTAGGAGTTTTGGGGATGGTATAACCTAAGGTCTTGGATACATCGAATGTTACCTTCTTCCAGAAGGGATGAATCTGTGAGGAAGTCCAAAATATGTGAGACAAATTGCCTACATCAAACTTAAACTTGACACAGATCTCATGTGTTTAAGGCCAGAATTTCCACCACAGAGTTCTGTGTCAAGTTTAAGTTTGATGTAGGCAATTTGTCTCACATATTTTGGACTTCCTCACTGATTCAACCCTTCTGGAAGAAGGTAACATTCGATGTATCCAAGACTTTAGGTTATACCATCCCAAAAACTCCTAAAGCATTGTTAATCAAACAGTTCCTCCCACTGCTATTCAAGAATATATATCCCTCTCAAAAATATATATTGTAGTTCCTGTTTGTATATGTTGGAAGAAAGGTCCTTTGTATGTTTGAAGCAAGACTTCAAGGTGCGTTCTGATATTGCAAACCCATTCTCTTGAGTCCATTGGGTGAGTGTAACCTCCAAGCATTCCTCTGGACTGAATTGGTTTAGAGCCTTGTGAATTTTTGACAGAGCTTCTCCACCTCTTCATGTTTTAAAAAAAATTCCTAGGTGTGACTTTACAACCATACACACCTCAGCGAACACTAAGATCTCAAAATAAAGGACTATTGACTTTCCACAATACGGAACACACATCTGAAGCAAGTAAGAGACCGTATGTTTCCATAGCAGATCCAAAGCTATGGAACTCGCTCTACTTGAGACGATACGTTTGATACCAGAAAGAGATTTAAGTCATTTCAAAACATAGGTTATATGCATTTTTGAATAACCAACTTAAAACATCAGAAAGTAGAGAGCTACAAAAAAAAAAAAGACAAAAGATATTAAGTGAAGCATGAGGAATAAATTTAATGAGAGAATTTAAGAAGAATTTCAACATACTGACTAAAATATGAAATTTGTTACATTATTTTATTCTCTGTACTAGAACTGTACTAGAACTATTCTGTTCTAGACCGTTAGTCAAATAGATTGGAACATTTAATTTGATGGATGTTAATGCCTATTTATGAACACTACCTTTGTAACCAGTCATTATTTGTTGATTTATAGCTATGCATATTACTTTTGTAAACCGTTGGGATCTTGTCATGGAATGACGGTATATAAAATGTCTAAATAAATAAGAAAGATGAAACTAAATGCTCCAGAGACAAGGATGCTATATAATAGTCTCTCTCAGTTGTATAGAAGAGAAATAACTATTATTATTCAGAGCATACTGATTTTTCAACACCTGTAATGCCATAATCTTACCCCCCCCCCCCTTTCAGCAACAAAGAGAATCCAAACTGGGCCTTTGAGCTGTTGACTGGCAGTGTGGTTGCCTTATACTTGACAAATGGTTCAACAGCTGATTGATTGGTTAGAGATTGACACCAATCCAGGAATCCAGAGTACCATTTGTGTGTGTATGTATGGATATGGTATGACCCAGCTTGGGGAGGGGGGCCTATTCAATTGCATGGGTTGAAAGGTGGGCTCACCCCTGCTCTCGATACAGGGTTTGCTTGGCAGTTTTCTGCATGATGAAGTCAGTTTCCATGTTCATGGCTATCTGTGTGTCAGTTTTCCATTTAAATACATTGGAGAAAACTACTTTTTTGATAACTGGAGCTCCTTTTCCTCTTAGAGAAAATGCCTTTTTTTTTTTTTTTTAATAGCTGAAAAGTGGATTTGAGGACATATGGTGCTAGAAGTGTGAAAAAGCAAATAACTACTTTTAAAGGTTACTTGTATAATTTTTGAGTGGCAGTTCTGTAGGGTCAGATATACTTGCTGCAGTTTATGCTTGGACAGCATTCAGCGTCTTGATCTTTGAAATCATCGGTGAAGTTGTGCTGTTGTAAGTTTAGGCATGCGTGGCTTTCTTTCATTTAAACAGTGGTGAGTGCCAGTAGAAATCGTGTCCCTGAGATTCAGCCTTTAGGAGTGTCCTAGTAGGAGCTCCTAGAAGTGACTGACGTTTTTTGTCTTCTTTCTAGTCTTGTCCTAGGAAACGTGAACAGATATAGAAAAAGCACTAGTGATAAATACATTTTAAGAGTCTGATTTCTTGATTACAGGAAAATAGACAGGTTATTGAAATAAAACAAACAAAAAAACAACCCAGAAGGCACAAGAACTTTCCAGCTGAGTATGCCTCCAGACTTAGAAGATGTGTGATGACCTCTCTCCTCTTAAGCAGTTCTTCCATAGTTGCACAGATTATTGTGTTTAGGCACACAGAAAAATCGTTTGTGGACCTTGATAACATTACATTTCCTTGCCGCCTAAATTTGAATAGTCACGTGAAGCTGGTAGGTGCCGTTATCATAACTGTATCTGCTCCTCCCGAGTTGAACTATGTGTTTGCATATAAGGGCTGACTGCCTATTGCTCAGCAAACAGGTTTCATGTTTCAGTATTGTTTGTCAGCTGGAAATACAGGTAAGAAGTCTGATAGTAACCATGGACAGAAAAAGGCTCATCAATTAGTATGCAGAGGGAAAAGTAAAACGCTCATATTTCAGTGTCTTTTTACATCCACTATCATAGCTGGGCTAGCTTTGTATGCAACAGCCTTTTTCTCCTCCCAGCCATTCTGAGCTTTGTCAGCTTCTCACCTCTTGTTTCCTGGCTTGCTCTCCAGCTCCAGATTTTCCTTCTAACAGGTCCGGTTGTCCTTTCTTGTGATTCAGCTTTTTCAGGGTGGATATGGGGAGATGCACACAGTGCATATCCCAATGTCTTATTAGGGAGACTTTAGGCATTATTAGGCCGATACTGTACAGATGCGCTAAAAAAGCATGTCCGTTTTCAGCACCCGCTCTTGCAACACGCGTGCAGCCCCTTCTCCTGGGCATACGCGATACAGCATGCAAATGAGGGGTTGTGCTAAAAGGAGGCGCTGGGGATAATTGTGTAGCCCTAGCACCTCCTTGCCCCAGGAGAGGTGGCTGTCAGTGGGTTAGGAAAATGGATGCTTGTAAAATTGAGTTTCTGTTATCCTAACCTGACTGCTGGCATGCTTTTTTAAAATTTGTTTTTAATTAATTCATTTTTTTAACCTTTGGTTCCTCTGACTTGCCGTATTTTTCGCTCCATGAGACGTACCTGACCATAATACGCACCTAGGATTCAGAGGGGGGAAAATTAAAAATAAATCGTGTGCTAAACCGGCTCTGTCCCCAGGCATCTGTGCGTCTTATGGAGCAAATTAGGGGAGTACATAACATGACTTTTTTTTTTTTTTTTTGTCCCCATTTTGTTTTCGGGTCTGGGGAGGGCCATTTCGGTCCACTCCCCAGATCAGAAAACTTTTATCTGTCTCTTTCTGTGGGACCCCCCCACCCTCCTGACCCCCACAAGACCTGTCAAAAGTCCCTGGTGGTCCAGCAGGGGTCCGGGAGCGATCTCTTGCACTTGGGCTGTCGGCTGCCAGTAAACAAAATGGTGCCGATGGCCCTTTGCCCTTACTATGTCACAGGGGCTAGCGGTGCCATTGGTCCCGGACTGCTCCTGTACCCCTGCTGGATCACTAGGGACCTTTTGCAGGTCAGGAGGGGGGGGCGTTGTAGTTAGATTTTTAGGTTTTTTTAATATTCGCTCCATAAGACGCACAGACATTTTTCCCCTCACTTTTTGGGGAAAAAAAGTGCGTCTTATGGAGTGAAAAATACGGTAATATCGCCATGATATTAAGTCGGAGGATGAACACAAAAGTATTTTCTGTTTTTCTGTATACTTTTTTGGATCGGCACACTTTTTTTTTTTTTCTTCAGTATCTGGGGTGAATGACAGCCTTATCAACATGTGGTGGGTATGGACGCGCTAAACCCCTTATTGTATAAGGGCTTGTGGATGTGTCCCCAACCCGGGTTAAACAGAATACTCAGCTGAGCGCACTCTGCAGTATCGGCCTGTATGTTTTTAGCATCATGTGTACCTCTTGTTCATTTTCTCTGCTTATCCCCAAATTTCCAACTTCACTCACCCCCCCCATCTCTCAACTTTATCCATGTGATGCTGCTGAGCCAATAGGTATCTCCCAGAATTTGCTGACTAAGAACCTTATCCCTATATCTCTAGGCTTGGTTGTGATGCCTTCTTGGGGCACCTGTTTTAAGGAACAGATACCAATGTAAGGAGGTGAATGTAGGTTTTCCACATGGCAATTGGTTCTGTGCTATTGGGGCAGCCCTCAGTCATTTGTTTTTTGGGGGATTGATGGTGCTGTTTTTAGTTTCAAAACTGAAAAATGATTTTATAGTTCTATAGTGAATTTTAACCAGTAAATTGAGATATTATAAAGTCATAGACCAGCAATACTTAGGTATTGTAATGATTTAATTTTTACAAGGTAACATTTTTTTGGTGAATGACTTTTACATTTTAGTTCCAGTCAGTCCTTTGCTGTTTTAAAAATTCTGTGGTCTTAAAAGAACAAGATATAGTGACCAGCTTATTACTTTTCATTTCAAAGCTTTGTTTAGGATTTAAAATGATTTAGCATTACAAAGCAGAGGGAATGTGCTCACCGTCTCTGGTTAGATAATTGCAGTTCTGGAAAAAAAACATGTTTTACTGACTTGGAAATACCCCTATTGTGCCTGGCCTGGCATAATTAAACTCTGTTATGTCCCAACTTGTATTTTTTGCTCTAGAGGCAATGTTACAACATGTTCTTCATCTTTTGCATACAGGGGCAGCTCAAGGCAATCTGCTGCCTGAGGCGAGGGATAAGATGGCAATTCCTACCCCCCCCCCCTTCCCAAGGCACAGCACAGGTCAAACCATTGAGAAGTCCAAGGGGGTGGGGGGTTCTATTGGAGTCTGGTGCTTTCGGTGACTTGAAATGCTGGAGAAAGGGAAAAGCAGGAGTTGCAGTTCCCAGAGTAGTGGCAGATAAGCGTCAGTGATAATATTTCCAGGAAGCTGGCAATCCTGCAACACTCCCAGGAACCCTAAGTCCTGCCTCCCATGTTTCCCCAGCACTGGCCACTTGGAGAAGTGGGAGATGAGAGCATGGCTAGGATCTGTGTGTGGCGGACCTTTTCAGGTCAGTGCAAGGGTATTAAGTGCTCTAGGCAAAACTTATAGCCTTATGCCCCTACCTTCCTGGCCCGGGACTCGCGCACGGGGGTTGTGTGTGTGTAAATTTATTATTTACGCACGGTGAAGCGATGGTCCCTTTTCTCAGTTCCCACTCAGTCCGCTCCAATTAAGGACAATGGCCGCTGTACTGGTCGCTCCAGCCCTGCCCCTTTAACTGGGCCCGGCAGTTCAGAGCGAAACAGGGGTTATCCGCATGGCCAGGCTCCTTTGAAGATGCGCGCACCATGCACAAGGCCTGGCCACACACATAACCCCCATTTTTTATTTGTGGGGGAGGATTTAAAATTTGGCTGCATATTAGGAAAATAGAACAAGCCAGGCTGCTACAGATTACTACACAGAAACTATATGCTAGCAGAATATCTTGCCTCGGGCATACATGCAGAACACAGACAAATACAGAATAAAGAGACCATAAAGTATAAACAGAAAAGTGCACACAAACTGAACTGGAAGCTGCAAGAAGCTAGACTCTGTATGCAGTGCAACAATGGAAAACACACTCATTCATCATAATCAAGAAATATAACACATCAATCATAAAAATAAAACTATGCTAATAAAATACATATTTCAAAACAGCTGACGAACAGAACATCATTCAATAATTAAACCTAAGAAAATTAAAAAAATTCTCAAAAACCAATACAAATATTTCTAAAGAGGTCACATCAAATAACAGCCAACAATTATGTTAAATATTTTATTTCATTTTTTCCACATTAAACAGACAATCTCAGCAATGGCGAGTTCTTATCCACTGCCAAGCAAACTGTACATAATACAATAACATCCAAGAAATGTAACTCCCATCCCACTTCCATATTCTTCCTCATCCGTAACTATTATCATCCTTTAAGAGAACTAGTACAAGTCTTTGATTACCTTGTGCAATCTGCTTACTCTGTGGACAAGTCATTCATAATCATACTGTGAGCTCGATGTAGCAACAATTGCAAATACATATTCCAAGTTCGCAAAAACATAGGCTTGGCTTTAGACATATCATATTTAACTATACGTTTCCTAGCGTGTAGCCAGATGGACTCAGGACCAATGGGTATTGGGGTCTCCTGATAGCAGATGGGAGACGGAGTCAGATTTCAAAGCTGACGTCAGCCTACATATACCCGTGCAGCATGCTTAACTCTTCAGTATTTCTCTGTCTCCCATAGCAGATGTAGACACTATCCAAAAGAATAGTGTAACATTTACAAGAAAAGAAGAGAGAAGAAAATTTATCTTTAAGAAGAGAGCCCCGCTTCTCCTGCGGTGAAACCTAACGGTCCCTCCCCCAGTCGAGACTTTCCTGAGGTCGATTCGATATCCCTCAGAGGTGAGCCTTAGTCTGCCGGCCGATTCCCGGCGTGGACGTTGCCCCAGAGTGGCTGAAAGGCAGCGGGTGCAGATTCGAGCGTGGTGGCAAAGGTATTTCCCTCTCCCTCCTCAGCTGGAGACCTCCCGGCACGCGACCGGTAAGCATCGAGACCAGGTAAGGTAGAAACCTTTTCTTCTAAGTCTTCGGTCTCCAAGGCTCGAACAGCCGTACTGACCTTCCTCCGAGGTTTAAATCGGGTTGAGCAGCCTTCCTCTGGCTAGGCCCTGATCTGGTCGAGGGTCCACACACGTGGAGACCCTTCGGGGGGGGTCGCCATCTTGTTGCCCCCCCCCCCTCGCCATCGGTACACGCGGAGCAGGCCACAGGCCCAAGGCGCCTAACTTGAGTGCGTCCGTAGGGATACCTGCTTAACTGTGCACACGTCTGGGTTGTGCACACAGCTGCGCACACAACTAGGCCGCACGCACAACTGCACGCACAACTGCCACGTGCACAAAAATCTGCCGCCTGCACGCATAACTTGTGCGTACGTACTGCGCATAACTTGTGCGCTCCCGACGCGCACAACTAAGAGCATCCGCGCGCAGAACTCTCGCACGGACGAAATTTTAAGCCCTACACGCACACAGTGGCACCACCATCCAAGAAGGCCAAGGGACCCTTCCTTTGCCCAGCCTGCCATTTGAGAGCTGGCAAGCCTGAATTAGAATCCCTTCTGTGCCAGCAGTGCGAACAGAACCAGGGAGAGCCCAATCAAGACCTCCCACAGCCAGGAGCGGGATCCGGAACCACTGATGATGGCACCCTGGACCTAACTATGTCCAATTCGGCACTCCCACAGGAAAGTTCCTCTGGGGTTACCACTACAATCCCTCCTGGCATCAACATGGACCCAGGAACCTTCTCCTGGGTGGAATTTTTCAAAGGGCTGCAAACCTTTGTCCAGGCACAATCAGCCCCGGCTGTTCACTTGCCTGAAACTCTGCTGGAAGCACAAGCACTTCCCAGCACCTCTCGAGGCTCTCGAGACATGCCTCTCCTATCCAAGATCATCTCGGATGGGGAGCCAGACACCTCAGAGGAGGAAGCAGACTCCCTGGAAGAAGGGGAAATCCCCCCCCCAGGGATGGAGCCATACAGGACCATGCTCCGATTCTTCCACAAAGATGAATTACCAGCCCTCGTGTCCCAAACTATGAAGACACTGGGTCTCCCAGGCACAGACCCTACATTGGAACCTAAAAAGAATCCCAGTTGGTGTACCTCCGTAAAGCCTCATGCTATTTTCTTATGTTGGAGCCCATCAAGGAACTGATTGACCTGGAATGGAATGCTCCAGAGGCCAGTTTTAAAGGGGGATGGGCACTAGAAGCTCTATACCCGCTGGAACCTACGGCCAAGGAACTTCTATGCTTCCCTAAAGTGGACGCTATGATCTGCGGTGTCTCAAAATGCACCACAATCCCTGTGGAGGGAGGAGCGGCACTGAAGGATGCCCAAGACAGAAGGCTGGAAGCCATCCTTAAACAGTCCTTTGATGTCTCAGCAATGACGCTACAAATTGCCTCATGCTGCGCCTTGGTGGCACGTTCCTGTTTGATCCTCTCCAGAGACGCTACCACGCCTGGAGAAGCGATGGAACCTGCAGTCTCCTTCCTCACCGATGCTACCGCTGACCTCGTACGCACATCATCCAGGGGTGTCACCGCCACAGTGGCTGCCAGAAGACAATTATGGCTCTGAAACTGGTCGGCTGAAGCGACTTCCAAGGCGAATCTCACAAAATGCCTTTTAAAGGATCTCTCCTGTTTGGAAGCGAACTGGAGAAGTTAGCCAACAAATGGGGCGAATCCCCAGTACCCCGATTACCTGAAGACAGGAACAAAAGAACATATCAGCGCTCCTCCCCCCGAAGAACCAAGGGTAGAGGATTGCAGCGTTTTAAACGTTACAGGAACACACAGTCCCAAGCACTTCGTACATCAGGAAGGTTTTGGTCCTTTCGGAACAAGCACATTAAGAGAGGAGCAAGCTCAGGGGCAGGCTCTGGCTGTCCCCCACAATGAGAAGACGCAGACATAGGGGGCAGACTTACTCTCTTCTACTAAAGATGGGTCAAAGTAACATCAGACAAGTGGGTCCTAACTATCATTCGAGAGGGGGACGCCCTGGAATTCCAAAGCATCCCACCAGACAAATTTGAGATCACTGTGCCACTCCCACTCCAAGAGACTGACAGTGGAAACCACGCTAGCAAGGCTACTTAGCCTGAAGGCAATAACTCCGGTGCCTACGTCTCAACAAAATACTGGTCACTATTCCATCTATTTTATCGTTCCCAAGAAAGAAGGAACATTCCAACCCATCCTGGACCTCAAGGCCGTCAACCGTTACCTGAAGGTACCACACTTCCGCATGGAAATCCTACGCTCCGTTATAATGGCAGTTCAACCAGGAGAACTCTTAACCTCCCTGGACCTATCTGAAGCCTACCTACACATCCCGGTCCATCAGGACCACCAGCGCTTCCTGCGCTTTACGATACTGGGCAATCATTACCAATTTCAAGTGCTACCCTTTGGACTAGCCACAGCTCCCAGAACCTTCACCAAAATTATGGTGGTAGCAGTGGCTGCACAGAGGAAAGAAGGAATTCTGGTACATCCTTACTTGGACGATTGGCTGATCAGAGCAAAGTCTCCGGAAGAGAGTCGCTACGAGACTACCAGAGTCAAGAACTTACTACAAGAACTCAGGTGGGGTTGTGAACACAGCCAAGAGCTGCTTACAGCCCTCCCAGTCACTAGAATGCCTGGGAGTCCGGTTCGATATCAAGCTGGACAAGGTCTACCTTCCCCTCCAAGGAGAACGAAACTGATGGGTCAGCTGCGAAACCTGTTGAACTCGGTTTGCCCCAAGGTATGGGACTTCCTTGAAGTCCTTGGCCTCATGACCTCAACTCTGGAAGTTGTTCCGTGGGCAAGGGCCCATATGCGACCACTACAATGCTCCCTATTGTCACGATGGAACCCAGTGTCCCAGAACTACTCAATTTGCCTCCAGCCACTGACAAAGGTTCGGCATCAGCTTCAGTGGTGGCTACAAGAAGAACACCTAAGCAGAGGCGTAAACCTATCCGCACCGAAGTGGATCTTGCTCACCACGGATGCGAGTCTGCGAGGGTGGGGAGCCCACTGTCAGGAACAAACAGCCCAGGGACAATGGAACAAGAGGCGGAATGGAACATAAACCGCCTGGAAGCTCGAGCGGTCAGACTAGCCTGCCTGTGATTCAGCCACAGACTCCGAGGCAAGTCTGTCAGAGTCATGTCGGACAACGCCACAACCATGGCCTACATCAACCGCCAGGGAGGAACCAGGAGCCAGCAGGTGTCTCTGGAAATAGACCCGCTCATGGAGTGGGCAGAAACAAACCTGCAAGGGATTTCGGCCTCCCACATCGCGGGAAAAGACAACATCTCAGCGGATTATCTCAGCAGAGAGAGCCTAGACCCAGGGGAATGGTTGCTGGCGGACACAGCCTTCCAGATGATAGTGAATCGATGGGGTCCCCCAGCCATGGACCTCCTAGCAACTCATCACAATGCCAAAGTCCCCAGATTCTTCAGCCACAGATGAGGACCACAGTCTCAAGGAATCGACGCTCTCGTCCAGAACTGGCCAGAGGAAGACCTCCTGTATGCCTTCCCACCCTGGCTGCTACTGGGCAGGGTCATTCATAAGATAGAGCACCACAGGGGACTAGTCCTACTATCCGAAATAAAGTAATTTAAAGTGGAATTGAAAACTTGGTTATTCAAATGTGCCTTTACAGAACATGAAACTTAAGATATTTGCTGCGAAACACCAGAATTTATTATGTGCTTAACTTTTTTGAATCCTGTTTTTTTGTCTTTTTTTTAGGAATATTAATTGAATTTAAAAGCATGTTAGTACTATTTATACTTTTATGTAATATGATACTTTGTTTTAGGCTTAACGTTTTTTATTTCATTATACATCTTTTACTCTAACAGCTAATTTATTTAATTTTTCTCCTTTTATTTAGTTTTTAGCTGTTACTATTTTTAACAAAATAATGTATTTTCTCGCTTGTCATAATTTGTAAACTGTTGTGAAGGCCTTGCCGATGTGACGATATAGAAATGCTAATAAACTAAACTAATCGCCCCGGATTGGCCAAGAAGGCCATGGTACGCGGACATGTGAAGACTATGGCGGGAAATCCTCTGCGTCTACCGCCATACAGGGACCTTCTTCAGCAGGGACCGATCTCCCACAAAGACCCGGCTCGATTCTCTCTTACGGGTATGGCCCTTGAGAGGACTAACCTAAAGAAGCGCGGCTACTCAAAAGCTGTGATTGACACCCTGCTCCGAGCACACAAGTTCTCCACATCTGTCTTACATATGGATCTGGAGAGTATTTGAAGCCTGGTGTGAAGACCGCGCCCTCC
Organism: Rhinatrema bivittatum; assembly: GCF_901001135.1. Classification (NCBI taxonomy): domain Eukaryota; kingdom Metazoa; phylum Chordata; class Amphibia; order Gymnophiona; family Rhinatrematidae; genus Rhinatrema; species Rhinatrema bivittatum. Next base: position 221,613,211 of record NC_042615.1, on the reverse strand, counting down.
TTCCGAGGACAGTCAAGATTCCCATGATCCTAGAATTCCTACAGGGCGGCATGCAGAAGGGGTTGTCTCTCAACTCCCTCAAGGTTCAAGTTGCTGCACTGGCCTGTTTCAGGTCCGAAGCAGATGGCATCAGACTATCAACTCATCCTGATGTGTCTCGCTTCCTGAAAGGAGTTAAACAACTCCGGCCACCTCTAAAGTGGCTGGTGCCTTTATGGAACCTCAACCTAGTACTAGACTTCCTAGCAGGGGAGTCCTTCAGACCAACAAGCGGCCTGTCCCTACACCTCTTGACCTTAAAGACTGCATTCTTGATCGCAATATGCTCAGCTCGGCGCATCTCCAAACTTCAAGCATTATCCTGTTGAGAACCATTCCTCGGGTTCATCCCAGGCACCATACAGTTGCATATGGTACCATCCTTCCTTCCGAAAGTGGTTTCCCAGGTCCATATGAACCAGACCATATCCTTACCAACACCAGATGAACACAGAGATTCGGAAGACTCGCGCCTCCTTCACCACCTGAATGTCGACAGAATCCTAGTCCAATACCTCAAGAGATCGGAATCCTTGCGCAAAACTGATCACCTGTTCGTTCTTCACAGCGGAAAGAAACAAGGGGAAGCGGCATCGCGGGTTACCATATCCCGCTGGATCAAAGAAGTCATTAATGCTGCCTACATAGAGGCAGGAAAACCACTACCTCTACAGGTCAAGGCGCATTCTACAAGGGCCCAGGCAGTCTCCTGGGCTGAAACCAGGCTGCTTTCACCAGCCGAGATCTGTCGGGTGGCGACATGGTCCTCCCTACACACCTTCTCCAGATTCTACCGCCTGGATGTCCAGGCCAGGGAGGATACAGCCTTTACAAGGGCAGCACTACGTGGGTCATGGGCAGCCTCCCACCCGGTAGGGGAGTAGCTTTTGTACATCCCATTGGTTCTGGATCCATCTGGCTACACGCTAGGAAATGGAGAAATTACTTACCTGATAATTTCGTTTTCCTTAGTGTAGACAGATGGACTCAGCATCCCGCCCATGGCTGCTCCAGAAATAGAGAACCTTGGATATCAATCTCGAGGCTGTACGAGTAAGCCTCGGCCTACCTTTATGTTAAGACACCCGCAGTTACCTAGGCGTCTGCATTTGTTTCAGTGCACTGGCAAGGCTTACTCGTACAGGGATGCCACACACCATCACCACCGGGCTCCCTGAAATAACTAACAGTGATGAGAAAGACAGAAAGAAAGAAAAAAAGGTGAAAGAATCCATCTGGAACTGAGAGGGGAGGGGAGGTGTGTGATCCTTGATTGGGAGACCTGCCCCCCTCTGATGTCACTGAGGAATGTGATGGACGTTAAACGGCGCCAGAATACCAGGCGTCGCGCGCCGAAGGGGCACGACAAAGGGCACTCCCCTTTGTGCACCCCGTAGTGTTAGCCATTCCCCACGTTCTTTTATATCCCTTGTTAACAATCCCCATATTTATATGTTTAATGTATTTGACAAAGGTAACGCATGAGTTCCTTCAAATTTTGTTTAAATGTAAACCGATGTGATATGTAAAATCGAAACCGGTATATAAAAATTAATAAATAAATAGTCTGATGTGGTCAAACACACATCTTTAGTTTGCTTCTGTAGAATAAAAATGTAGTAAAAATGTATGTAGGTTTTCTCTCAAATCAGAGCTGCTAGTGAGTTTTTTGTTTTTTTTTAAGGTATTTAAAATAGTATAATTTTTACCCATAAGATCAATAGTCAACCTGTCTCGCCAGTGGTTTCTTTGAGACTTATATTCCATTGATTTATGAAATTTTTTCCCCCCAAAAATAGTGTGATGAGAGGGATCTTCCTGGTCAAAAAGGCCTAAGAGGAATTGTCTATTGTCTTGCTTAAGATCTTGCATATTTAGGGAGTATGTGTAGTACCTGGCTTGAAGGTAAGCAAAGAAATGCTTTTGCTCCAAATTGTCTTGTAACTCCCGAAAAGCAACCATCTAAACATTATCCCCAAAAAGATGCCACACTGTTTGTAAGCCTAATGAAGCCCATTTTGTAAAAACAGCTGACCGCATTCCCAGTTGGAAATTCACCTTTCTGGCAATAGAGTGAGAAATGCTGTAATTCAATTTCAGATGAAGGCAGACCCATCGCCAGGCTTTCAAAAGTGGGCTAATCAATTCACTCTGTTGTATTTTGCTCTGGGAGTTGAGAAGCAGTGCAATGTAAAAGAAATCATAAATCCAAAAGAAAATTCAGTTCCCTGTACGTACTCGGATCAGTCCAGACTCCTGGGTTTTGCCTCCCCTCCAGCAGATGGAGACAGAGAAAGCTTTGACTGACTCTGCCCTATATCCTGAGGTGCCACCTGCAGTCTGTCAATATTTCTCGGTCTCCAGCAGATGGCGGAGGTGCAAAATCCTGCACTGTGGTAGTTTTGCTTTAAAAGAAAAAAAAAAAAGTTTTCCCTCTGCAGTTTGCTGTGAAGGCAGTGTTCGCCCGGTGCTGGTTTACCTCTGCGGGGGGGAGGGGGGACAGAGTGACTTTTTTAGCCAGTGCGGCGACTTTTTTTTCCCTTCCCCTTCTCGCGCCAAATTGCTGATGCCGCGTGTGTGTCCCACGATGGTCTTTGCGTGCCTCTCTAGTGGGGAAGGCACATTTAAATGAAGCCACGAAGGTGGTGATTCGGCTTCAGGAAGGAATCTGCGCCTCGGCTCTCCTCCTCAGGACCCGTTCCTGCTAAGCGTGGGAACGGAAGCCATTTTAAGTACTTTTTGCGCGGCTAGCCATGCAGGGAGGGTCGGATCCCCCTCCCTTGTCCCCGCAGTAGGCAGCCCCCGGGGGGGGGCGTGCCGCAGACAGAAAAGGCAGACGCCAGGGAGGATGGCTTCCAGGAGGCCTGAGACGACGACTCATCATTTTCTGCGGATTTTATTAAATTCCTGCCTAAGGCCTATAAATCACAGAAGAAGCATAAGAGATGCCCAGGGAGTGGTTCCGCATCATCTCCTTGGTTCCACCTATCCAAGCGTTCCAAACCCTTGGACAGGGACTCTGGTCCGCGACTAAAGCGCCCCCTGCGATCCGGGGCGGTCCTCTCCCAGGAGGATACTACCTCGGAGGACTCTGATCAGAACGAGCGGGGGGCGGATCTCGGGGCTGATCCCGGTCAGGAAAGCTGTCCTACTCCTCATGTGCCAGACGAGATGGTGGTATGTCTTTTTTGGAGGGATGAGTTAGTCCTCTTATTCTGGCAATTTTAGCGGAATTGGGCATTGAGGCCCCACAGAAGGACTCCAAGATGGGTGATTATAGATCCCGTGATGGTGGGCCTCAGGGGTCCGACTACGTTTTTTCCCTTCCATCTTTCTGTCACCGACCTCCGGTTCCGTGAATGGGACACCCCGGATTTGGACTTGAAGGTCAGCAAAGCTATGGACAAACTTCACCCATTGCCAGAAGACGCTTTGGAGGTCTTGAAGCTCCCAAAAGTAGATGCTGTGGTGTCTGCGGTCACAAAAAAAGACTACTATTCCGGTGACGGGAGCCACGGCCCTTAAGGATCTTCAGGACCTCTAATTGGAAGTACAGCGTAAAAGGATTTTTGAGGTGTGTGGGCTGCCATGTGCAGCAGCTTTGCCGTACAAGCGTGCCTTTGTTGGGTGCAGTCTTAACAAAGCAATCAGTCACTCTCTGAGGAAGAGGTGGTGCAGGCGGGACGCTTAGAGGTAGCAGTGGCCTACAGCGCAGATGCTTTGTATGATCTCTTGCAGACTTCAGCTCGATTCATGGTGTTGGTGGTTTCGGCCCGTAGACTCCTCTGGTTGAGAAACTGGTCAGCTGATGTGTCCTCTAAGGCATAGCTCGGGTCTCTACCCTTTAAGGGTAAGCTGCTCTTTGGAAAGGACTTATGGTACAGTCCTTAGGAGAGAACAAAGTGCATAAGCTGCTGGAGGACTGACCTAGGGCTCGTAGCTCCTTTCCCTCGCGCGCACGCTTTCGGACAAATTGGAGATTCTGCTCTTCTCAGCTGTCTGGCCCTCTTGCGAGACAATCTTCGGGCAGACAGTACTCTTGGTCACAGTCCTTTCATGGACATCATTTTGGAAGACTGGGGAACCCCCAAGCAGCAGGGGGGAGTTAAATCTACCCAATGAAGCGGGGCTGGTCCATTCCCCGGTTCCGGTGGTCGGAGGCAGGCCGTCTCTGTTCTATAGGGAATGGACCAAGTGGACATCAGACCAATGGATCCTCCAGGTGATAAGTCAAGATTACGCGTTAGATTTTGTTCGGCGACTGCGAGATCGGTTTCTAGTCTCTCCGTGTTCCTACCAAGAAAAGCATCACGCAGTACGAGACACACTGCAGCGTCTGTGCGATCTCTGGGCCATCATTCCGGTCCCTCGATCAGACTTTGTCCCTAAAAAGGAAGGGATGTTTCGGCCCATTCTAGACCTCAAACGAGTCAACCGCTGTCTCAGAGTTCCCAGGTTTCACATGGAGATGCTCAGTTCAGTCATTGCCTCGGTACACAAGGGGGATTTTCTTGCGTCCCTGGACTTGACAGAGGCATACCTTCACATCGGCATCTGCCCTGATCACCAGAGGGTTCCTGAGATTCTGCATCCTGGGGCAACATTTTCAATTCCTGGCTCTACCATTTGGGCTGGCCATGGCTCCCAGGACCTTTACCAAGGTGATGGTCCTGGTGGCGGCGCAGCTCCGGAAGGAAGGATTTTTAGTCCATCCGTATCTGGACGACTGGCTGATTCGGGTGAAGACGGAGTCTCTTTGCCGCTCCACAGTTCTCTCTCTCCCCCCTCCCCCCTCCCTCTCTCCCTCTCTCCCTCTCCCTAGGTTGGGTGATTAACTTCGACAAGAGCCGCCTGACTCCCTCCCAGTTGTTGGAGTTCCTAGGAGCCCTGTTCGATACTCGTCAGGGGAGGGTGTTTCTTCCCGAACAACGCCTTCTCAAGCTGCAAGGTCAGGTTCAAGATTTGTTGTCCAATCCTACTCCAAGAGTGTGGGATTATTTGCGGGTCCTCGGCTCGATGACATCCACTCTGGAATTGGTTCCTTGGGCCTTTGCTCATATGAGGCCATTACAGTCAGCATTGCTTTCCCGCTGGAACCCGATCTCCGAACAGTATCGCCTTTTCCTTCCGTTTACGGATATGGCTCTATCCAGCCTGGAAAGGTGGCTACTAGCCGACAACTAGCGACGTGGAGTATCTCTGGAAGTCCCCGATTGGACGGTGGTCACCACGGATGCAAGTCTCTCTGGCTGGGGAGCAGTTTGTCAGGCGACGTCGGTCCAAGGCCAATGGTACAGGGAAGAGGCCCAGTGGTCGATCAATCGTTTGGAGACCAGGGCTGTGCAGCTAGCGTTGGTGGCTCTTCAGCCCCTTCTACAGGGGAGGTCAGTCTGAGTTCTGTCCGACAACACAACCGCGGTGGCATATATCGATCGCCAGGGAGGAACCAGGAGTCAACCAGTAGCAATGGAAGCGCAGCAAATGATAATCTGGGCAGAGCAACATCTAGTCAGCATAGCAGCCTCTCATATCGCAGGAGTCGACAATGTTCAAGCCGATTTTCTCAGATGTCATTGTCTCGATTCCGGAGAGTGGGAGCTATGCGAGGAGGCCTTTCAGCAGATATGCGACAGGTGGTCCAACCTGGCGGTGGACCTTATGGCAATGTTTCAGAATTCCAAGGCCCCTCTATTTTTCAGTTGGAGGCGAGAGCGGGGAGCGGGAAGGGGTGTATGCCCTAGTGGTTCCCTGGCCGAAGGACGTTCTTCTATACGTGTTTCCGTCCTGGCCTCTCATCGGCAAAGTACTGCGATGCATAGAAGCTCACCAGGCGGAGGTCGTTCTAGTGGCGCTGGAGTGGCCATGTCATCTGTGGTTTGCGGATCTGGTCAGTCTGGTGGTGGATGGCCCGTTACGGTTTTGGGATCTGCCATACCTTCTCTGTCAGGGTCCCGTCTGTTTAGAAGAGGTGGAGCGCTTTTGTCTAGCGGCATGGCTTTTGAGAGGCGCCGGCTAAAGAACAAGGGTTATTCAGATGCGGTAATGGCTACTTTTTTGAGTTCCATAAGCCCTCCACGTCCCTGGCGTATGTCAGGGTGTGGAGTGTTTTTGAGTCTTGGTGTGTGGAACACCAGTTAGATGCTATGTGAGCTTCGGTCTCCAATATATTGTTTTTCCTGCAAGCCAGCTTGGCTAAAGGATTGTCCTGCAGTTCCTTACGGGTGCAGGTAGCAGCCCTTGGTTGTTTTCAGGGTAAGTTGCATGGCGTGTCGTTAGCGGCGCACCCGGATGTAGCGTGATTTCTCCGGGGAGCAAAGCATTCGCATCCTCCGTTCAGGAACCCTTGTCCTTCTTGGAGTTTGAACTTGATGCTCAAGGCTCTGTGTGTCGCGCCCTTTGAACCTCTCAAGTGTGTGACTTTGAAGGATCTTACGTTGAAGACAGTCTTTCTGGTGGCTATTTCTTCGGCGCGCAGAATATCAGAGCTTCAGGCCTTATCCTGCAGGGAGCCCTTTCTAAGGATTACTGACGCAGGAGTTTCCTTGACTGTGCCTTTTCTTCCAAAAGTGGTTTCCTCTTCATTTGAATCAGTCAGTGGAGCTTCCGGCTTTTTCTGGTTTGGAATGTTCGGATCCCTCTTCTAAGGACCTCAGGAAGTTAGATGTGCGTCTCGTTATCTTGCATTATCTGGAGGTCACCAACAGTTTCTGTATGTCGGATCATTTTGTTTGTACTGTGGAGTGGTTCCAGAAGAGGGCATAAGGCATCCCGAGCCACGAAAGCTCGGTGGTTGAAAGAGGCCATTGGGTCAACCTATCTTCTCGCTGGTCGAACGCTCCTGGTCGGTTTGAGGACTCATTCTACTCGTTTGCAAGCGACGTCGTGGGCAGAGTGTGAACTGGTTTCCCCACAGGAGATTTGTAGGGTGGCGACTTGGAAGTCGTTACATACTTTTGCTCGTCATTTCTGATTGGATGTCCAGGCTTCGAGCTCAGCGGCCTTTGGAGAGGGTGTTTTCCGAGTGGGACTCTCAGGGTCCCACCCCGAGGAGAACAGCTCTGGTACATCCCAGGAGTCTGGACTGATCCGGGTACGTACAGGGAAAGGAAAATTGGTTCTTACCTGCTAAGTTTCGTTCCTGTAGTACCACGGATCAGTCCAGAGTTCCGCCCATTTCTGCTTAGAGGTTACAGAGAGTCAGCTCGTTCACTGTTTTTGCATGCAATCTACAGATAAGTGCTTACTGTTTTCCAGTCTTACATTCTTACGTTTTCAGATGTTCTAATGGGTTCTGTTTCCACTTGGGGTTCGTGAGTTGGAAGAATTCCTAAACCGAGGGGACTATGGTCCCAGTGAAGTTTGGTTAGCTAGTTTAGTTTTTTCCTGGCGTTCTGCTTTCATATCGTTTAATACTAATGGACTGCAGGTGACACCTCAGGATATAGGGCAGAGTCAGTCAAAGCTTTCTCTGTCTTTATCTGCTGGAGGGGAGGCAAAACCCAGGAGTCTGGACTGATCCATGGTACTACAGGAACGAAAATTAGTAGGTAAGAACCAATTTTCCTCTCTTGCTCAAGGGGGTATAAAAATTTAAAATTTAATAAGAATAAAAAAAATTCTCCATATGTGGATCTTTTGATTTCCAGTCACCATGAGATTGTTGTGGATTGGGGAGGAGGTCACACAAACTTTATCTTCTCACACGCGCACACACACACACACTGTCTCTTACACTCTGAATGCATATAGATTATTTTACACCCTCTCTCACGCATGTATACAGGCTCTCTAATACACACACATGTTGTTTCACACCCCCTCTCTCCACTGTCACACAACCATTCCCACAATCATTCATCCCTTTCCCTATGTTACTTGCATCTCCCTTCATCCCTTTCCCTTCCACTCCAGGTCTTCTTACCACAGCTGGATCTTACTGTTGTTGGGAAGTGAGAACCCTGCTAGCACATCATCATGGAGCATCGTCACGGCCACATAACCTTCCTACTGCTGGCAGGAAGTGGGAATCCTGCCAGCATCTTGTCATGAGTGCCACCGCTGTGGGGCCTTCCTATTGCTTTCAGGGAGTGGGAACCCAGCAAGCACCTCATCACTACCACGGGTCCTGTTGCTGACTGGGTGTAGGAGCCCTGCTGGTGTTTACAACTGAAATATAAAGTGAGGTGGCCGCAGCAGACTATTTTGGGGAGACTTTCTGCTGTTCCAAAATTTTGCTGCCTGAGGCAGCCGCCTCATTACAGAGCCTTCCGTTTGCATAGTCTGCAGCAGTGCATCATTTATTATTTATTTTAAAAAATTTTCTATTCCGCATATATCCAGGTGCTTGAAGCGGATTACAGTAAAACATATAATTTATAGTTTATGCCTAGGTCAGAAAACAATTTACAGAGAGGATCAAGGTAAAGGATAAAGCAGAGCCTTGTGGTACCCCAGCGGTTATAGAGTGCCAAGCAGAGTATAAATTTCCGACTCTGACCTGAAACTCTTTCAGAGAGGTATGATGTGAATCAATTCAACACGGTGCCCCTGATTCCAAGAACATGTAACCGGTACAATAGTCAGTTATGATCTAGTGTGTCAAATTTTACAGCGATATACAAAAGTACTAGAATATAATTAGTACCCTGGTCAAAACCCCAAATGATAATATTTAATGAGGAAACTAATAACATTTCAGTGCTCAAATTTTTACAAAATCCAAATTGATATTTGTATATCAACAGGTGAATATCTAAATATTCTGTTAATTGGTTCAGAACAGCAGATTCTATAAGTTTTGCAATGAATGAAAGAGATGAAATTGGTTGTTATTGCTACAGGGTCAGTATTTATTTATTTTTCATTATTGTACAGTTCCCTTTTTTTCTAAGTTCTGACTTTTCAGATTAATAATTTTAGTAGTGAAATTTTAAACAGAAGCTGGTTGTGTAAGATACAGAATTTGAAAGATCCGATAGGAAAGACTAAAGAGGTTAGGACTTTTCAGCTTGGAGAAGAGACGGCTGAGGGGGGATATGATAGAGATGTTTAAAATTATGAGAGGTCTAGAACGGGTAGATGTGAATCGGTTATTTACTCTTTCGGGTAGTAGAAAGACTAGGGGGCACTCCATGAAGTTAGCATGGGGCACATTTAAAACTAATTGGAGAAAGTTCTTTTTTACTCAACGCACAATTAAATTCTGGAATTTTTTGCCAGAAGATGTGGTTAGTGCAGTTAGTATAGCTATGTTTAAAAAAGGATTGGATAAGTTCTTGGAGGAGAAGTCCATTACCTGCTATTAAGTTCACTTAGAGAATAGCCACTGCCATTAGCAATGGTTACATGGAATAGACTTAGTTTTTGGGTACTTGTCAGGTTCTTATGGCCTGGATTGGCCACTGTTGGAAACAGGATGCTGGGCTTGATGGACCCTTGGTCTGACCCAGTATGGCATAAAAAAAAAAAAATTTAGATTGCAGGTGCCAGCACAACAGGAAAGATTGCTGTAGCTGGTACTCCAGCAAGACACTTTCAATGTAGTCTCACCTCCTTTTTTTTTTTCTTCCAAAATAACATGATGCTATTTATGCACTTTGCATTGGGTAGTTCTGCATTCTGAGGTGTTTCAAATTGTTTGTACTGAAGTGACCTATTTGATTCGGTGTCTGTGGGAGGTATTGCATGAGCTGCTGGGGTGTCCAATGATTTATTTTTAATTTGATGGAAACTTTGTAATAGTGACGTTTTTATATTTTCATCCTTGCAGTAGGTGGTGTGTTTAAACAAGATTAAGAAAGTGTCTTTGGTATCCTTTTGGTTACTGTTTGTTGCTGTTATATATTCCTTGTACAACGCCGAAGTTGAGACTTCTCTCAGTTCACTTAACTTCCCAGGTTACTGACTACATGAAACAAGATGCCCCAGGGATGTTTTTCTTTACAGAGCACTGCCAGTAATTGAGCCTTATTTTGTGAGTGCATGGAGCAGAGAAATAAAAAATCTGTTTAGCTTTCTTCTAAGAGGCACCGTGTTACATCTTGGCATGGGGGTGTTCAGCAGAAACCCTTTAGATGCAGGTGGGAAAACTGAATTCATATGTATGCAGAAAACACACTGTTGTATGCCTGGAATCAAGCAGTATTTAATGACTTTATCAATGTATTTGAATTTTCTTTGAAACCTTTGGTACTAATCTGTATGTAATGTTTAGAAAAGTATAAGTATATAGGTCTTTGCTGCTCATTTTCTGGACATTAAACTCTGTAAACAAGAGTAGTAGAAAATGTTAACTTCTTGTTTTTTGTTTCTTTAGGCTCCCCTCGGCTGAAGTCCTTGTACCAGCTTCATTTACAGTTCCCTCAAGAATGGAAAAGCATCAGATTGCTTAAAGGATCCTTCTGGTCCTGCAGTCTAAACAGAAATGTATCGACAGGGTGACTCTATGAAATGTGGATTCATTATGCCTAATACTCCTCGAATAAGAAGCGTGGAGGTTGCCAGAGGAAGGGCGGGGTATGGATTTACCCTTTCTGGACAAGCACCTTGTGTGCTTAACTGTGTTATGAAGGGAAGCCCTGCGGATTATGTTGGTCTTAAAGCAGGAGATCAGATATTTGCTATTAATGAAATCAATGTGAATAAAGCTACATACGAAGATGTGGTGAAACTCATTGGGAAATGCTCTGGTGTCCTGAACATGGTCATTGCAGAAGGAATTGGTCACTTGGATGCATGTTCTAGTGATGATGAAGTTGGTTTTTATGAAGGAAAAAGCAGTGTGAAGCCCAAGCTGGATTCTAAAGCTTTGGGTATAAATAGAGCAGAGAGAGTTGTTGAGGAGATGCAGTCTGGAGGCATTTTCAATATGATCTTTGAAAATCCTACTGCTTGTGTTGACAGCTCTGAGAATCGGCTGCCAAAACAAAGATCTGTTTCAGAGTCTGCTTCTAATTTTGAAATTAGACAGGAATGTATAAAGAGCAACCCGGATTTGCTTTCCAGGGCTGAAATATCCAACGTTTTAAATGACGACTCTGTTTTTTGTAATGGACTGGAAATTCCTGAAGACTTTGAATTGGATGCAAGCATTCTAAATGTTGGCATGATAGTAGGGTATCTGGGTTCAATTGAGCTTCCCTCCACAAGCTCCAATCTGGAATATGACAGTTTACAGGCTATTCGTGGATGCATGAGACGCTTGCGAGCAGAACAGAAAATACATTCCTTGGTGATGATGAATATCATGCATGACTGTATTCAGCTCTGCACTGACAAAGCTGGTGTAATAGCGGTATATCCAGCAGAAAAACTGGCATTCAGTGCTTTATGTCCAGATGACAGAAGGTTTTTTGGGTTAGTTACTATGCAGACCAATGATGACTTGAGCTTGGCACAGGAAGATGAAGGAGCTTTGAGAACATCTTGTCATGTTTTCATGGTGGATCCAGAGTTATTTCATCATAAAATTCACCAAGGTATTGCCAGGCGTTTTGGATTTGAATGTACACCAGATCCAGACACCAATGGCTGTCTAGAATTTCCAACATCCTCTTTACCTGTTCTTCAGTTTGTCTCTGTTCTATATAGAGATATGGGTGAGCTGATTGAAGGCATGCGAGCTAGAGCTTTTCTTGATGGAGATGCCGAAGCTCATCAGAATAATAGCACAAGCAGTAACAGTGATAGCGGCATTGGTAATTTCAACCAAGAAGAAAAAAGCAATAGAGTTCTGGTAGTTGATTTGGGAAGCAATCAAAGTAAGCATATCCCTAATAATATATGGGAAAATCCAATAGGAAGAGGACAGAACCAGCCTATGCTACACTGGAATGGTTACTCTAATGGTCAGGAAGGAAATTTTCCATTAGAAGCACAAGCTGAGAAATCACAAACTTTGAAGAAGCATTTTGGTCCCTCTGCTCGTATTGAAGTTCCTTTGATTTCTGCTCGAGGTGCAATGGCACCATCAAATAAAACTAATACACTGGGCAGTGGTTTTAGCTCCAACCACAGATGGCTACCTGTTCATGTCTTGCAGGACTGGCAACATGGCAGTACTAGTGATCAAGAATCCTATGCCGATTCTACAGATGGTTGGTCAAGTGTAAACTGTGGTACTCTTCCTCCGCCAATGAGTAAGATTCCTGCTGACAGATACAGAGTTGAGGGCAACTATGGTCAACCTCTGCTACCTATGCATAAAGATGAGTGGTCTAAGAAAATGTTTGGGATGCAGAACATGTTTGGAACCTCGCATAATGGTAGAAGGAAAAAAGAGAACAAAAAGGTAAGGATATGCAAAATTTTTTTTTATTTGTTTAAAGGACTTGCATAATTGAAACTGTAATGATCAGATTATCTTGATTAACATTGGGAGGTTGCACTGCAATTTTGGTCCATCCCATGCGGGTAACATTTTAAAGATTCTAATGAAAGTTGTTCATAATAATTGAATGAGTTCTCCTAGAACAGGGATGGCCAACTCTGGTCCTCAAGAGTCACAAACAGGCCAGATTTTCAGGATATCCACAATGAATAGTCAGACTGAGGGTCCATCCAGCCCAGTATTCTGTTTCCAAAAGATTCCAGCCCAGGTCACAAGATCCCAAACAGTAAATAGATTCCATTCTGCTGTTGCACGGAAAACGTGGCTATTCCCTAAGGTAATTTTCAAAGGAATTACATGGATAAATGTAACATTCTATCATAGCAATTTCACGTATACACGTAAAACTTATTGACAGTTCAATGGCATATATTATAGTGATTTTCAAAAGCCCATTTATGTAAAGTGAATTTACTCATCTAAAACCCAGTTTTAAGCATGTAAATCTTTTTGAACATTACTTATGGAGAAAGACATGGTTTAATGGAACAAAGTCAGCATGGCTTTACCCAGGGCAAGTCTTGCCTCACAAATCTGCTTCACTTTTTTGAAGGAGTTAATAAACATGTGGATAAAGGTGAACCGGTAGATATAGTATACTTGGATTTTCAGAAGGCGTTTGACAAAGTTCTTCATGAGAGGCTTCTAGGAAAAGTAAAAAGTCATGGGATAGGTGGCGATGTCCTTTCGTGGATTGCAAACTGGCTAAAAGACAGGAAACAGAGAGTAGGATTAAATGGGCAATTTTCTCAGTGGAAGGGAGTGGACAGTGGAGTGCCTCAGGGATCTGTATTGGGACCCTTACTTTTCAATATATTTATAAATGATCTGGAAAGAAATATGACGAGTGAGATAATCAAATTTGCAGATGACACGAAATTGTTCAGAGTAGTTAAATCACAAGCAGATTGTGATAAATTGCAGGAAGACCTTGTGAGACTGGAAAATTGGGCATCCAAATGGCAGATGAAATTTAATGTGGATAAGTGCAAGGTGATGCATATAGGGAAAAATAACCCATGCTATAATTACACAATGTTGGGTTCCATATTAGGTGCTACAACCCAAGAAAGAGATCTAGGTGTCATAGTGGATAACACATTGAAATCTTCGGTACGGTGTGCTGCGGCAGTCAAAAAAGCAAACAGAATGTTGGGAATTATTAGAAAGGGAATGGTGAATAAAATGGAAAATGTCATAATGCCTCTGTATCGCTCCATGGTGAGACCACACCTTGAATACTGTGTACAATTCTGGTCGCCGCATCTCAAAAAGATATAATTGCGATGGAGAAGGGTACAGAGAAGGGCTACCAAATGATAAGGGGAATGGAACAACTCCCCTATGAGGAAAGACTAAAGAGGTTAGGACTTTTCAGTTTGGAGAAGAGACTGAGGGGGATATGATAGAGGTGTTTAAAATCATGAGAGGTCTAGAGCGGGTAGATGTGAATCGGTTATTTACTCTTTCGGATAGTAGAAAGACTAGGGGGCACTCCATGAAGTTAGCATGGGGCACATTTAAAACTAATCGGAGAAAGTTCTTTTTTACTCAACGCACAATTAAACTCTGGAATTTGTTGCCAGAGGATGTGGTTAGTGCAGTTAGTATAGCTGTGTTTAAAAAAGGATTGGATAAGTTCTTAGAGGAGAAGTCCCATTAACTGCTGTTAATTAAGTTGATTTAGAAAATAGCCACTGCTATTAGCAATGGTAACATGGAATAGACTTAGTTTTTGGGTACTTGCCAGGTTCTTATGGCCTGGATTGGCCACTGTTGGAAACAGGATGCTGGGCTTGATGGACCCTTGGTCTGACCCAGTGTGGCATTTTCTTATGTTCTTATATTATCTACTTGGTTAATATTCAGTTTATGGATTTCTCCTCTAGGAACTTGCATAAACCTTTTTAAAACTCAGCCATGCTAATTGCTTTAATCACATCCTCTGGCAATGAATTTTAGAGCTTAATTTTGTATTGAGTGAAATAATTTTCTCCAATTAATTTTGAATGTCCTACTTACTAACTTCATGCAGTATACCCTAGTCTTTGTACTTTTTGAAAGAATAAATAACTGATTTACATTTACCTGTTCTGTTTCACTAATGATTTTACTGACCTGTATCATATCCCCCCTCAGCCGTCTGTTCTCCAAGCTGCAGCCCTAACCTCTTTAGCCTTTTCTCATATGGAAGCCATTGCATCACCTTTATCATTTTAGTTGCCCTTCTCTGTACCTTTTTGAGTGTAACCATATATTTATTTTGAGATGTGGTCACCTGAACTGCACATAGTACTCCAGGTGCTTCCTCGCCGTGGAGAATAAGAACATAAGAAAGCTATGCTATACTGGGTCAGACCAAGAGTCCAGCAAGCCCATATCCTGTTTCTAACTGTGACCAATCCAAGTCGCAAACATTAGATATATCACAAGCTACTATTGCTTATTAATTACCGTAATAGCAGTTTATGGTTCCTGAACATATCCAGATCAGTCCAGACAAGCGTGTTTTATTCGTCCCTACCAGCAGATGGAGGGTAGAGAACAAAACCTTGGGCACTTCCACTTTACGAGAGTGCCACCTGCAGTCCCTCAGTATTTCTCTACCTCCAGCAGGTGGTAGATGTGCTACCCCTGCAGTCTTGACTGACTGGGTATTTTAAGGAAAATTGCTCCCTGAGGTGACAGCTCCTGCAGAAGGGTCGTCCCTTGGGTTGAGCCAGGCGAAGAGGGGGTTGGCTGTCCCTGGCCAGCTTCAGCCTGCGACTCCGGGACCCTTGACAGCCAGTGGTCTGGTTCCCTCAGTAGGCCCGAAGCTCCTCCGCCGTCCCAGGAGCAGGGAAGTATCCTTACTTTTGTTTGTGTTTTCCTGTGTATCTGGGCCTTTAAGTTTAAAGTTTTGTTGTGTAAAAAAAAAAAAAAAAAAGTCACCGGCAGCTGTCTGCTTTTGCAACAGCAGAAGCATGTGTCAGGCTATGCGGCCTAGCAGGCTGAAATCCTCGGCGAGATTGTCGGGTGCAGGCCAGGCAGTAAGTGGTAGGGATGTGTCTTTGTTTTTGACGAATTAGGAAATTTTGTACGATATTTCTTAATTCGTCATGGATCGATAAAACCGACAAAACGAATGTATTTTCCACGAATTTTCGGGAAAAATCATTTTTTGATTTAGTGTGCGCTAACTCCTGTTAGTGCGTGCTAACCTGAAAACGATTCGCCACAAAAAAAATACCGAACTGCGGGAAATACGAAATTTTCCGCAGTTCCACGATAACGAAACAAGAAACGATTCGGGCATCCGATTCACATCTCTAGTAAGTGGGAGTATCGGGGGATCATTTGGAGGAGGGTGGTCCCGATTGGGGCAGATTCACTCCGGTGGGGGCTGGCTGTACTCCCGATTGAGCCGTGCGTTTTTCAGTCGCGGCAGCGGCCTGTTCACTGCGCTGGCGGGAAATTCTTGGGGCAGTGCGCCCTATTCAGGGTTTGACAGCTGCTGCATGGTGCGCCCCTCCCCCTCTCGATCCGGGCCGCGGGAAAGTGCGGCAAGCATAGGATTGCCTGTTTGGAATTTTATTTTGCCTTGCTTTATTTCTTGGTGCTTGTTATGACAGACAAGCAGCTCAGACAGACCTGCAGGGTCTGTGGTAGCCCGTCGGTCAGCCTGAATGACATCCTCCTCTGCATGGAGTGTGGGGGAGGGGGTTCTGAAAGGCAAGCAAAGCCGCGGAGGCATTCGCGGACCGTGGCACTGGGATCACAGGAGGGAGTGGCTATGGCTGCAGAAGCGGAGCCAGATGGGGGGCTTCTCCCCGTGGGTCCGGGGGGGTCCCCGCCGCTCCTGTCTCCCATGGTTCGACCTAGGGAAAAAGGTCTGGATGTCTCAGGCCCTAGCAGCCCCAAGCACCCTTTGGGGGCCCCGGGGGGGGGGGGGGTTTCACCCAAATTCGTACTTTTATTTATTTATTTATTTAAAAGTTTTTTATATACCGCACATGGGGTCACTTATGTGTCCGTCTAGGCGGTTTACAATTTACATACACAGTAAAAACAATTTGAACATAAGACACAATAAAACAAAATAAATCTTTCTTTACAAGTATCAAGCAGATATAGATAATTCAGAGTAAACATTTAAATGGTGGTACTGAGATTGTATGCTTCATTAAATAGAAAGGTTTTAACCATCTTTTTGAATTCATTTCGATTAGATGTCATTCGGATACTGTCTGGTATAGAGTTCCACAAGGAAGGACCAAAAACTGAGAAAGCTCTGTTTCTTGTTAGGGCTAAGCTAGTAGATCTGACTGACGGAATTTCCAGTAAACATTTGTCTGTGGAACGGAGTTGTCTTGTTGGTTTATATATGTGTAGCATAGAGCAGAGCCATATAGAATTAGGGTTATAAAGTAGGTTGTGGATAGTGGTTAAGATTTTGTATTTTATGCGGTGAGTAATGGGAAGCCAGTGTAAATGTTGGAGTACTGGGGAGATATGTTCTCTTTTAGGAAGGTTGAAAATCAGTCTAGCAGTAGCATTCTGAATGAGCTGAAGTGGGCGTAAAGATGATAGTGGGAGTCCAATGTATAGTGCATTACAATAATCCAGATTTGATAATATTAAAGCTTGTGTTACGGTTCGGAAGTCTGATGACAGCAGAAGTGGCTTTAGTTTTTTTAACATGTGTATCTTGAAAATTGCACGAGGCCTTCTTGGCTAGGCAGGCAGGTAAGTGCGGTGTGTTAGACGGCCCGACAGGTTCGGCAAAGCGGGGGAAGATCCCCCCCCTCCCCTAAAGGTTCCATGGGCCCGCAAACTCTGCCTCCCAAGGGACGGCTAGCGCGATTGGAATCTGACTCTGAGTCTAAGCAGGAGGATGAGGTCTCCTTGGAGGCTGATCAGGATGGGGACCCGATTGGCGGTCCCCCTCTGGACCCAGGGGACTCTAAAACTGAACAGGGGACCTTGGAGGATCTGGAGACTGAAGGTGATGATCCGCGGGTGATCCGGCTTTTCAAGAGAGAGGAGCTTCGCCTGCTTATACCTCAGGTTGTTGGAGGAGCTGGGGATTAAGCTCACCCTGGAGGATTCAGATGCTGAAAGGGTTAATCCTGTTCTGGATGGTCTATGGAGGACCCCCCTCCCCCAGCGCTTTCCCAATTCCGAAGAAAATCCTGAAATTTATCAACTGAGAGTGGGATTCTCCCGACTTGGGTCTGCAAGTTGGCAGAGCGATGTCCAAGCTTTATCCGCTTCTGCAGGACCATCTGGATGTTCTCAAGATCCCGAAGGTGGATGCGGCAGTTTCGGCAGTCACTAAGAAGACCACTATTCCGGTGGCTGGAGCTTCCACTCTGAAGGATGTTCAGGATCGGAAGTTGGAAGTGCATCTCAAGCAAGCTTTTGAGGTCCTGGGGCTCGGCCTGCGGGTGGTGGTATGTGCAAGTCTGATGCAGTAGGCCTATTTGTGTTGGATCCAGAAGTCATAGGAGCAGTCGGCCTCCGGGACTCTTTCCCCAGTCCAGGCGGCCCGCCTGGAGGCAGGGGTTGCCTATGGCACGGATGCCTTGTATGACCTGGTGAGAACCACGGCTCGCGCTATGGTGTCGGTGGTGGGTGTCCAGACGACACTTGTGGCCTTGCAACTGGTCAGCCGATCTATCATCAAAATCGCAGCTCTGTAATCTGCCCTTTCAGGGGAAACTGCTTGTTTGGTGAGGACCTCGATCGTCTGAAGTCTGAAGATCTTTCTTTCTCTAATTTCATCAAAGAAATGTCAGAGACCATACCTTTTTTACTCCTTTCAGAACTTGATACCAGACAGAAAACCTTAGAGGTGCTACAGTTCGTAGATCCACCTAAGGAAATACTGGCTCTACCAGTACATGAAGTCCTCCAAGAGCTCATGTACAGATTGTGGGAGCACCCTGGTTCAGTAGCATCGGTTAACAAACGGGCAGATGCTATATATCTTGTCCAACCCATACCTGGCTTTCAAAAATCTCAACTACCACACCAGTCGGTGGTAGGAGTCAGCCCAGAAGAAAGCTGAAAGGCTTAAGACACACGCTTCCACACCACCAGGAAAGGACAGTCGGTTCCTAGACAGTTTAGGAAGTAAAATCTTTCAGGGTGCAATGTTGGTTTCAAGGATAAATTCTTATGAATTATTCATGAACCAATACCAACGCAACCTATGGAAACAGAAGGCCTTACCCAAGATCTTCCAGAACAATTTCAGGAGGGATTCTCACGACTCGTGCATAAGGGCCTAGAGGCAGGCAAGCACGAGGTCAGAGCCACATATGACAGTTTCAAGACTGCTTCTAGATTATCAGCCTCAGGAATCACGGCTCGTTGATGGGCTTGGCTAAAATCTTCTGAGCTCAGGCCAGAAGTCCAGGAGAGATTAGCCGACCTTCCTTGTTTGGGTGAAAACCTATTTGGAGACAAGGTCAAAGAAGCAGTGGCGACCATAAAGGACCACACAGAAACCCTCAAACAGCTGTCAGTGATTCCTCAGGAGACACATCAACCTTCTAGAAGACCTCCTGGAAGAGAAATTAGGAGACCTTACTACCGTCCACGACGATACTACCCTCCAACAAGCCAGACTAGACAAGCACGTCCCACTCAGCGTCCTCAGGCTCGGCAAAGGCCTGCTAGGCCCCAACCACCTGCTCAGGCTGCATCTACATCAGGCTTTTGAAAATCAACCAGAGAGCAGAAGCCCCTTTCAAAATCCTCTTCCACAATTACCAGTCGGAGGTCGCATAACCTATTACCATCACACCTGGACCTCCATCACAACAGACCAATGGTACTCTCAATTACACCTCAAGGGTACCGATTGGATTTTCTCACTGTACCAAACGAAAATCCACCTCTCTCATCTTGGACAGTGAATCACCACTGTAACATACTAAAAGCAGAATTATACACCCTACTGAGAGCCAGGGCCATAGAACCAGTTCCCGGGCCTCAGCAGGGCAGAGGATTCTACTCCTGGTATTTCCTCATTCCAAAGAAAACCGGAGGACTGCGTCCCATCCTAGACCTCAGAAATCTCAACAAATTTCTCAAGAAAGAAAAATTCAGGATGGTATCGTTAGGCACCATGCTACCTCTTCTTCAAAAAGGAGATTGGCTCTGCTCTCTGGATCTTCAAGACGCCTACGCTCACATTCCCATCTTTCCTCCTCATCGCCAGTACCTGCGATTTCTGGTCGAAGGACAACATTTTCAATACCGAGTGCTTCCATTCGGCCTAGCCTCAGCACCTCGAGTGTTCACAAAGTGTCTGGCAGTGGCGGTGGCACATCTTCACAAACAAAGGGTGCATGTATTCCCTTATCTAGACGATTGGCTCATCAGGAGTCAGACACAAGAAGGAGCTCTCAGTTCCCTCAAGCTCACAGTCCACTTGCTTCACTCCTTGGGATTTCTCATCAACTACCAAAAATCCCAATTCACACCATCTCACCTGCTACACTTCATAGGTGCAGATCTAAACACCATCATAGCAAAAGCTTTTCTCCCAAGAGACCGTGCTCAAACACTCGTTCTCCTGGCACATTCTTTTCGAAATCAATCTCAAGTTACAGCTCATCAGTGCCTCACCCTACTCGGACACATGGCCTCCACAGTTCATGTCACTCCCATGGCGAGACTGACCATGCGCCTAATGCAATGGACACTCAAATCTCAGTGGATTAAAGCCATTCAACCACTGTCCACTCTCATTCAAATAACGCACGAACTACGTTCCTCTCTCCTCTGGTGGACATCAATGAACAACTTGCTCAAAGGTCTACCTTTCCAGCAACCAGTTCCACAAGTGACTTTAACTACAGATGCGTCCACCTTAGGCTGGGGAGCACACATTGGTCTTCTGAAGACTCAGGGCAAGTGGACAAAACTCGAAGCTTCTTTTCAGATAAATTTCCTGGAGCTTCGAGCTATACGTTATGCGCTGCATGCGTTCAAGGACTGCCTTTCACACAAGACTGTGCTGATTCAGACGGACAACACAGTAGCCATGTGGTACATCAACAAACAAGGAGGGACAGGTTCCTACCTCCTTTGCCAAGAAGCAGCTCAGATTTGGGACTGGGCTCTAGCACACTCCATTCTTCTACGAGCCACTTACCTGGCGGACATCCGCAACATAATAGCAGATTGCCTCAGTCGTCAGTTCCAACTACACGAGTGGTCCTTGGATCCAACGATAGCAACCAAGATCTTCCAACGCTGGGGTCAACCAACAATAGATCTCTTTGCATCCCATTTGAACTACAAAGTGAACAATTACTGCTCCCTGTTACAACAGGAGAACAGCCTACCAAAGGACGCCTTTGCTCACCTTTGGAACTCAGGCCTGTTATATGCGTATCCACCGATACCACTCATAACCAAAACTCTAGTGAAGCTACAACAGGACAAGGGGACCATGATACTCATAGCCCCATACTGGCCTCGACAAGTATGGTTTCCCACACTGCTAGACCTCTCAATCAGGGATCCAATTTGCCTGGAGTAGCTCCCAATCTGATAACTCAGGATCAGGGTCGGCTGCGCCATCCCAACCTTCAATCCCTGTCCCTGACAGAATGGATGTTGAAAGCTTGATCTTACAACCACTCAACCTTCCAACCACTATCTCTCAAGTGCTGATAGCTTCACGTAAACCTTCCAGTAGAAAGAATTATTCCTACAAATGGAAAAGGTTTACTTTGTGGTGCACTCAGAAATCTTTGGATCCTTTCACTTGCCCCACTACCTCACTACTGGACTACCTATATCATCTTTCAGACTCTGGTCTTAGGACTTCATCTGTAAGAGTACATTTGAGTGCAATCTCAGCTTACCATAACAAGCTGGGAGATGCACCTATTTCTACACAACCTCTAGTAAGTAAATTTATGAGAGGTTTAACTCACTTAAAACCTCCAGTTCATTCCCCAAGCATACAATGGGACCTGAACGTAGTCTTAGCCAGGCTCATGCGTTCCTCATTCGAACCCATAGATACCTGTGACCTTAAATATCTTACATGGAAAACTGTATTCCTCATAGCCATTACATCAGCTAGAAGAGTCGGTGAACTACAAGCACTTGTCACATACGAACCTTTTACAAAGTTCCTACATGACAGGGTAGTCCTCCGTACTCATCCAAAATTCCTTCCAAAAGTAGTCACGGAATTGCACCTAAACCAATCTATAGTTTTACCAACCTTCTTTCCAAGGCCTCACTCTCACCAAGGAGAAAGAGCCTTACATACCTTGGACTGTAAGCGTGCACTATCCTTCTACTTAAACCGCACTACAGTCCAAAGGAAATCCAGTCAACTATTTGTATCTTATGATCCCAACAAACCAGGTAAAGCAGTGGGTAAGCATACTTTGTCAAACTGGCTAGCAGATTGCATACAGTTTTGTTATGAGAAAGCAGGCCTTACTCTTCAAGGGCGAGTAAAGGCACATTCAGTAAGAGCAATGTCAACTTCGCTCTGTACCTATTCTGGACATTTGTAAAGTAGCAACATGGAGTTCTCTTCACACCTTTACAGCTCACTATTGCTTAGACAAAGAAGGAAGACAAGATTCCTCATATGGACAATCCGTCTTAAAGAACTTGTTTCCAGTTTAACCCCAACTCCTTCTACATCCAACCTGCTGTGATCTTCGGTTGATTCATTTCAACAACAATATTTCACTGTTGCTTCACTACAAAATGACTCAGCCTCTAGCTTGCTAATCACCCATATGTGAGGACTAGCATCCTGCTTGTCCTGGGATAAAGCAAAATTGCTTACCTTGTAATAGGTGTTATTCCAGGACAGCAGGATGTAGTTCTCACGAAACCCACCCGCCACCCCGCGGAGTTGGGTCCGATACGTTTTATTATTTTTATTTTTTGCTAACGCTAATTGCTACAAAACAGACTGAAGGGAGACCCCTGTGGCAGGGAATATCATGGCATGCTGGGCATGCTCAGTAGGCACTCTGGTGCCAGTCAAAAGTTTCTTAGAAACTTTGAAAGAAGTTTTTCCGTATAGGGCTCCATTACTGATGTCACCCATATGTGAGGACTACATCCTGCTGTCCTGGGATAACACCTATTACAAGGTAAGCAATTTTGCTATATGTGCTCTATAACAAAATTCTAACAACTATTAAAATTGTAATAATATAGTATAAGACAAATTTGACATCAGTATTATAGGGTATTTACGATCAGAAATTGACATATGGTTATCGATAAAAGACAAAAGTGCTATTGACAATTGATATAAGATATTAATTGAGGTTATGTAAACAAAGTTAATTCATTTAGCTGCGGCAGAGTTGAGAGAGGATGGGCTCCTAGGACACCCGTATTTGAACGACTGGCTGATTCGAACCAAGTTGCTGGAAGAGAGTTACTGGTGAGTTGCAAGGTTATGTCCCTGTTGCAGGAGCTTGGCTGAGTGGTGAACCTGGCCAAGAACAACCTTCTGCCGGCTCAGTTGTTGGAATATCTTTGGGTTTGGTTCGACACGAAGCAGGGGTAAAGTTTTCCTGCTGGAAGCTCGAATTCAGAAGTTGCTGGCACAGCTCCGTCTGTTGATGAACACTTTGCACCCGATCTTTTGGTCCTACCTGCAAATACTTGGTTTAATGGCGACGACCCTGGAAGTGGTACCGTGGGCGAGGGTGCATATGCATCCTCTTCAGCGCTACCTTCTCTCTGTGGAATCCACGGTCTCAGGACTATTCGATTTGGCTCCTCCTGCCAATAGAGGTTTCCTCCCAAATGCAGTGGTGGCCGCAGACTATTCATCTAAGGAAGGAAGTTTCCTTAGCACCACTGGACTGGCTAGTACTGGCAACAGATGCAATCCTCCTTAGTTGGGGAGCTCACTGTCAGGAGCTCACGGCGCAATGGCGCTGGAATGCAGAAGCATCTCTCTGGAACATTAATCGACTGTAATCCAGGGCGGTCCGGTTGGTATGTTTGCAGTTCAGCAACAGAGTGCAAGGTTGATCGGTCCAGATAATTTTAGACAATGCAACAATTGTGACTTACATCAATTGGCAGGGAGGAACCAAGAGCCAAGTGTCGCAGGAAATAGATCAACTTATGGAATGGGCCAAAGTGCATCTCGAGATGATTTCAGCCTCGCACATAGCAGGAATATACAATGTAAGAACAAACTTTCTCAGCAGGGAGAGTATGGATCCAGGAGAATAGGCTTTGTCCGATGAGGCATTTCAGCGGATTCTGGATTGCTGGGGTCTCCTGTTCCTAGACCTGCTGGCAACTTCTTGCAATGCAAATGTTCCGCGATTCTTCAGTCGCAGGAGAGATCCAAAGTCTTTGGGGATCAATGCCTTGGTGCAGGGGAAGACAATTTGCTGTACATCTTTCCTCCGTGGCCCTTGTTGGGCAGATTAATCCAAAGGATTGAGCGCCACAGAGAAATGGTGCTCTTGGTTGCTCCAGATTGGCCCAGGAGACTGTGGTATGTGGATCTGTGGCAGCTTCTAGTGGAATTGCTCCCTTGACTTCCGACGCTCGGGGATCTGTTGCAGCAGGACCCTGTTCTTCATGAAGATCCGACTCTATTTTGTCTTACGGTATGGCCCTTGAAAGGGCTTGCTTGATGAAGTGTGGATACGCTGAGGCAGTGATTTCCACCTTGCTAAGAGCTAAAAAGTTCTCCTACTTCCTTGGCCTATGTGCGGGTTTGGTGAGTTTTTTTGAGGCCTGGTGTGAAGATTGAAGTACTCGTCCTTGTTCAGTCAAGATCCTGCATGTTTTGGAATTTTTGCAGGATGGCTTGAATAAAGGCTTGCTCTAAATTTCTTAAAGGTACAAGTAGCGGCTCTCACCTGTTTCAGGGGTCAAGTGAATGGTGGTTCCTTGTCAACTTATACTGATGTGGCCAGTTTCTTGAAAGGAGTGAAACATCTTCATTCTACTTTGCGGTTTCCGATACCGTTATGGAGTCTTAATTTGGTGTTGGGATTTTTAGCGGGCCCTACATTAAGACTGATGCATAACCCGTCCTTTGTGGTTACTGTCCTTGAAAACAGTGTTTCTTGTGGCAATTTGTTCTGTGCATAGAGTTTCTGAGCTGCAGGCCTTATCTTGCTGGGAGCTATTCCTCTGGGTGACTCCAGGGGCAATACAGCTGCATACTGTTCTTTCCTTCTTTTTTACCAAAGGTGGTCATTGACTTTCACTTGAATAATCCCATCTCCCTGCTGTCTCTTGACAGAGAGAGATGTAGAGGAGTATTGTCTATTGCGAACCTTGGATGTCTAGAGACATATTGTCACGTATCTGGAGGTTACTGAGCCTTTACGGAAGACAGATTGCCTGTTTGTCCTTCACAGCGGTACTAGGCAGGGAGAACCAGCCACACAGGCTACAATAATTCGCCGAATTAAGGAGGTAGTCACGGCTGCATACATTGATGCTGGGAAGCTGTTACCTAGTTGGAACAGGGCTCATTCCACTAGGACCCAGGCAGTGTGTCATGGGCAGAAGTGAAATTGTGTCCTGTCAATGTTTGCCAAGCTGCGATATGGTCCTCTTCACACACTTTTTCCAGATATTATTGTCTGGAATAAAGCCCGGGAGAATGCAGCCTTTGCACGTGCGGTTTTGACTGGACAGCGGGCAGCTTCCTGCCCTATTCAGGAGTAGCTTGGGTACATCCCACTTGTTCTGGATTCATCTGACTGGTCGCTAAGAGATGAGAAATTACTACTTACCTGATAATTTCCTTTTCTTTAGGACAGTCAGATGAATCCAGCTTCCCTCCCTTGTCTGCTGAATGACTGTATTGTGGTCCTCCTGCATGGCAATGTGTTATAGGGATTACTGGTAAGTGTTAGTCCAGTCCCTAGACTAGTGTAATACATTGTCTGAGCTTAGTGTTGCCTGTTGACTGAGTTTTGAAATGGTTATCTGTTTTTAATCAAGTTTTGCTACTCTGTCCAAAGTTGCTTTTGAAGAGAATATAGGCAGGCTGATGTCACTGCAGGGGTATTTATACTGTGACATCAGTTTGCTCCATCTGCTGGTAGAGGTGCATAACCCACTTGTTCTGGATTCATCTGACTATCCTAAAGAAAAGGAAATTATTAGGTAAGTAGTAATTTCTCATTTCTCCATTCTCACCATCTTAACTATCTCATCCCGGAACTATTGGACCGT
Organism: Rhinatrema bivittatum; assembly: GCF_901001135.1. NCBI lineage: Eukaryota > Metazoa > Chordata > Amphibia > Gymnophiona > Rhinatrematidae > Rhinatrema > Rhinatrema bivittatum. The sequence continues at coordinate 221,587,578 of NC_042615.1, read as the reverse complement.
CTGCAGGGAGCCCAAATCTTTTACCAAGTTAGATCTACTATATACCAATGTAGTGGTCTGTCTCTATGACATTCTTGCTTCTCAAAGGACCTCCAGTCTCACCGTTGCGACGTTCGACAGGTTCTCCAACGCCTGCGTGCCCATAAACTCTGTGTGAAACTGGAGAAATGTACCCCTTCCTGAGGAACATTATCTCCAGTATAGGCTTTAGAATGGATCCAGAGAAGGTAGCCTGTATCCAGGACTGGCCCCAGCCTTCCAAGCTTAGATCCCTACAACGATTTCTGGGTTTTGCCAATTTCTATAGACATTTCATTCCCCACTACTCTCAATTGGTCGCCCCTCTTACAGCACTCGCTAGGAAAGGAACCAATAATAGAGTGGCCTGCAGAAGCGCTAGATGCCTTTATGACCTTGAAGCAAGCCTTTCTCAGTGAGCCCTACCTCAGTCATCCAGATCCCGCGTTCCTTCATCCTGAAGGTTGATGCCTCCTCCATCGCAGTCGAGGCAGTCCTGAGCCAGCTCACCGCTAAGGGAACCTTCCATTCCTGCTCCTATTTTTTCCATAAGTTCTCTCCAGTGGAGAGAGGCTATGGCATCAGGGATAAGGAGCTCCTGGCCATAAAACTGGCTTTTGAAGAATGGCGACAGTGGTTGGAAGGGGCACAGCAAACCCTCACTGTCTATACCGACCACAAGAATTTGGAGTACATTCGTCATGCCTGGCGTCTAAATGCCCGCTTTGATTTTGTGGTGAAGAACAGGCCAGCCACCAAGAATGTCAGGGTCGACGCCCTCTCCCAGTCTTTGGAGCTCGAAGATAACCCAGACACTCCCAGCTACATCATTGACCCGGCACGCATTCTGCTGGCTGCCGCCCAAGCAGTCCCTTCAGGGAAAGACGGTGGTCCTGACCAGATTCAGACAATGAGTGCTAGAATGGGCCCATGACTCCAAGGTAGTGGGTCATCCTGGTAGTATGCGGACCCTTTCTCTGCTCAAACAGTACTGTTGGTGGCCGTTGATGGACAAGGACGGTGAAGGCTTATGTGGACTCGTGTCCCACCTGCGCCCTACTAAAGCCCTTGGTGGGACGACCTTGGGGGCTGTTACAGCCGCTGCCGGCCCCCAAGGAACCCTGGTCCCACATATCTACCGACTTAGTGGTAGATCTCCCCTCTTCTAGCAGCAACAGAGTAATTTGGGTCATCACTGACCGCTTTTCCAAGATGGTTCATTTCGTCACCCTCCCGGCGCTTCCATCTGCTCCAGAGTTGGCAAAGCTGTTCACCTCCCCATATTTTCCGCCTCCATGGACTACCTCGTCACGTCATCTCCAACCGTCGGGTCCAATTTATTGCTAAGTACTGTCAATCCCTTTGTCGCAAGTTTAATATCAAGCTAGATTTCACCATGGCCTACCACCCCCAGGCCAACAGCCAAGCGGAACAGACTAACAGTACATGGAAGACATTCCTGCGGGCCTTTGTAAATGAGCAATAGGACAACTGGGCCAACCTCCTTCCATGGGTGGAGTTCTCACACAACTCTCACTTAAGTGCTGCCACTGGATCATCACCCTTCCTAGTATGGGAGACAACTGCTCTCCCCGCTTCCTGTACTCTTGTCTGTCCTGTCTCTGGCAGCTCAGGTAACAGCACATGAGCTTCAGGAACTATGGTCTCAAACCGAGACTATGATCTGCAGACCCACCCAGAGAGCAAAGGCCATTACAGACAGACATCCATGGTGAGACCGCACCATGAATACTGTGTACAATTCTGGTCGCCGCATCTCAAAAAAGATATAGTTGCGATGCAGAAGGTACAGAGAAGGGCAACCAAAATGATAAAGGGGATGGAACAGCTTCCCTATGAGGAAAGGCTGAAGAGGTTAGGGCTGTTCAGCTTGGAGAAGAGACGGCTGAGGGGGGGATATGATAGAGGTCTTTAAGATCATGAGAGGTCTTGAATGAGTAGATGTGACTCGGTTATTTTACACTTTCGAATAATAGAAGGACATGGGGGCATTCCATGAAGTTAGCAAGTAACACATTTAAGACTAATCGGAGAAAATTCTTTTTCACTCAATGCACAATAAAGCTCTGGAATTTGTTGCCAGAGGAGGTGGTTAGTGTGCAGGTAGTGTAGCTGGGTTCAAAAAAGGTTTGGATAAGTTCTTGGAGGAGAAGTCCATTAATGGCTATTAATCAATTATACTTAGGGAATAGCCACTGCTATTAATTGCATCAGTAGCATGGGTTCTTCTTAGTGTTTGGGTAATTGCCAGGTTCTTGTGACCTGGTTTTGGCCTCTGTTGGAAACAGGATGATGGGCTTGATGGACCCTTGGTCTGACCCAGCATGGCAATTTCTTATGTTCTTATGACATCGATGTCCTGCTCCACAACTCAAACCTAGGGAGAAGGTATGGCTGAGCACCCACAGTATAAGACTTCGGGTACCCTCCATGAGGCTGGCACCCCATTACATTGGCCCCTTCTCCATCCTGCGATAGATTACTCCAGTCACTTATCAGCTCCGTCTCCCTGCATCAATCCACAATGTATTTCATGAATTCCCTACTGAAGCCCAGGGATCCTGTCTTGGCCAACCCGGAGACTGCCCGACCGAGAGAGGATCTCCACTGAGGAAGACGAAACATACCATGTGAAGGAGATATTGGATGTCCGTCACCAAAACAAGAAATGGGAGTACCTAATAGCCTAGGGGGGGTGGGGGGTATGGACCGGAAGAGAACTTTTGGGAACCCGCTTCCAACATCCTGGACAAAAATCTCCTCAAGTTTCATATCACTCACCCGAGAAAACCCAAGCCCTTGGGGAGTGGGTACTGTTGCGGTGGCTGGCTGTGGAGCCTCACGGCTGGCCACACTTACCCTCTGAGCCAGTCCGGGCCTCCCACGCGGCTCCCCCGAGCCATTGCCTCCTCTGTGGCAGGGAGCCGATCCTGCCACCACCGGCCTTTGCTGCTGTTAGGCGACTTTCGAATAGATTTAAAGGGGCCGCAGTGGGGAAAACCTCTCATGGCCCTGGATGTTGACACCGCCCTCGGGTCCTATTTAGGGCAACTCCTGCTGCCTCATCCTTGCTTCAGCAACAGGTCTTGCTCTGCTCAGAGCTGTTGGTTGCTCCTGCTCCATGCATTCCTGCTCTGTGTGGTTCTGTTCCTGCTCTGTGTGCTCCTATCCTTGTTCCGGCTCCTTATCCCCTTGAATTGCTTTTCTAGTTCTTGACTTGGCTCGTCCCTGGATTCTGCGTTGTCTGCTGCATGTCCTGACCGCTTGCCTGCTCACTGTTTCTTCTGCTAGCTGCCTGCTCTGACCTCTGGCCTGTCCCCGAATTCTCCTGCTTGCTGCTGGTCCCGAGCTCTGGTACGCCCGACCTTGCTTCTCTCTTCTGTCTTCAGGATTATCTTTGTCTGGAGACCCGCTCCTTAAGTCCTGCCGGCCCTGCACCCAAGGGCTCATCCTGCAGGGAACGAGGGCTGGTATAGGTGAAGGTTCGGCTGGATCTCCACCACCTGTGTCCTCCTCCCGACGAGGAGGACCTATTGGAGGCCTTCTATGGGTGGCACCAACCTTGTCTTGGTCCAGGGGTCCACCTCTCCGCGTAACAAAGTATGAAAGCTGCTTAATCACTGAAACAGAATACCAAATCTCCTGAATCGAAGAGACATAAGGGTGAGCTAAACAGAAAAGTGTTTTTTGACTTTCGAGAGGCCCAGAAGGGAACAGCAAACGTTTCTACCTGAGGTCTACCAATTTTATGTGCTCTGTCAAACTTCACAGACTGGTCAGCAAATCCAGGAACACAAGATCTAAATAGCTCAATTAAGAAGCTTGGCTGTATCCTCATGATATCACCTTCTGGTACCCCAAGATCTCTTCTGGTGACCAAATAATAAGGGGCATGGAATGGCTCCCCAGTGAGGAAAGGATAAAGAGATTAGGGCTGTTCAACTTGGCGAAGAGATGGCTGAGGTGGGAAATGAGAGGTCTACAAAATCATGAAAGGACTTGAACGGGTAAATATGAAAAGATTTACTCTTTTGGATAATACAAGGACTAGGGGGCACTTCTTGAAGTTAGGAAGTAACACATTCAGAATGAATCTGAGAAAATTATTTTTCATTCAACGCATAGTTAAGCTCTGGAATTCATTGCCAGAGGATGTGGTCATGGCAGTTAGTGTAACTGGGTTTAAAAAAGATTTGGATACGTTCCTAGAGGAGAAGTCCATAAACTGCTATTAATCAATAAGGAATAGTAGCTTGGAATCTGTTTAATGTTTGGGTACTTGTCAGGTACTTGAGATTTGGATTTAGACATGCCTTTTTTATTTAGCCAGAGTGACTGCATAAGAGATATGACTCCATCAAAAAAAAGAGAAAAAAAAATCTCCAAAAGATTGTAATTAGAAATGACCAAGAAAGTGGAACACCAGAGACCCAACTTACTTTTACAAAAGGCTGCCGGTGGAGATGGAGTCCAATATCAAGGAAACATACCCAGCAATCCTTTCTAATGAAGGCGGGGCTAAAAAAAACAACCAAAAACTGAGCAGTAGGGACTTCCAGCAGTGGTGTTGATGCAATTGGAGGTCTAGAAAAAGAACAAACACAGAACATGAACACCTAACATAGATCTCTAGGAGTGATAAGAGGTAGCCAATATATTCTAGAAGACTGAGGGGAAATAAAGCGCAGTCTCTGAAAATGTGTGCTCCAATGCACTTATGATATTGCTGAGCGCATCTAAACAAAAGTTTTTTAATAGGACAGCTCACCCCAGTACAGGGCAATCCTGCTTTTAAACAGAATAAGCTGCAAAAAAGATCTGCAAACATACCTCAGTCCCAATGAAAGGCCCAGGTAGAATAGCAGCAAGATCATCTCATCAACCAAAGGCTTCTGCGCCATCGAAGAGACTTTTGTGGCATAGCTCTCCTGTGGATATTCCACGCTCCACCCAATTATGCCAGAATTTGAGAGCATGCCTCAGTGCAACAGAGCAGCTTGATAAATGCCCTGTTTCAATGTTTCAGCAAAGGTGCTGCGCCATGAGAAAAAATGGTGCTGCACAGTCATATCACATCGAGGAAAGGGCTCCAAGCAGCTGGGTAGTCTTGACTGTGCCACAGAGAATCCAGGACCCGCATGAACATGCCCTGATGGAGGCACAGGCCTCCATAGAGTTAAGGAATCTTTCGACCAAGGGCTTCATCTAACAAGCAAGTCCAAACTAAAAAGCGCAACTGAGGTCAGGTGAAATTAGCACATCAAAAAATATAAAAATTTCCAGACAGAATGGCAAATATGTTAGCAAAAAAAAAAGTTGAAAGTTGGCCTGGGAGAGAGGAGAGAAAAGATCACACAACTGTCTGGAAGGCGGCTCTCAAATGTCCCCCATATGATCTTATTTTTAAGGTTAAAAATATAATTTTTTTTTCTTAAACTGTTGTGGGAGGAGTGGAGATGGAGAGTTCGGCTTTAAAATGTTATACACTGGCAAATAGTCATTGTAAGTTTTGGGAGTGGACTCTTATTACTCAAGGAGACATCATGTATCCTATCAGAATTAAACTCTGAATGGCCAGACCAGGTCCTCAGTTGGCAAATGCTGTGTACTGCCTTGTGGAAGGTCCCAGGTTTGATCCACAGGTCAAGACAATGTTCACAGCCTCTGGGCAGGAGCAGGGGTAAGTCATGGTCATTGACTAAGGGTGATGGCAAGTGGCTGGTTTTAGTGCCCAGTGATTGCAGGGCTCTGGAAGGAACCCAGGTGCATGGCCCTAGGTCCAGGTCCATCGCTGCAATGACTGCTAAACGTAAAACTGGGAGGGAAATAAAATAGGCATGGGTGGCCAACCTCTGTCCTCAAGAGCCACACACAGGTCTGGTTTTCAGGATATCTATAATGAATATGCTTGAGATTTATTTGCATACAGTGGAGGCAGTACATGCACATCTGTCTCATTAATATTCATTGTGGATATCCTGAAAACTAGAGCTGTTTGTGGCTCTTGAGGACTGAAAGAGGGGAGAAAATAGTATCAGATCCGAGCCCTGGTTTTGATTGGGCTGGAAGTATACATGAGCAGGAAGAAACTACTGGGTTAAAAAAAAAATAGAAAACTAAACACTAAGGCCACCTGGTTGATCTTTTATATGTTTTCTGTTGTATCCTCTCCTTTCCAGAGTTCTTCTTGATTCAGCATTTAAATTAGGGATAAAAGACTGTATGCCACAGCTTCTAGTTAAACATTTATGTGCCCAGTAACTATCAGCTCTAGTTTCTGGATGGTCTGCCTATCTACAGTAAACAACTTTTGTATTGGCTCCTTATTCACATATAAAAATACTAAACACCAAAAAATTATTTTAGGCTTTGTTTAATGAAAACTCATTTTTAAATGCCATTTGGTGTGTTTAAATTCTAGGTACCATCCTCAAGCAGCTGTATACACACCTAAAGTTAATCATGTAGTAAATAATATATCAGTCTCAGTTTTCCAACATGCTCTGCAATTAAGTCTGAAAAGACTATCATGGTTTTAATAAGCGTCATAGTTAGAGGTTTCTGTCTAGTTAGAAAAGAATGTAGTGCATTTAGAGGATGATGCGGTAACTTGTTTAAATTTGGATGGTTATACAAGCTCGTGACCTTGCAACTGAATGTGTGCACTAAAGTGGGATTTAACCTAGTATATATTAATCTGATGGGATGCAGAGAATGGCTGTGCTTAAATTTGCAGGTTAACTGATAAAATGGCTATGCGCTGCCTTTCCATGGTTAATGTGGACCCCCCTGCGCTAGCCAACCTTGTGACCGGGTCATTTGGTACATGGGCAAAATACCTCAGCGACAGGAGGAGGAATTCAGGTGGCTGGGGCCCATGCACAAAGGGCACTTCTGCCCAGCTGATTACCCCTTCCTTGGCTGGCCCATTTCTCTCTCCTCTCCAACCGGTTTATATCCTTTTGAAGGTGCGAGCTCTAGAACTGTACACCGAAGTCCAAATTTGTTCTCATCAGGGACTTATAGGGGCAATATCACCTCCTTTTTATCTGCTAACCATTTCTCTCCCTATGTACCCAGAATCTGACTTTTGCTGTCACCTTATCCACCTATTTGGCCACTGTAAGATCAACAGATTCGATGACCCCCGGATCCAGCTCTTCTTTCATGCTTAGAAGAATTCACCCCTATGCTGTATCATTCCCTTATGTTTTTGCATGCAAAATGCATGACTGCATTTTTTACAATCTATTTCTAAACATTTGAAATTCTTCCTTTTTACTAAGAATGGCCTGAAGGCAAATTACAATAAAATTTAAATCAGAGGAGATCCAAGATGGCGTCGAACTGAAAGGACGCAGCGTTTGGAGCTCCAGCATCGAATTCTTTGAATTACCTTACCTCACTGTGTTAACGGGTTGAAGACACGCCTCATACTAAAAGGAAAGGCAGGATAAGGGAGGTTAGCTCGGGCACCACCATTCCTGCCCTGATGCAGACAACGATTGAGGGGTTCTACACGGCGGCAGGAAGAACTTCAGAGTCCCGTGCTTGCAGCGACTGTTGAGAAGACAGCGTTGTTTATGGGTGAAACATCTTTAAGTCCTGGAGCGCCATTGACACCCTCCTCCCCCCCACAAAGGTAGCAGAAACAGCAAGCCCAGAACTCACTCCACAATGGATATCACTGCTCGGTGTGAGAACGCCTGAGGTGAGCATTGCTGGGGACAACACAGGCCTTGTGATAGAAGGGGAATCGAAAACATCCACCTCTGTGGGGGGAGGGGTACCCTCAGTAGGCGTTCCAGCCGAAGGAGGGGGAGGAAATGATCCTGGGAAGGTGTCAGAGATGTCCAGAGCTTCTGAAGAGCTAAAGGTTGTGGTTAATCCGATAGAGTTACCAGTATTAAAGCCTTTGGAAAAACCTAACAACATTACATTGGAAACCTTGTGGTTTGCTATTTCAACGTTGCAAAACTCACTGATGTCTATAACAGAAGTTTTGAAAGGTACACAGGATTCTTTTGAAAATGTAAAAACTGCAGTGAATGCTCAAAATGAGAAAATAGTACAAGTGGAAGAAAAAATGGTGCATTTAAATTCTGTTCAGAATGAGATTATAAAAGGTGAAACAGCATTTAACAGATGCATTGAAATTCTAGAAAACGAGGTTAGAAGTAACAATATTAGGATACTTAATTTTCCTAAATGCAGATTAATTTCAGCAAAAGAACAGTTCAATTGTTACTTAAAAGAACTCTTATTGATACCGACTGAAGAATTGCCAAAGATATGTAAAGCCTATTTTGTTTCAGCATTGAAAGAGGGAAATGAAATACAGAAGGAAACTACTGAAAATATTCTGAATATTACAGATTTTCTGGAAACTCCGCAAGAAGAACAAGTTGAGGGGAGAGGTACTTTATTGGTTAAACTTTTGCTACCTATGGACAGATATTATTATTAAGAAATTTCTTCAAAAGTGATCCATTCCTCATCTCAACCAGAAAATCTGGATATATTCAAATGTTTCAAAAGAAACTCAAAGGAAAAGATTTCTCAGTGTGATACCTCAAGCTAGACAAAACGGTGCAGTAGTGACTTTGAGATACCCGTGCAAATGCGTGCTGAGAACTGGAGGGAACAGATACGTATTCTATGTTCCTGAACAATTGGAAAATTTTGTTCAAACACATCAATGGACTCTAGACACAGGACAGGGTCAGATAACTCCTGGTTAGCTTAGAAACGGTTAAAAAATTTTAACTGCCTTACTTTCTTTTTTTGGTAATTAAGTGAAATTGATATTGCTCTGTTAACCTTGGATCTCCATAACTATTATATAAGTAATATTATAGGCAGTATGCTTGACTAGTATTGTTGTTTTGATATTAAGAATATTATTTCTTGTAGTTAAAGTAAATATGCATTCAAAAGTATATATTGTTTATTGTACTGATACCACAAAACTGCTTCTAAGACATGAGGGAAACTGTAAAATACAGTAATAGATTATTTATTTTTTTAAAATCCTGGGAATCGGTATCAGAATATTCAGTGCTTCAGTCTCCTGGGCTCTTGCCCACAAAGGGTTGTAGCACTGAATATTCTGATACCGATTCCCAGGATTTTAAAAAATTAATAAATAATCTATTACTGTATTTTAGTTTCCCTCATATGTCTTAGAAGTAGTTTTGTGGTATTGTAAATTGAGGGGTATTGCTATTAATTTTTGAAGGTTTATTATATTGATATACATTCTGCCTATATTGTCAGGCATTTGAATTGTCTGAATTTTGAAAAATTTGTAAAATTAAAAAAAATTTAAATCAAACATTTTTCAGTAACAATCAAATGATTTAAATCACAATTAAAAAAAAATTATAGCTACAGCATAAATGCAAGATTTGTCTTCTCCAAATAAAGAACAAGAGGGTAGTACAGATGGGGTGCGTGGAAGACTGATAAGCCTTTTAGGAGTTGGTAGTATCCATAGAACAATAATGGGTGCAGGAGAAAAGATGCATTAACAATAATTCAGGCATCTGGTACAGGTGTCTGGGTGTACTGCTAGATATAAGGCTAGACTGTGAAAGTTCAGATCCAATCCCTGATTAAATCTGGGTATTATAAGTTAAGAATGTTAAGACAGTTAAAACCTCTTCTGGAACCAGAGGACTTTTGTACAGTACTTCAAACCCTCATATTTTAACTATTGACTGCTGTATCTCCCTGTTCTTGAATTTACCTATCCGTACTCTTTAGATCATTATAGCTACGGGTAGTTTTGTTTTTTTCTTTTTCTTATCTTTGCTCCTAGTCTCCTCATGCTGTTCTCTGGAGCTATCTCTTTGGATCTCACCTAATCTCATGGACGTTATTCCATTAATCAGTTTCTACATATGCTCCCGATATGCAATCTGTTTTCTGTTTTTACTTACAAGAACGGCACTGTACAACTTACTCAATATGTTCTCGGATATTATGGGCGTAATGCTTAACATTTTTGTTAATAGTTTTTCCCTGCTTTAATGGTCTTACCACATGTGAATACCTGGACCTTTGCATTTACTGTTTTGCATTTTGTATAATTGTCTCTAAGCCTGGTGGGTGCATATTCATCTGGAAGGAAAGCACTCAGATGAAGATATTTTCTGTTGGCGCACAGATATTGGTATGGGTGTGCCTTGGATGTGTAGTGTGTATGGAACAATGTGTGTGTGTGTGTGTGTGTGTGATGAGTAGTATATGGGATGTTTTGGTCATGATAATGGATGTATATGTGGGGATGTGTCAGTATATAGTGCTTGTGATATGAGGGTATTCTAGTTCTTTATGTCGGAGAGACCTAGGCTTTGTTCCACTTTATGAAGTCAGGACGCTGAGGCTGGGTGGTGTCCTGGTGTGTCAACAGCAGGTATTGTCTTCGCAGTTTGATCTTGGCTTTTTTCAGAGATTGTGGCTGATCCCTGGATTCTTTCCTTAAATGTGTATGGCGTGCATTCACTTACTAAATGACAAATTTTGAATCTCTTCAAGAAAGCCAAGGTGCAGATTGCATTTTTACAGGAGATTCACTTGTCCTATATAGAACATGGAAAGTTAAACAGGATTGGGTAGGTCACAGCTATCATGTAACTTACTCTACCACACAAAGAGGTATTGCAATTTTGATACATAAAGATTGTCCATTTTCCTTAGAAGAGAAGATATCTGATAGGGTAGATACCTTATTTTATGTGGCTCCTAATACGTAATAGTCATGTGACTATACATATAGTCATGCCTTTTTCTCTGGTTTGGTGGCTGAAATGCAGCAGCTAGAATGCAGCGGCTAGGATCCTAACCAACACCAACCGGGGAACACACATCACCCCCATTCTCCGGGACCTTCATTGGCTGCCAATAAAATACAGAATTTTACACAAGGCCCTCACCGTAATCCACAAAACTATTCACAATCAGCAACAACTAGACCTCCAGATCCCACTCAAATCATACTCCTCCTCAAGACCCATCAGAGAAGCGTATAAAGGCACCCTGCAAGTCCCCCCTACGAAATCCACACGTCTATCAACCACCAAAGAACGAGCATTCTCTACAGCGGGCCCGGCCATTTGGAATAACATGCCCACTGACCTCAGGCTAGAACCTTGCCCTCTAACCTTTCGGAAAAAACTTAAGACCTGGCTTTTCCTCCAAGCCTTCCCTTAACTCTCAAAACCATCAATACCCGACCAGACAAGACTCCACCTTCCTGACTAGGTGCCCCGCCTAGCTTAAACGTTATATTTATGCCTTTGTTTAATTTATTCAGATATACTGTCCTTAACCTCTGGCTACCTTAGCCACACCAAGTTCTACCTCCTTGTTATATGCAACTTTCGCTTCTTGTTAAATGGTTGATCAATGTTATCCCCCTTGTTATATGTAAACCAATTTGATGTGAATTTTTCATGAAGGTCGGTATAGAAAAGTGTTAAATAAATAAATAGGACAATCTTTGCATTATAAGCTAATCATAGAGAGTGACTTTAATTTGCCAATACCAACTGACATGGATACCAAACCCATGTGGTTATCAACCTTTCCTAGACAGACCGAAGGGGTTCATTTTTTGATTAAAGAACTTCAATTAATCGATGCTTGGTGAACGTTGCATCCTACTGAATTAGATTTCATGTATTACTCTAAAGTGCATCGATCTTACTCTAGATTATTTTCTGATCTCTGCAGATTTGTTTCCCAAACTTTGTCCCGCTGATATAGATTGTATTACAGTATCTGATCATTCCCATATCTCTCTAGATTTAGCTCTCACTGCACGTAAGATGAATACATTTCAGTGGAGGCTATAGCTGGCTCTGTATTACGATAAGGACTTCTCTGCTTATTTAAAGGTTAAATGAGAGAAATATGTCACCTGTAATGATACTGGTGATATACAGAGTGTTGTTTTTTGGAATGCAGGTAAAGCTGTACTGTGAGGCCAGATTATAGCCTACATGGCTCATAAGAATAGGCTTTGGGATCAGGACATCCTATCTTTACAGGGTCAACTGCAAAATCTGAAGAAAAAGCATATTCAATCCTTAATTCCTTGTTTACAGGATGAGATAACATTGGTAACTATGTTCTTAAATCATTTACTATATCAGAGAGGTTCAGTACATTCTGTACCATAAAGCCCAGTTTTTTCATCAGAGGAATAAAGCAGGTAAGATTTTAGCTAGATTGGTGAAAAATATCAAACCCCAAGCATTTCATCACTAATTTAATTTAACTGATTCTGATGGAACAGTACATTTGTCTAATGCAAAAATTACAGAACTCATACTAGAACTTTATCAAAAATTATATTCCAAAAAAACAGATAGCGTGGAGATCCGTGATAAGTTTTTTGAACGCTTGGATCTACCGCAAATTCTGGACCGCTTGGGACAGAGGTTGGCTAGCCTTGTCTCTCAATCAGAAATACTGTTTACTATTAATAAGCTATCCTTGGCGAAAGCCCTGGGACTTAATGGTTTTGGGGCTGAATTTTACAAGTTACTTAAAGAGGAAGTGGTGTCCCCTCTTCAAAACCTGATTCAAACATGTCTCAAAAAAGGTGCATAGTATTCTGATATGAATTGTGCTCTTATTACAGTTTTTCCTAAACCGGGAAAAGATTTGAAACAAGCTGGCTCATACAGGCCAATTTCTTTAATGTGGACATAAAAATCTTAGCCTCGATATTTGCTACTCAGCTCAGTCGAGTCATTCTGGACCTCATAACTACAGATCAAACTGGTTTTGTTAAAAACAGGAATGGGGTTACAAACCTCCATAAACTGTTTGAAGCTCTTTGGTCTGGTGAAGTGAATAACCCGAATGGGCTCATTGTCAGCTTAGATGCTGAGAAAGCGTTTGACAATGTACAGTTGGTATATATGTTTTGGCTACCTTGGAAGTATAGTCTCCCAGAGCCTTTTATAAAGTGGGTTGAGCAACTCTATTCTGATCTAGCATAAATATTAATGGGGAGATTTCAGCTCCTTTTTTTCTGAAAAGTGGTACAAGACAGGGATATCCCCTTTCTCCTCTGTTATATTTTCTGACTGTTGAACCTCTAGTAATTAAAATAAAAGCTGCTGTAGAGATTCAAGGACTTTAATTTGGTACCCATGAATACAGAATTTTCCTTTTCGCTGATGTTATGCTACTATTCCTGCGGAATCCTGAAGTAGCCCTGGCTGTTACTGTGACCATCATCGAACAATAGGGCCTTTTTGCTGGGCTAAAAATCAGTCTTTTTAAATCAGAAGCCCTCCCCATCTCGACTACACTTGGCATGATACCTTTCCATTAACTTGGTCTAAAAGAACTTTTAAATATTTGGGAATATGGATACCTCGAGATTTATCCATACTATATACTCTTAATATTACTAAGATTATTGAGCAAATTCAGGAGCAATTGGTGGCATGGAAAGATCTTCCTTTTATTGCTTTTTGGTAGATGTGCTCTGTTTAAAATGACCCTCTTGCCGAAGTTGTTATATGTTACAAATGCTTCCAGGTTGGTTAACGCGGCTAGACTTACTACAGTTGGGCAAAGCTATAACTACTTTTATATGGAGAGGAAAACGTTCTCGCCTGAATTACCGTACACTTATGTCCTCTAAAATGTATGGTGGTTTAAAGCTGCCTCACTTTCGCTACTATAACGTGGCATGTCAGTTGTGTTACTGCTTGGGAACGGTATCATGCACAATATAAATTTGAAGTGCCGGACCTAATCGTGGACATCTTAAGGCCTTTGAAACCTATGAATGTACTTCATGCTAGGAATAAAGACTGCGGAAGGTGAAAACACATTTTCTAATTAAGTCAGTTGTATTGGCCTGGCGGTATTTCTGTGCTGAGTGGAGGATAAGCCACCAATCTCCTGAGTTTAGTGGGCAATCCGTTTTTGGTTTTTTTTTGCGAAGTTTGGATGATGATCATTTTAAACACTGGGAGCATAAAGGTTTGACATCTATTGAATCTCTGGGTTGTGTACCTCAGAATTCCGTGCTTTCCTTTGATCAGCTACAGTCTGTTTGGTATACCATGTCACCATTTCTTTATGTATTTACAATCCATACATTATGTACTGCAAGTTCTTTCTGAATGCCCTACTATATTTGATTTTGAATTGGTTATAGTTCTGTTTACCAAAGTTAAAAGTCATAGTAATACCTTGTCTTACTGGTATAAACTTCATTTTTCTATAGAATCTGCACAGCTTTACTCATCGCTAGCCCACTCCTGAACTGATACGCTGGGTCATACCATAATGGAGAGAGAATTAGCGACCTACTTTGAAATTGCCTTCACTACCACAGTGGAAGTAAAGCTGCAGGAACTACAATACAAACTTTTACATAGAATATATATTGACAGTGTGCATGCATATAAAATGCATATCTGTGATAGGATGTCTGTCTGAAGTGCCATGGTGAATGGGGTAATCTAATTCATACCTTTCTCCTATGTCTGGTTATTTTTCCATTTTGGAATGGAGTGCTTAGCGCAATTGAAAACACCAACCAGCAAAACCCACCATTTACGGGGGACTTTCTATTACACGGCTCTGTGAAGTGGCTTTCCATCTCAGCTAAGAGTGTGGTGAAGTATTTACATATCGTGACGTTGCTGGCTAAATCATGTGTGCTCTTTAATTGGCTCCAGCCAGTAGGTCCTAAGCCATTAATGTGGTATCAAAAACTTGCAGATTGGATGCAAATGGAAAGGTTAGATGTTAAGTTTACCAAGCGACGAGTACCAGTGGAGTATATGAAGCTTTGGGAATTGACGTATAATCTGTTACCCATGACACTTGGGAAGATGTTATTGGCTAGTGGATATTCCACTGTGTGGTAATTGTACTTCATAGGATGCTCTCTGTATAACTTGAACTGTCTGTTATTTAATCGTTCTGGTTTACCTGTTACAATGCAGCATGGAATCTGATGGTGTGAATGTGGAGTGGATGATTGAGATTGTATGAATAGTGTGAATGTTAATGATGGAAAATCTTAAAGATTTAACCCAAGACTGGGACATTATGGAGTTTAGGGTAACTTTGCTTTGGTTACACTTTGCTGTGTTCTTGTTAACCATGTTATGGCGTATCTTTTGTATTCTCTTGCTGATTTTTTTCATCCCTTCTTGTGTAAAATAAAGAATTAAGAAAAAAGAAAGGCCATCTAGACTGTTCAACTCCATTCCTACTGTAGTGCTATAGGCCCCGCTGATTTTGACTTTTCTGTTCTTCATAACCAGGAATCCTCTGTCATTGTTGCATGCTTTCTTGAATTCTGTCACTGTTTGTTTACAGCACCTTATTCCAGGCATCCACCACCCTGTTCGTGAAGAAATGATTCCTGATGTTCCTGAGTTCTACCCCCTTTGAGCCTCATACTGTAATTTCTTGTTCTAGAGCATTTTTTCCTCTGAAAAACATAGCACAAACATTTTAACAGGTCTTGAGAGTAATTTTCAAACTCCCGCGTTGAGATCAAGTTCATGGCTATGTTTTTACTTGTGGACTTCACACCACTTTTCAAAGCCAATTTGTGTACGCTTTTGCCTTGAAATTTGCTGCGGAGACAGAATACCCGGAGGTATTTGCACCCGTTATTTTTATTAGTTTAAGTTTTTGCGAATACTTTTTTTTTTTTTTTCATGGAAAATAACATGTATAAATTTAAAAATATTCGTTTTCTCTCCTGATGTAGACACCCCCGGGACACCACCTCTAAGTGCAGCTGAAGGCCTTTGTGTGTTTAACTATGTTAAAGGAGATTCATTTTCAGACAGCCAGTATATGCACAAAAATCATTATTTACTTGTGTAAACTGCTCTGAAAATTGTCTACCTTTTCTTAACATTCCCACTCTGTAACGTTTTGAATATTCCTTGTGAAGTTTCTTAAATAAAGCTGTGAATGAAACGCCTTCCCACTTAAATATTAAGATCCACGATTTATTTGTTCTTAAACAATAGTGCCACTCACTAATCAATATCAAACCTTGAACTTTTAATATAGGAACTTCATATGATTGATACTTAACATCACTCACAGCTCTTCAAGCAACTGTTTGGTGCGAGTGCCCAATATTCTAATCATAGGTCCTTCTCCTTAAACATTTTTATAACTATTCATTAGAAGTTCAAGTAACTATTGTTTTGCAGAGAAAAAATTGTGGATCTTAAATATTTAAGTGGGAGGGAGTTTAATTCATAGGCATATTTTTCTACAGCCCTCGGGCTCTGTTTAGTTTCTTAAAGACACTGTTCGAATCCCAAATAAAAACTGAAATACCACCACATTAGCTCTTTCCTACAGTAACAGCACAGCCAGTGGGAAACTTGAAGGCTTTCCAAGATACTTTAACTTTGGAGATCTTATAATTTTCCTGTATGAACATAAGAGATCAGAAGAAGAATTAAAAGCAGACACAGCTGAAGATTATAACTGACCAGAATTTAATTATATACATTTTTTTAAGCATATTAGATCACTTACTGGGGGATGAGCCGAGAAGAACAAAGGGGTGGGGGGAGTGAGAGTGTGCACCCGGCCCTGTTATTTCTGGTGCTACTGCGGGTGATAATGTCTAAAACATTATCGCCCACAGCGGTACCGTAAAAAAGTTTTTCCTAACTCCTCCCCTTTCCTTCCTTAAAATTTAAACGTCGTGATGCAGTTGCTATCGCTTGCATTAGGGCATTAAAGGTCCTAACGTACTTGATAAGGCCACATCTTGCTTTAAAGAATGACCCCCTTGGTTCCAATAAAGAAAAAAAAGGAAGGAATATCAGATCAGCAAAATGTCTTCACTTTTGCCATTACCTAGAAGATGGAGAGAGAATCTTTTAGAAAAGAATTTAACCTTGCCCACATTTAAAGTTTTCAGATGCCTGGACATTTTTTTTTTTTTAGATTGACAAGGGTACACTTGGAGATACATGAGTTTGGTTCACCATCATGGGAAACACATCACAGAGTGGTAGAAAAAGAATTTCCCAGTATCTGACTGCTTTGAAAGTCATAGCTGAAAGGAGAGGTTACTGCTATAACCTGCACATCTTTTGTGGAACGCCATCCGGGATTGTCAACTATTTGAGCAGAGTTACTGTTGTAACATTTTTTTAGCCAATTTACTGCTTTCAATGCTGAATTAAAACTGTTCTTAGGTGGTTTGGGTGGCAAAAGATGTGTATTTCATTTGCATAGCTATTAAATTTCCTTTACAAGTGCATTTTTATTTTAAGATCCCACGTTTTCTTCCTCATACCTACCATCCCTCTCCTTGCTTTTCTTGTATAGAATTTTGTAGGCAGGGAGAAGCCTGATTTTTTGCAGCTTTCTTCATTTAATCCCATCTGGTTCTGGTTCATCCCACTTATGCCCTTCTTGATTTTAACCCAAAGCTTTTTTGTTCGTGTTATTTGTATGTCTTAACTAATTGTAAGCTCCATGGAGCAGGGGACTGTATTATGTACAGTGCTGTGTACATCTGGTAGCACTAGATAACTAGTAGTAATATCCAACATGCTGCTGATGTTTAAAGTGCTAACAATGTACTTATTGACAGCTTTTGGCAGTGTCAGGTTAATATGCAAAAAGTCAGTGCATTCTATAGCTACAAATTGTTCTAGCACAAAAAGCAGTGAAGCAGTGTTCCTTGACATTATGCTGAAAGCTCTGTCATGCAACAGTTCTGAAAGGATATACTAAAGTCCCTTTTGTTTTGTGAGGCTGTACTGGGCTGCTTTGGCTATTAGTTAGATATGCCATCTGTTCTCTGTGGCTGATTAGAGCTAAGATAATATGTAAATCAATTTGTTATAGTGCCTCAGTTGCCAGTATATTATGTAATAAGTACACTGTATTTCAGTTACTGCCTTTAATTCATTGAAGAAAGTGAAAATATTTTTTAAAGATTAATTTGACACTGTAAACCATACTATGTCTTTTTAATTTTACATTTCTAACGTGATAGTATTGTTGGCAGAATGGAACTGGTCTGGCCAAATCCTCTTACACAGGTCAGATATTCTGCTTGTGTGTAGCTTTTGTATAAGACTCTGTAGCAATCCTGCTTGTTTTGTTTTTTCCAATAGGAGAGGTATATTGTGTTTTTGGGCCTGTTGACTTTTTGTAACTAGGATTCTTGCTATTTTGGAATGGCAGGTTAGTTGTGTATGTTCTGAATGTCATTCTGTGATGTCCCTGCATCACAGAATGACATCCTGTGATGCAGGATGTCCCTGTATCACAGGCACCTGGGAACGGAGGGAGTTTGTGTTGCTTTTGCTGAAGTGACATCAAAATTCGGAATAACTTTTTGTATGGCGAGTTGAGGTAGAACCTCCTAGTTCTGCTTTTGTACCGATTGGAGGAGTTTCTGTGGATGTGGGCTGTGCTTACTGAAGGGTTTATATTGGGAGTTCTGTTTCATCCTGTGTAAACTCCAGACTTCCTTAGTTTTGCCTGACCTAATTGGAGGTGGGGAGCAGAGGGGCAGTGTGATGGCACTATTAGTGTCTAGGAATGGCAAAAAACTAAATTTATTACTAGGAGGGAGAGAGGGTTGGGGGAAGATTGGGTAGGGATTAGTGTGGGGGTAGAAGAAATCTCTGAAGAAGCAGAGAGGGGGGGGTGGTGGTGGTGGTAATGAAGCCAGTATTTTTCACTGGGGTGAGGGCGCCAATTTCACTTTTTGCATAGGGTGTTGGTTATTCTAAAGCCAACCCTGAAGTAGAGGCACTAGCTGAAGGCCAAGTAATAATTGCAGCCTAAGCTATGGTACACGTTTTTGATGTTGCTGAGATGCCCCTCCTCTAGTGGGGAAAAGGTCCTGTCCTTTCTTCTGCATTGGGTCTATATCACCAATGATGGGTGGGTCCTGAAAATTGTGGACTTCTCTTACCCTCCTTTGGTCCAGTGGGAATAAAACTTCAGTTCTGACCCTTCTCAACCTGCTCAACTGCAGCTGGAAGTAGCCTCTCTCCTTCAGCAGAAGGTGATCAAGTTTGCCCCACCTCAGGAATGTAGCCAAGGTTTCTATTACTGGCATTTTCTCATCCCCCAAGAAGTTGGAGAGGGTTGAGGTCTATCCTGGATTTACAGAGGCTGAACGGATTATTGGTCAGAGATATGCAAGATGAACTCCCTCCAGACAGTTCTGCTTTTCATTCATCTAAAGGATTGAATATGCAATCTAGATTTGAAAGACGCTTATGCACAGATTCTCATTCACCACATCCTTCAGAAGTTCTTTAGGTTGGTGGTAAAGGATCTGTACTACCTGTACAAATTGGTTGTGTTTGGCCTCCAGGTGGCTCCAAGAGTGTTCACAAGTGTCTCTGTCATAGCTACACAGCTTCGTCAACAGAGTCTGCTTGTTTCCATACCTGGATGATTAGGTGGTGTCTGGCCCATCTCTGGTGGGAGTGCTAAAGTCCCTCAGAATGACCATGCAACTTTTCTATTCTGGGATTCCTGGTCAACTTTCTTGAAGTTCAGTTTGGTCCCATCATAAAGGAAACAGTTCATGGGAGCCTGGGTCGACCTGCTTAAGGAGAAGGCATTTCTTCCTGTTGAAAGAGTAGGAGTTATGATAGGCTTAGTGAGGTCCCTTTTTGTAGTGGAATTGGATACCAACAAGGTTGATCCTTGTTTTCCTGGGTCACTTGGCTATAGTGACACACGTTGTTCCTCTGACTCATCTGTAATTAAGAGCCCTCCAAAGCCAGTGGGATCAGTTGTCTCGGTCATTATCTCATGAGATCTCTATCATAGAAATGTGACTGCAGAAAAAGACTGTGTGGCCTATCTAATCTGTCCATCTAATTTAGCTTTACAATTCTTATCACTCCCTCTGAGAACCCCTGTGTTTATCCTATCTTTTCTTGAATTCAGATATTTTTGGGTCTGCCACCCCCACTGGGAAGCTGTTCTGTGTATCCACTATCTTCTCTGCAAAGAAATATTTCCTGAATCTACTTCCTTTCATCCTCATCCCAAGACCACTTGTTCTAGAGTCTCCTTTCCATTGAAGGAGGCTTGCCTCCTGTGCGTGGGTATGTTGGGGGTATTTAAATGTATCTGTCATATTTCCTGTATTTCACCTTTCCTCTAGCGTATCTATATTTAGATCTTAAAGTCTGTGCCCATATGCTTTAGAATGAAGACCATTGGCCATTTTAATAGTTGCCCTCTGGATGGACTCCAGCTGCTTTATATCCTTTTGAAGGTACAGTTTCTAGAATTATACCCAGTATTCCAAATGAGGTCTCACCAGGGAAGTATATTGCTTCCATTTTTCTGCTGATAATTCTTCTTTCTATGCAGCTAAGCATTTTTCTTGCTTTTGCCATCAATTTATCCACCATCTTACGATCATCAGATGCAATCCCCCCCCCCCCAAATACTACTATTCTTTTATGCTTAAAAGATTTTCACCCCAATATTGTACATCTCCTGGGTTTTGCAGCCTAAATGCATTTCTCTGCATTTTTTGTAGTAAATCTTAGATCCAAAACCCTAGACAATTCCTCAAACTTCGTTAGATCCCTCCTCATAGTTTCCACACCTTCCTGGCTGTCTACCCAGTTACAGATTTTGGTGGTATTGGCAAAAAGACAAACCTTTCCTGACAACATTTCTGCAATGTCACTCACAAAAAAAAGTTGAAAAGAACTGGTCCAAGGACATATCCCTGCGGCACACTGCTAGTAACGCTGCCGCCTGGGAGTGAATTCCATTTACCGTTCCCCTTTGTTGCCTTCCCCTTGACCAGTTTCTAACCCAGTCAGTCATCTAGGGCCCATACCAAGATACTCAGTTTATTTATACGTCACACATGTGGAACCAAATCAAAAACCTTACTGAAATCCAAGTGCAAAACATTTAGTAATAACCCAATCAAAGAAATTGGCGAGATTCACCTGGAAAGATTTTCTGCTGGTAAAACCATGCTGCTTCGGATCTTGCAATACATTGGATTCCAGAAACTGCACTATCCTCTGTTTTAGCAGTGATTTCCATTAATTTGCTCACGTAGAAGTTAGACTAGCCAATCCAGAGTTCCCAGCCTCCTCTTTACTTCCACTTTTATGAATTGGAACTACATCCACCCATCCTTCAGAACCATTCTCAATTCTAAAGATATATTAAGGTTAGCCACTGGACCTACCAGAACGTTTCTAAATTCCTTTAGTATTCTTGGATGTATCCCATCTGGCCCTATCACTTTATCTACTTTGTTTAGCTCCTCACAAACATACTTTTCTGAAAATCAATTGAGGTTTACCTCATTTTCTATCTTATTTGTGTTCATTTTATGTGGTCCTACCCCTGGCTCTTCCTTGGTGAACAGAAATATTAAAGCAATTTAGCTTTTCCTTATCAGCCTCTACATGTTCTTCTCCTCCTTCAGACTGTCACCATGCTACTTTTGCCCTTCCCTCTATCACCAATGTATCTTTAAAAAAATGACTTGTGCTCTTATTTTACCATATTTACTGTCCTTTTTTCCATTTAAATGTTTACATTCCTGACTCCTTTCCCAGCTTCATTTAGCTTTTCTGGATAATGTTGCCTGTCTTCCTCTTTTTGTGTACTTTATGAATGCTAACCTTTTCTCTCTTACCTTTTCAGCTACTTATGTAGAAAACCATAGTAGCATCTTTTTCCTCTTATCTGTATTTACTTTCCTAACAAAAAGGTGGTTTCCCTTATAATACCTCCTTTTAGTCTTCTACTCCTAGATTTTCCATTCCAGCTAACAACTCCTTGAGGCACTCCTCCATTTTAACAAAGCTAGTTTTCCTGAAGTCTAGGACCTTCTCCTTAGAATTAAACTTAATCTCCTGTGCTCTTATTCTGAACCACACCAGCTGGAGATCACTGGATCGCAGATGATTGTCCACTACATCATCAGAGAGATTGGTAAGCACCAGGTCCAGTATCGCTCCTGCCATGTGGGTTCTATTACCATTTGACAGAACAGTTCTTCCTGCAGAGAATCCAAGATCTCTTTGCTTCTAGAAGACACAGCAGCCAGGATGTCCCAAACAGCATTGGCAAATTGAAATTCCCTAGCAATAGCATTTCCCCTTTTATAGTAGAACTATTTCTAGTTATTCAACTCCAGGCGTTGTAATGGCCTTCTTTAATCTACTTGGTAATATTTTATGGACTTTCCGTCCAGGAGCTTGTCCAAACTTCTTTTAAATCTCGCTATGCTTAGTTGCCTTGACGACATCCTCTGGCAACAAATTCCACAGCTTGATTTTGCACTGAGTGAAAAATGCTTTTAAGATTTGTTTTAAATCTGCCTGATGTTCGTTTCATGGAGCATCTCCTTGTTTTAGTCTTATTTGACAGGGTGAATAACTGTCCTTTATTTACTTGTTCTACCCCTCTCATGATTTTATAAACTTCTATCATGTTCCCTCTCAATTGTCTCTCTTCCAAGTTGGGGAGTGTAACCTGCATAGCCTTTCATCATAAGGGAGCTGTTCTAATCCCTTTTATCCTTTATGTTGCCTTCCTCTGTACCTTTTCTAAGTTCCTGCAATACTTTTATTTTTAGATGGGATGACCAGAATTGCAAACAATCAATACTCAATGTGCGATCACACTATAGATTGATACAGAGGCAATATATTTTCTGTCTTATTCTCAATTCCTTTTTGATCACTCTGAACATGCAATTTGCTTTTTTTGGCTGCTGCTGCACACTGAACTGAAGATTTCAAAGTATTATCCACAAGGATTCCCAGAACAGAATCCAGCAATGTGTACCTGCGTTGGGATGTTTTTCCTGTGTGCACTTTGTACTTTTCTACATTAAATCTCATCTGCCATTCAGATGCCTAGTCTCGATACCTCACAAAGGGGGCTGATGTAATAAGACCCCTGGCAAAACAGGCACTAGTTATGAGCATGGGTTTTGATTACTGCGTGGGGCTAAATCTGGTGCCTCTGCGGGATGTAAAAAAAGTAAATTATGCAAATGATTTGCGCACAGAAATCCATGCCGTCATGAACAAATGCACATACCTAAGTGCACTAAAGGCCCTATGTAATAAGCGGCCGCATCTGCGCTGAAAAGCCGTGCCGATAATCCTTGCATAAAAGAGAGCAAGCGAACATGTCTCCCTATTCAGTGAAAGTATGACCCTAGAATGTATTTTTAATATTTCAAATAACTTTGTGCTGCAGAAAAAATGGCAAATACTTTCATGGGTGATAATTCACACTGGCATGACAGTGAAGATAGGTGCTCGGCTGGGTGCCTAGGTAATCGCTATCTGGATGCTCGGGACAGCGAGATAGGTGCTCTCCTGGCCGCATATCTGGCCACTGGAGCACCGAGATAGGTGCTTAGCTGGGCATGATTCAGGGCGTTTGGGTGCACAGAAAGGCGCCTTTCTAAGCTGACTGCTCGAGTTTCCAGATTGGTGATTACCTAGGCACCTTTCTGGACACTTGATTGTCCAGATTCGCGGTCTGCTGAACGCTTATCTCAGCACCTGAGCGGCCAGAAGAGCACCTATCTCTGTGTTTGAGCGGCCAGAGTCGTGCTTAGCTAGATGCCTTTTTGCTCCTCAGGATCCCTTCTGGTCCTCTCTCTCCTGCCACGACCTGTGTTACCTGCCATACCTTCTGCTGCAGTCATCCTTTGGCAAACCCACAGGATATACCACAGCATCAGGAACAGCTGGACACAATCAGAAATCTCCATCATAAAAATCGCACCAGAGCTGCATGGACACACAACCACACCACAGCAATGCAAGCAATGGAATAAAATGACCCCCCCGAGTCTGTGTTGACACTTGTGCCCTGACTGTGGCGGTAAAAAAACCCGCACTAGTATTAGTGCGGCTCCCTGCATTGGCTATGATTAAGTAATCACCTCCTTTGCATGCCATTAACTTGCACTCACACAGAAAAACGGTGGGTCTGTAAGCACGTTTGTGTGCGCTTTTTTTCCATGCACAAACCCTAATTACATCCCCTATAGGGCTTTGTGCGGGAAAATGCACGTACAAACCTTCATACATGCACGTAAAACCCATGGCACTTCAGTGTACCTTATTACAGTGGCCCCAAGGTTTTTCTGCTGTTCTTTGCAATCCATTGCTGTTTTAATATCTTTGAATAATTTTGTCATCTGCAAATTTGATCCCTCACTTATCATTCCCTTTTCCAGCTTCTTTATGAATGTTAAACAGCACAGGTCTCTGTTCCAATGCCTGTGTTACTCCCCTAGTGATTTTTCACTATTGTTGGAAAACTGACCATTTAGTCCTGCCCTCTGTTTCTTGTCTTTTAACCAATTTCTAATCCTCAATAGGCACTGTCTCCTTCCCCATGACTGTAATTTCCTAAGGAGTTTTTCATGAGGGCTTTGTCAAATGCCATCTGAAAAACTAAATATGTTATATACACCGACTTGTTTTATCTATATGTTTGTTTACTCCTTCAAAAAAAAATCTTAGATTGACTGGAGGCTTAGAATGCCACAGACCTTTCATGAACTTGGATGCTAAATGGTGGAGATATGCTATAATGGTGTTAAAATGAACCTTTTAGTGAAGAGGTGCTGAGACCTGAGAATCTTGATCCAGACAGAGAACCAGATGGCCATGTTTTTAATTAAACAAGCAAGGAGGTATGGGCTATTACGTTCTCTGCAAAGGAGCCTTCTGAATCTGGTCTTGGGCCGGTTGTTACAGCACCCATCTCCAGGCCTCCTATTTAATGGGATTTAGAATACACTGTGAGTGTACCATCTCAACAAAGTGCTACAACCACACAAATGGCTTGGAGCAGGTAGTTAGAAGCTATCTGTTCTGTCATTGGGGAATACTAGTCCTCAACCTGTTCACTTCAGAAGGTCAAGAAGTTCTGCTCCATTCTTCTGCGCAACTGGAGATTAGCTCCCAATGCTCTTGTGCTGGACTGGAATGTCTCTGTTTTCTATGTATAATTGCCCTCTAATTCCCAGGACTGTCCAGAAGTTCCCTTAGGACAAGGAAACGGTTATCATTGAAGCACTAGCTTGGCCTCACTAACTGTGGAATCCATATCTGTTTGTCTTCTCAGTCTCCAATTCCCTTGGGGGGATGTCTTTGACTCTCATCACCCAAAGATAGACTCTGCCATTGCTGGCTCTATGGCATGGATGCTAAATGTGCAGTAGTCTTTTCCCCATTCCTTCCTAAAGAAGTGGAGGATGTGCTGATTTGGATAAGGAAACGTTCAACCAGGAAATCCTACAGTCTCAAGTAGAAGAGGTTCTTGACTTGGTGAGGGATCAGTAAGCTGGATCCCTTCTCCTGTGGCCCAAGTGATTTGCTTCAATACCTATTCTTCCTCTTGTCCTCTGGCCTCAGCACCTTTTCAGTCAAGGTTTATTTCAGCACTACTGCAGCATATCACCAGCAGGTAGAAAGAGCTGTGAAATCTCACTATTCTTTGGTATCCAAGTTCATATTCACTGTACCTGCAATTTTTTCACAAGACGTTCCTTCTGAAAGCAGTATTTGCATTTCACATTAACTAAGCTATTGTACTGCCAGCATGCATTGCAAAGACCACATGTGCTCAAAGGAGAACAGATACGTCACTTCTTGGACTGCAAGAGAGCCCAGATAATTACCTAGTGAGTACTCAACCGCACTGTCAAGCTTCTCAACTGTTTGTTCCTTTGAGTTTAATAGATCGGGAAGGGCAGTTGCAAACACTCTAATTGGCTAGTGGTCTGTATAGTTCAGTATTAAGCGCTGGTTTACGGATTATGGACTGTGTCAAAGTTCATCAAGGACGTTCATCTAACACAAATCTAGTGCAATACAAAGAAAAAAAAATCAAAGAATGCATACACCTTGTAGTTACAATCAATCCAGAGCTGGAAAAATTAAGAGAAATTATAAGACCTACAGCTATAGTTCTTGGAGGATGAATCACTGAAAGAAATATTCCCTGCTTCACTAGTATTGGCTTTCAAACAACCATCTACTCTGAAGCAGAAATTAGTAAAAATCAAACCCAACAGAAACTCAGAATTGTGACCTTGGTCAAGTCACTTTACCCTCTGTTGCCTCAGGTACAAATCTAGATTATAAGCCCTCTGGGATATGGAAATACCTACTGTACCTAAATGTAATCTGCTTTGAAGTGCAAAAAGCGGAATGTAATTAAATTAATTAAATGGCACTTATCCTTGCAGTGCACCACACTGCAGTCTGTGCCAACACATAATCCCAGGATCCCTCATTCACCTACATGGGAAAAACATTCATCATAAGAAGATCCTAATCATGTTCCTTGTGTAATGTAGTTTATATTATTCGGTGCTGAAAATGTAAAGAAGCATGCTACGTTAGTGAGACAGCCTAGTCTTTAAAGACCAGAGTCAGTTTACACAAGAATAAACACTATAGGGAAGACCAAGCTGGCATCTCCATGGGGAAGCACGTTTTGGAACCAGAACACTGCATCAATGAAATAATGATCAGGATAATCAGAAAATTTAAAATTAATCCAGGAATGCAAGACTTCCGAAGTAAAAATGATCCCTTTGGAACTGACAGAAAAGGACTAAGAACACAAGAAATTGCCATGCTGAGTCAGACCAAGGGTCCATCAAGCCCAGCATCCTGTTTCCAACAGAGGCCAAACCAGGCCACAAGACCCCGGCAATTACCCAAACACTAAGAAAATTCCGTGCTACTGATGCAATTAATAGCAGTGGATATTCTCTAAGTAAACTTGATTAATAGCTGTTAATGGACTTCTCTTCCAAGAACTTATCCAAACCTTTTTTGAACCCAGCTATACTAACTGCACTAACCACATCCTCTGGCAACAAATTTCAGAGCTTTATTGTGCATTGTGTGAAAAAGAATTTTCTCCAATTAGTCTTAAATGTGCTACTTACTAACTTCATGGAATGCCCCCTAGTCCTTCTATTATTCGAAAGTGTAAATAACCGAGTCACATCTTGTTCAAGAACTCTCATGATCTTAAGCTCTAGGCCTTAGACAAATTGTTGCCTCCCCCACGCACCAAGCTGGTCACTCCCTTGACCTTATATTCATCAACCACTGCTTCCTACCATCCCACCCCCCCACCTGCTCCCCTGTACCTTGGTCCGACCACTTCCTCATAAAAGCCCTCCTCCCCCTTAACTTCCTACTACCCCCACTCCCTCAAACAACACCACCTTCACCTTCAGGAAACCCTGCTCTGGAGATGAACTGGCTCTTGCCATTTCCAACACATCCACTAGCCTTGACTGCTCCAGTCCAGAGACTGCCATCAAATCCTGGCTCAGCATGACTCTTGAAATTGCTGACAAACTATGCCCCATCTCCAGACGTAACATTACCCAACCCACAAAAAATCATCAACCCTGGTACACGACTGAACTAAGATCCCTAAAAAATACCCTCAGGCAGCGTGAGAGAAACTGGCGTAAAGCCCCCTCACCCCAACTCGCCTCAAGTTTCAAAACTACCCTTCACCAATATAGAATAACCACCCTCAAAACAAAAAGAGACTACTTTTCAGCTAAGATCCACCAATACATGTACAACCCGAAAGCCCTTTTCAATTATGTTGCCAACCTCACCAAATCCTCTCAGCCCACTATCCCTGAGAATGATGCCTCCACTAAGAGCGAAGAAATCGCCCAGTATTTCCTCACAAAAATCACCAACATCCTCCGCAGATTTCAACACCCTTCTCCATCCACCTTCCCTTCCCCCTCCCTCCAACCTTCCCCCACTTCACCCACCCTCCAAACCCTTGACCTGACTTCCGCTAAAGAAGTGGAATCTATTCTCAGAAAACTCAAACCAGCTTCCCACCCTTCAGACACCATTCCCACAAAATCCCTCCTCTCCATCCCGAACACTATATCCAACCCATCGCAGACATCATAAACTCCTCCCTCTCTTCAGGCTCTGTCCCAGATGCTCTTAAACAAGCTATTGTCAAGCCCCTCCTAAAAAAACCAACACTAGACCCTAAAGACCCCGCTAACTTCCGCCCTATCTCTAACCTGCCCTTCCTATCCAAATTATGGAAAAGATTGTAAACATCCAACTTACAGAATATCTAGAAAGCAACAACATTCTGCATCCAGCCCAATACGGCTTCCGTAAATACCTCAATACAGAAACCCTCCTGCTCTCCCTCACGGACCACTTACTCATAGGCATGGACCGAGGCAACTGTTACCTCCTCGCCCTACTCGACATCTCAGCTGCCTTTGATACCATCAACCATAACCTCCTCATCAACCGGCTATCCGAAATAGGCATCTCAGGCCTAGCCCTACTATGGTTTAAATCCTACTTATCTAACAGAAAGTTCTCCGTCAAGATAGGAAACGCCAACTCCACACTCTATCCCTTGTCTCAAGGTGTCCCACAAGGCTCCTCCCTCTCCTCCACCCTTTTCAACATTTATCTCACACCTCTATGTCAGCTCCTCACAGACCTCGGCCTCAAATTCTACCTCTATGCAGATGACGTTCAAATCGTCATTCCCATTCACAACTCTCTCTCAGATGCCCTTGCCTTCTGGAACACATGTCTTGCCAACATCAATGACTTCCTCACCAACATCCACCTCGCTCTAAACTCCTCCAAAACAGAGCTGCTCCTTATCTCTCCTCACCTCCCTCCCAAACCACCGATCTCCAACGATCCAGCTTTCAACGTCATAACACCCCAACCCACAGTAAGAGACCTTGGGGTTATCATAGATCAACAACTCAATCTCAAAAAACAGATCAACTCCATCCTCAAAGAAGGTTTCTTCAAGCTTCACATCCTGAAGAAACTCAGACCCCTCCTCCACTATCATGACTTCCGCACCGTCGTCCAAGCCACCCTTTCCTCAAAGCTGGACTACTGTAATGCCCTCTTCCTTGGCCTACCCTCCTCCACCACCAAGCCCTTACAAATGCTCCAGAATGCCATCGCCAGGGTCATCACCAACTCAAGGAAAGCTGATCACATTACCCCAATACTCAAAGAACTCCACTGGCTCCCCATCGCATCCCGAATTCTCTTCAAAATTCTAACCATAGTGCACAAGTCCATCCACTCGCACAATTCCAATTGGTTGGATGAACCCTTTCGTCCTATACGCACTGAACGACCCACTCGCACTGTCAACAAAGGCACCCTCTCCATTCCCCCTTTGAAAAAGCCCACCTCTCCTCTACTAGGGACCGTGCACTATCCATTGCAGGCCCTAAACAATGGAACGCCCTCCCTACCACTCTCAGGCTAGAGCCATGTTACGCCAAGTTCAGAAAAAAACTTAAAACATGGCTCTTCCGACAAGCCTACCCTGATTAAGTACACAGACTTCTGCAAGTATCTTGCCTACGCCTTGTATATTCCTGTAAATAGTCCGTTGCAGTTTTTATTTATTGCTTTAATTCCTCCACCTCCTGCTCTTTGTATACTCCTCCTTGTTCGCCCTCCCTGTTCATTGTAATTTCTACCTTTAAAGTTACATTGTAAACCGGTATGATGTATGCATACTAATACCGGTATATAAAAGTTTTTAAATAAATAAATAAAGACCTCTATCATATCCCCCCTCAGCCGTCTCTTCGCCAAGCTGAACAGCCCTAACCTCTTCAGCCTTTCCTCATAGGGGAGTTGTTCCATCCCCTTTATCATTTTGGTTGCCCTTCTCTGTACCTTCTCCATTGCAACTATATTTTTTTTGAGATGCGGCGACCAGAATTGTACACAGTATTCAAGGTGCGGTCTCACCATGGAGCGATACAGAGGCATTATGACATTTTCTGTTTTATTAACCATTCCCTTTCTAATAATTCCCAACATTCTGTTTGCTTTTTTGACTGCTGCAGCACATTGAGCCGATGATTTTAAAGTATTATCCACTATGATGCCTAGATCTTTTTCCTGGGTGGTAGCTCCTAATATGGAACCTAACATTGTGTAACTAAAGCAAGGGTTATTTTTCCCTATATGCAACACCTTGCACTTGTCCAGATTAAATTTCATCCGCCATTTGGATGCCCAACCTTCCAGTCTTGCAAGGTCCTCCTGTAATGTATCACAGTCTGCTTGTGATTTAACTACTCTGAATAATTTTGTATCATTCTCAAATTTGATAACCTCACTCGTATTCCTTTCCAGATCTGTACTTGGACCAGTCCAAGTACAGATCCCTGAGGCACTCCACTGTTTTACCCTTTTCCACTGAGAAAATTGACCACTTAATCCTACTTTCTGTTTCCTGTCTTTCAACCAGTTTGTAATCCATGAAAGGGCATCGCCTCCTATCCCATGACTTTTTAGTTTTTGTAGAAGCCTCTCATGAGGGACTTTGTCAAACACCTTCTGAAAATCCAAATACACTACATCTACCGGTTCACCTTTATCCACATGTTTATTAACCCCTTCAAAAAAATGAAGCAGATTTGTTAGGCAAGATTTCCCTTGGGTAAATCCATGTTGACTGTTTTCCATTAAACCATGTCTTTCTATATGCTCTACGATTTTGATCTTGAGAATAGTTTCCACTATTTTTCCCAGCACTGAAATCAGGCTCACTGATCTATAGTTACCCGGATCGCCCTTGGAGCCTTTTTTAAATATTGGGCTTACATTGGCCACTCTCCAGTCTTCAGGTACAATGGATGATTTTAATGATAGGTTACAAATTTTAACTAATAGATCAGAAATTTCATTTTTAAGTTCCTTCAGTATCCTAGGATGCATACCATCCGGTCCAGGTGATTTGCTACTCTTTAGTTTGTCAATCTGGCCTACTACATCTTCCAGGTTCACAGTGATTTCGTTCAGTTCGTCTGACTCATCACCCCTGAAAACCATCTCCAGAACTGGTATCTCCCCAACATCCTCATTAGTAAACACAGAAGCAAAGAATTAATTTAGTCTTTCTGCAATGGCCTTATCTTCCCTAAGAGCCCCTTTAACCCCTCTGCAAAGACCTAAGTTTATCACACTGTAAGGAAGGGGAGGTGATGATTCTGGAGGGGATGTGTGTGAGAGGGAGGGTAGGGGAGAGGGAAGGTGATGGTGCCAGTGGATGGGGGAAGGGGGTGGAGGCGAGGTGATGATTCTAAGAGGATGAGTGAGCGAAGGTGGTGATGCTGGGAAGAGGGAAGAAAAGATGAGGATGATACCAGGGAGTGGAGGGAGAGTGAAGGAAAGATTAGGTGATGGTGCAGAGGGTGGGGGAGAGAAAAGGTGATGATCATGACAGGGAGTGGGGGAGAAGGAAGAGAATGAAAGGTGATGCCAGGGAAGAGAAGGTGATATTTGGGGGGTGATGGAAGGGAAGGTGGTGGTGATGCTGGAGGGTGAGGGAAAAATGAAGGGAGGAGGAGAGGACTATGATGGGGTTAGGGGAAAAGGGGGGAGAGGGAAGAGAGAAGAAGGTGGTGATGATACCATGGGGATGGAAGAACAGGAAATGGAAGAAGTTGATTATGCCAGGGGAGAGGGAAGAAAAGGTGATGAAGATGGCAAGGGTTGGGGAAGGGATTTGAGGGAGAGGGAAGGTGATAATGATGATGCCAAGGGGTGGGGAGAAAAAAGGGAGGAGAAGTTGATGATGGTGCTTGGAGGGGGCAGGGAAGAGATGGTGAAGGTGATGGTGTGCTACATTCTCCAATTTTGATCCAATATCTCTTATGGCGATACAATCCTTAGTGAAAAAAGTGAATACAAATTCTAATCCATCTTTAGATCTATGCCCATCATTTCTGATCGTTATGTTACTAGAATCAGTTTTCATTGGCCTCAGGAATTTGATTAATTCCTCTCTTTCTATGGGGGAAGTTCTTGAGACCATGAAAAAAGCTGTCATTACACCTGTTTTAAAGAATGCTGATGCAGATCCTTGAAAATTTCTAATTTTCTAATTATAGACCTTTAGCTAACCTCCCTTTTGTTACTAAGATATAGAGAAAGTAGCTACTTGTCAAATCACTGAGTTCATGGAGGATACCAAAAAACTTGATCCTGCTCAGGCAGGATTTATGAAGGGATACAGTACAGAGACATAGATATTATGGACTCTTATCCATGCTGGATAAGGGAAGCTCAGTTTTACTAGTCTTCCTTGATCTTTCCAGTATTTTTGATCTGATCGATCATAAAATTTTAATCTCCTGTTGCTTATCCTTAGGGTTAGTCGGGATAGTTTTAGATTGGATTTCTAGCTTTTTGCAAAACAGCTCATCTCAAGTATTTTTTCAAGGACATTACTCTCAAGTTGGCACCTCTTTTTGTGGGATGCCTCAAAGATCCTCTCTCTCTCTCTCTCTCTCCATTACTATTTAATATCTTTTGTCACCTTTAAGGGGTATCATTCGTTCTTTTGATTTTTTTACCTTTCATTTATGCAGGCGATGTCCAAATTGTTGTCTCTTTGGATCATGATATAGACATTTCTGTTTCCCATTTAGAAAAGTGCACGTTAGCTGTTTCTTTTTGGTTAAAAGAAAATCTGTTAATTTTGAATTCCACAAAAACAGAACTTTTACAAGTGGGAAGTAAACCTGAGAAAATTCAGATTTCATTGGGAGAACATATGAAGTTGACTAATGAAGTGACATTTTTAGGAGTCAAATTAGACTTTGGTTGGTCTGTGAAAAAATACATTAATTTAGTATTTCAAACAGTCTACATGTGCTTACGCCTTGTGAGACAATTAAAATTGTCTCTGACATTTATGGCATTAAAACCTGCAGTGTATGCTCTTGTAGTTACAGTACTAGATTATTGTAACATCGTATATTGGGGGTTACCAGGTATATTGATAAAACTCCAAGTGGTTCCGAATACGGCAGCTAGAATTGTAATGGGGTCGTACTGGACGTGAGTAAGCAGCTCTTCTTTTGAAAAAATTGCATTGGCAACCAATAAGATTATGATGCAAATTGAAAGTGCTTGTTCTTGCAATTAAAATTTTACATGGGCTTACATATCATCTAGGTGCTGGAAGTCTTCTCCCAGGAATGTGCGCTCTCAATAGAGTTTTCAACTTCAGCTTCCTTCATTGAGAACTTTCAGACATGTAAAATTGCAGAAAAGATCGTTTTCTACCTTGATCCCTAACATTTGGAATGATCTCCCTTTCTCTATCAGGGAAGAAACATGTTTACTGCATTTTCACCTTTAAACTGAAGATCTGGCTGATGACTTCTGAGCTTTGCGTTCAGATTGTCTGTTTAAAGTTTTAATCATGACTTCTTACTGACCACAGTGTAGTATTAGATATTTTTTTTAAGTATTTTATTATAATATTTGTTACGATTTATTGTTTTATGTTTGTTGTACATCGCCCTGGAAGAATTTATTGTAAGTCTTAGAAGGCGATGCCTAAATTTAAAAAAAATTAAATAAATAAATGAGGTGAACTCTGTGCTGGGTGCACCATGGCACACAAAAGGTTGGGAATTGCTGTTTTAAGTAATTGCTCTGCAATATAATCCTCTGCTTTGGACACTCCGTGCCTGCTTGTTGACAGGGAAAGCAAGTTTGCTTTCCTGTAAACAGAGTTCTCTGTAGACAGGATGAATTAGCCATACTTAATACCCGCTTGCCTACCTAGAGAGTCAGCTACCTCACTAAGGCCCGGATTTTTAAAAGGTTACGCGCGTGACCGGGCCTATTTTAAAAGGCCCGGTCACGCGGGTTTATTCCGGGGCATCAGGGAGTGGGCGGGGCGGGGTGGGGGTGGTCCAGGGGGCGGGGCTAGAGGCTCTCGGCACAGCGTGCCGGCAGGTGCTGGCGCGTGCCACTTTGCCTGCCTCTAGGCAGGCGCAAGAGGTAAAATAAAAATTTGGGGAGGGGGCGGAAGGGGTAGGAAGGTCAGGCTAGGGGGGAGGGAACGGGGGAAGGCTGCAGGTGTTGGCATGCGCAAGTTGCACAATTGTGCACCCCCTTGTGCACGCCGACCACCGATTTTTATAACATGCGTGCAACTTTATAAAATCTACCCCTAAAGCTTAAGTTCTGGAAGACTGAGGGGCTCCCGAGGCACCATGTGCTTGCTGGAACTCTTGCACGTGCTCAGTAAGACTTTTACTGAGCTCTGAGAGCTGGGTCTGCGTCTGTGCTGTTGGATGACGTCACTTCACAGCTGATTCATCCTGCTGTCTACAAAGAGCTCAGTTCAGAGGTATGCAAGCTTGCTTTGCCCTAAGCTGCCAAAAAGCTGAAAAATAGTTTATCTAAGCTGCTATTGTAAGCTTCTAAGTCCCATCTGATTGCAGCCATTCTGACATATTTTGAAGCTATTCCAAGCTTTCTTTAATTCCTAGTATTTTAGGAGCCATTAGTCACCCCATGAATTTCTTTATATTTCTGGGAAGCTGAGTATAACTTTTCAGTGATATAAAACACGTGTGCATGACAGAGGAACCTGGAGAAATGATTACTTAACATGTTATGAGAGTATCTGAAATTATAGATGATAAAATATACAGCACAGGTTGGTCAGAGCATTGCTGGAAGCGGAGCAGCCATGAGGAAAGAGCGAGTCCTGCTGTTGCTCAAGATCGAGTGACTTTTGAGAGTCCTAGCAGACGGGGTCAAGAGGAGTGAATTTTGGAAATGGAGGAATAGGGATCAACCCTTTGCTCAGTTTCACCTCAGGAGAGAAAGGGAGACAGGCTCTGTGGGCATATCTGTTTTAGGGATCTGATGTCAGGGGGCAGGGAGAATATTAATAAGGGATTAGGCATTGGATAAAATATTTTTCCTAGTTTTGAGGGAAAATAGATGACTATTGTAGAACTTAAATTTGTCCTGCCAAATTTAGTCGGTTAGTGTTAAATGCTGAAGCCTATCCTTGGTATACCACCAACCAGGATCACTCATATGGGTATATTTTGTTCACTCAGCAATTTAGCACAGACAAAATTTACCTGAATAACTATTAAAAATGCATCATGTATGTGGTTGAAAAGCAGTTTTAATTGTGTACGTGTTTTGAATATCAACCTCATTACATCTTTTTCTCTCTCTCTCTCTATATCTATCTATCTATCTGTCTATATATATATCTATACATCTCTCTCTCTCTCTCTCTCTCTCTCTCTTTCTATATATATATATATATGTATATATCTATATATCTATATATATATCTCTCTATTTCCCTGTACGTACCAGGATCAGTCCAGACAGCTGGGTTATGCCTCCCCTCCAGCAGATGGAGTCAGAGAGAAAACTGAAAGCACCCCCTAGATATACTGGTGTGCCACCTGCGATCCTTCAGTATATTCTCTGACTCCAGCAGATTGAGAGGCATAACCTGCGGTCCTGGCCTGGTCAGTTTGTTCGTACTGGGAAAAAAAAAAAAATAAGAAAAACAATAATAGAGGGACAAGATCATTTGGTTTCTTCTTCTCTCTGCACTGTATGTTCGTGTTGGTGTTTTGTGTGAGCGCAGCGCGGGTTTGAGCTCAGAGTGGGGCAGGCACATAGGGCACTGCCCTGTGAAGGTTCCCGGGTTAGACGGTCCTTGAGGCTGGGGGAGAGCTTACCTGTGGGCCGGTCACCCTCCCCCCAATTCCAGGGGTCCCAACCCTGAAGTGGGTGTCCAAAAAGAAAAAAAAAAAACTGTTCCCTTTTTAAAATAATTGAGCCACTTCAGTCCTGTTGGAAACAGGCAGTGGGTTTTTTCTTTTTCACCCCGGCCTGCCAGAGCCTCTACGGACCCCGGAGGGGGTGGCTCAGTCACCCAGCGCGCTGAGCCGGGGAGGGGTTTACTCACCTCGTTTTTTGGCGCCTTTTTTCATCGGGGCTCCATTTTCTTACCGCGATGCCGCGATCTTCGCCCTGTGTGGCCTGTGCAGGAACGGGGGCGCGACTCTCCTGGGAGGGCCTCTGTTCCCGATGTTGCCCCGGGGACGAGGGACCCTCCCGGGGGCCGAGCGCTGCCCGCAGCGATGCCTTACTGCCTTCTTCGCCGCGGCATCGCAGCGCTTCTAGCAGCCGTTCTCCGGCCCCTCCTCCCTCGGGGAGGAGTGTGGCGGCCATCTTGGCCACGCGGCAGACAGACTCGGAGGCATCGGAGGAGGAAACCTCCCCTCCCCCCTCCCCCAGCGAGCGAAATCCGCAGTCCCCGGCCGATTTGGGGAGCCCTCCAGCCCCCCCTCCCTCGGGATCCATTAGGAAGAATTTAAAAAGGTCGGTGCCTTTTTCCTCCGATTTTGTGCTTTTAATGCACAAAGCTTTTTGCAGGCTGAAGCTGGTTGGGAGGCAGCGGTCCCTTCTCCCCCCAAGGTCCCTAAACCTGCCTTGCCCCAGGGGAAACCGCTGGGCGTAGGGTCCTCCGGAGCCAGTGTTCCCCGCCCGCGGGGGGGGGCTGAGGGCACAGGGGTTGCGGAACCGGTTCTGGCTCCCCAGGAGCCTTCAGATTTGCTGGCGACGGACGACCAGATGCCCGTGGAAGGGGATGACCCCCAGGTGCTGCATTTATTCGGCAAGGAGGAGTTAAGCTCCCTTATTCTCCATGTCCTGCAGGAGCTTGAGCTAACAGCGCCCCCCCAGGACGCTGATACTTCTACGGGGGATATCGCTATGGCAGGGCTCCGGGCCACCCCTCAGACTTTTCCATTCCATCACAAGGTTTTACAGATTGTTTCAAAGGAGTGGGCACTGCCAGAGTCTTCCCTGAGGGTCACTCGGGCTATGGAAAAGCTATATCCCTTGCCCAAGGCCTCCTTGGAACTACTAAAGACACCGTCGGTGGACTCGGCTGTCACAGCTGTGGTTAAACATACGACTATCCCTGTTACGGGTGGTATAGCCTTGAAAGATCTCCAGGACCGTAAGCTGGAGATCTTGCTGAAGCGTATTTTTGAGGTGGCGGCCCTAGGTGTCCGGGCGGCGGCGTGCAGCAGCCTCGTGCAGAGGGCCAACCTGCGATGGGTCCAGCAGTTGCTGACCACGCAGGAGCTTCCTCCGGGTGAGGCTGAGCAGGCCAATTGCGTGGAAGCCGCGGTCGCTTATACAGCGGATGCCTTATATGATTTGTTGCGTACTTCAGCTCGCATAATGTCCTCGGCTGTTTCAGCTCGGAGGTTGCTGTGGCCCCGTCGTTGGTCGGTGGATGCCACCTCTAAGGCAAGATTAGGTTCCTTCCCCCTTAAGGGCAAGTTGCTTTTTGGAGAGGAGCTGGATCAACTTATTAAGGACCTGGGAGACAACAAAGTATATAAGTTGCCGGAGGATAAGCCGCGTCCATCGCGGGCGTTTGGGAATGCTAGGGCTCGTTTTCGGGGTCAAAGGCGTTTCCGTGCGGGAAGAGGTGGTGCCTTTCCCCAGAGACAACAGGCAACGAGAACCCAGTCCTGATCTCCTTCCTTTCGGGGCAGGAGGCCTCAACGTGGAGGCTCCTCACAAAGTTTCGCTGCCATTAAGCCGGCGCAATGAAGGTGCGCAGGCCCATTCCTCCGTTCCCGTTATCGGAGGTCGGCTGTCCCGGTTTTGGGAGGAATGGGTCAAAATAACTTCGGATCAATGGGTCCTCGACGTGGTCCGGTACGGCTACGAGTTGGATTTTGTACGTCCCCTCCGGGATCTCTTTATGGTGTCGCCGTGCGGTCCGGTGGAAAAGAGGCTGGCTATAGCGCAGACGCTCGATCACCTACAGGCTCTGGGGGCGGTGACCCCGGTCCCGCCGGACCAGCTTCGCACGGGTCGGTATTCCATTTATTTTCTGGTTCCCAAAAAGGAGGGCACCTTCCGTCCGATCCTGGATCTCAAGTGAGTAAACAAGGCCTTACGAGTGCCTCGCTTTCGGATGGAGACGCTACGGTCTGTTATTGCGGCCGTCCACAAGGGAGAATATTTGGCTTCTTTGGTCTTGACGGAGGCTTATCTCCACATTGGTATCCGAGAGCATCATCAACGATACCTACGCTTCATGGTGCTAGGGTCCCACTTTCAGTTTTGTGCCCTCCCTTTCGGCCTGGCCACCGCGCCGCGAGTGTTCACCAAGGTGCTCGTCGTGGTCGCGGCTTCTCTTCGTCGGCGGGGAGTACTCGTGCACCCTTATCTCGACGATTGGCTCATCCGGGCGAAGTCGCATGCGGATTGCAAACGGGCAGTTTCCCTGGTAGTGCGTCAACTTCAGTCGTGGGGTTGGGTAGTCAACTTCGCGAAGAGCAGACTCGAGCCGACCCAACATCTGGAGTTTTTGGGCGCGCGATTCGATACCTTGGTGGGCAAGGTTTTTCTTCCTCATCAACGCATGCTCAGTCTCATGGCACTGGTGCGGCGCCTGCTGGCTCTCACGACTCCCACGGTGTGGGATTATTTACAGCTCATTGGTCATATGGTATCTACTATGGAGATGGTGCAATGGGCTTTTGCGCATATGCGGCCCTTACAGAGATCACTGCTCTCTCGTTGGGATCCCAGATCAGAGGATTACGGTCTGGAACTCCCTTTACTGGAGGAGGCCCGCTCCAGTCTCTCCTGGTGGCACAATCCGGACAACCTGCTCCAAGGCGTGAACCTGGAACCCTCTTCTTGGTTGGTGGTGATGACGGATGCCAGTCTTACCAGCTGGGGGGCGGTCTGCCAATCCCGAGCTGTTCAGGGCACCTGGTCAGCGCGCCAGTCCACTTGGTCCATCAACCGCTTGGAGACCAGGGCGGTACGTCTGGCCTTGCGTCGCCTCCTTCCCATGGTAAGCGGCCGATCGGTACGAATTTTGTCGGACAACGCGACCACAGTGGCGTACATAAATCGACAAGGAGGCACAAAAAGTCGTGCGGTAGCAACAGAGGCGGTGTTGTTGATGGCCTGGGCGGAACGTCATGTGTCGCGCCTAGCGGCCTCCCACATTGCCAGCGTAGACAACGTTCAAGCGGACTACCTCAGCCGACAACATCTGGATCCAGGAGAATGGGAGCTTTCGTCGGAGGCAATGTGTCTCATCACTCGGAGGTGGGGGACTCCGCACTTGGATCTCATGGCGACCCGGACAAATGCAAAGGCGGCGCGTTTCTTCAGTCGAAGAAGGGAGCACGCGTCGGAAGGAGTGGATGCGCTGGTACTTCCGTGGCCCCGTCACATCCTTCTGTACGTGTTCCCACCGTGGCCCCTGGTGGGGAAAGTGTTACGACGCATAGAGTCCCATCAGGGTCCGGTGATTCTCGTGGCTCCGGAATGGCCGCGTCGTCCGTGGTTCGCGGATGTCGTCAACCTGGCGGTGGACGGTCCTCTACGACTAGGTCATCTTCCCAATCTCCTGCGTCAGGGTCCGGTAGTTTTCGAGCTGGCGGATCACTTTTGTCTGGCGGCTTGGCTTATGAGCGGAAGCAGTTAAGGAAGAGAGGTTATTCGGATGCAGTGGTGTCTACCCTGCTTCGAGCGCGTCGGTCTTCTACTACGCTTGCTTATGCTAGAGTTTGGAAGGTTTTCCATCATTGGTGCGCCGGTTTGGGTATCACGCCTAAGCGTTCGACCGTTCCTCAGATCCTCATGTTCTTACAGGAGGGCCTGACAAAGGGTTTGGCGTATAATTCGCTTCGTGTCCAGGTTGCGGCCCTGGGATGCTTGAGAGGTCGGCTGGAAGGGTCTTCCTTTGCGTGTCATCCAGATGTAGCTTGGTTCTTGCGAGGTGTTAGAAACTTGCGCCCTCCTCTTAGGCTTCCCTGTCCTTCCTGGAACTTGAATTTGGTACTCCGAGGCTTGTGTGTAGCTCCGTTTGAGCCTATTCAGTCGGCTTCGTTGAAGGATCTGACCCTCAAGACGGTTTTTCTTGTGGCTATTTCCTCGGCTCGGAGAGTGTCGGAGCTACAGGCTCTTTCTTGCAGAGAACCGTTCTTGCGTATTTCTGATTCGGGGGTTTCCTTACGAACCGTGCCGTCTTTTCTACCTAAGGTGGTCTCGGCGTTTCATGTCAACCGGACGGTTGAGCTACCCTCCTTTTCGGCGGAGGACTTGCGGTCTCCCCAAGGTAAGGACTTGCGGCGTCTGGACGTCCGGCGAGTTCTCCTGCGCTAGTTGGAGGTTACCAATGATTTTCGAAAGTCGGCTCATCTCTTCGTGTTGTGGAATGGGCCCAAGAAGGGTCTTCAGGCGTCTAAGTCTACGATTGCCCGATGGTTGAAGGGGGCCATTGCATCCACATACATTGGCTGCGGTAAGCCTGTTCCGGATGGGCTTAAGGCTCATTCGTTGCGTGCTCAGGCGACTTCGTGGGCAGAGAATCGATTGGTCTCTTCCCAGGAGATATGTAGGGCGGCCACTTGGAAATCTTGGCATACGTTTGCCAGGCATTATCGCCTGGATGTCAGGGGTCCGTCCTCACAGTCGTTTGGTAGCAGCGTGATTCGAGCGGGACTCTCAGGGTCCCACCCCAGTTGAGGCGGCTTGGGTACATCCCAGCTGTCTGGACTGATCCTGGTACGTACAGGGAAAGGAAAATTAGGTTCTTACCTTTGCTAATTTTCGTTCCTGTAGTACCATGGATCAGTCCAGACGCCCGCCCACTTCTTTCTGGGAGTCCGCTCGTGTTCCATTATTATCTTTTCCATTACAGTTGGTGACTACACCACAGATGAAGCGTTTTTTCGCTGTACAATTGTCTATTGTTGCATGTTGACTGTACCACTTTGGTGTTCTATTTGTTTGTCTGTTTTCATGGAGGTTACTGTTTGATCTGGCCTCTACGTTGCAATGCACTCAGTTAAGTTTTGGAAATTTTGTGGGGATGGCATTTGCGATGGTTGGATTCTTACTTCTGCTTTGATATCACATATACTGAAGGATCGCAGGTGGCACACCAGTATATCTAGGGGGTGCTTTCAGTTTTCTCTCTGACTCCATCTGCTGGAGGGGAGGCATAACCCAGCTGTCTGGACTGATCCATGGTACTACAGGAACGAAAATTAGCAAAGGTAAGAACCTAATTTTCCTATCTCTATCTGTGTCTATATATATCTATATATTTCTATATATCCTGCTTTCTGAATTCTGGCTTTGCATCAGAATCTTTTTGTTGTGACTCTTCCTGTGGTATGACCACACTTTGAGTAGTGTGAGCAGTTCTTCTCACTCATCTTATCAAATCTATAACAGAATTAGTAAAGGCACAGAGAGAGGCAACAGAAGTAAAGGGAATGGAATGTTTCCCTCATGGAGAAAGGCTGAACAGGTGTGGGCTCTTTGGCTTGGTGATTTATAAAATCATGAGTGGTCCCTTGATAAATGGTTAACCAGAGTTTGGGGATGTCTGACAATGGAAAGATTAACTGCCTTAAACAATGATGGAGAAGAATAATTTTGGAAAACCTGAAAATCTTTTCTTAATAAATCACATGTTAAGAACATAAGAAATTGCCATGCTGGGTCAGACCAAGGGTCCATCAAGCCCAGCATCCTGTTTCCAATAGAGGCCAAACCAGGCCACAAGAACCTGGCAAGTACCCAAACACCAAGAAGATCCCATGCTATTGATGCAATTAATAGCAGTGGCTATTCCCTAGGTCAACTTGATTAATAGCAGTTAATGGACTTCTCCTCTAAGAACTTAGCCAAACCTTTTTTGAACCCAGCTACACTAACTGCACTAACCACATCCTCTGACAAAAAATTCCAGAGCTTAATTGTGCATTGAGTGAAAAATAAGTTTCTCTGATTAGTCTTAAATGTGCTACTTGCTAACTTCATGGAGTGCCCCTTAGTCCTTCTATTATCCAAAAGTGTAAATAACCGATTCACATCTACTCGTTCAAGACCTCTAACATATCCCCCCTCAGCCGTCTCTTCGCCAAGCTGAACAGCCCTAACCTCTTCAGCCTTTCCTCAAAGGGGACCTGTTCCATCCCCTTTATCATTTTGGTAGCCCTCCTCTGTACCTTTTCCATTGCAACTATATCTTTTTTGAGATGCGGCGACCAGAATTGTACACAGTATTCAAGGTGCGATCTCACCATGGAGCGATATAGAAGTATTATGACATTTTCCGTTTTATTAACCATTCCCTTCCTAACAATTCCAAACATTCTGTTTGCTTTTTTGACTGCTGCAGCACACTGAGCCGATGATTTCAAAGTATTATCCACTATGATGCTTAGATCTTTTTCCTGAGTGGTAGCTCCTAATATGGAACCTAACATCATGTAACTATAGCAAGGATTATTTTTCCCTATATGCAACACCTTGCACTTGTCCACATTAAATTTCATCTGCCATTTGGATGCCCAATCTTCCAGTCTTGCAAGGTCCTCCTGTAATGTATCACAATCCACTTGTGATTTAACTACTCTGAATAATTTTGTATCATCCGTAAATTTGATAACCTCAGCAGATGGATCTAAATTATTTTTGTATTTTTTTCTAATCAAAGATGATAAATTTTGTATTTCTCCCTTTATTTTGATATGGATGTTGTGTTGCTATGGTGTCACAATTCTTTAGTTTATTTATAGATTTTGTATTTCTTTCCCATGTGTTTTGTATATTTTATGAATTTTTATAATCTGTTATTTATTATTGTTGGAATGCTTTAATAACAAGTTACAGAATCATGAATGGTGTGGAATAAGTTTATAGGAAACCGTTACCATTTCAGATAGGACTAGGGAATATGCCATTAAGTTAACCAGTAGCAGATTTAGGCGAGTATTTCAGTCCATGTACAGTTCAGCTGTTTAATTTGTTGCTGGAGGATATGGTCAAGGCTAATAGTATAGGATTTAAAAAAGATCTGGTCAAGTCTCTGGAGGTAGGAGCCGTTAAAAATTAGCCAGGCTGTCTTGGGGATCACCACCTCTTATTTCTGGGAGTTTGCAAAATAGGAGCTGTGAGTACCTCCAAGTGACTAGGATTGGTCACTGTCATGCATACATTAAGTATAATTTATTATTTTTAAGCAGGGAATATTTCCTGACAATGTTTGCATAGTAGTCACTGCTACACAAGAAGAATGTGCCTTTAGGTGTAGGATAGGGTATTGTGGGATGATTACTCCCCATCTCAATATTTTCTCCTTTTATCTTTTTGTTTTCTCAATTGTTTCTGTTGAAACTAATGCCTGTACTTTCTCTCTTCTCTCCTTATCTCTAATGCCTGTACTTTTCTCTCTTCTCTCATCTCTAATGCCTGTACTTTTCTCTCTTCTCTCCTTATCTTTCCTTTTTCCTCACTTCTTCCCCAAACCAATTCTTCCTCCTTCCTTTATGTCCAGAACCCCCATTCCCAACAATCCTTTTCTTTCCTTTCCTTTTCTTACTCCTCTCTAGAACTTTCTCTCCCTTTTCACCCGTCCTCTCATCTTCTGCAATTTTATTTCCCTCTACAAGATTTTCACACTCCCTCTCTCCCGCCTCTTCCATCCTCTGTAATTTTCTCTCTCCCTCCACTTCCTTTTATTGCAGCCAACCCTTCCTTCACCTCTTGCTGTCTCCCCTTCTGACACCTTGCAGCATTTCCTGTTGCACTCTGAGGTGGGCCCTTGTCCTGGGGCAGTGGAGGAACACCTCCTGATAGGGATCAGGAGGCAACTGCCCCCAGGGGGCTGAGCACTGGAGGAGACAGAGGCTAGGATGAGCTTCACCATTGGAAGACCGAGGTCCCCCCGGGAGGAGCCCATAGGGACCCAGGGTCCCTATGGGCTCCTCCCGGGCCTCGCAGGGTCTCCTGGGAGAGTAGAAGTCTGGCGTACCCACAGACACAGGGAGAGCGTGATTGGGTTCGAGACTGGATGTCCGATGGAGCAAGGAGGACCAGAACAGCGTAGGTGATGACAAGGCAAGGAACAGAGCCAGACTCTAGGGACGAGGTCAGGCGAGCAAAGGTCAGAGTCCAGAGGTCAGTCCGTGGAATGGTCAACAAGGCAGAGGTCAGATACCGGAGATCAGACGAGGTCACAGGCAGGCTGAAGTCAGGAAGCAGGTAGCAGGCAGGCGGGTTAGGTCAAGGAACAATCTGAGGTCTTGAGGCAGGCAGACA
Organism: Rhinatrema bivittatum; assembly: GCF_901001135.1. NCBI lineage: Eukaryota > Metazoa > Chordata > Amphibia > Gymnophiona > Rhinatrematidae > Rhinatrema > Rhinatrema bivittatum. The sequence continues at coordinate 221,543,482 of NC_042615.1, read as the reverse complement.
GGTTAAGGAACAGGCTGAGGTAAGTACCAGTGAGACGGTCCGGAGGTACTACCTGGTGATATATACAGACAAACACAGGAACAAGATGAGCAGGAACTAGGATGCAGGAACAAGTCAGGAACAGGACTGGAACAGAAGAATCCTGGAACGAGACTAGGAACAAGACAACCGCAGGAACAAACACAAAGGCAATCTCGCATACAAGCCGACCCGATTGCCAAGGCAAGGAAGCACAGACAGAAACTTCCTTATATTGGGGGATTAATTAGGGTGCGCTGGGGAGCTGAGACCCGCCCTTGGCCCTACATTAGGCTGGGCGGGCCACGTGCGCAGGGGCATGGCCAGCATCGGTGAGGACGCCGAACCTCAGCGTGGGGCCTGGCGTGCAGTGGAAGGCCCGGCGACCGCTGCCGTGGGACGCTGGGGCCTAGAGGAACTGGCAACCACCGCTAGGGAGGCCGACCAGGGACCTGCCATGGAACCGTGAAGGTGAATAGGCCCGTGTGCGGGACGGCTGCGGACGGGGCGCGTAACATTTCCTATTCCTCTTCAACCTTTTCACTATCTTTCCATCCCTGCCTTTTCTCTCTGACCATTTCTTCTCCCCTCCTTTCTCAACCTATTTACTTTCTTTGACACACCCCTCTTCTTACTCAGTTTTTTTAAATACTTGTTCCCCATCCTGTTTCTCCCAAAGTTCCTTGCCAATTCTTAACATCCCCTCCTAGGATGTAGAAGCTCCTCTTTTGGAATATGAGACAGAGCTGCTCCTTTTCTTCAGCAGCTCGGCAGGTTGTGCTCCACCATGGCTGCAGGAAATTTCATTTTCTGCTTTAGAGTAGAATCTGCTCTGCTAGGACTGCATGTTTCAGCAATTCCTCCTCTGCAAGTCTGGGATAATGGCCTCTCTTTGAAATTTACTGGAAGGGAGACTGCATTGTTCCTGTGAGTAGTATATGTGGGCACCAACGACAGAGGAATGTGTGGCAGGGAGGTTCTGGAAGCCAAACTTTAGGCTTTTAGGTAAAAAGCTGAAATCCAGAGCCTCTAGGCTAGCATTCCCTGAAATGCTTCGTGTTCCACGTGCAGGTCCCTAGAGGCAGACAGTGGTCCCGAGTCTCAATGCGTGGATAAGACAGTGCAGAGAAGAGGGTTTCACTTTAAGAACATAAAACTTGCCATACTCTCAGACCAAAGGTCGATCAAGCCCAGTATCCTGTTTCCAACAGTGACCAAGCCAAGTCATAAGAGGATCCCAAGGGGGAGATAGATTCCAAGCTGCTTCTCCGAAGAATAAGCAGTGGATTTCTACAATTCTATCTTAAGGGTTAATGGACTTTTCCTCCAGGAACTTGTCCATACCTTTTTTTAAACGCAGCTACACTAATAGCTTTCGCCACATCCACTGGCAACAAATTCCAGAGCTTAATTATGTGTTCAGTACAAAAATCTTTCTTTTCTCTTTTATTAATTTTAAAAGTATTACCTAGTAACTTCATTGTGTGTCCCCCTGGTCTTTGTACTTTTCAAAAGAATAAACAACTGATTAATGTTTTCTCATTCCATTCCACTCATTTTATTGACCTCTATCATATCTCCACTCAGCCGTCTCTTCTCCAGGCTGAAGAGCCCTAACCTCTTTAATCTTTCTTCATATGGGAATTGTTCCATCCCCTTTATCATTCTGGTTGCCCTTCTCTGTAACTTTTCTAATTCTGCTATATCTTTTCTGAGATGTGATGATCGGAGCTTCACACAGTACTCAAGATGAGGTCACACCATGGAGCGATACAGAGGCATTATAATATTCTCAGTTTTATTCCTCATTCCTTTCCTAATAATTCCTAGCATTATATTGGTTTTCTTCGCTACTACTGCACACTGAGCAGAAGATTTCAACATATTTTCAATGATGACACCTAGATCCTTTTCCTGAGTGCTGACTCCTAATGTGATACATCACTTTGCACTTGTCCACATTAAATTTCATTTGCCATTTGAATACCCAGTTTCACAATGTCCTCTTGCAATTTCTTACAAACCTCTTCCGATTTTAACACCTTTAAATAATTTTTGGTCATCGCAAATTTGATTACCTCACTGTTTGTTCCTATTTGCAGGTTGTTTATAAATATATTAAAAAGCAGTGGTCCCAGAACAGATCCCTTGAGCGCTCCACTATTCCCCCTCTAGGTATTTGTGAATGAAGGCTTTTGGTGCTGAAGACCAAAGGAGACCAACAGAGACTGTTTCTGATTTTGAGCTGGAAGCCCAGCTGAGCAGGAGGAAACTCCTGGGTCAGAAATAAGTTCAGATTCCAAAGTGTGTCTCCAGTCTGTGCTTTGAGGGTTGTGCAATGGACTGGACAGACAACACAAAATACACTATAAAGTAAATGAGCTGTAAATATATGAAACCAGGTGTAAGAGTTATTGGTCCAGGCTACAGTTAGTATCTTTGCCTTGTGTCTGTACTAGATCGTGTTGTTTTCTTTTGAGAATTTGCCTAGAAATATGATTTGTTTAGCTGCTATTAACTACCATGCCTGACAATAATGATGTCCATATTCAAAAGCCTGGTGGGCAGCAAACTTACCGGGGTAACTTTACCCCAGATATTCAGTAGCGCTTACCTGCTTATAAATGCTGCTGAATATCCTTGGATAAACTTGCCTGGTTAAAGTTATCTGGGTACCTTTACCACTCGCTGAGCTTTGGAATATGGACCTTCATTAGAGAGGGGGTAAGCGGTGCCAGATCCCCCTGCTCCGTCCAGCATTAAACATAAAATGGAGGGATGAGGGGCACCAGATTCCCCCCCCCCCCATTCTTGCTGACCGGATAAAGTTTTACAATGCCCTGAGAATTCCCGGAGTTCTCCTGGTAAATTTTATGCGGATAACTATTTTGTTTGAGCAAAATGTAGCCGATGAGCAGGGGAAATTTTCAGACTCTGGGATTTGTCTAGCTAACTCCCGAAGTAAGCTGGACAGATCTTTGGAATATTGTACTCTGTGTGCTTGGCTTAGAGGTAGAATGGAAGCAATTATGATTTTTAATCAGTTTGTTTTCCTGTCATAAAACAGATTAAAGCAGCTTGTTTCAACTATATGAATTATTGAAATATGGAATAATGTTGCTTGATGTGGAGGCAGAGGCCATATAAAATGACAGGTTTTTTTGTCTCTATTACTTAGAATATAAAGTTTGGACAAGCAAATGGATTAGCCCAGGCTCCTCAGCGCATCTCTATTCGAAGATCATTTGGAAGGTCAAAGAGATTAAGCACAACACACTCTCTGGATGATCTTGAGGTAAGTTTCTATTTTTAATGCTCTCCTTATGTAAAGTTTTCATCAGTGGAATAGTTTTTATTGTATAGTAATATTTTAAATGCATAAATCAAACTTCCTTTTAAAACATTTTTGACAGAATTTAAGTAAATCATAATTACTAGTAAGGGAGGAAGAGGGTTAGGTTTTAGACAATACTAATGTTTTGGATTGAGTAAAAATAAAAAACAATTGAAACTATATAGCTATGTTGAAAAGTAGTGGTAGCACCCGAGATCAGAAATGATCACCTTGCCCATTTCTTGAGCTTCTTTCTTCCTCTTATTCTGTTAGGTCTATCCTAATGTATATTACGTGGGCTGTTGCTCCACCTGCTGGCTTAGCAGACCAACTCCAGCCTTTCACGGAAGAGTTTCCATGATGCCTCCTTCCTCCTTGGATCCATTCTAGTTCTGCTGCTCCTTTAATCTTTGTCAGTCTGCAGATGCAGGATCCTTAGGCTACAGGCATCTGGTCTGTATTTGGAGGTTCTCGTGGTATAGGTGAGGCCTGTGTAGAGTAGCATGGTGGTTCATGGTAAGACCAGCACAGAGCATAAATGTTGGAACTTCAAAGGGCTGTAGTCCAAGGCTAGAACTGGTAACTGTTGCTATGATATGTGGGCTGCCATAGGGCTGAGGGCTGAGGTTCCGGGCTCCAAAGAGAAGACAGTGACGAGCTGGGTATTCCTGGGATGCTGTCCCGAGGAAAAGACGGTCTAAGCTCTGGAAGGAGTGTTCTCCCTTGAAAAAAGATGCCCTGTGGAAATGGTAAGGGTCAGTATCTTAATTTACTTTCGAAGTGGAGCCTTTGTCCCTTTCATCATGGAGAAAAAGACATATGGGCTGCCACAGTCTTTGGTGTGGGCAACAAATCTATCCCACCAATGTTGATTCCTTGGTCTGATGTTTGATGGAGCAGATTCTGAAAGCCAGGAGAGACTCAAGAATGTTAGAGGGCAAAAGCAGCTGGCATGCTGACCAGTAACTTGGGGACTTGGATGTCACAGAAAAGGTTCTGGACTCCTTTCTTATGGACTAGTTCAATGAGCACTTCAAAGAAAATCTTGCTTTTTAAAAAAATAAATTTTAAAAAAATTATATATATATATATATTTTCTTTGAAGTGCTCATTGAACTAGTCCATAAGAAAGGAGTCCAGAACAAAACAAAAAAAATACTTCCAACATCCCATGGTCCAGATTGTGCAACAGAAGGAGGAAGGTGAGACACTTAAGTCTCCCCCACCCCACATAGTTATTACAACTTCAGGATCTGTCTAGAGAGAGACTCCCAATGCCTTCAGGGAGAAATGTTCTCTAGATCAGAGGAGGAAATGGAGTTAGGGACACACAAGTTGTTTGCTCTATCAGATATATGTTGACCAGACAAGTAGTGTCAGTCCTAACTTTCAGGCCGATACAGTAAAAATCGTGGGAGAGTGGGCGAGCACACAGGCCACTCTCCTGTGCGCACGATTCAGTAAATTAATTTATTTAAATTAGGGCCCACGGTAAGAAGAGGCACTAGGGACACTAGGGACGCCGGCAAAATTGAGCGTCTGGTTTTCAACCCACGAGCCTTGGGCCCATTTAAAAAATTTTTTTTAAATTTTTAACTATTTGTAACTTTTGGGACCTCTGACTTAATATCGCCATGATATTAAGTCGGAGGGTGTACAGAAAAGTAGTTTTTACTGCTTTTCTGTGCACTTTCCCGGTGCTGAGAGAAATTAACGCCTACCTTTGGGTAGGCGCTAATTTCTGAAAGTAAAATGTGCGGCTTGGCTGCCTGTTCCCTCCGAGGCCGCTCCCCCCACCTTCCCCTCCCTTCCCCTACCTAACCCACCCCCCCGGCCCTATCTAAACCCCCCCTTACCTTTGTCGGCAAAGTTACGCCTGCTGAAAGCCGGCAGCCCCGCTCCGTCCTCCGGTCCCAGGGGCGTGGTCCGGAGGCATCGACCACGCCCCCGGGCCAGCGCCACGCCCCCTGGCCCGCCCCCGAAATGCCACGGCACGCCCCCGGACACGCCCCCTCCCTCCCCGTTTGAAAGCCCCGGGACTTACGCGCGTCCCGGGGCTTTACGCGTGCAGGCGTGCGAGGGCCCTGCCGGATTTACGCGCGCAGGGGTTTTAAAATCCGCCCCTTAGACTTTAAGCGTAGAGTACCTCCATTATAACCCGCTTTGAAGTGCCTGAAAAGTAGTATATAAATCAAATAAATAAGATCAGATTTTGCAGACCTTCTTGCATTCTAGAACCCTACTACAGTAAAAGCCCCATTAGGCAGTGCTGGTTATTCGGATATCTCAGAGCCCTTTGCTCGTGCTTCATACAGCTGCCTGCAAGGAACAGGAGGTGAGGAGGTAATGCTGGAGTGGACAGAGCAGAGAAATCTACTCAGCTCGCTAATCCAACCCCTCCTGTCTTGTCATTTCCCTCCCTTCCTCTCCCCTTCTTCCCCTTGCAGAGAACAGGAGGGGTGGGGATAATGCAGGAGTGAAAAGAGCACAGAGCAGAGAAGCAGCTACTCTTCTCTCTAACCCTGCTTTTCTTGCTATTCCACCCCTTCCACCATCACCAAGGTGCCAATTATCTGAGCATTCCTGATAGTTAAGTGCCAGATAATGAGGCTCTTACTGTAGTTGAATTGGCAATAGCTGTTAATGACCGTGTTGGTCAGCCTAGTGCAGGAGCAAAGAAAGTTGAGAAGGCCCAGCCTCTGTAGGGGCCATGGGCCACGAAACCAGGGCTGCTGTCTGGAAGTGTAGGCATGGCCAGAGGTGAGCTGGGGGCGGGGGGAGGGCAGGATTATCAAGTATCCCGGCCGTCATGGCAGTTTGAACTGGCCAATCCTCTGATGAGCAATAAGAGGTCCTTAGAGAAACAGAAAAGGCCAGGAAGGGGGAAGGCTAGTTTACAGAAGCCCCACCTACCACAAAGGGTTTCTGTACCCCAATATTATGAGGACTCGTTTGACGAAGAATATGGTGACTTCTCATACAGAGGGAACAGATACGCCTGTGGCAGAGATGTGTAAAATTGCTACATGGAAATTGATAGATACACAAGGATGGAAAAGTATTTTGAAAACTTAGGTGTCAGGGCAATATTTTTCCTTGTAATACTTTTTTTATTTTTTGCTAATTGTTTGTTTTTTGGATTTTCCTTCCATTTTTTTTTTAAATTTTGCTGTTCTTTGTTTTCTATTTTACCTTTATTATTATTATTTTTTAATCATTTATGGGATTTTCTTTGTATATTTGTGTGTGGGGTTTTATTTTTTACTTGCTTTGGTTTTTTTTATTCTTCTCTTCCTTTCAGCCTGTCTTCAGTGGTATTAGGGAGTAACCCTAGGCTGCTGTATCTTCTCCCGGGCAAAAGGTGCCAACAGTGGTGTCAGTAGCTGTGGTTGCTGTTCCTCGTCAGGTCCTGCATAGTAGCAGCAGCAGCTCTGCTTTGGTTCTTGAGGCTCTCTTCTGGTTGTGACCTTGCTGCAGCTTTAGTCTTTTCTAGGCCCGGGCCCACGGCATCTCTGGCTCTCTTCCAGTTCTGGCCTGCCATAGGAGCGCAACAGCTTCTGGGTCCAGGTCAGCAGAAGATGCCAGTTTTTAGGTGACCTGACACTTGCAGCTTTTCCATCCTTGTATATATATTTATTTAAACCTTCTCAGATTGACGCGTGTCAGATGCGGCATTCAGGAGAATAATTCTGCAACTCATAATTAACCCCACCCACCCAAGCAAAGTACTGTCAGAGTATATCGCTACATGGTTTAGATTGGCAGAGAAGTAACAGAAGAACAATTTATCTGCTAATTCCATTTCTGTTTCCAGCCTGAACTAGCCTAGAAAGTTAACTATGTGAAAGGATATGGATTTGGTGTGCACATGATATTGTCTTGTGCTCAGATTCTCCGTTTTTTTTCTCTCTTGGTATTTTTATACTTATGGTACTTCTGGGTAAGAGTTTAGAATCAGAGAGGAGCAGCAGTGGAGTGAGGAGAAGTATTTGGGAAAGGTGGCTGCTTTATAGCAGCTCGCTCTTGTCATGCCAGAAGGTGGTCCCTGTATGGTCCAGACTGGCTGGAAACTAACAGTATGAATTAGCAGGTAAGAGAAATTCCTCTTCCTGGGTCTCTTATCTTTTCCCAAAGACAACTTTGATTATGCTCATACTCTTTAAATATCTCCTAACCTATCATCGCGTTTCATCTTTTTATATTGTATCCATATTTTGCAGGGTATCTTGAGCCTGCCATAGGTTTATAATAGCAATCAGCATAGCCGTTACCTGATTTCCTATGGAAATAGCTAAATAAAAGAAGATTTCTGATATAACTTTTCATCAAAAATAAGATAAAAAAGAACAGAAGGGTATCTTCATTTTGTTCTCAACTGTCTGAATTTAAAGCAGCTGTACTACAAAAATCTGTAACCTTTTTAAATATCACTTTAAATTATATTTGTGTTCAGTATTTACTGTTACTAGAAATGGTTTCCAGATGTTTAAGCATGTATATATATCTTTTTCAGGCATTGTGGTAACTATATTTCTTTGTCTTCTGTTTTTGTGGTTACGGTTAATGGAAACAGGTAATTTTGTTTTAGCTCTGGTGCCAGGTAGTCCTCATATACAAATTATATAAATGTGAATTTACGTGTTGTGAGATGCCAGAATACAAATGATACATATTTTTTAAGGCTGAAGTCCAGATATATGTCTTCTATTTACTTTAAACAAAATGCATTTTGTAGGTTTTTGGGTTAAATATAGAATTATGATTGAATTAAGAGAAAAATGTTACACATGGGCCACAACAGCCAGATACTGTTTAGAAGCCTGCCAGAAATATCCATAGCCTTCAGACTCTGATTTGATGCCAACAGAGGGATGGGCAAGTAGGCCATCAGCTTAAATTATGGATTGACCCAGTGTATCTTGGCTTGGATTTTTGTCTGGGTTTCCAGGTCACTGTAACCTGATATGAATCAAAATTGTACATTTTTATGGCAGACTTTGATTTGTGTGGTTTAACTCTGCTCGAATCTTTTAAGCAGACTGACTCTTCTTCGAATGTAAGCTTAGCTTATAACTTTTCAGGCCCTGTCAAACTGCCTCTTCTGTTTAAACAAAGTTACTGCACAATGAAAACTGAATGAGAACGTCAGAGTGTATTCTCCTCTGATTTCAGTAGGATAATCATTGTCAAATGTAGTGTTACAAGTTACTTGTCTTAGATTTGGGAATCAGCACATTCCAAGCTTTTCCTGCAGAAAGTGATTGAGTGTATAAACTGAACAGACATGAAATGCAAGTTAAAGAGCTGCAAAAAAGGCAATGCAAAAGCTAAATTCCTACCAAGTGTGTGGTTTTTTATTTTTATTTTTTACACCACAGGGTCCCTTTAGCATCAGTTAGTTCCAGCAGTCATACACCACATGAAGAAGAGAACTGTTTTTAATAACACAAATTCAGTTAAAGGCAACAAAGCATTTCTAGTTTATTAGTTTTTTATATACCGTCGTATATAAACGGTTTACAATACAATAAAAGTAAGGGAACGCATTGTCAAATTACATTTGTTAGATGACTGAAGTCATTTTGTGTTCCGCTTCATACCTTGCACACCTGAGGCATTTAATTGTGGAAACATTGAATGTTAGAAGGCAGATTAGGATAATCACGTTTGTGTACATCAGCTACTATAATTAACAATGTGCTCTAATTACAATATCTATGGCCAACAGCAACAGTTTTCCTCATGTGACCTAACTGACATCAACATTGAAAACTACTGGCGGTTTCTTCTACTTGCAGCTGCATGCAGTGACCTCCGCTGTACAGGAGCCATTTAAATGGCCCCATACCTGTAAAACATAGACCAACTGCATTTTTCTCTTATGTTAGAAAACAAGACACCCAATTTGACTTGATCTATATTTGGCACCACTGTCTCACTGTGATTTAAACTGATAGTACCTATATTCTAAAAATGCTGTAAGCCGCCTTGTGCATTATTTAGAAAGGCATTATTTAGAAATTCCTCCTCACCTAAACAAAAACAACCAAAATAAAATTAATTTATCCCAGGACAAGCAGGATGCTAGTCCACACATATGGGTGACATCGGTAATGGAGCCCTATCACGGAAAACTTTCTGTCAAAGTTTCTAAAAAGCTTTGACTGACACTGGCACACTGAGTGCACTGAGCATGCTCAGCATGCTATGATCCCTGCGTCCACAGGGGTCTCCCTTCAGTCTTCTTTTTTCCGCTCTGCTGTAAGCATAGCGGTTAGGAGCTCTGTGAGAAATTCTAACACTTTTTTCCTCACTGAAAGATTTACATTTTTACTTCACAAACACTTCCCTGCACGGGTCTCCCTCCGCGTTGGTTTAATCGACGTTCGGTGAGTACTAAACATATTTTTTCGGTTGGTTCCTGTCACCTTTCTGGCTGCCAACCGACTGCGGCCTTCCTTCTCCCTATTTTGTCAGTCACACACAGCCTGCAAGTGTCCCTCTGTGACACTCTGCTTGGCTATTAGCGCTAGTGGGACAGGGACTTCCACGATTACCAGTGCCGCCACTGCCCCGGTAGATTCAGATCCTTTATTTTCCTCAGTACCTTCGCGCAGTAGATACCCCATCACTACCGTCGGTACCCCCCTTCAGACCACCCTGCGTTTTTAGATGCCACAGGTACCTCTCCCCCTGCGGTACCCTGATGCCATCCTCCCTACATAGTTTCTATCAGTGCCATCTATGTTTTATCCGTGGCACTGATTTATTTCCTTAACTTTTATCGGTGCCATTGACGGACACCTTGTCTCGTCGCTGACATCCATAATCGGGTCAACGCCACTGCTACCCGAGGCACTTCCATCGCTGTTGGGGTCATTTCCATCGATGCCATCCTTTTATTATGGATGCCATCGATGCCAGGCTGTTTTCCATCGATGCCAGGCTGTTTTCTATGCATGGCATCGATGCCAGGCTGTTTCCATCCATGCCAGGCTGTTTTCCATCAATGGGCATCCATGCCAATGCCATTTCCATGCATGGCATCGATGCCAATGCCAATTCCATCGATGAAATCCATGTCAACATTGATTCCATCGCTGCCCATGTCCACGGCATAAATGCCATGGACGTCATTGTTGCCCGAGTCGATCCACTCGATACCGTCGATATCCATGGCCATACCGCAGATATTGTCTGCGCCCGCCTCCATACATCGATGATCTTGACACCCACGTCGTTCCCATCGGCATCTTCTACGTTTTTATGGATGCGGTCATTGACTCATATCATTTTTTCCGAAACCAGCGATGTTTTCGATTACCGTCAATGCTGACATAACACCGCCACATAATGCCCTCGCCTGAACACAGTGCTCCATGCTTTGGGTCCTTATTAAAGCCCCGTATCAGGAGCAGAGCAGGCATGCTGACAGTCCGTCATCGATCGCCATCCAGGACAGCGAGGGCTTCCATCTCGGCGCTGGGGAATGACTAGGTCGAGCACCGTGGCATTCATTGTCACCGACACGATGACAGTCTGCCACCGACGCCATCCAACACATTGCTGCTGTCCTTCTCGATGCTGGACGATGCTCGGGCCGAGCAACATCACCATTGCCATCGGCACTGTTCCGCACAGTTTGGCAGTCCTTCAGTTTGGCAGTCCTTCCTGCTCCAGAAACACCGGATCGAGATCCGCAGAATTCTGCACTGGCGTCAAGAGACATCGAGCCACCGCGACAATGATTGGGTTCATGAGTTCGTTAATCGGCTCCCCTGTTCCCAGGCGTGCCCCACAGACATTGGTGCGGGATTCTGGCCCTACGCTCATTCTGGTCTAAGCACCAGCCACGCCCAGCCTTGTCTCCTCTATACCTGTGCCACCATACCAGGTATCAGAGTTGAGACGGACGTTGACGTCCATAGGCTACCCCTCGAGGACTCCGGAAATCCACGGAGCCAGCAATCTTCATCGGCTCGTCCTTCGGCGGTTCACATCGGATGGTAAGTACCTGCTTCTGCGGCATTCCCATTGAGATGTGTTCTCTATTTCTGGCCACATGGTTAGAAAAGTTCTAGGTCATGTACTTTCCAAGAACTGTATTAGTGTCACATATCGCTATGCCAGCTATCTCAGCCACAATACCAGGAGAACCTCTCTTTCTTTTCTTTGGGATTGCATCAGGGCTTCCTCCCTTTTCAGCAACATGGCTCTGTACTGATTAATGCTCTAGCTTTTGGTTCCTGTTTCAGTACCAAAGTTCCAGGTGCATTTGCTGTTCTGCTAAACACGAGATCCAGCACATGCTGCGTCAACTACAAGTCCACCTCGAAGCCTGATACAGGTCTCTATGTCTCCTTGTACAGCACTCAGAAATGCGGGTAAGACTTTACCGCTCTCACTCCCGTGGGAGGTTACGTGATATCCAAATTACATCAACCCCTCCAGTTGGACACCTCCCGGTTTTCCAACTGGCCGGATATCAGAGTAGCCACCCCCATCTTGTACCAAGGTTCCCGGTACACTCCCCTACATGCTTCAAAGCGCACAGGGGGGAAGAGGGGGGTTGGGGAGTTTTAATTACATTATTCTTTCTTTCAACAGAAAGTAGTTACTCTCCGCCCATCCTGGACCTCATAAATACCAACTTTCTTCAGAAGGCACAGGTAAAATGGTATCTCTCGTTACCATATTTCCAAAATGCAGTAAGTACATTACCTCTATTCTTTCTATGTGCCTCATGGCGAGTCAACAATATTACAATTCCAAGCTCTGCCGGTGGCACCAGCTTTGACAACTGGGGTATTTCATTGAATCAATATCGGTGACTGCTTTTTCTCTACGGAGTCCAACATCATTCACGCTTTCCTTGCATGGACAACTGCATAACCACAGGCAGTCCACTATCTGGGATTACTGTCACTGCTATAATTCCCTTATACACTTCTGGACACCATAGTCACAATGACCTTCCTGTCCAGCATCCGCGCAGACATTTTAATACATTCCTACATGTCCCTGTGTGCATATTCCATAACCTTAGCCCCCAAAAAATTTTACATTATTGGGCTCTGAGGTTTTTTCACTATTCACTTTCCTCATAGACTAAAACTGCTATGAGTTAGATTCAGTGAAATTCCATTATCAGTGGGTCTAAGCTATTCAACCGCTTTCGTCCCTCTCTATATCACGGATTTAGAACCAAAATCCTACTCTGATCCTGCTCATGCTCGCATTTATTTCAGGTTGTAAGTTTGACCAGAAATCTTCCCAACCCAATATGCGTCTATTCCGCTCTAAGCAGTTCCACATAAACTTCCTGGATCTTGTACCATGAGTTATACCCTTATGCCTTCTAATACTGCCTCTGCAACAATTCCTTGTGCAAACAGACAGACAGCATAGGGACAATGTGCTTTCCAACATACAAGCATGCACAACATCTTAGCTGCTCTGCAATGAAGCTGCACAGCTTTATCCTTAGCCCTTGCTCACTTTATGCATCCTCGGGCCACTGATCCCAGACACTTACTGAATGCACTAGCAGACCATCTCCAGATAGGTCCATCCTCTCGAATGGTCTTGGACATGTGTAGCGAGAGAAATCTTCTAGCGCGGAGGTCAACCAAACTTGCCCTCTGCTTCCGAATCGAACCATACGGCACACAGATTCTACTACCTACACTTGGTTCCACTGCATTCCCATAGACGCCTTTCTTCCATCAAGGGCCTCCTAAATGTGTATCTTCCGATACTTCTCATAGCCAGCACTCTTGTAATGCTCAACCGGGACGGAGTTCACTGTTCCTCAGGCCCATGTCCTGCCTGAGACCAGTATGCTTCCCATACTTCATACCCAAAACTCTCGTGAACCTACAACAGGACAGAGAAACAATAGTCCTCTTAGCCCTATACTGGCCTCGACAAGTATGCTTTCCCATATTCTTCGACCTCTAGATCACAGACCAATTCGCCTGGGCACAGCGCCCACTCTCGTAACTCGGAATCAGGACAAGTTGCGTCATCCCAACCTAACAACTCTTGCCCTGACAGCTTGAATGTTGCAATTCTCCAACCACTTAATCTTTCAACACAAGTCTCTAAAGTTCTCTTAGCTTCATGAAAGCCTTCCGCACATAAACCTTACCACTTTTACTGGACTAGATTTACCAAGTGGTGCACACAAACAGGTTTTCACCTTTTTTCTTGCCCCACTCCTTCGGTACTAGATTACCTATATCACCTTTCGGATTCTGGTCTCCAGTCATCCTCTGTAAGGGTACACCTAAATGCCATAGCGGCATACCACAAGGAAAAAGGGTATATGCCAATTACAGCGTAACCCCTAGTATGACGGGTTATCAGAGGCTTACTTCACCTTAAGCCTCCCATTTGACCATTGATCATTAAATGGGACCTAATTGTAATACATTCCTGCGACAAGAAATTTCTTACATAAAAAGTATTTTTCTTAGTAGCCATTACATCGGCTAGGAGGGTCAGTGAGTTGCAACCTCTCGTCACATACTCACCCTACATAAGGTTCCTGCATGACAGAGTAGTCCTTTGCACTCACCCCAAATTCCTACCAAAAGTAGTAACAGATTTTCACTTAATCAGTCAATACTCTTGCCTACTTTCTTTTCAAGACCTCTCTCTAGCCAAGGAGAGAGCCTTATACACCTTAGACTGGGAGCATGCACTAGCTTTTTACCTGAACCGCACGGCGGTCCATAGGACATCCAACCCACTCTTTGTTTCTTTTCACAAAAAATGAACCAAGAGTTGTGGTATTAAAACGGGCTCTCTCTCCGACTGACTAACAGACTGTATCGAAATCTGTTGTGAAAAAGCAAAAGTTCCTCTCCAAGGGCAAGTAACAGCACACTTAGTAACGGCTATGTCTACATCAGTAGTACACTATCGTTCAGTTCCCATTATTACCATATGTAAAGCTGCAACATGGAGTTCCCTTCACATCTTTGCAGCTCATTATTGCTTGGGCAAAGAAGAACGACAAGATTCGGCCTTTAGATAATCTGTCTTACAGAACTTGTTTCCAATATATTCCCAACTCCTTCTACATCCAACCTGCTGAGATTTTGGTTTCCTCATTTTTACCAACAATACTGCAAAGTTGATTCACTACAAAATGACTCAGCCTCTAGCTTGCTAATCACCCATATGTGAGGACTAGCATCCTGCTTGTCCTGGGATAAAGCAAAATTGCTTACCTTGTAATAGGTGTTATCCCAGGACAGCAGGATGTAGTCCTCACAGAACCCACCCGCCACCCCGCGGAGTTGGGTCCGATACGTTTTATTATTTTCTTTTATATTTTCGCTTACGCATAATGCTACAAACGAGACTGAAGGGAGACCCCTGTGGACGCAGGGATCATAGCATGCTGAGCATGCTCAGTGCACTCGGTGTGCCAGTGTCAGTCAAAGCTTTTTAGAAACTTTGTCAAATTTGTGTTTGAGTGCCTTGCCGATATGAGTCACATGCTCTTGTTTCAGAGTTCCAAGTAATAATGCATTGGTTCTCTTCACCTTATGTTGACAGAAACAGTTTGTCTGCCATAATTAAGGCAAAACTGCAAAGCAAGTCAGGTAATTCGTAGTGCCTGTAATAATTTGCAAAGTTTCTCAAATCCGTAATGTCGTCCAGTATCTGGTCACACTGTAAATCCAGCAATTCAGACCCTTCAAAACAGGTACAAGAACTCGCAAATCTCTTCCAGGATGCCTCAGCATGGGCTTCCTAAAAAGTTGTGTTCCCAGTTATTCCTTTTGAATCCCTGAGGACCAATCTAGATCCTCAGGGGTGGGACCAGTGGGTTTTGCATCAGGCTCAGGGAAGACATTCTGGGCCTGCTTGTGCTTTGCAAGCCATCCAATCTTTCATCTTAGATTTCAGTTTGAGACTGGTTAGAGTATTTTTTCCCCCTGACAACATAATAAATAAAAAGAAAATAATAAAAGAAGTGGAGCGGGACTCAGCTGTTATGATTTGTGGGGAGGGGTCCCACAGGTCCGCACCATCGAGAGGCGAGGTCAGTAACAGTGGGGAGCTCTGGGTGAAGCTATGGAGAGGTCCCGAGGAGCCAGGAGAGTACCCCAGAAGAGAGTCAGGATGGAGGCAATACCTGGGCAGGGACCACAAAAGGAGAGGTGCCAGACAGACTGCATAGCGGGGGTTGCGAAACTGGCCGAGCAGGAGGTACTCCGAAGAGGCAACCCCGAGGGCGGAGCTGTGCAGCATAGAGGATGATGATGTAACACCGTAGACCAACCCACAGGACAGGGAAGCCTGAGCCGAGCCTCTAGTGGTGATGTAAGCACAGTCCCGAAGAGAGGAGAAGTGCGGCAGTCTCGATATAGTTCGTAGACGCGACCCCGAGGAGCGGGGAAGCTCTGGCAGTCACTTGAGTAACACGTAGGCGCGGTCCCGAGGAGTGGGGAAGCGCAGACAGTCTTGTTCAGGATGCGGGCACAACCCCGAGGAGCAGGGAAGCCCCGTTGTAGAACTCATGGATAGCAGAGGTGGTCCCGAGGAATGAGAGGCCTTGCAGGAGGCGCGGAGCCAGCCCGAGGAGCGGGGTAGGCGAGGAGAGCAAGTCCCCAATACGCACACTGGCCCCCGAGGAGAAGGTACCAGACAAGGTCCAAGTCCACAGGCCCAATAGCGTAGTCACAGGAACATGAAGGCAGTAGTCGAAGACATACGGAACTTGTTGCCAAGTCGACTAGCTGAGGGCGAAGGTGGAGCTTAAATACACCGGTCCGATGACATCATCAAACAGGGACACCCCCGAGGTTCCCGCCGACGAGGTTTCAAAGGAGGCCCCGGTGGCGCACATGTGCGCCTAGTAAGGCCCGAAGTTGACATGGGTGGTGGCGGCGACGTCCAGGCCGCCATGAGGAGTCCCAGGGAATGCAGCAGTAGAGGTTGGACTGAGCCATGAGCAGACCTGGGGAGGGCAGGAGAGGAGAGCAATGCAGGAAGTAAGTACACGCGGTCGCCGCCATCTGCGACTGACAGGCATAACATCAGCTAGTCATATGCCCCAAGTTGCGAAATGATTATCATACCACCATATCAAAGAGGCTTGTATACTAATCTGCATGATTTTGCGCATGCTAGTTTTCTGTGTATTCAAATGAGCCCTGTAGAGAAATACTATGTGAAATTTAGCTACCAAATCTCTTGCAAGAAACACCTTATTTTGCATGTAGTTTAATTACATGCTAAGAGTTAATGAAATGCTCTGCATGATTTTGCATTGCAGCAGCTCCTAAATGAAACTTTGCCTGCAGAGAGCTAAGCATGAAATATTACTATTTGCGAAAAATGAAAACTTTGGCAAACTGTGCTTTGCATGCTGAAAGGTACTAATACACACTTTTGGGGGTTTTGGCATGTAAAATGTAATTTGCAAACTTTTTTGGTGTTTAGTATATCAACCACATAGTTTAACACTATAAAAAAAAATGTCATGACAGCCAAGTCCAAGCTGTACAAAATCAGAAATGAATGAATCATTGTGTCTTATCTTTGCAACGACATTAGGAACTTGCACCATGTCTAAAAATATTAACAGTTGCTAATAAACTGAACAGATATGACCTAGAAATTACAGAGCCACCATATTTAAATGATCAAATGTCTCATTTCAATTAAAGGGTTTTTAAAAATTATTATTATTGGTGGTCCCCTTTCTGGGTGTGTATCTATGGTTTTCTCCTAAGTTGTTTATGTATTTATTTTTTTGCAAAATACTTTTTATTAGAGCAGCAAAGATAAGCAAAACAATATTGGTTTTCTCGTAAGTTTTGATGACAAATGAGAGATTTATATCCTACCTAATAAACGAAGCTTGACCGACGTGCCGCAAATGCGCAGTAGAGAGCAGCTCTTCCGCGCATGCGAGCATGTCGGTCACAGTGTGCCTCTTAAAAATAAAAATGGCGCTGTAGGAGCAGCGGCCCGAAGACCCGGAGCGGCAGGAGTGGCGGCCCGAAGACCCGGAGCGGCGGCCCGAAGACCCGGAGCGGTGGCGGCACCGGCCCGAAGACCCGGAGCGGCAGAAGCGGCGGCCCGAAGACCCGGAGCGGCGGCAGCGGCGGCCCCGGCCCAAAGACTCGGGCAGGAGCGGCGGCAGCGGCGGCCCGGAGCGGCAGGAGCGGCGGCCCGAAGACCCGGAGCGGCGGCGGCATGCGCGCGAGGGAGGGACAGACTTCCTGGAAGTCTGTCCCTCCCTTGCGCGCATGCCGCCGCCGCTCCGGGTCTTCGGCGGAGATCGACTGAAGGGAGGAGGGAGAGAGGAGTGACTGGGGGAGGGAGGAGGAGGGAAGGGGGAGTGACTGAGGGGAGGAGGGAGGGGGGAGAGAGGAGTGATTGAGGGTAGGAGGGAGGAGTGACTCAGGGGAGGGGGGAGAGAGGAGTGACTCAGGGAGGGAGGGAGGGGGGAGTGACGGAGGGGGGAGTGACTGACTGAGGGGAGGGGGGAGGGAGGAGTGACTGAGGGGAGGGGGGAGGGGGGAGAGAGGAGTAACTGGGGGGAGGGGGGAGTGACTGAGGGGAGGAGGGGGGAGTGACTGAGGGGAGTGACTGGGGGAGGGGGAGATAGGAGTGACTGAGGGAGGGAGGGAGGGAGGAGGGGGGAGTGACTGAGGGGAGGAGGGGGGGAGAGAGAGGAGTAACTGAGGGGAGAGAGTGGGGGAGGTGGGAGGGAGAATGAGGGGGAAGGAAATGATCCAAAAAAAATGTTAATGTAGCCCGTTTTAACGGGCTTAACGGCTTGTATATATATGAAGCAAGGAATTTCCTTTAGTGGAAGACTGGGATACCTCACTCAAGTCATTTTATGATGATTCATTTTAGCATTAACTCTCATGGTTAACTGTATCCTGTATGAAGACAATGTTATATTTAAAATAATTGGCATTTACAATGTCATATGTGCACATTTGTGATAATGCAATTTCATGGCTTAATGTCAAACTCCTAGTTTTAAAATAAAAGTTTAGCAGTTCTGTGTACATATAAGAGTGTTAAGAATATGAGGCATTTATATGTAGTAGGATTTGGAGGTAATATTCGGTAAAATACAAAAAGGATGACTGTGCACTACAAACATTCTGAAGTTATGCAAGATGGAAATGGAAAGTCATAGGTTTTGCTTTGACTAAGTGTAATTTGTGTTTAAATTCTCATGTATTGTCTTTTCTTTTTAATTTTTGCAGATCTCACTTGCAAGCTGCATATTTCAAGTGTAGGTAGAAATAAGCTTTCAATTGTATGCTTCCAAACGTTGGTTCTGAATAGAGGGTATTGTATTGAAATGACTTGAACATCCTTGTACAAATTGTATAGATGGTAATCTCAGTGTGGTATGGATCGGTTGTGTTCGTCATTCATTTTACTGACCTGACTAAAGAACTATAGGAGCCAGGAGTCATGGCAGTCCAGCTGCTTACAGAATGTATTCTGTATGTGTCTTTTAGTCTCACTTGGTAAGCTTGAATGTGTCTTAGTTTGCATAGCAACGTAGTAGATGATGGCAGAAAAGGATAAATTGGCCCATCTAGTCTGCCCAGTTATTCCTGCCTACAGTACTGAGGATATGTCCCACCCAGAGTGAGACCTGTTGTAAGATAGCGCTCCTTATCTAATTTATTTATTTGTTTGTTTGTTCGTTCTTGTATACCAACATTCGATTGAGATATCACATTGGTTCACATAAAACTGAACAGCAAATAAGACATAGGCTGCTTATTTTTACAGTATAACTTGGAACATTAGAACAATTAACAAGGGACTAATTATTAGACATGTCAGGAAACTTCTTGGCTTGCATATTGGAATATAGCTTAGGAACAATTTACAAAGAACTGGATTTTACGGGGTGCAAAGGCAACTTGGAGGATTGAGGATTTAGGTATGATAGCTTGTTTGAGGATAAACTTGTACTTTGAAACATAGGATTGGCTTGTGGGGGGTGGGGGAAGGGAAGGGAGACGGGGGAGACCAGGGGACCATAGGGGATTATAAATGTTGCATTAGACAAGAGTCAGGAGTGAGAGAATGATTAGATTTAAGGTCAGGGGTGAGGCTTTGGGCTAAGACTCTGGCAGGAAGGCTTTCAGGAATAGCCATTTGCTTTTAGTACTCTACCTTCAGAAGATGAACATACAAAAACCACCATTTTAGCCCCACACTCCTCTCTTCCCATGTCTAACCCTTCAAAGCTTTATAACTACCAGTACTAGCATGGTTCTTGCCTGAGCATCTGCTATTCTAGATCCCGTGCATAGGCTGCCAGGCTACTTGAGCACCTGTGTTTCCAGTAGGGCTTCTAATTATTACTGTTCTTGCAGTCTGCCAGACAGATCTGTCTGGGTGTTTGCCTGCATTTTAACATTCCGGTTACTCACTTGCACTTGCTGTTAAATCATATAACTGGGGCACTTCAAACAATTGCCACTAAGTCTTGTGTCTGTTATATTTTCACCTTTTTGCAACTAAGTATTCTCTCTGCTTATCCCTTGCCTTCTTAAAGTTTGCTACTGTTTTAGCCTCCATCACCTACTCCAGGAGGACATTCCATTCATCTACCACCCTTTTCATCTACTACCCTTTCATGACGATGTTTGAGTGACTCTACTGAGGGCCTCATATTGTGATCCGTTGTTCCTTTCCATTGGAAGAGGTTTACTACTTGTGCATTAATACTTTCCAGATATTTATTCAGTTTTATTGACTGCCTTTCGATATAGTGTCATCAAAGTGGTTTACAATAAAATCCAATAAACTATATAGATAGCTTAGGACACAACTAATATACATGAAATTAAAATCAAATGCAATTGAAATATACAGTTTTAAAATGATTACAATAGATTTCAAAAATATAAAAAACCTGACTAGTTAACCTAAACTGGTTACAATGCATAAGTTTGTGAAAAGAACCAGGCTTTTAAATGCTGATAAAGTTTGTAGATAATTCTTTTCCTTTCTAATCATTAATAATATATTGTTCCATGTAGAAGAGGCTGTGTAACTAAAAGCTGTAAGATGAGTATGCTTTAATAGCGGAAGGGGAAGGAATCATAAACAATTCCTGCTATGGGCTCTCATGTCTCTATCGTATCTTCCCTGTCTCTCTTCTTCTCTAGGGTATACATGTTTAAATCCTTAAATCTCATCTCAAAGGGCTTTTTATGTTGACCCTGCACCATTTTAGGTAATCCTTTTCTGTATCACCTCCAGCCTGTTTGTTATTTCAGAAGTTCAGCTTCCAGAATTGGGCAGAATGCTGCAGGTGAGGTCTCACCAATGACCTTTACAAAGTCATAATTGTTTATTTTTTTTTCTATTGTTATGCCTCTCCCTATGCACCCTAGCACCCTTCCAACTCTCCTGTAGGAGGGTTCTCCATGTATCCACCGCCTTGTTGAACTGTTTTGTAAAAGGTCTGCCATCTTTTCTTGTGGTCATCACTCTCTCTCCTTCCATCATGTACTGCTCTCTTAGATGTTGGCACCCCAAATGCATATATTAGTATTGCAACTTAGTTGCCAAGCAGTTGACTACTCCTCAAGCTTTCTTAGATTGTTGCTTATACTGTCTACCCTTTCAGGCATGTCCATTTTATTGTAGATCTTAGTTTCATCTACAAAAAATGACAAATGTAGCTTTCTAAATCCTTGCACAATATTGCTCACAAGAATATTGACTAGAGCCTGCCCTAGGACTAATCCCTGAGGAACTTCTCATCACTTCCCTTTCCTTAGAGTGAATTCTGTTTACCATCATGCTCTGTCCTCTGTTCCTCAACCAATTTGTAATCCAATCCACCATCTTCAATCTCATCTCAGACTGCTCAGTTTGAGTGTCTTATGAGATACTGTATCAAGGCTTTGCTGAAAACCAAGTAAACCACATTCATTTCACTGTGCAAATTTGAGAAATTTGATTTTTAGCAGAAAAAAAGACACATCCATTTATTTATTTATTTATTTAAAATCTTTTATATGCCACTTCTACAATGAAAGGTAGATCGAAGTGGTTTGCAAAAAAATGCATTCATAAAAAAGAAATAAATACAAAAATAGGATAAAACTGAACAAGTCATAAAAAAAATTAATAAAAACAAAACAGTAAAACGAAATAAGATAGGTGGAAACTGTTAGGACTCAAATCCTTGTGGACTCTTTATATGCAATGGAGCATAAGTAGGTTTTTAAACTTTTTTCTTAAATTCTTTAATGTTTGTTAATTGCATGAGGGAATCTGGCATGGAATTCCACAGAATGGGGGCAGTGACCAAAAAGGCACACTTTCAAGCGATGTCTAATCTGGCCATTTTTACAGAGGGGACCTTGAAGAAACCATTGTTCATAGAATGGAGATGACTTGAAGTTTTCTCCAGATGAGAATCCTGGGTAAGTTTAGAACTATAGTTCTCTAGACCAGTGGTTCTCAACCGGTGCGTCGCCACACTTCCCGGTCCCCCGCTGACCCAGCTGCTCCCCATACCCGAGCGAAATAAGTCCTCTGCCCAGATTTAAAATGCTGATAGCCCGGGCGGAACGCAGCAGGACAGCTGGAGTCAGCGGCACCGGCATGCTCTCTTTTTCCCGCCCCCCTCCCCGCGGCCCGGAAGAGGAATGGTGAGCAGCAGGTGTGTGCGCGGGAAGAAGGGACCATGCTAGTGAGGGCAGCGTTGGCCTGAAGAAGAGAAGAGAGGTGCGATCTGAAGAATGAGCAGTGTGGCTCGGAGTAAAATGAGGAATAATGTCAAGCCTCGCGGTCAATTGGACTCCTTTCTCCATGAGGGCTGAAAATGAAGGAGGTTGCTGCTTCCTTTAGAGTTGTAAGTGGAAGAGGCTGCTGCTGCTGCTAGTTCAGGGAAGGGGGGTGGGGGGGGGGGAAGAGTGAGTGAATGAATGAGCAAGCATATGTGTTTGAGGTGCTGTGTGTGTGTGTGTGATAGCCTGTGTGTGAGAGAGAGAGCATGAATGGAAGTGTATGACTGAGAACCTGTATGTGTAAGTTTGTGATTGAAAACCTGTTTGTGTGAAAGAGTATGTGTGTGTGATTGAGATCCTTTGTGTGTGAGAGAGATCATGTGTATGTATGATTAAGAGCCTGTGTGTATAAGTAAAAGAGAGACCAAGTGTGTCTGTGTGTGATTTAGAGCTGGTTTAGGTGAGGGAGCATGTGAGTATGTGATTGAGAGCCTGTGTGTAAATGAGAGAAAGAGTGAGCTTGTTTGTAAGCATGTGAATGAGAGTCTGTGTGTGAGAGAAAAAGAAGCATATATGTGGGCGATTGATGCCTGTACGTGTAAGCGTGAAAAGACAGACAGCATGTGTGTAAATGTGTAATTAAGAGCCTATATAAGTGAGAGAGAAAAAGCATGTGTATATGTGAGCGACTGAGAGCCAGTGTGAGAGAGGAGAAAGTCGCAAGCCAAACCATCCCTCCTGCTAATTCAAAACAATCTCAGGGCACCTGGATATCAAATGTTCCCAGGTATGCAGAGCAAAACATTTTTTGTATCCTTATTATTTTTCATTATTGGGCCTTTGTGTCTGCTATTTTGAAATATTTTATTGGTATCTAGAAAATTTTGATATGAGTTTTTAATTATTGGATATTCCATTCAGCAGCTGTTTCAAAATAATCTGTTCTTTTTGTTAGTATGGTTTTGCTGCTATTGATTTTATATTTCTTGACTTGTTTTCTAAGGACTGGTGATGTTTCTCTTTTTTCTTTGTTACACTGCATACAGAGACTCTGGCTTGTTGCGGTTTCCAATTCAGTTTTTGTCTGCATGCTTCTAGTTATGCATTTTGGTCTCTTTATTCTTTGTTAGGTGAGGGTCAGCACATGTGATTTAGGTGAGGTTTTCTGCTGGTGAGTAGTTTCCGTGTAAGGCTTTATAGTAACCTGGCTTGTACCGTTTTCCTAATAGGAGGTGTATTGATGTCTTAAGGTCTGGTGTAATATTTTCAGTGTTGCCTTTTCTTAAGTAAGGTGTTTACTGTTTGAGTGCTGGAAATTGGTGCTGTTTTGGTGTGGGATGTTTACTATTTATGCAGTTTCTGTTCAGACAGTATATGTATCTTTCCCTCGTGTCATTCTTAACAATAAAAATAATACTGGACCTTTTATTTTTTATTTCCGCCGTGAATTGTAATGAGCAGTGTGTCACACATGTGAGCGTAGTCTGTCAGGTGTGTCATGATGGGAAAAAGGTTGAGAACCACTGCTCTAGATACATGCTAATGCTGTTCTTATTTTAAAAAAAAATGTTGTTGAAGTAATATTGAGGGTATTTTTATAGGATGTTGAAAGGTCCTATCATAGAACTCACACCAGGGAATTTGTTCCCAGAGGTATTTTGTTTGCTAATAATAAGATACAGAATACATACTGTATCCAAGTACTGTTCCTGGTTTTGTGTAGTTGCTACATTTCATACATACGCGCGGGCGTACATGTGCGCGTGCTACACGGCGCACATGTTATAAAATCGGAAGTCTGCGTGGGCAAGGAAGTACACACTAGTGCACCTTGTGCGTGCTGAAGCCCGCGGCCTTCCCCCGTTCTCTCTCAGACCGCTCTGAAATCGGAGTGGCATGTGAGGGAACTTCCCTTCCCCCTAATCTGACCTTTCCGCCCTGTCCTAACCCCTCCCCCCCCCCAAATTTATATCTCACCTTTTGTGCCTGCCGGCAGCCTGCCAGCACATGGTCCTTCGACACAGCAGCAAGTGGCTGCTGTGCCTGAGGCCTCTGGCCCCGCCCCCAGACCGCTCCTATCATAAAGCCCCGGGACTTAGACGCGTCCCGGGGCTTTATGCGCGTTGCCAGGCCTTTATAAAATAGGCCCGGCACGCGTAACCCCTGCTATGCGTGTAAATCCTCTGGATTTATGCACATAGGGCTTTTAAAATCAGCCCCTTTGTGCTCAGTTTAAATTATGTTGACTGCTTTTTAAAATTTGAAATAGATTTTATGTAAAGCTTATTGGCAGGGCCCCTCTTTCTCCTATGATGCCGCAGTTAGAGCTCAAAATTTGTCTCTTGCTGTGGAATTGCACAGTAATCTGCAGGATTGTGGGAGACCAGGAGCAAGTCTGGAGATGGCTATTGGCCAAGCATGGGTGAGCCCAGGACCACATCTCACACTGCGCACCAGTTTCCCATGAAAGCTGATGGGCCAGCAACAGGAGATGGTGAGTGGCAGTGCATTCAGCTGTGTCCTTTCTCTGCCACCCAGGACTTTGGGTTTGAACGACATGATTTTCCAGTAAACCTTCCTCATGGAATATCAAACCAAGATCCAAGAAACCAAAGCATTGCCAATGCCATCCATGCAGCCGTATGTTCATCTCCAAGATGAGTCTATCCCTAGCTATGCTTTTATCGTTGTCTGGAAGGATAGGTGAGAGAACCTTCTGGGCTCAATTACCTAAAAAAAAAAACTGTACTGCTGTTTTAACATGGTTTACTGGTACATGGTATATATTTGTGTATGTATTTGTAGAAGAACGAGATACGGAATAAATGTTGGCACTTATTGATGGCTCAAATCTACTCTTTTGTAATAAATTTCTGATAAGTTATTAGGAATCAGGTGCTGTTTTGTTTTTGTTACACTACTGAGTGTTAGATTCAGTGTTTAGTAGTTTGCTGAAGTTAGAGTAGTTGAGTTACCGGTACATTTTATGTTCTTGCAGTGTGTAACTGCTAGATAAGAAGATAAAGACAGGATCGGTCTTTTCTAACATCACTGTCATAGGTAGAGTTAAATTCAAGTTTACAACATGCCTTGCAGATTGCAGCCCCTGTGAAGATGACAGTTTCTGAAAGGGTTAGAACAAATGAGAAAAACTGGGCACTATTGCATTTTGTTATAAATTGCCACAGTTAATGTTTACTGTAATGTGCTTTGATGTCACTCCATTTTAATTAGTCTACAGTAAGTCTGGTCAATACATTTTTGTTTGTGACTAATATGCAGGATTAACATTTATGAGGGCAACATTGTTTTTAAGGCATGGGGAGAGGAGATGAACTGTTGAAGAAGAACCAACAGTGCTTTTGTACTTCCCACAAGTCTATCTTGAAAAGGCCAGTGCTGTGGCTCTTCCAGATTTCTTTACATCACATTTACAGATAGCTGTTGCCTGGGATGGTCTGCCATGATATACTAAGTTTGGAGCAATTTTCCATGTTAGGCTTATAGTTCAATAATGCCATCACTCCTGAAAATCTTTGTACTCCCCTCAGTATATGAAAAGTAGCCATGCCCTTTTCCTGTTCTTTTCCTCCTCCTTTCCTTGAACTGATTTTGCTTTGCATAATATTTTATTTTATGTACATTTATTAAATTGCTCATCCTGCAGGCTGAGGGCAATGTACAAAACAGTAAAAAAAAAAACACTATAAAATCATACAATCTCATAATATTATAGTACAGCATCACAGACAGTAGCACAATCAGCCATAAGCAATGTGCTTATCTGGGAGGGGGATGCTCTGCTCAGTGGGATCGTAGAGATTAGGAAAGAGGGGAGAAATGGAGTCTTGAAGACAATGGGGACGCGAGGATTGAAGAAGTGAGGACTCAGGGATTGTGGGGTCTCTAGGGGACAATGGGGACTTGGATATGGTGGGGAGATTCCATAGGAGAGTAGGGACTTAGGAATTGGTGGGAGAGCAGGGATTTATATTGGATGAGATTTGGGGTGGGGAAAACATGAAAAGGAGAGCGGGGAATTAGATATTGGGGTGAAATTGAGGAGGGAGACTCTCACTGGGATGAACATAATTAGAAAAATACAATGCCCAGTCAAATGTAGAAAAAAGTATTTTATTTTAAATTTAGTGATTGAAATATGTCAGTTTTATGGAAACATGACTGCAGAAAAAAAGACCATTATAGCCCATTAAGTCTGCCCATTTGTCCAATTTATGTAGCCCTTACAATTTCCATCACTCCCTCAGAGATTTCCTGTTTTTATCCCATGCTTTCTTGAATACAGGTACTGTTTTTGCCTCCACTGGGAGGCTGTTCCATGCATCCACTACCCTCTCTGTATAGAAATATGTCCTAAGATTATTCCTGCATCTACCCCTTTCACCCTCATCTCATGACCCCTCTTTTTCAAGTCTCCTTTCTGTTGAAAGAGGCTATCCTTCTGTGCATGGAAATCTTTCAGATATTTAAATGTCTTTAGTATATCTCCCCTATCTTGCCTTTCCTCCTCTTGAAGTCTATCCCCATGTGCTTTAGAATGAAGACCACTGATCATTTTTAGTGGCCACTCTCTGGACAAACTCCAATCGGTTTATATCCTTTTGAAGGTGCAGTCTCCAGAATTAACTATTCCAAATGAGTCATCTCAGGCACCTATACAAGCAATATCACCTCCCTTTTTCTGCTGACCATTCCTCTTCCTATGCAGCCAAGCAACTTTCTAGCTTTTGCTGTTGCTTTATCCTTCTATTTGGCCACCTTAAGATCATTAGATACAGTCACTCCCAGATCCCACTCTTCTTTCTTGCTCAGAAGAATTTCACTTCCAACACTGTGGGATTTTGTGGCCTAAATGCATTACTCTGCATTTTTCAGCATTAAATCTTAGCTGCCAATCTCTAGACCATTTCTTGAGGTTTGCTAGATCCCGCCTCATGTTTTCCACACCTTCCTGACTGTCTCCCCTGTTACAGATTTTGGTATCATCAGCAAAAAGACAAACCTTTTCCAACAAGCTTCCCGTTGTGTTGCTGTCATTCATGAAAACGTTGACAACAACCGGTCCCACGACTGATCCCTGAGGCACACTGCTAGTAAGGCCTACCTCCTCAGAGAAAACTCCATTTACCATTACACTTTGTCACCTCTCACTCAGTCAGTTTCTAACCCAGTGAGTCACACTAGGGTCCATACCAAGGGTGCTTGATTTATTTATAAGTCTCTTGTGTGGAGCTGTGTCAAAAACCTTAGTGAAATCCAAGTACACTTTTTCTAGTGCTTTCCCTTGATCCATCTCTCCAGTTACCCAATCAAAAAAATTGATCAGATTCTTCTGACAAGTTTTATCTTTAGTAAAACCATGCTTCAGATCCACTGGATTCCATAAACTGCACTATCCTCTGTTTCAGCAGCGATTCCATTAATTTGTTCACCACAGATGTCTGACTAACTGGTATGTAGTTTCCAGCTTCCTCCTTATTTCCACTTTTATGAATGAATAAGAACCACATTTGCCCCTCTCCAGCCTTCATGGAACTACTCCCGACTCTAAAGAAGAATTGAAAAGGTCAGCTAGCGGACCTGCCAGGACTTCACTATGTTCCCTCAATACCCTCAGATGTATCCTATCTGGCTCTTTTGCCTTATTTACTTTATTTTGTTTAGTTAGCTCCTCACGAACACACTATTTTGAAAATCGATTGAAGTTTTACCTCATTGCTAGACTTATTTGTGTTTGTTTTATGTTGTCCTGCTCAGGCCTTTCCACAGTGAACAGAAATATTTGTTAAGCAATTTAGCTTTTTCCTCATCAGCCCCTTCATATTCCTCCCTTTCACCTGAGTCTTACAGTGCCACTTTCACACTTCCTTCTATCACTAACCTATCTTAAAAATGAAAGTCCCTGTTTTACTGTATTTACTATTTTTTTTTCTATTTGAAGTTTTTCTATTCCTATTTTCCCAGATTCTCTTAGCTTTTCCATATGTCAAATGTCTTCCTCTTTCTGCAATTTCTTGTAGTTTTCTCCCTTATTTTTTCAGCTACCTCTTTAGAAACACTTAGTGGCTTCTTTTTCATATTTCCTTTATTTTCCTAACAAAAAAGTTATTTGCCCCTTACAGTTTTGCCCAGTGCCCTTCTACTTCTCCTATATTTTTCCAACCAGCTAATGACTCCTTGAAGTACGCCCCATTTTAACAAAGTTAGTTTTTTTTTTTAAATCTAGGACCCTCGCATTTGAATGAACCTTTATCTCTTGTGCTCTAATACTGAACCACCCCATCTAGTGAACAACTACAGTATTTGAGTATTGCCACTTCTTGTGTGGATTCTGTTACCAGTTGACAGAACGGTTTTCCTTGCAGAGAATCCATGATTTCCCTGCTTCTAGAAGACACTGCAGCTGGGATATCTCAATATCCAGCAGATTGAAATCTCATAACAATAGCACCTCTTCTTTCATAGCAATTGTGTGAATATCCTCTATCAAATTTCTATCCATCCCCTCTGTCTGTGATGGAGGTCTGTATATTACACCAATATAAATAAGAAGCTTCATTCTCACTTTCTAAATTAATCCACAGTGCTGCCTCCTTATTTTGTAAGCCCTGCAAGTCTGTTGCCACACCTTCCTGCCTAGTCTTTCCTCAATAGATGATACACAGAAAACGGAGATACAAAGTCTCCATGACAGCCACTACATCTAAATCAGCTTCTTCCATGACTGCCCCTAGATCCCGAACTTTATCTACCTTATAAATGGGCCATGACCGACGGCCCGCAAATGCGCAGTAGAGCGCAGCTCTACTGCGCATGTGCGGGCAAGGACGTCGGTCTTAGCCAGCGTAAAAAAAATCCCAACATGGCGGCGTCGGGTGGCAGCGGCGATGGCGGCGTCAGGTGGCAGCGGCGGGTGGCAGCGGCGATGTCGGCGTCTGGTGGCAGCGGCGGCGGCAGCGAACGACGATGAGGAGCAGCGGCGGCCAGTAGCGAGAGAGGGAAGAGAGAGGGAGGGAGGGAGGAGAGAGAGAGAGAGAGAGGGAGGGAGGGACTGAGTGAGGGGGAGGGACTGAGTGAGAGGGAGGGAGGGACTGAGTGAGGGGGAGGGACTGAGTGGGAGGGAGGGACTGAGTGAGGGGGAGGGACGGATTGAGTGAGGGAGGGGGAGGGAGGGACTGAGTGGGGGGGAGGGACTGAGAGGGAGGGAGGGAGGGGGGGAGGGACTGAGTGGGGGGGGAGGGAGAGGGAGGGACTGAGTGGGGGGGAGGGACAGAGTGGGAGGGACTGGGAGGGAGGGACTGAGGGAGGGGGAGGGACTGAGTGGGAGGGAGGGACTGAGTGAGGGAGGGGAGGGGAGGGGAGAGGGAGAATGAGGGAGAGGTGAGAGACGGATGTGAGTAAGTGGAAGGGTAAGAAGTTGTGGAGCAGAAAAAAGGAGTGGAGGAGGGCTGAGGGAGAGGGGATGGGATTGAGACAGGGTGGGGAGTGACTGAGGGAAGGGGAGAGAGGTGGGAGTGACTGAGGGAAGGGGAGGGAGGTGAGAGTGAGGGGAAGGAGGCAGTGGGAGACAGAGAGTGAGTAAGACTGAGGGGTGGGAAGGGGGTGAGTGACTGAGGGGAAGGGGGAATGAGGGAGAAAAAGTGTAGGAGGGTGCTGTTTTCGAAAATGGACCGAAAACAAAAATGTAATGTAGCCCGTTGTGACGGGCTTAACGGCTTGTTTTGATATAATCCACACTGAACAATATGGATTTGCAGAATACAAAATGTGTAACAAATAAATTTCCCATATTGTATGCATTAGTATAATAGCTTTCTAGGACTGACCATTTTCCTCATTTCTATACTAGTATGTAGGGCCCAATATTGAAATGCTACTTAGCTGGATAAGTAGGATTTATCTGGCTAAGTGGCAGCCGGTGAATATCCGGTTATGTTCAGCAGGCATCACTTAGCTGGATAAGTCAGTTATCCGGGCAAGTAGATAACCAGTTAGTTAATGAGTGGGGAATGGGCAGATCAGGGCATCGCTACTTATCTGTTATCCTGACCAGATAAGTGCCTATATTCAGCCTTATCCAGTTAAGTAAATCAAATAAGTTAGACCTGCTCAGTAGCAGCCATGCTGCTGAATATCCCTTCTAATTTATCTGGATAAGTAATATCCAGATAACTTAGAAAACCAGATATGTTTGAATATTGGGCCCATAATATTTTATATACCTTAGGGTTTTGTTTACCCATCCCTGACAATTCTCTGATAGCTTTATATTTTTGCTCAGTACAAGAAGAAAAGCATTTCTGTTTCTGTATCTCTAGGGTTGCACTTCTCAGAGTCTTGCTTCTTGGGGTTTTCAGTTTAGTTTTTGTCTATGTATTTCTATTTCTAGTTTGTGGTCCCATATTCAGTATTTGGTGAGGATCTGTCTTTGTTCTGCGTGTGTGATTGAGGTAGGTGATGGATTCTGATAGTGTGCAAGTTCTGTGTAGAGATCTATAGCAGCCTGGCTTATTCTTTTTTTTTTCCCAGTGTGAGGTGTATTGATGATCTAGGGTTCATTGCAATATTTACTGTGCTGCCTTTTCCTGGAAAGGGTGTTCTTGAAGATCCTGTGCAACCCACTGTGGTTAACAACTGAGTCAGCCAGCTGAGGACAGGATAGATCATAGGGCAGGGGTGGCCATCTCTGGTCCTCTAGAGTCACAGACAGGCCAAATTTTCAGGATATCCACAATGAATATGGATGAGAGAGATTTGCATTAATTGTAGGCAGTGTATGCATATCTATTTTATGCATATTCATTGTGGATATCCTGAAAATCTGGCCTGTTTGTGGCTCTTGAGGACTGGAGTTAGCCACCCCTGTCTTAGGGGAAAGGGGGAGGAGGGTTGAGATTTAAGAGAGAGATAGAGACTACTGGAGTCAAGCAGGAAGGGAGACAACTGAGGACAGGGTGAGGGATGGGAGTTATTTTATTGCACCACCCTGTCTCAGCAGTATCTTTTTCAATTCCTCATTCTGTGTCTAGTGCCCACCCATGTTAACCTTGGACCCTGCCAAAATAATTCTGGCTATACCACTGCTCTGAAGATAAGCAGGATGCTAAGTCCTCACATATAGGTGACATCAACCGACAGAACCCAAGTGTGGAAGATTTACTCTAAAAGGTTTTGACATACTCGATTGAGTATGTACCATATGACTGTGTCATGTGGGGCATGTGTTTTTCCGTTGAACCCCATGGTTGTGGTTTTTCTTTCTCACTCTATTTGAGGAAAAGTTTCCTAGAATTAATTTTTCTCACGTGGGGCCTTGCTTTTCTCTCGCATCCACCTCTGTTCATTTCACTAGGTAGTTTTATCCATATTTTTCAAGTTTTCTTTCCTTTTTCATTGACTGCTGGGTGCACTGACTTCAGTGCACTAGGCAGTATCGATCAGGTATTTTGTTAAAATCGAGACCTTTGGTTTTGCCTTGCTTGGTTTTCAGCTGATGTTCCAGGAGTTGAGGAAAGCCAGTAGCTTCAATAAATGTCCTGATACAAATATATTATATCTATCATGGATCCCCATGATAGATGTGTTTTTTGTCTGGGTGAGGATCACAATGTCTTGGGTGTTCTATATGCAGAAGGATGGCCCTTAGAGAATGCCATTCCTGTTGAGAGCAGATGGAAAAGCTCTCTGGTATAGTTGAGTCTGGCCCATTGACATAGAGGGACCCAAGAACTTCACTGACTACTGACGGCACATCAAAATCAGGAGAGTATTGAGCACTCATAGGGACTGGGCAGATGTACTATGATTCAGCTACTCCCTCTCAAAAAAAATTTGTTCAGCTTCTTTGACTCCTGCATTGAGGAGCTCGATGAAGTGCATTAAGCCAAGTCCAAGAAGCTCTGGCATTGATTTCTGATAGTACTTGATGCTGCAAGTAGGCAAATACTTGCTGCTGCCTTGAATGCTCTGAAAGTTTCCATAGGGAAGGCAGTTCATCCTCTTATCTTTCTCGGGAATCACAACAGTCTCCAAGGGTCCAAATGCAAACTAGCAATATTCCTCAAGTGACCCAGAAAAACAAAGCTCTATTCCTGTTTCCCAGGTAGCATTGGCATCAGTTTTTGAGGAGGAACTAGACTGAAGGGATGACAGGCATCAGTATATCGACATTCTTAACATTGATAGCCTTACAGACTGAGGTCTAATATCTGCTGGAGACTCTGTTATTGCACCGATGTTAATTTCCAATGTATCAGATATGGAATCTTTTCTGAGGCACAGAAGTTCATTGGTGTCTAGATCCCCCCCAAAAGATGAGCCACTCTCACTGAACTGGATGCAAGCTCAGTCCACACTACCAACCTACCATTCTGGCTTGGACTTTGAATATACCTGGGTGTATGTTTATGGATCTGGGGATGTATCTGATCAGGAGGGGTTTAACAGGTCTCCCCTCAGACTTTTCTTCTCCACAAGAAATGAGAGCGCATCCTCCAGAAGACCCCTTTGTCGATTTTGTAAAGAGAATGGTAGATGCCATTCCACTTTAATTTGTAGAAGGTGGAAGAATCCAGGTCAAAATGCTTGACATCATCCAGTTCGTGGATCTCTCCAAGGATATCATGGTAGTGCCAGCCCACAATATCCTTCAGGAAACACAAATGAAAATGTGGGAGAAGCCCCTCTCTGTATATCTTCAGAATAAAATGGTGGCTGCAATATATTGTGTCCAGAAGGCTCCAAGATTTGAGAAGCAGTAACTGCCTCATTAGTCTATTGTGATCAGATCTGCTCTCAAAAAGATGAAAAGGTCTAGAACATACTCCTCTATGCCTTTGGGGAAGGATTCCTATATCTTTGACCATATTGGGGGGACAGGTTTCCCAGGGCAGTCCACTCAATACCTGTGTAGCTTCCTACCAGTTCTTTTTATTTTATTTTTTATTTTTTTATTATCTGTTTATACCTTTTACAAGTGTATTCATCAAGCATAAGAACATAAGAAATTGCCATGCTGGGTCAGACCAAGGGTCCATCAAGCCCAGCATCCAGGCCATTACTTGAGTAGAAATACAGGTGTCAAAAAGAAAAGAGAGATTTTCAAGCACCATATTACAGGAAATAACTTATTGTCTTACCTGTCTCACAAGCCCTCCATTATAATCCAAGATTATACAACTTCAGGAAATATAATATATTACCAAGTAATTTAGCTATAGGACAGTTAAATTTTCTTGAGAGATCTAATTCCCACCACAAGAGTGCATTTATTCAGGACCTGGTGAAGAGCTAAGCAATGGTCTACCTTTACCTACTAAGAATTCTGTTAACTGAGATGGTTGAGTAAATATATATGTATTACCTCTATGCTTTACTAAACATTTACATGGAAATTTCAATATGAAAAACATCCCTAATTGCACTGCTTGAAGTTTTAACAATAAAAATTGTCTTCTATGTTTTTGGGATTGCCTAGACAAATCCAGAAACATCTGAACTTTGCAACCCAAAAATTCCTCTGATCTGTTTAGGAAATATTTTCTGAATACCCAGTCTTTATCAGATTCTAACATGAAAGTCACCAGCAATGTTGATGGTTTCGCCAGGTTACTCTCAGAATCTTCTAATATTGCAGATACATTTATACTTGGTGGTTATAATTCCTGCATCAAGATATTCTCAATGTTGTTTCCCCTGGTGACTTTCCTCAGTGGAGGGAGGTAGTATATCTTAGAAATAATAGGTAATGTTGCTTCAGGTAATTTAAGCACCTCTATTAGCTTTCTCCGCCAAAGTTGCATTGGTGTTGACATCGGAAGCTTAGGAAAATTGATACACCGAATATGTTTGCTCCTTGAGATATTTTCCAAGTTCTCAATTTTGAGTTGTAAAATCTGATTTTCCTTAACCAAAGCATATTGTAGGTCATTTACCTTTCCCAGGTCAGCTTTAACTGTTAACAGTTCACTTTTAATTTGGACATTTTCTGCTTCTATTTTAGCAACTCTTATTTTTCTCTCTTTCACTGTGTTCAGCAAAACTTCCAGTTGTGTCACCATATTCTTATTTAGATCATTTACTGCTTCCCAGATGAGCTCCAGTGTAAAGGTTTGTGGTCTTACCAGAGTTTTGAGTTGCAGTGAAGGAAAATCAGCAAAGCTCTCTCCAGGCCCCCCTCCTGCTGCTCTAGTGGCTATTTCGTCAGCTCCTAGGTTGAATTGCTGGGTCGCAGCAGTTTCCAGCAGGGTTTCATGCCTTGTCAGAGGTTCCATCGGGCTGACATCTTCAGACAGCCCCTGGTCCCCTCGCTCCTGCAGGAGCCTTATGTCAGAGTTTGCTGGCGGTGATCTCTCCCCAGAGGAGAGTGATGCCATCTGTTCTGGAGCGTAATAGGGCTCCTCTTCCCCCCTCCTATCGCTCAGCGAACTCTCTACCCCTAACTCCGTCCTATGGCAGAGATGGGCATCCATCGGACCCACAATTGAAGTGGCCACAGTCGCGTCCAAGGCCCTGACGCTCCTTGGCCCTTCTTTTGCGGGAAGAATGAGGCATTTTCCAGCTGAAACTTTCCAGCGGTAAGCAGGACGCTCAAACCCGTCACGCTGCCGATGCCATCTTGGATCCCCCTACCAGTTCTTTATGAGCCAATACTGCGAATCATCCTGAAAAACCTTAAGGGTTTGTCAGAGCAATTCTCTCATGAGCAACATGATGCCCTAGAGTTACACATGATTCAATTAACAGTCAATGTTTTTGAGATGATATTGAGAATCTCTGCAATGGGTAGTGGTTCTCACAAACTTTTGCATGGCTACAGGCAGACAAGGTGTCCAGAAAAGGCACACCTATATGCCTGTCAATGGGAAAAATCTCTTTGGAAATCAGGTCAAACAAGTGATGACTTAAATGAAAGACCATTGTGCTAAGCTTCAGACCCTCTTCACTGCCAGTCCAGACCCACTCTCCTCATCCAGGAGGTAGCTGAATGAGATACCAAGGACATCTTTCTATACACTGAAGAGACATTATCCTCTGCCCATTTTGTTCCTGTCAACAGTAGGGATTTTGCTGTCATTCAGAAAGCAGAGGACCCCAAGGCCACAGCCAGCATCCCAGCCAGAATCTGATACAGGGTTTTGATTGGATTGAGGCAACATAGCCAAGATCCCAGTATCCATGCCAGAGAATCTTCCAGTCGGGGGAAGGTTGAGGTTTTAGATAAACCTTTCACCTAGAGTAACTTTGGACACTTTACTTGACTCAGCACAGTCAAGAATAGATACAGATTACAATATTGGAAACCTGCCAAATCACCCACCGACAAGCTCTTGGTCTACTTCACAGCATCAGGAATTCTGTTGTTGCTGCCTTTAAGCCAACTGCATGACTTTGTTTATTGTATGTGAACCATGTCATATTGGATGTAACTCTGTTCTTGTGGTAAACTGCAAGAGTATGGTACTATGGCCAGTATCTTGCTGTCTGGAGAAAGAAAACCCACAACTGTACAGGTAGCTTGGAGGCAACAGGACGGCAGGGATGTTGATGGTGTCACAATCATATGGGAATGAGAGGAATTTGATAAGGTGGTGAGGAAAAACTGGAAGAGATGAGAGGAAGAATGCAAGGCATGGATGAGAAAGTGGAAAGAAAGGATGGAATAAGGGAGATAAAAGAACAAATGAAAATACAGAAAAGAGGGTGGAAGACCTGAAATGGGAAAAAGTGATAAAAGAACAAAATAGACACACACATGTTGAAAAAAATACTTTATTTTTAAAAAGAAAATATTTAATTGAAAATGTTTAAAGAAAATTATGGATTTTGCACATATTAAGCAATACGGAATAACAATTATTGCTGAATCTTGAATACCGTGCTGCATGAATTGTACAACTGAGGTAATTCAGGTAACTGAAGGCCTTGACAAATCTGCATATCCCTCCATCATGTATCATACATATCATCTTGCAGATCACTACTCTTATTTTTACCATTTAAAGGACTTTTGAAAATATAGCTTAGAAAAGGTAACATTACACATAAGAATTAACTATTAAAGATAAATTTACAGGAAAGAAATTATTTAAAGAAACCTCTTGTTCACTTGATGGCTGGCTGTTCTTCAGGTTAGCGGAGTGGCATGTATATGTTTTTGTTGTAGTTTAGGGGGTCATTCTCTAAGGGATTTTCGTGTGTGATAGCTAGCTCAGGGCGGAGTCGGCCCCGGAAGAGGAGGAGTCGGGGTGGCACCGGGGGTCGGCGCTGCGGATACATCGCTGGTGGCGAAAGGTAAGATTCCTTATCGCCACCAGTTTCGTGCCGAAAAACTACACCTTTTTTGCATTCTATGTTAAACTGCAATTTGAAAACCTTCCATATCTCAAAAAAAAACAATAACACCCTTTACATGGGTTTTTATGCTGCTGTCAACTCTCACCATATAAATCTTAGGGACGGATTTTCGGAGGATCTACGCGCGCTGGGCCTATTTTAAAAAGGCCCAGCGAAGCGCGTAAAGCCCCAGGATACGTGTAAGTCCCGGGGCTTGCAAAAAGGGGCGGGGAGGGGATAGGGAAGGGGCTGGGCAGGGTCAGAGGCTCCAGGCACACCGGCCATTTGCTGTGCTGGGGATCGCGTGCCGGCAGTCGGCCAGCACGCACAACTTACTTCAGCCCCAGGGCTGAAGTAAGTTTTAAAACAACAAAAAAAAGAAGAGAAAGGTGGGGGGGAAAGGGCGGGGGAGGTAGGGAACGGGGGAATGCAGCATGGCTCGGCACGTGTATGTTATAAAATCGAGCGTACATGTGCGCGCGCACATGTACGCCCGCGTGTACTTCTGAAAATCTACCCCTAAGTCGGCTTTGTTAAAATATCCATGCCCTTCATTTTCCCTTTGCAGATATCCTGATGTCATCCAACATCTAGAACTGGGTAGAGGAAGGGATCGGAGGCTTCTGAATGTGATATCTCAAACAAATAGCACTTGCCTACATTTGAATCACCTCACTACTACATTTAAATCCTGTCAAAAGCACTTACATGGCTTATCTCCATAGAAATTAATGAACAAAAAAAATGAAAATCTCTCATTCCCAGTGGGGAAAAAACTCTGCCATAATTAGAAGGAAGTGAACGTGAATACGTTTTAGGCATTAGGAAAGGCTCACATATGCAAAAATCTAAAACCTGAATATTTAATCTCATCCTATTTGCACATGTTGCCTTGCTCTCATTGTCTTAGTAGCAGCAGTGCATATTAAAAAAAGATCAATCCCTCACAAACACAGCCTGCTTTTTTTCTATTCTGAAGAGTCGTTCTCCATTCCATCCCTGATAAAGTAATGATACCGTATTGTCTCAAAACTGATTATACAGAGCAACCTAATACTGGAAAACTAGAAGGATGGGAAAAGGGCTATTCACATATTTCGCATAACAAAATCATCATGATTTGAAACACATAATCCATGATTAGAGCACCATTTTACCTAGGGAAATGTCTTTAAAAATGATCCTCTATTTGTATAAAGTATTTTTTTTATTGTTATTTAGACCACGTTCCTGGTTTAACAAAAAAAAAAAATGGCCCAGGGGACCAAGATGGCTGACCTGTAAGACGCTGTGGAAGAGCTCTCTTGCAAGCTTAGTTCCTTTTGGGGATTTCTTGCTGTTCTATCAGTGAATTTCAGGCTCTGAGGGATGCCACACACCAAGCGCAAAGCGAAGCTTAAAAATATTCCATCAGAAAAAGAAGACGACTCCCATCAGGTGAAATTTGAGAGTTTTTTCGCTTCGATTCCCAAACAATCGGAAGCGAGGGCCGCTGAGGGCGAGACCTTGGAGCTTGGGTCTGTCCCGTTGGCCGAGACGATATCGCTGAGCCCGGGGGCCCTGATGCCTTTGAAAATAAGATGTATAATCTCTTTATTCCAAAAGTTAATGGATATTGTATTATATTCTGAAAATGCAAAATTTAAAATTTAAAAAAAAAAAAAAGGGCCCAAAGCAGTATACAAACATGCACAAAACAGTGCAAATAAAATAATCACTTTAAAATCATAAGAATTATTGGAGAAATCTTTTATTATATTTTATCTTTTTTTGTCTTTTTACATTTTTTTTTGTCTTTTTACTTCTTTCAGTCTTCTTTATATTTGACTTTCTTTGAATTTTGCTCAAGTATCATTTTTTTCTTTCTTGCCTCCATTTGCCTTTCATATTAGTCACAATTTGTTTTCATTTTTCTCTGAAGGCAAGCAGGATGGCAGGTCTCACACATGGGGTGACAACATCAGATGGAGCCCAGTATGGAACTTTTACTTCAAAGTTTCTAGAAACTTTGATCATGCCCCATTGGTATATACATTGGTGTGGTTTTTCATTCTTCTGCTGTGTGAGAATCCTTTGGATTTCTTTGAGGGCAGGATTCATTCATTGCAGGACCACTTGATTTCTGTCTGTTCCCTTTAGTCACTTATGTAAGTTTTTTTTAGTCACTTAAGTTTTCTTTCATTTTAATGGATGTGCACTGCACCAGCACTGGTGCATCAAGTACGCATTGGTTGAAGTTTTGTCATCAGGTCATTGGATTTCATCGTGCTTATGTTTTTTCTTAATACCAAATATGGATAAGAAGGCCAGCTTCAGGTGGTGCCTCCGTGCAAGAGAGTTATATCAATCTAAGACAGTCATGATGTCCAGGGGTGTCCACTTTGTGTGAACCTGACCTGTAGGGGGTGTCAATCCCAGTTCGACCTCATAGAAATCCACTTCAGAATCCATAACTCCAATCCATCAGCATCAGAGGCATCAACATTAATGGACCCAGAAGCTGCATTGATAGTTGAAGGTACATTGACATTGAGAGGTTTTCAAACCTCATCAGCATCGAGTGCTAAGAAGCACCAGGAGGACAGACCATCATCTGTCTCTTTCCTCCAGAAAAAGGCAAAAGGTTTGGCCTCTTCAGTTCTGGCGTCAATGAATGCTGATTGTTTGCATGGTGTAGCAGCATGCCTATGTCAAGCTCCCAGTGAAAAGTGGCAAGGGATGATCAGCATGATATGGTAGCAGGGCTTTGGTACTTATGTATAATTGGAGGAGGTCACAGAATGATGTGTCTACACTCCCAAGCTAACAGCAAAAAGAATTAGGAACAACTTCCTATAGGAAGTCAAGCTTGCATGTCTGATCTCTGGGAGATCTCTTTAGTATAAAGGTTGACAGTAAGAGGAAGGACGGGATATGGCTTGAGCTATAGGCTGAGGCAACTGGGCAGACTAGGTAAACCAAATGGTCCTTATCTGCCAACATGTTGGCACATGTGAAAAAATTGCATAAGCAACACATTTTTTTCTATCTTGAGAGGCTGAGTTATCTTTGCTTGGATTTGAACCTGTAAACCATGGATTTGCATAGATGAAATAATAAATACTTGATCTAGCTGTGGTATCCCTGCTAGCAAATACTAATGGAGAGTTCTTCTTTATTGATTTTATTCCAAATGACTCCACCACATGAAAGTGGTACCTATAATTTACACCTAACAAAACTCTCACCTCCTGCTGTCACAACAAAAACAATTTTTTTCTTTCTTATTTTGTTAATTTTCTTCTTTTTCTATCCTTTCTTTAATCAGAAATGTTTTTTTAGAATTTACCATAATTAATAATACTTTTAAACAAAAAATTACAAAAATTGAAAAATGAAATTAAAAAATTATTATGAAAGGGGTTGTGGTTTCATATATAATCATTTATTACCCAGTAATATACTTCTTGGTGTCTTTATAATCATTAACCACCAACCTCCTTCCAGTATGTGCTGATGTTATTTATTATATCAAAAAATGATTTATTTTATTAGAAGTAATTTTGTAAAAAAAAACTGAACAGAAATATGCGCATATTTATCACTATTAAAAATCTTTGGTCCTTGGCTATTCCTGCAAGTATGACACTTACTGCCCTCCCAACGAGGCCACATTTCAGACAACCAGACTTTCAGCAGGAGATGTTAATCATCTTGAACTGCTCCTGTGTTCTATGCCGCTTATTTGTTCTTTCTCCAAATGGCTGCTCACGATCTTCTCTCAAGGAGCAGTGTCGAAATGCCATTAACCAACATGTTTCCCTTATATTCTTCCCTTGCGACTACCAGTCCACCTATAAAATTCAAGAGAGTTTGAACTGACCATCATATCCAGCGCCGGAGTTGTCCTGTCAAACTGACTTAAGAACATTATACAAACTTATATACACGAATGGAATACTGCATATTATAACAGTGATGTTAAATCTAGTTCTTCATTCATACCTTTTAGGGGCTGTTGTCCTTAAAGTATAAATCCAAAATGCTTCCTGATAATTAACACATGATACTGTATCCCCACCATGAATGGTGCTTTGTATTTGTTCAATAATTGTTCATTGCAAATCAGTAAAGTTGTGATCCAATTCATTGCGGTGTTGTACCATTGATGCAGTTAATTTAACTGTGTTCTGTGCTTATGAGACAGAATGGTACACATACAGCTGAAAGAACAGCCACAAACAGAGGAAGAACATGGTCATTTCAAATGTGGACAGTTCAAGAGGTGTCAATATACTATTGAGGGTAGTATGTGGCAAGACCCTGTTACAGGATACAGGATTAAAAGATCATCATGCACCAATTGCCTCTCCTCTAATGTAATTTACACAATTGTATGTCCATGTTCCAAAGTGCATGTAGGACGTACCACGCGATCAATGCAGGTAAGGTTGATGGAACACAAATCCCAGCTGAAGACCATTAAATTAATCACACCAATGTTACAACACTGCATTGAATTGGAAAATATGCGAGGCACATTCTCCGTTATGTAATTAGTCCACCAGTTTGTCCAGTTAGTAACAAGGTCTATAGGACCTCTCTAGTTTTTCATCTTGTACACTCCTCAGTTGACCAGGACTTCTCATTATGTTCTATAAGCCCTAAAACGCAAGATCTACAGATTTGTTCCTTATCAGGAGCAGCAGTAAAGTAACACAGATATCTAGTGTATGTGCACTGTCGGTTTTGATTTTAAAATTCGGAGTAAAGTGTGTAAGTCTTGGCTCTGCCCAGGAATGCCCATACCTTGCCCATTCCTCACCCTTTTTCTGTCCCTTATTCCTTACGCACATCTGGGTACATACGTATTTATTTTGTGGCTTTTTAAAATCGGCTTTGCTTACGTGTGGCCCACATAAGTGCGTATGTGGGCATTTTTGCACGAGCAATGCTTTTAAAATTGACCTGTCACTGTTGAAGTAATACAAAATTATATAAAAATGGAAACATTTTCATAAGAAGCACAAAGTAGACATTTGAAGAAAATATTTATGAAGTATGTTTTTAAAACAATGGTACAGTCTAAGTAATGTTCTGAGATCTTTTGTAAATAAGCATATCTTGAAGAATTACTATAATTAAAAAAAAAATTCCAGTTGAAATAAAATCACAAGGGAGGAGTATCCTAGTGTTTATTATGCTGGATTTGATTCAGGAGAAATCAGGGGACATAAGTCTGACTGTGTAACCCTGGACAAGTAAATTTCTATTAGAGTTGTAGACCCTTGTGTTGGGATGATGTTGATGCAACCTATGGGGAAGGCCCTGTAGATCCTCACCGCTAACTGGCGGAGCAGACGGTACAGAGACTGCATTGAAACTTTTCCTATACCAGCCCCTTTCTCATTGAGTTGAGGCGTAGGCGGAAGAGTAGATACGGTGTTTGGCTGTGGTCAAGGCAGGCAAACAAAGATGGTTGCGGTCGAGGCAAGCAGCAAGCAAGAGTAAACGAAGCACAGTCTATGGTCAGTTCTGAGAAATTGGTTTGAGGGTTGGAAGACAAGGGTAAGGTTGGAGACGAAGGCAAGGCTGGAGGTGAAGGACACTGAGGCAGCAACTAGTACTATTGCTAAGGTAGTCAACCCATTGCTGAGCATTG
This sequence comes from Rhinatrema bivittatum, assembly GCF_901001135.1. Classification (NCBI taxonomy): domain Eukaryota; kingdom Metazoa; phylum Chordata; class Amphibia; order Gymnophiona; family Rhinatrematidae; genus Rhinatrema; species Rhinatrema bivittatum. The sequence goes on along the minus strand of NC_042615.1, from coordinate 221,501,376 downwards.
TAGCATTGCAAGGCCGGGGTTTAAATACCCAGCCTTTTTGATGTCATCTGAAGGCACCAGCCAGCATTGTTCCCGCCGCAGGGCCTTTAAGTGTTGGTGTGTGCCTAGAAGAGGGCCCAGTGGTTGACAGCATCATCTCTGGCAGCATGACGTGGCAGTGTTTTGGGCTGCTCAGAGCGGTGGAACCTGCAAGGCCAGGCATTGTGGGGTGAGTCACTTGTGAGCCGTGAAACTTAATGCTTTCCTTATGCCTCAGGGGTCCAATTGAAAACATTAGGGATGTGCTTTTGTTTCAAACTAAATAGGAAGTGTCTTTCTTTTTTTTTTTTTTTTTTTGCAACCCCCTTCCCTCACTGAGTAAACAAGTGCAATAAAGTGCTTGTCCCAATTCCCTTCCCCACCCAAAAAAAAGGTACTCTGTCCTTTGACAGCAACGGGGGTGCCGTCGGTTCCGTAATCTGCCCAACTATAATACTCTCACCCCAGCATTCTTCCCAACCCATCCCCAGTACTCTCACTCCCCCACAGGCTTCCCTCCGTGCTCTCTTCTCCTATCAGCTTGTCCTCAGCATTTTGCTTCTCCTTCCCCCAACTGATGGCTCCAGGCACTCTTTTTGTCTCCAACAGCCTGCCTCCATTTTTTTCCCCTCCTTCTTACAGTCCATCTTCAGTGTTGTTACTCCAGCATTCTCCACTTCCTCTCTCCACAGCAGTACTAGAACCCCCTCCTCCCTCAGTTCTCTCCTCAGCAGCAGTCTGGTCCTAGTACAGTTATTCCCACATAGTCTGAAGCACATTGGGCTTATTCCTATTACTCCCAAATTCCTCTTTTCATGGACTTCTTCCTCTGGGTATCTGATGCTGTACCTTTGTGCTGCTCTTACCAACATTTCCGGTTTTGCCTTCTGTCCTCAGGCCTCCCAGCTCTGGTCTTTGGGCCTCTCGGCCATTCCTCCCGTCAGCCTGAGCTTTTCTGATCCTCCTACTCTGACACTTCAGCCCACTCTGATGTGGGGATTTCAGACAATCTGAGCGCACACAATTCCCATGGCCTTTGAGATTATGGGAACCGCACCAGTTTAACTCATTATGTCCCAGTGTCCTATTTAGAAGATATCTTCTTAAAAAAATTGGGATATAATAGATTACATTCACAGAGACCTGCACAACAGTGAGTTGGAGTATTTGTGGAACCAAATGAAGGCAGCAGGAGCTCTTCCTACAAGGTACATTTTTCCAGTTGAAACTGAAACTACATATTTTCTGAGTTTTTTTTTTTTCCCCTGACATGGTAGTTTCCTCCTGCACCTTTGTAGTTCTAGTTCAATATGAGTCAGGGCTGGAATGTGGTGCCATGAACCCAGACATGGATTTGCCAATAGGCACACTAGACCTGTGCCTAGGGCAGCAAAATTCTGGGAAGCAGCAGGAACAGCCGAAAATGTGTTGCCTTCCAGTTCTGCTGAATCTCACTCAGCAGAGAATGGCCTGCTTCCTGCTCTAAATCTTTCTCTTCTAGTGCAGAGAACAGGAAGGAAAGGGTGAGACTGGAAGAAACAGAGCAAAGAAAAACTCGAGCCCTTCCTCTCCTGTCCTGTGCAGGAAACAGAAAGAGGGAGGTGAGGCCACAGCACACAACAGGAAGCCAATAAAAGTTGCTCTGCTCCCAATCCTGTGCTATAGAAAAAATGACAAGCAGCACAACAGCATCCTGGAGAGAGATAGCTTCTTTTTAATACCTTTATTAGTGTGCATGGGAAGTCAATCAAGCACTAGTTTCCAACTTACATGGCATACTGCAGGGTTATCTACAGTGCTTCTCATGCAAACAGTGCCAAACCTAGGGCTGAATTCTCTTAATAAAATCTTAGCAATGGATATAGGGTGGTAAAGGATTAATGACTGAGACCACTTTACCATTAAAGCTGTGGTGGCCACAGCCCACAAACAGGTGGAAAGGCATCTAACTGGGCTGAGTAATATCCAGTAGGTTTTCTTGTACCTCCGTGATCCTGCGTCACCACTCCGTCGGCTACAGCTGGATCTTGTGACATGTCAGCTAAAAATATTTCTTATAGTCTGGGAGTCCCAGAGATGGAGCACTAGTTTAAGTTCCTTTTAAAGATTTAAATGCTTGTTCTGCTTCACTAGTCCATTCTGCGGCTCATCTCTATCTCTGAATAATTGATACAGAAATCTAGCTAAAGAAGTAAAATCTGGAATCCACATTCTGCAGAAATTAACCATCCCCAAAAATGCTTTGACTGCTTTAATGTTGTAGGTTCCTATACCTTTAAAACAGCTTCGACTCACTCAGAAATCATAAGTTTCTTCTGTTTGGACAGCAACAAACCTAAATATTTCACTTGTAGCTAACATAGTAGAAATTTACTTTTAAACACTTTAAGACCTAATGAATGCAAGAAACCCAGCACTATCTCAGTATCCTATAAAGAAAACTGGTAGGAGTTAGATATGAGGAGGTCATCAACATACTGGAGTATCTTAGCTCCTGGGGATAACTGTGAAATATATTTCAGACATTCTTGTAACACCTGGGGGAAAACATACTGGTGAATTAATCCTTGGGGTAAATAATTCCAAGTTTATTGAAACCCTTCAAAGGTAAATGAAAAGAGTATTTGACCTTTCTGGGACAGGGGCATGAAAAAAATAAGCACTTCTTAAATCTATGACTGTAAAATAACTAGCCTCCAGGAGGGATCTGTCCCAGTATGGTCAAGGGATCTGGGACAATGGAAATACTTGCACATATCAGCTTGTTAATAGCCCACAGATCTTGTACCAGCCTATATTTTCCTAATTCTTTTTTAACAAGCAAAATAAGGGTATTGTGTGGAATTAGCTGGGTTGGTACAATTTGGCAAAGAACTTTCTGTGCTACTAAATCTTGTATGACCGGGTGAGTTGCTTCTTTTGCTTCAGGTTTTAAATCAAATTGGGCTTCATCTGTTTTTTTTGTCTCCTTTTGGAGGGGAATCACAATGGGATTTACCTGTCGTGTATCCACATCATTATTTCCTGAAGGACCATAGTGAGATTGATATTCTGGTTAACATTTCCTGCACTTCCTCTGGTGCGTTTCCTTGAGAGTAATACAATTTCTTACTGCTACCTCATTTTCCACTTCTAGCTCCTGTAACAAACATAGCACCTCTGGAAAACAGGAAGACCTTTTGGATACCTTTGGAGATGCAGTACATGGTGCATTCCAATTTACAAAATAAATCCCGTCCCAATAAACTAACTAGAACTGAGGGGATATCAGGAAAGAGTGCTGTAATTCTTGTAGTCCAAAATTAACTCCCAGGGGTTCGTTGTATGCCAAAATTTGTGGGGTATTTCCTACTCTGACTACTGTTACCTTCTTTTTGGAGAGGGGTAACTGGGCTTGTAAGGTGGAGCAAGTGGCATCAGTGTCTATAAGACAGTGTACCTTTGTGGGTCCTATTTGTATATCTATAATGGGCTCAGTCTGAGGACTTGAGGTTACTGGCAAGAGAGTTAATTGCTATTTATCCTTCTGGTCTGAAGGGAGGTAAGGAGCTGCTCTGGGGTTCCATTCGGGCCATTCGCTAGCACGTCTCCATAGACATTCCTATCTAATACAGTATGTCTGGGCTGATGACATTTAAAGTACAATACCTCACCTCCAATATTCTGATTCATTCCTCCTCTACCCCTTCCATGTCCTCTATAGGGGCCCACTCCCCATCCTCTGCCTCTGAAGCCACCCCTTGTTTCCTGCAAGCTTTGTAGCTGCAAGGTTAGAAGTTTAGATTGCTGAGACTTTGTTACGACTTTGCAGCCTCCTCACCACCAGAGGTCCCTCACTATCATGCTCTCTTGGCTGGCCCAGTCCGTCTTATCTATCTGCTCTATGTCCTGGACTTCCTACTTAACCCCACCTAGCCAATGCTTCAGTGCTTCAGCATCAAGTTCCTTTGGGCTCCCTGCTCTAGTCTCCTGTTTCCTTCAGTGTGCCTTCGGGCGTCTCGCTTCCTGTCTTGTTCCGTGGTCTGGGGCTCTGCCCTTCTTGTTCTGCCTTGCGGCCTTTGGGCTTTGTGTCCTGCCTCCTTGCCTTGCTGCCTTCGGGCGTTTGTATTTTCTGTTCAGTGTAAGTCTTGTCTTGGTTTTGTGTAGTCCAGTCATTGCCTGTCCTGCTCTCTTGGTTCTCTCATTTCAGTTCGCACATACCTACAGTCAGTCTCACACTTACCTGCATGCAGTTCCAGTGTTCAGACCACGTTTATCTGCACTCACATCCAGGCGTACCCCCATGATGTTCCAGTGTATCACGAAGCTCATCCTTACCCCCATGCACCCTGTTCCAGAGACTCCTTTCCAGCCAGCACCCTGCTCTACAGACTCTAGCCTACCACAGACTCCTTCCAGCCAGCACCTGGAATCAGAGACTCATCCAGCCTACACCAGACTTCTTCCAGCCAGCTCCCAGCACCACAGACTCCTTCCAGCCAGCACCTGGTATCAGAGACTCATTCCAGCCTGCACCAGACTCCTTCCAGCCAGCACCTGGTATCAGATACTCCTCCAGCCTACACCAGACTCCTTCCAGCCAGCACCTGGTATCAGAGACTCCTTCCAGCCTACACCAGACTCCTTCCAGCCAGCACCTGGTATCAGAGACTCATCCAGCTTACACCAGACTCCTTCCAGCCAGCTCCCAGCACCACAGACTCCTAGCCAGCACCTGGAATCAGAAACTCCTCCAGCAGCACCAGAGATTCCTCTCCAGCCATTGTCAGAGACTTTATTGTGACTCCTTTTCTCTCTATCCTGAGTCACTCCTGCAGGTGGTGTTCACCACACCTGGCGATCGCCCAATCGTAACAGACTTTATAGCTCCTTATTCATGTTCCCATAATTGCTGAGTCATGTAAGAAACTACGGCCGGAGCCTTAGATCTCCAATTGAAATCGGGTAATATTTAGTTTGTTCCTAAGCTTACCTGTTAGACCATCTATGAATATGGCTGTCAGCATTGGACCACCATCTCATTCAGGGTGCATTATGCTGTTATGGACATTAAAAACCAGAGTCCCAGAAACCCTAAAAGGGAATATTCTCCCTTCTGCACTCCCTAATCTTGTCCAGTCTGCCCTAGGTAGGGTGAACAGTTTGCATGTAATTGCGCAGTTGGGCATAGATTATCTGCATAACTTGACTGTCAGGGAGCTGATTCCCCCTCTGTGGAGTCCTGCTCAGAAAGGGCTATGTGTTCTAGCACCTTCTGTTTATGTTCGGGGGGAAGGAATGTATGCAAAAGGTGTTTTATATCTGAATAAGTGGGCGCATAAGCATCTAAAATAAGCCCAAACTCAGCATCTCATTTCTTTGGATACAGGTGGGGGGCAGTTATCAGTTCCTTCTTTGTCCAAGATACTGGGACTGCTTGGGTTCCTCCAGTTCCATTAGGGACCAGCCTCATAGGGTATACTCCTTCTGTTTTCTCTCTTAATTTTTTCTGATACCCCCTTTTTCTTATGCTGTCCCCCAGGGCCAATTTGCAGTGTTCTTCCCTCTTCTAGGCCTGAGAATGCTGTAGAAGTAGGACTACCAGCATCTCCTGAAGAGTCAGACCTCTTGGAACTAGAGTTGTGGGAATCTAGGAGCTTCTGGCTGGGGAATGCAACTCAGGGTATAAATTAGGTTGGTGTGCTGGGTCATATAAGACATCCTGCATCCTAATAGGCATTATTGCTTTGTATTCAGGGACCGTGGGTTGGATGCTGCCAAATTCAAGGGGTCCCTGGTGCCCCTGCTTTAGTTACTTAACTTGCTGCACTATCTCCAGGCACTGTTATTTTCTTTTCTAGTTCCCCATGAAAGGATTTCTTTACAGATTAATTATCTTTTATCTGCCTCCACAAACTATTCAACCACAGTGGAGATTGTATGAGAACCTTTTTTTTTATCTAACATTAAAAAGTCCTTTAACTGCCTTTCTAATTCGAAAGTACCTTCTGTTAGGAATTTCCCCTTGGTGACAATGCCAGTCACACAAATATTGCATGTTTCAGGTCCATAATTTTTCCACATATATTGAGCCTGCATTTTTACCAGAACTCTGGGATTTCCTTACTGAGTAAGTCCCCCATTTTCAACCCGTTCTTTTTTGTATCACATATACACACACATTTCATCAGGGACCTTCCAGGTAGGAATCCTTATTTTCCACCCCCATAACCAGGGACTTACCACACAGCAATTATCCCAGCCTAACTTCCAGGCTTTACTGGACCTTTAAAACCAATAGTACCTAATCCAAGAATATACCATTCTCCATACTAGTGCAAAAACCCCTATGAGTGAAACAAGTAACATTCCCCTTGGAGGACTCTTAAGTCAGAGCAATTCAAATGGTACAGCACAAAACCAATTCCAGCAAGGAAAAGGCAGAGAATTAAAAAAGGAACCACATATCTCCAATGGGACATATTTTCATTCGGATCAAGAGAAGGGTCACTCGAGCAATAGAGCTGTACTAATCCAGGTCACCTGGGAGTGTGTTCCTCCTTCAATTCCCGGCCAATGCACCATCTGTTTTAGAAAACATGACAAACAGCACAACAGCATCCTGGAGACAGGTTCTTTTTAATACTTTTATTAATATTCATGGGAAGTCAGTCAAACACCAACTTCCAACTTACATGGTATGCTGCAGGGTTACATACAGTCTTTTTCACACAAACAAGCAACTGGGCAATGATCTAATTAATTAAAGTTAGCAAGTGTAATATATGCACATTCCTGACTTCTTCCCCTTCACTGGAGAACCTAATCAATCTTGAGAGTGCCTTGTGGAGGCCAGCATCTGTGTTCCTTTAAGCACAAGTCAGGAGAGAAAAATATATTCCTATAGCTTATCTTGTACCAGACACCTCCCACTACCTCTTGGGCCCTGCATTCTACTAACTCCACAATATATTTCATTTCAAACATCTTTATTAAAATATTAGACCTTTTTAATCATGTCACCTGCTCCTCTCCTCTTGTCATTCTTAAACCTAGGAGGAGGAGGTGAGCCTGGAGCAGAACAAGGAAGGCTGGGGGGGAGGCAACAGCACCAACAGTGCATAACAGAATTTTAAATGTCACTGCATGAAACTTTTTATTTTATTTATTTATTTATATATATCAACATTCAATCTGAGATATCACATTGGTTTACATTCAGGTACTGTAGGTATTTCCCTATCCCCAGAGGGCTTACAGTCTAACAGGTCGATACAGTAAAGTGTGCTCCGTCGGAGCGCACTGTCAGCCTGCTCTGGACGCGTGTTTTCCCTTACCCCTTATTCAGTAAGGGGAGGAAAACACGCGGCCCACCCGCGGCACCTAATAGCGCCCTCAACATGCAAATGCATGTTGATGGCCCTATTAGGTATGCGCGCGGGATCCAGTAAGTAAAATGTGCAGCCAAGCCGCACATTTTACTCTAAGAAATTAGCGCCGACCCAAAGGTCGGCGCTAATTTCTTCCGGCGCCAGGAAAGTGCACAGAAAAGCAGTAAAAACTGCTTTTCTGTGCACCCTCCGACTTAATATCATAGCGATATTAAGTCGGAGGTCCCCAAAAGTTAAAAAAAAAAAAATAAAAAAAAATAAAAAATTTGAATTCGGCCCGCGGCTGTCGGGCCGAAAACCGGACGCTCAATTTTGCCGGCATCCGGTTTCCGAGCCCGTGGCTGTCAGCGGGCTCGAGAACCGACGCCGGCAATATTGAGCGTCGGCTATCAAACCCGCTGACAGCCGCCGCTCCTGACAAAAGGAGGCGCTAGGGACGCGCTAGTGTCCCTAGCGCCTCCTTTTCCCTGTTTTTCCCGCGTCACCTCATTTAAATACTGAATCGCCCGCACCGGCGAAGGGCTGGTGCGCGCGCCGGGAGAGCGGGCGTTCGTCCGCTCTCCCGCGGTCTTACAGTATCGACCTGTAAGTTTGTACCTGAGGCAGTGGAAGGTAAAGTGACTTAAGTTCACAAGGAGCGACAGCCGGACTCACACCCTGGTCTCCTGGTTCATAGCCTACTGCTCTAACCACTAGGCTATTCCTCCTGGGTATTTGTCACTTTATTTTCATATCCCCTTCCAACTCACTTTTTAGTCCTGCAGTTGTAGCGAAAATGCTCGGCCAGGTACCCTGTAATCATGAGTCCTGAATTCAGCCAGTAGGTGGATGAATCCCTCACCCCCCTGGGGTCAGGGCTGTGAGAGCCTACTCTGCAGCATCTCTGGCCAACCCAAAAAGTGGAAGACCTGAGCTGGGAATCAAATCCTTATCCCTTCACATAGTAGTGAATAGCATTGTTGCGAGCCCACTATAAATATTCTGATTGGGCTAGGTGGGGTTTTTCTTTGTTTCATCTGAAACCCATGCAGAAGCCCTATCTATCACATAGAGGACAGGAATTGCCCCAGCTAATTGTGGGATGGCTTTTAACCAATAGTGCACTGGGACAGCATCTGCACTGTGGGGTAGATTTTCAAAGGGTTACGCGCGTAACCCTTTGAAAACCCTCCTGCGCGCGCCTCGGGCAGGTGTAACTTAGAGAACAAAGGTAGGGCGGGATTTAGGTAGGGCTGGGGGGTGGGTTAGATAGGGGAAGGGAGGGGAAGGTGGGGGGGATTTGAAAGGAAAGTTCCCTCCGAGGCCTCCCCTAGGGCTGTGTGTTGTATTCTTGGCAGCAGTTTGCAAACAAATTTTCCTGAAAGTCCAAAAAAAGTATAAACTTTTGAATTTAAGAGAGCCGTTCCAATACTTTTGGCGTTCTCCAAATGGAATACTGAATTTCTTAATGCAGTATTTAAGTTTTAAACCTTTGGGTTTTTCTCCTGTATAAGTGTGTCAAATTAACTAAGATTGCCTGCTAGCTGTAGGCTGCCATCTGTGCCTTTGCATGCCAGCAGGGGTTGTCCCATTCTATGTCTGTGCTCTCAATATCTAGGACTTGAAAGTGATCCTGCCAAAATTAACTCAAACCCCAGGAGAAGGGTGACTTGATCATAGGCCTCCTACATTCACCTATTTGGTCCACATTCAAGCAATTCACGATTGAGATTATTGTGCCATAATTTACAGATATTTATAATCAAATAAATACTACAGAATTATTAGTTAAAAGTAATTGCCAAAAAAGCAGCAACTCATACGCAGAGTAGTAGCAGTCTTTCCCATGACAAAGGTCAGCTCTGCCAAAAGCTGACCAGTTGGTTTCTTTCAAATACATCACATATCGAGTATCTTGTAACCTGGGATAAAATTGAGAAAAGTTGACTTGTTTGATTAAATATCCTTTCCTTGACATTAAGGATCCAGTTCGGACTTGCCCATGAGCATGTTTCTTTGTAGAGTGAACTGGCAAGTCCTATCCAATTAGCTTTCTTTGCTCATTTACATCCCTTTTTTATGAGAGAGAAATGTGCCAATGAGCAGAATCTGGCCTTAAATGTATGATTTCTTTTCTTAAATGTGTCAGAGAGAGAACAATTTTCAATACCATTTATGCAGGTAAAATGCCTGACTAAATGTATGCAAGGGCTTTCATAGCCTGTGCTCTTGAAGCTGAGTTAAAAAGAATCTTTTCCAAAGGGATATTTAAAGGCTAATGGAGTAAAAACAACAGCATGCACACATTTGATTTTCAAACGTGTGTTTGCAGTTTTGCCCCCTCCTCAGTTGCCCTCACAAGTCGGTGCAGAGTACACAGCTGCTGTTACTCTGCACATGCTGTTTGTCTGCTAACATTCAAAAGGAAACCGTGCAGGTAGTTTCCCTTTGAAAAGTGGCTTCAATGTACACAGGCTAAAAATGCCTCTGCAGGTTGCCAGTAATGTGAGCCGTCCAAAATAGATCCATAAAGACCTGAAATACTAAATTCCTGCACATTCTATGATTGGCATTAAAACTGGAGGACTAGTTGAATAGTGGGTACAACATTTCAGGGAGTCTGCCTGCCTGGTGCAGAAAACTCTACTCCCAACCCCTGGGAGCCTGCAGAAACTAGGTTATGAGTCTGTTTTAAAGAAAAGGGAATTTCTCTTACTCCCTTTGGGGCCGATACAGTAAAAATTACGGGAGAGCGGGCAAGTGCCCGCTCTCCCAGCGCGCGCACAGGCCACTCTCCTGTGCGCACGATTCAGTAAGTTAATTTATTTAAATTAGGGCCCGCGGTAAAAAGAGGCGCTAGGGACACTAGCGCATCCCTAGAGCCTCTTTTTGGACAGGAGCGATGGCTGTCAGTGAGTTTGACAGCCGACGGTCAATTTTGCCGGCGTCGGTTCTCAAACCCGCTGACAGCCACAGGTTCGGAAACCGGACCCCGGCAAAATTGAACATCCGGTTTTCAACCCGCGGGCCCATTTTACTTTTTTTTTTTTTACTTTTTAACTTTTTTTTTAACTTTTGGGACATCCGACTTAATATCGCCATGATATTAAGTCGGAGGGTGCACAGAAAAGCGGTTTTTACTGCTTTTCTGTGCACTTCCCTGGCGCCGGCAGAAATTACCGCCTACTTTTGGGTAGGTGCTAATTTCTTAAAGTAAATTGTGCGGTTTGGCTGCACATTTTACTTACTGTATCGGGCGGGAATGACTAATAGGGCCATCAACATACATTTGCATGTTGCGGGCGCTATTAGTCTCGGGGGGGGTTGGACGCCCGTTTTCGACGCGCTATTACCCCTTACTGAATAAGGGGTAAAGCTAGCGCGTTGAAAACGCGTGTCCAAATGCCGGTTAACAGTGCACTCCACCAGAGCACACTGTACTGTATCGGCCTGTTTGTTAGTGTGAACTATGTAGAGTATAGAGCCACCTACTGGTTAAATGAATCACTGTCCCCTTCTAAGAGAGAACTGTATTTCCTTCTTACCCCTAGAAACCATCTGCTACATTTCCTTCTTCAATCCCAGTGCTTCCTTAGTAATACTGAGGAAAGACAAAAACTAAGCGAAATTTAGAGACATTAGTGTATCTAAAACAAAAACAAAATAGAACACTTACATTCCAACACCAAGCCCTTTCATGCATTTACCTTCCAGGGTGGGCTGGTCCAGAGATTGATTGGAAGCTAACAAAAATGGTTTTAGCAAGCCATAGAAATTCCTGTTCTGTTATGTCTTTATCAGTCAATATCATGTAGGGGCTTGCCATAGCAGTGCTGTACTCCGGTGGGTTAAAGATGACTTGCAGAACACTGGGCAAATGTAGCTATACTTGCCAACATATGATAATGCTTTGTAAATGTAGGCACCAACTTCCCAGTGACAGCTTTATATCTCAACTGCAGATAAATCTGCCTGCACTGCCTGTGAAGTTGTCATGGCTCTAGTAGAAGCACCTTTACAAAACTCAATGCCACAAAACCTTCTGTTTTATGTCTCAAATATGCAATTCTTTATCTCTCTGGAGATGTCTTAAATTCTGTCCTAACTCGCTAGTTTATCCCCAATAAAACAAATAGCTGCTCTTACTTTCAGAATATCTTTGATATTTTCAGATAAAGCATCAGCTAATTATAGCTTCTCCTAGGACAAGCAGGATGGTGGTCCTCACACACGGGTGGAGCCCGGCACGGAAAACTTACGTCAAATTTTCTGGATGTTTGACTAGGCACACTGAGCATACCAAACATGCCCTTGTACATTGGGGGTCCCTCTTCAGTCTCTCTTTTTCTGCAGAGCTTTCACATCATGGTTTCTGAGCTTGTGATCTTTCTGTAGAAAAAAGTGTTGGAAAACCTTTCACTGATTCTTTTCGATGTTTCTTGCTTTTTTCTTGGCACAGGTGCCTCTTCGATTCCCCCTCGCTTCCTATTTAGGCTTTTCATCGGTTTGGTAAGTTTCCTTTTGCTCAATTCCCCCGTGAAACTGGTGCCTTGGTGCCCGACGGTGTTGGTCGCCCGCCGCCTCCGTTGTCGTTTTCACCTCTTTTCAGTTCGCCTCTCCATGGCCTCGGGTTTTCTCTGATGCCCTCAGTGCCTGAGGACCATGTCCATCCCAGACCCATGCAAGATGTGCATCCTCCGCCTGGGGGCATCACACATCATTTGGAGGTGCCACTTGTGTGACCAGATGACCTTGAAAGGATGTCACGCTCGCTTCGACGAGATGGAGAAGCTATTCAGGGTGAGAAAGTCGGAGCCATCCCATTTCAGTTAATGACGGAGAGGGATACACAGCACAAAATGCTGGAGATCCTCCAGTTTGTGGAGGCTCCTAAAGAGATTGTGGTGATCCCAGTGCACGGGATCTTTAAGGAATTGCTTTTGAGGATTTGGGAGCACCCCCTCATGGTTCCTCCTGTTAACAGAAAAGCAGACAGGGTTTACCTTGTCCAACAGGCTACCAGATTTGACGAGTGTCAGCTGGCATACCACTTGGTAGTGGTTGTATCAGCTCTCAAGAAGACCAAGCACTCTTGGACCTATGCCTCGGTGCCCCCGGGGAGAGAGTACAGAACGCTGGACACCCTTGGGAGGAAAGTTTTTTTTTCAGGGGGCTATACTCTATGCTCATTGCCTGGATTGCCTCCTACCAGCGCTACTTGAACCAATAATCTTGTAACCACTGGAAGCAAGTGCAAAAGGCAGTCAAGCAGTTGCCTCAACAGCAGCAAGACAGCTTTCTGTTGCTGGTGAGTCAGGGCCTGGAGTGCGGAAAACACGAGGTGCACTCCACATAAGATCTTTTCAAATGGCAGTGAGTCTCTGCAGCGGAAATCGGTGCCCAGAGAATGGCATAGCTGCGGGCCTCGGATCTCTGACCAGAGGTACAGGAAAGACTCGCTGACCTGTCGTGCACTAGAGAGAATCTCGTCGGGGATAAGATAAGGGACGTGGTTATGAAATCACCATGAGACCCTCCAACAACTCTCTGCCAGCACTTCAGACCTACCCTCCTTAGCCAGGAGGTCGGCAAGGCATGGGCAGAGGAAGTCTTTCTACCACCAATGGAAGTACTATCCTCCAGCCCCTCTTTCCCATTTCCGGAGAATGACTCTCACGGCTGTCCCAGGCAGCAGCGAGCTCCGGATAGGGTTTTGATTGGATTACAGGGAGCATCAGCCAGCCACCCATACCCGAAATGCTGGATCCCGCGGTCAGGGGCAGGCTACGGTTCTTCGTGAATTGGTGGCCCAATATGACCTCAGACCAGTGGGTTCTGTCCATTGTCTGCCAAGGGTACTGATTGAACCTATTGGGTGTTCCGTCAAATTCTCCTCCGTTCCTATTTTGGGGGCCAATTGTACATCAGGAGTTACTTCTGTGGGCGGGTCTTCAGACTACACAAGTGGTTGCTCAACCAGGGTGTGCCGAATTGGATCTTCTGCCTCTGGGGAAACCCAGATGTGGAGTTGTTTACGTCCCCCTACAACAAGAAGGTGATTCATTTTTACTCCCTGTACAGGTCAGACGACAAACCAGCCTCTGATGCCTTTGCTCGCCATTGGGGCAAGGGTCTTCTGTATGTGTATCCTCTGCTTCCTCTAGTAATGAGAACTCTCCTGAAGCTTCGTCAGGACCGAAGGACTATGATCCTCATAGCCCCTCATTGGCCGAGACAGATCTGGTTTCCACTCCTTCAGGAGTTCTTCTGGAAGCCAATCAGTCTGGGAACTTCCCCAGATCTCATCACACTGTGTCAGGGCAGGCTGCGGCATCCCAACCTCCAATCCCTGTCACTCAGAGCCTGTATGTTGAGAGGCTGATTCTGCAGCCGTTCGATCTCTCCAAATATGTTTCTTGGGTCCTGGTGGTTTCTACAAAGCCTTCCACTAGAAAGTCCTATGGACTGAAGTGGAGGAGGTTTTCCATGTGGTGTGAGCAAAAAACCCTAGATCCTTTCTTCTGCCCCACTCAAAAACTGCTTGACTACCTTCTGTACCTATTGGAGTCTGGCCTAAAAACCAACTCAGTTAGAGTTCATATAAGTTCAATTGGAGCATACTACCAAGGTGAAGATGGTACGCCCATCTTTGTACAGCCCATAGTTGTACGTTTCATGCGGGGCCTGCTTCAATTGAAGCCTCCCCTAAGGTTTCCCGCTGTGTCTTGGGACCTCAACGTGGTGCTAGCTCAGCTGATGAAAGCTCCTTTTGAACTGCTGTGCACCTGTGATCTGAAGAACATGACCTGAAAGGTCATATTTTTGGTGGCGGTTACTTCAGTGACAGGGTTAGTGAGCTCCAGGCCTTAGTGACTTATCCACCTTATACCAGGTTTTATCATGACAGGTTGGTCTTGTGCATGTACCCCAAGTTCCTGCCTAAGGGGTGACTGTCTTCCATTTTAATCAGTCAATCATCCTGCCAACATTCTTTCCTAAGCCCCATTCGCACCAAGGTGAACAAATACTGCACAGTTTGGATTGCAAGAGAGCCTTAGCCTTCTACCTGGAGCAGACTGAAGCCCATGGCCAGTCCACCCAACTTTTCATTTCTTTTGACAGGAATAGATTGGGAGTTGCCGTTGCCAAACAGACAATGTCCAGTTGGCTAGCAGTTTGCATCTCCTTCTGTTATGCTCAGACGGGACTGCATCTTGGGGGTCATGTCAAGGCTCATTCTGCCAGAGCCATGGCAATGTCAGTGGCCCACTTGCGAGCAGTTCCCTTGGAGATCTGCAAGGCTGCGACGTGGAGTTCTCTCCACACATTCGCATCTCACTACTGTCTGGATAGGGATGGCTGATGTGACAGTAGGTTCGGCCAGTCTGTCTTCCGGAACCTGTTTGAGGTATAGAACCCAACTGTCCCCCTGCCTAGGGCCCATTGTTTGGATTCAGGCTGTTCCCCCCCCCCCCCCTTACCAAGAGCACTTTGGTTCTTGTGACCATTGGCACCTGTTTGGTGCTTTTTGGTCCCCTTTTGTGTTGGGGAGGCACCTGTAGCTAGGGATTTACCCGTGTGTGAGGTCTACCATCCTACTTTTCCTAGGAGAAAGCAAAGTTGCTTACCTTTAACAGGTGTTCTCCTAGGACAGCAGGATTTTAGTCCTCACTAATCCCACCCACCACCCCATGGAGTTGGGTTTCTCCTATTATTTATTTTATTTTTATAGTAATTGCATGTTACTAGAATGAAGAGTGGACTCTGCATGGATTAGGGTATGCTGGGCATGCTCAGGGTGCCTAGTCAAAATTCCAGAAACTTTGACATGAGTTTTCCGTGCTGGGCTCCATCTGATGATGTCACCCATGTGTGAGGAGTAACATCCTGCTGTCCTAGGAGAATACCTGTTACTCTGCTCTACTTGCAGTTTTGGGAGTGGGATTCAGACTATGCAGATGACATTCAATTTTTTTGTCCCTGTAGCAACTATGCGGGTGACTGTTCTTGCAGTAGTTTGGAGATGTCTAATCTTTAAAAGAGAATGGATGGTTAATAACAGGCTAATGCTTAATGTAGGAAAAACTGAATTGATGGTTCTTAGTAGATTTCCCTCTGATGAGATTCCAACTATTTTTTGATTTGAGGAATGGATCATCCCAGTTTCACAATATAGAAACATAGAAACATAGAAATGACGGCAGAAGAAGACCAAATGGCCCATCTAGTCTGCCCAGCAAGCTTCACACATATTTTCTCTCATACTTATCTGTTTCTCTTAGCTCTTGGTTCTATTTCCCTTCCATCCCCACCTTTAATGTAGAGAGCAGTGATGGAGCTGCATCCAAGTGAAATATCTAGCTTGATTAGTTTGGGGTAGTAGCCGCCGCAATAAGCAAGCTGCACCCATGCTTATTTGTTTTACCCAGACTATGTTATTAGCCCTTATTGGTTGTTTTTCTTCTCCCCTGCCGTTGAAGCAGGGAGCTATGCTGGATATGCGTGACGTATAAGTCTTCTCCCATGCCGTTGAAGCAGAGAGCCATGCTGGATGTGCATCGAAAGTGAAGTATCAGGCCCATTTGGTTTGGGGTAGTAACCGCCGTAACAAGCCAGCTACTCCCCGCTTTGTGAGTGCGAACCCTCTTTTCTTCTCCCCTGCCGTTGAATCAGAGAACTATGCTGTATATGCATTGAAAGTGAAGTATCAGGCTTATTTGATTTGGGGTAGTAACCGCCGTAACAAGCCAGCTACTCCCCTCTTTGTGAGTGTGAATCCTTTTTTCCACATTTCCTCTTGCTGTTGAAGCTTAGAGCGATGTTGGAGTCAAGCCTGTGTATGTTTATTTAATAAGGGTATTGACTCCAGGCAGTAGCCATCATTCTGGCGAGTCACCCACTCTTCATTGGCAGCCTCTTAACTTTATGGATCCACAGTGTTTATCCCACGCCCCTTTGAAGTCCTTCACAGTTCTGGTCTTCACCACATCCTCCGGAAGGGCATTCCAGGCATCCACCACCCTCTCCGTGAAGAAATACTTCCTGACATTGGTTCTGAATCTTCTTCCCTGGAGCTTCAAATCGTGACCCCTGGTTCTGCTGATTTTTTTCCTTAGGAAAAGGTTTGTCGTTGTCTTTTGATCATTAACACCTTTCAAGTATCTGAAAGTCTGTATCATATCACCTCTGCTCCTCCTTTCCTCCAGGGTGTACATATTTAGATTCTTCAATCTCTCCTCGTACGTCATCCGATGAAGATCCTCCACCTTCCTGGTCGCCCTTCTCTGTATGTAAGGAATCTGGGAGTTTTATTTGAATCTTATCCTTCACTACATTTGCAAGTTAAAGCAATGGTGAGAAATACTTTTTTAAAATTGTTCCTGGTAAGAAAATTAAGACCATGGTTAAACCTTGGCAATTTTTGCACCATCCTTCAAGCACTTGTTTTATCAAAGCTAGGTTACTGTAACTCAGTTTATAGTGGGTTACCAGCAGCCATGTTGAAAGCTCTCCAGATAGTGCAGAATGCAGCTGAAAGAGTGTTAACAAGAGCTAGACTCATGGACCATATAACACCAATACTACAATCTCTCCACTGGTTATCAATATAGTGGTGATCAAATTTAAGATCCTTTCACTGATTCATAAGGCACTGAGTGGAGGGAATCCATTTTGCTTAAATTCATTTTTAAAATATATAAACCTCTGAGGGTACTGAGGTCTTCTGGATGGAATTTTAGCTATACCTTCACCGTGGGCAGTCTACTTGGCAGAGGCATGAGTAATGGCATTCCCAGTTGTAGGACCCCAGCTCTGGCATTAATTCCTAGAGGAGCTGAAGGCCAAAGTATGATTACGAACCTTCAGAAAACTGGTAAAGACCCTGTTTTTTAGGCAGGCATTTGAAACAAGCAGTAGATAGTGGTATGGGTTAGGAAGAATTCTGCTTCCCTTTGTTCAGTTCCCAAGGGTCTCTTTTATAAATATATATGGGACATATGATACCTGGGGTGAGTCTAAACATTCTGGGCAATTAGATAAAAGAATTCTGTATTGGGAATTTTTCCCTGTCTATAGATGTTAGTGTGTTTTTGTTTTTTTGTATGACAATATGATTTTATATGTTCTTACATACACTGCCTAAACCTTGGGTTACAGCGATTTAGAAAATTCTGAAATAAATATCCTCTATCAGAGAATGTGAACTCTTCTCCAGTTGTGAATTTGTATTTAGCAAGATATCCTGACTCAACAGAACAAAGAACTTTTCTGAGGGGGAAAAATGAGAAGAGAGGACACAGAGGAGAAAAATCAACAGCTCATAATCCTTCTCATTAACCAGATTGGTACCAGAAAAAAATGTTTAGTCAAAAAAGATGACACTGAAGCCACAAAAAATGGCTGCATAAGTGCCTTTACAACTAAATTTAAACTGATTTGGTAAGGATTGGGAATTTAAGGATTTGCTAGCTTTATTGCCTTCTAAAATGTAACTATCTAGATAATAAGAAGGCCCACAGGAAGAGGAACCATCCTTTTATCACCAACATTGTTCTGCTACAGAATAATTACTGCAGTCCTTTGTCAAGTCCAAATAAAAACTGCATGATAAGGGAGCCTTGGGAACTGTAATACCCCAATTACCATACCAGAAAACAAACCACTACATCTATCCACCAGATTCTATACTGTGGCTTTTAGATCTTCCCTTTTCTTATCTTTTGAGCAAAAGAACCTTCCTTGATAACACTTCTCACCCATTCATCTCTTATTGAATGATTTCAAACTTCCACATAGTACTGAATCCTCCCTCCCAATACCCTTCCTATTTTGAAAACAGAACATCAGGAGTGTTGCTTGACATTGAGTCTCTTTTTCTGATCCAGGTTCTCTCTCCCTTGCCTTGATTTTGAAAGATAAGGGAGCCACTGTTTGAAGCTTTGATATCGAACCTCTTCTTATAATCTTTCTCAGGGTTGATAGGGAAAAGATCTTGGAGACTGTCTCTTTCCTGAGAGAACAGCATCTTTTTGCTTTCCACCAAGTACTTCACAATTCTGTTCAGGTGTGAGAAATATTTCCTCTCAAAAAATAGCTCCATTAAATGTACTTTAAAGGAGAAGGCTACCAACCACTGTATGAGCCTGATTCCACGTGCCATAATCTTTGCCAACAAAGCAGTTTAGGTTTAGGCCATTTCTGCCAAAGAACCACGAGCATTGACGTTACAGGGGACTTACAGCCATGTCTGTTGCTTCCAACCATTAGCTCTTTCCTTTCCTAGCTGAACCCATTTAATAGTATCTGGGGACAGTGGGTACCACAACCTTTAATAGAGAGAGATTAAACTGAATGATCCTCTTTAGAAGCATTTCCATGCATCTTTCTTCACTGTCTGAAGTTTCAAAGACACTACACCCTCCACCGGGAATGGCTGTGCAGGTTGACAAGCCCAACACTGCACAGTACACATTGGGTGTGGAACCCCACAGTTCCACTTTTCTTTTGGCAGTCTAATAAGTTTGGAGAAGCACTTAGAGGACACTCCTTTTTGATCTTATCAATTGAGCCTATTCCCTCTTTTTCACAAAAGGATGGATAAGGACATAATTCTTTGATGTATTAGGGCTCCTCAAAATAGCATCTGCCTTCCTTTCAGGGCTAGATTAAGACATTCTGAGGACCTAAACTAGGTCAAGTTTAAGCATTACTAAAAAAAACCAAACCTGAAACATGAAAAATTGTGTTTAAAGACCCCCTAATAATCTGATGCCCTAAACTGCAACAGCTTTTGCCTAAATCTGGCACTATTTCTTTACCCTTTCCAGCTTCTTGGTTTGACTAAGGTCACCTATGTCTTCCTCAAAGAATAAATTAGGTCTCTGACACCCGCTCCTCTTCTAACTGAGAGATTCCAGAAAAACACAAGGTAATTGCTAAATGGAGAATGGGGCAGTGTAGACTCTGGACAGTAAAGGACTCTGAGCTGTAACACTCCTTTTCTTTTGGAGGAGGGCAAGAGCTGTGAAGAGTTCAGGATTTACCTTGAATTGTTTATTGAGACAGTCCATATGATTAGAGCAAAAAGTAGCCCAGCTACCAAAAGTCTTATTCAGCTCTGTAGTTAATTTCAGAAAGCAGATCATTCACTTCAGCATCCCCACTGGTTCTGTCCATAAGGAGATTGAGTAGCCTGCCACAGCCTTTTACTTCAGATCCAGAGTCTTGGCCCACACCCCTTAGAGTTATGATTCCTGCCCGCGGAGCTACACCCCCTGAACAGGCCTCTCACCTCTTCTCACTGCCGCGCTGCTGGGACCCACTTCATGCATCGCAGACTGTCTTCACAGCCTAGTGCCGCTGCCCAGACTGCAGCCACCGCTGCTGACGCCTCTTCTAGCAGCAGGAGCTGCCATCGGGATCCCCTGCTTCAGCAGCAGAGAAGCTGCAGCCTTTACTTCTCTTCGCGGCCTAATGCCGCTGCTGACTTGTCTCAGCGGCATGGAGCCGTGACGTCATTGCTGGGGTCCTCACCGGACGGCAGGAAGCCATCCTAGCTGTTGCCTGCTCCTCCGCTGTCTTCATCAGGCCTTTCCTGTGGTATGGAGGCCGCTCCTGAAGCCTTCCTGCTCTGTCTGCTCCTGCGCGCAGGTTACCACTGTCCATGGTCCTGCTTCCTCCAGGGCCCTCCTTAGGCGCAGGCGCGCCCTCTTCAATGTATTTAAAGGGCCAGTAGCAGGAAGTGCACCTGGCTCCACCAGCATCCCGCTGGTCTTCATTTCCTGGTTCAGCCCTATATAAGGGCCTCTCTTCAGTCACTCCTGGCCTTCAGATCGGGTTCCACGGTTGTCTGTGTTCTCTTCTCCTGTCTAGGTCCTCCGTGGTCTTCTTCTGCTTGACGGCTTCATCTTCATGTTCCTGATGTCCTTTGTCCATGCCTCCAGATGTCTTCATGTTCCTGATGTCCGTTGTTCCTTCCTGACGCCTTGTCTTCGCCTCTGCCTCCATGCCTTGGTTCCTTGATGTCCACTTTCTCAGCGTGCCATTGTCGTGGTCCTGACCAGTCCTGTGGGTGGGCTGTGTAGGGCGCCTTGCGGTACAAGGCCATCTTCTCCTGCGCAGTGCAAGTCTCCGGAAGACTTCTGCTTGTCTCCTGAAGTTTTGAATCCCGAGTTGTCTGAAGAATCGTGTATTTTTGAATCCTGTGCTTGAATCTTGTCCCGGTCTTCGGAGCTCCTTGCATTTGCGTCCGTCCATGCCAAAGACTCTGTTCGAACCTGCTCCGCTCCAGCGTGGTCCGCGACTAGTCCCGCGGATGGACTGTGTAGGGCGCACCCCGGTGCAGGCCTCTTCAGTATTTTCGCCATGCTCCAGTATCCACCTCCATTATCTCTCCTAGATTCTGCTTCGAGCCCAGTGTGGTCCACGACCAGTCCCGCGGGTGGACTGTGTAGGGCGCGCTGTGCCGTAGTCTTGACCCAGCACTTTTGATCCTTTGTCTACAGTGCCTTGCTCCTGAACCTTCGTCCAAGAGTCTTCGCCTATATCTTGGTCCAAGAATCTTCGTCTACAGTGTCCTCGCCTATGTCTATGTCCAAGAGTCTTCCATGTTTCAAGACATCCATCTGCCCTCGTCCTCTGTCTGGCCTGCCACCTTTTGCCGTTACCCAGCGGCAGGTCCGAAAGAGCTTGGAACGGTCGGAGGACTGTTCATTGGTTGTTGGTCATCCTGGGGCGTGCAGGTCCGGTAGAAGGTTAGACTTCCCATCTACTTGTCTTTGTTTCAGCCTTGTCTTGCTCCTTGTTACCCATGCTCGCACCAGCTCACCTCCCGCGGTGCGTCTTGGGGCTCCTCCCTGAGTCGTGCCGTGGCTCAAGGGCTCACATCACCCGTTTCAGAAACGACTGCGCCTCCACGCTCGTAACACTTAGTCTTTGTCTCGTGGCCTTATTTATTTATTTAAAATATTTCTGTTCCACCCACAGCAGATTCCTTATAATTAAAATAGACACAAAATATAACATGGATAAAACATAACCACAAATAAAAACATCAAAATACCTACCTCTTTATGCTAAGCACTTAAAAGTTAAGAAAAAGCTTCCTGGAAGAGAAGTCTTCATCTGCTTACAAAATGCTACTATATCAGAAAGCTGATGAAAGTTTTAGTGGCAAGGCATTCCAGAGAACTGGGCCTATAACAGAAAAGGATCTACCCTGAGTTTCAATTAGCTATATCTGCCTTGGGGAGCAAACAACAAGAAAACCCTTATTTGCTGACCTAAGACTTAGAGAAGACATATAACTAACAAATACATTTGACAAATAAGAGAGAGTTATCCCATTTATAGACTTCTAAACTAAGATTTTGAATTTCATTCTGTGTTCAACAGGTAACCAGTATAACTCCCTCAAGAATGGAGTCACATGTTCCCATGCAAGACTTCATAACAGAAGCCTGGCTGCAGAATTTTACCTTTATACAAACCTTAGGAAGGCCCGTATAAAGGCAATTACAATCTAAATATGTTAAAAAGATACATTCTAATCAAAATAGAAACCTAAATTCTTACAGAATCCGTTAAAAAAAAAAAAAAAGAAGACTCCATTTAGTGACAGCTGTAAACTACTTGGCTGGAGAAATGTAGAGAACTAATCTGCTTCTGGACTTACTGAATTGAAGATAAACTTATTTGTCCACATCCAATTGTTTATTGCCGCAAAGCTATTCTGTAGCTTTTCTAACCCCAAATTGTAATCCTTTGAAACAGGAGAGAGCAGCTGGATTTCATCTGTATACATTTTAAAAGAAACTTCATAGGAATCCAAAAGTGAACAAAGAGGATGTAAATATATTTTAAACAGTGTTGGCGATAACTCTGTACCCTGTGTCACACCAGATTTTAATACATACCAAGAGGAACAGTTCTGGTACCATTATTCTCTGTTCCCTGTTACAAAGAAAGGACTTCTACCAAATTTTGCCTCCTTTTAAGTAAAATTATATGACTAACCATAACATGTGGCTGAGATATCTAAATAGTCAACACAGCTAGACCCTATTTTTCTTAATAAGAAATCCAGTAATGAGGCTAAAAGTGTCCATACTATACCTTTTCCAAAACTTGCTTTGACTTGGATGTAGAACATTATTATTATCCCTCAAGCTCATTTAATTGAACTGCTGCTGGGGGGGGGGGGGGGGGTGTCACAAGGATGTGGCCTTGCAAGATTTAAAAAAAAACAAAAAAAAAACAAAACCCCAAAAACTATAGGCATAATATGAAGCTTATAATGGGAAACATTTTGAAGATTCTCAGATTAATTCTTGGTGTGCAGTCAAGGCGTTTCTACGAGGGGATATTATTTCCTTTTTAGTCTGGAGGAGAAGGTAAGTGCCGGATTTTAAGAGGTATGTGCGGGTGTACATTTGTGTGCGCTACCCGGCGCGCACAAATGTACGCCCAATTTTATAACATGCACACGCAGCTGCGCGCATGTTATGAAATTCAGGGTCAGTGCACGCAAGGGGTGCACACTTGTGCGCGCCGAGCCCTAGGGGAGCCCCGATGGCTTTCCCCGTTCCCTCCGAGGCCGCTCCGAAATCAGAGCGGCCTCAGAGGGAACTTCCCTTCCGCCCCCCAGCCCTACCTAAACCCCCCTCACCTTTGTTTTACAAGTTGCGCCTGCCTCTGGGCAGGCGTAGGTTGCGTGCGCCGGCCGAGTGGCCCCACGAAGGCCTCTGGCTCGGCCCCACCCCCGCCCGCCCCTTTTTTCAAGCCCCGGGACATACGCATGTCCCAGGGCTTGTGCGCATCGCTGGACCTATGCAAAATAGGCTCGGCGCGCATAACTCCCCTGCGTGCGTAAATCCAGCTGGATTTATGCGCGTAGGGTTTTTAAAAGCTGCCCCTAAATGGATAAACATATATTAGTTCTAAGTGACTAGCTAGCTTAGAGTAAGAAAAACCTACTCCTCAACAACATGGTGAGTAACAGAGAGGCTTACATCGCTGCTCGAATGGCATTGAATATGGTTTTGCATCAGCGGGCTAAAAAAAGTATTTTGTACTATAAATTTCAATTGTATCATCAAGCTAACATGACAGAGAAGCTTTTGGCCCATTTGATAAAAGCAGATTTGGGTGCCAGGTTTATATCCCATTTACGAGGTCCAGACGGGAGGTTGCTCTCTTCAAAGGGAGATATTTCACAGGCTTTTGTAAATTATTATTCACATTTAAACACATCAGAGAGCTTTGACTCTAATAAATGCCAAGAATTCCTAGCTAGGCTTGGTCTCCCTCACTTCAAAGAAGAACACTTGCAGAGATTAAATAGACCCATTAGTATTGGGGAGTAAATACTTGGTATCCAGTCTGCTAAATTATTAAATGCCCCTGGTCCAGATGGATTCAGTGCAGAGTTTTATAAGATTCTCATAGACCAAATCCCTTCTTTACTTAGACTTTTACTGCATTGTTGGATCAAGGCAACTACCCAGCGGTTGCAAATAAAGCTATGCTCCCCAAGCCTGGGATAGATCCTACTTCGGTTATGTCATACAGACCTATATCTTTATTAAATTGACCAAAAATTGCTAGCTAAAATATTAGCCAACAGACTGGCTCTCATTCTGCCAAAGTATGACTGTGTCAAGTTGGGTTTGAGTGGGGCCGGCACGCGAAGGGAACATCTGCTCTTTGCCTGTCATTTCATCCTGTACTAGTAGATCCATGTCCTTTATGGTGGTTAGCTTTGATACTGAAAAGGCATTTGACAATGTGGAGTGGCAATATTTTTTTTTAGCTTTTTCATTACTTGTGGTTGCAGGGCGTGTTTTTAAATGGGATGGGCTTTTATTGTACAATAGTCCAGTGGCTGCTGTAACAGTTAATGGGGAGACTTCAATGGACTTTCCAATTCTCAGGGGACAAGGCAAAGTTGTCTTGCCTTGCTGTTTCTTTTATCATTAGAACCATCATTACAGGCAATACAGTAATCCAACCAAATACAGGGCGTTCCCATGAAGTCTTTCAACTTTAAAGATTCAGCTTTTGCAGATGATTTATTATTTTTCTGCTCGATCCAGTTGCTTCGCTGGTACATTTACTGCACTTAATTCAAGAATTTGGGGGATTTTCTGGATTTAAACTCAACCAAGACAAATCGGAGGCTTTGGCATACACGGAATCACTCAAAGCTTACTGGGAGGGAGCCTTTCCGCTAAAATGGGCGGAAGGCTCTCTTCGATATTTAGGCATTATTATCCCCTTAGATCTAAATCACATTTATACTCTGTTACACCTTTGCTCGCTGTTACCAAACATAAATTTATCTGGCAGTATCTTCCCTTATCTTTCGGTGGGAGAGTCAATCTTTTCAAGATGGTTGTATTCCCTAAATGGTTATATGTATTACAAGTATTTCCCCTTCACCATCTTG
This sequence comes from Rhinatrema bivittatum, assembly GCF_901001135.1. Classification (NCBI taxonomy): domain Eukaryota; kingdom Metazoa; phylum Chordata; class Amphibia; order Gymnophiona; family Rhinatrematidae; genus Rhinatrema; species Rhinatrema bivittatum. Next base: position 221,476,563 of record NC_042615.1, on the reverse strand, counting down.
AAGGGGATCTCCAAGCCTTAGATAAGTTGCTTCTTCGTTTTCTCTGGGTGGGGAAAAACCCAGAATTGCATTAGCATGGTTGAAGAAGAGTTGGAGAATGGTGGGTTAGGATTTCCAGATATGCAAAAATACAATTTGTTTGTTGCGGGTGGTAAGAGATTGGGTGTATGACGGGTCTACCTTCACTTCAATAGAGGCAGATTTGACACTTATGGATAATCTCGACTTGAGATATATCTTGAAAGTTCCAAGGGTTAGCTTACCCATTGGATTATCATCACATTTTTTAGTGGCTCCTTTGTGTTGGGCTTGGGGATCGCTTATGAGGAAGTTGAAGGTTTCTGTTCATTGTACCCCATTTCTGCCTATTCAGGGTAACTTAGATTTCTAGCCAGGCTCATCTTCTAGTAATTTTCAGTTTTGGAAGGTGAGGGGTTTGGCAGAGCTCCATGTGTTGACCGGTTATGGTACCATATTTCCTTTTCAAGAACTGCAAACTCGATTTGGTTTAAGAACTTTGGATTTTTTTTTCCTACCTGCAATTATGACATTATATTCAGTCTTTAAATGTAGTGAACCTGGTTGGGCAGGTGGTAGTTAAAGTAGATACTTTTTTATACTCCAAGCGCAGGAACGTTTCTCTTTCATTGTTTCATAAAGAACTGCAGAAATTAGACCAGGAAGAATGGGTTTCCATCCTATGTGAACGGTAGAGACAGGAAAGTGGCTTCTTACTGCAGGATCATAATTTATTAAAATGTTTCCGGGAAGTGAAGAGCTTAACTATTTATAGCTATTTAAGGGAAATGCAATTTAAATTTTTGCACAAGGCTTTCATTTCCCAACAAGTGGCCTTTAAGGCCCATGTTGCTCCTACTGAGAAGTGTCTGAAATGTTCACTGGACACGGGTTCTTTTACCCATACATTTTGGAGCTGTCCCATAACCTCTCGTTTTTGGATTATGATCTTGCTTTATGTTAACAATCTGATGGGGGGTTGGGGGTGTTATTCCTTTACATCCAGAACTCTTATTGTTTGAAGTTGTCTTGCCCAAGGATGTTCGGAAAGTAGGGGAGAGGTTTCTAGTATGGAAGTTACTAGCTCAGGGGGAACACTTCATTTTATTGGCATGTAGGGAAGTAATGCCACTCTCTTATTGGCAGTGGTGTAATGCTGTCGACAATATGATGATTATGGAGTCATTGGTGGCTTGCTTGCCCCTTCGTTCCCAAACTCAATTTCTGGAAATTTGGGACTTATATATACAAAGCCTTTCTTCGAGAGTTAGGAGTTCAATTTTGAATACCCTATAAGGGAATCTTCAGTAACCACACTAGATTCTACACAAGGCTCAGGGATAGGGATGGTGGGGTGGGGTTTTGGCAGTGGAGGGGGGGAAAAGAGGTTTTTCATAAGAGATTGGGTGTACAAGAACAGGAAGTCTAATCTCACCAATGAAGTTTTTGGTTTGATACATGGCGGGGTGGGGGGGGTATGTAGGGGAGGGGGAGAAAAGTGGTAAATGTTTGTGTTGATCTGTATATCATATGATTGGTTGCAATGTTTATCTTGCACGGTTTATTAGTATTTTCATGTTATGTACTGAACTTACTGTAAGTTCATCTTCTTTTTCTGTATTTCCACTTGCAGTACTATTTGCTGTTGAGCCGATATTAATAAAGATAATTAAACATAATTGAAGAACCACTTTTTCTAAAACTTTCCCCAGTGTTGGCCCGTTAGATTGGCTTATAACTCAATGGCATATTTCTTTGCAAATATCCTTTTTTTTTTTCAGCACAGACTGAATTATAGTTTGTTTAATTCATTCGGTACACCTTCTTTTAAAGATAGATTAACTAAATGTGAAAAAAATTCCAAAACAACTCCCTAGCTGCATATATGACTAAAAAAGTACAGGAGTCTAAAGAACAAAAATAATTCTTCAGTTTAGATAATACCCCTCTTATTTCCATCTGGAAACAAACGCAAATGTTTCCCACTTCACACTATCTGAAAAACTTTCAGAAGCATATTCCTGTGAAAGGATCCCCACGAGATGAACCCTGTAACTGTTGAATAATCAGCTCTTATTCTTCTGTATCCAGAAATCAGCAAAATCTTGTGCATCAGGGATAAGATTTAATAATCCCTCATCCAATGCTTTCAATATATGATTTATTATTACAAAAAGATCATGTGGACGATTCAATGATAACTGGAGGCGATTAATAAATATGCCGTCCTAACATTCTCAGAAGTATTCATATTCCAAACGGTCAGTTACATAGCATTGCCTATCATTTAATAATCACGTCTTATGCCATTTTCATTCTGCTTTGTGCACACCTTGCTTCTTTTGTATGTTCTAAATTAAACCAAGAGACTCTACACTGCTGGTAAGTCCTAGACCTAATTGGAAGAGGGGCAGCCTTCTCTATACCTAAAGCTAAATGGCCTTTTAATGTCATCAATTCAGTATTAATTTTTTCCTGAATTACCATCAGGGTTTTCTTAAAACCCTAGAAATCTATATAGCAGGTCTAAACTTATCTTTCATTTTTCCTAATTGTTCTGGAGTTAACAGCTGGTAATTGAAAAGTAAAAGGTGAGATAATGACCAGACCATAAAACTGGGGCAACTAAATGATTAGTAAACAAACTCCTATTAGTATCTTCACTGGAAAACAAAAGTCAGTCTAATATATGATCTGCCCTATGGTTTGATTCTGAAATCAATTGAGAAAATTTGTGCCAATATCAGATCTAGAAAAGCAAAGAACACCCCACTAGGTTTACTGTCAACATGGATATTCAAGTCCCCAAGTAAAAGAATGTTCTCAGGTAATAATTATTAAATAGATATAACAGTATATCCCTCACAATTTTTCCTGGAGGACAATATAGCACACACAAAACCCAATCAAACAAAATCACTACTAAACTATCACATACATTACCAATATCAAGACATATTCGTTTTAAGGAAAGAGACTCCTTATATATAAGAACATTCCCTCCACCCTTATTACCCCATGCATAATTAAAAAACATAACAGATTGGGTATAATAAATTTAAAAAAGAAATATCAGATTTAAAAAGCCAAATCTTTGAAAGACATAAAATATCTAGATCTTTATTCAACAGCAATAACATCACTCTATTTTTTCCTCAAAGATTCAATGTTAATATATGCCATTGACAGAAATACTGGTTGTAATGACTTTAGATAATCGGGTAAACATGTTTACTGATAACTCTTGCCCCATATTAACATAAAAATATGGTCATAATTAAAGGAGTCCCATATTTACCCTACCTTGTAACCACTGGAATATCCCTGTTCTCTAAAAGAAAAAAACATAGAAAACCTAACAATAGCAGACACCCAAGTGAAGGAGCAATCAAAGAGGCAGGTCCCTTTGCAGTCCTAGATTGTGCTGGAGTACCGCAGTTCTGTTGAGCTCCCCTGTTTTTCTTTCTTTGTTCAGGCTGCTGTGCTGCTACTCTTCTGCTCAGGCTTGTCTGCAGTATGGGCAGCCTCTAATCACCATATGCTGAAAAAAAAAGTTTGTAGCATGCAGATCCCCATGTTTGCACACCCAAAAGACTTAGGCTGAGATTGGTGGAGGAACTGCAACTGTGGGGATCCTGGGCGTTTTCATAGAAGTCACTGTTGGTCTGTCAAGCCAGTAGGTAGCTATGGCACAGACTGGTGGAGACATATGAAAAGGAGACATTTTGTTATCTTGACATATGAAGAATACCTGCCCTTCACTATTCAATGCCATGTGCGTTGTGCATTGCCTTTAAATAGGGATGGAAAAGCCTCTTTTAGTCCACAAATTGAGAGGCCAGTCTACTATTTTGCAGTGGGCAGGAAAAAGCAGTTTTCTTTGGGGCGAGCATAACATCATGGTAGTGATCTGGCTTGTTGGGGAACAGCCAGCCTGGGCTCCAGCTATTCATGCAGAGGTTGGTTTTTTTTTTTGTATTATATATAAGACAAAATTAACAAAGAAAGCTTGCTTATCTCAGCAATGCTTAAAACGGCAGCAATTATTTAAAAGCAGTTCAGAGTAGGTCCTGATTCCTTCTCCTGTCTGGGCCTCTTATTTCCTCCAGACCTAGCTGCTTATCCCTCTGCTAGGGGATCTGCCTTGGGACCAGGATTCACTTCCGGTGTGTGGATTAAGATGGACTGCATCAGATCCCTGGGGCTTGTCAGTTAAGGTGGTCGAAAGCTCCCTATTACATATACTTGTCACAGGGAGGTTAGAGCCTATTTTGAAGGGGATTTATTTTTTAGGGGGGTGGGGGCCAGATGGAGAGTTATTTAAGTGTTTTTGGTTGGGGGGGGAACGGGACGGTAGAATATATGCATGTTTGGGAAGTTTGTATCTATAAAAACCTCTTTGTCCTTTTATTATATTGCGTTACAGCCCTATTGTTTTGGAGTTGGACAGATAAATTGCAGGGCTCCAGCCTACCAATCTAGGAGTCACGCTAAAAAAAGGTTTTTCATAGCTTGTGAGGCTTATCACAATCTGAATGTAGGTAGAAACTTCATTTTTGAATGGAACCTGCCTAAACAAAAGTTTTCAAAGCTTGAGGCCGGGCAGCTAGCTGTGGGAATGCAGCTCATTCTGAAACTGGTATGTAGTCAGGGTGGGGTGCACACGTGAGAGGGAGGCGGTGCTGGGACAGTAGTTGCAGGGCTTGCATCTAAAGCAGGTATCTCTTCTGAGGGGGCCAGACTCGGGAATCTTCAGGGGCTGCTTCCTAACCATGAAAGAAGCACTTCTGAAGCAGATGATATCCACGGAGAAAACCAGTTCTGTAAATCCGATGTCTGTAAGTACTGTTCTTTTGTTTAGAAGGAGGAAGCAGGAATGCACTGGGAGCCTGTTCAGAAGTTAGATGAGAAAGCTGTTTTGTGTGACTATTACTTGAAGTTATAAACAAAGGAAAGCTCGAAACTAAAGCTGCATACTACTGTTTATAAATATACCGGTAGTTTTCTAGTAGAAATGTAGTTTGATGATTGTATTTCTGAAACAGTTTGTATGCAGATAAGTATTTGCATGTGCATAACGTATAGGGCAGCCACAGAGCTGCACGAACTCTGATTTTCAGGCAGGTTTGCACCCCTAAAAGATGTCTAGAAGTACAGATTCTGGAAACCATTTACCAACACCTGCTTTATTGCTGTGTGTTTTTGTTCTTTAGCCCCATTGTTTACAGGATTCAATCAACATAAATATGTGCACTGGTGATTGGCTGGGCTGTCTGTCACAGTTGAGTTGATTAAGCAACAGTGAATTCCCAAGTTACTTTGAAGGTAGATGAATGTAATGGTAGCAGATGGGCCATTTCATCAAGTTTTGATTTGAAGGCACTATTTTTGGTTAGTTAGACACCTGGGGGTAGCTGCTTTATTTTATGAAATACAGATGTCACTATGATCATTTATTTGCCTACATTCAAGGCAAAAATGTTGTTTTAAAGTAATTGTCTTTCATTACTGTTGATTTATGTACTAGCTCAGTCTTTACTGTGCAACTAATTATATTGTTAAACTGCTACAGATCTCTGATTATATGCTGCTAGTCTAATATGTTGTGCCCCGCCTCCGGAGAATTACATATTCAAAAAGACAAATAATAAATCCAAATAAAAAAAAAATTAGTGGACTGGGTAGCATGGATTAAAAAAAATAAAATTGGTCTGACCAGTTTTCATGCAGTCACTCTATTTCTATGATGAACAGAAACAGGGCCAAAGGAAATGGAGAGGTCAGCTTTCTGAAGCAAAGATGGATCTAAACAGCAGTTATGGGCTGTAGTTGATATTAGCCTGAAAGAGATGGGCCCTAAAATCTGTCTAGGATTGAATAGAAATGATTTGATAAAATCAGAATGTCTCCACTCTCACAAAACCCCCTCCGAGCAACTGAAGAAGTTGACAGTATATAATACCGTAGTCATTCTGGAAAGGAGAAGTGGCCTAGTTTTTAGAATAATGATCTGGGAAGCAAGTTCAAATCTATCTTCTCCTCTTAGCACTCATTGTGACCTTGGGTAAGTCGCTTTTTCTCCCATTGCTTCCGGTAACAACTTGAAATATAAGCTCTTTGGGTATAGACTTACTCCTAAATTCTTATCACCATTGTACAGTCTGGCAAACGTCCAGTAGCACTATAAAATAAATGTTATATTATTATCTGATTTGAAAGTAGTAATTTCTGAAATGCAATCATTTTGGGCATGCCAGCTTCTTAGCTTGAGTATCTTGGAAATTCGGACGAGTTGATTCAGTGGTTTCATTTAGATCATTAGGGTTTATCTGAAGCAATTACTTTGTCAGAGCCAAAATCAGCATTATGATAGAAATTTGTTCACAGAAGAGGATGTGAGCATCTCTTGTTACTCTATAGCAATGTAAAATTTGACATTCAAATGAAAGTATTTGCTCTCAGATTAGTTACAGATGGCAAACCATCTTGAATTATGCTCTTAGGATGAGGAAAAATGTCATCAATAAAAATTGTGCAGTTGGAAAAAGAAATAGTCCTGCATTTCTAGTCTGTGCCAGTAGGTGGTGCTCTCACAACAGTTTGCCTCATGTGCTGGTTTTGTTAAGATGAGGTTTATGTGGTAATTCATGGCACTTAAAGCAGCAGGACTCTTTAATGGATATAAATTGCTGTTACATGCTAGTGATGGATAGTTTTCTTACTGTAAGTATCAATCATTTTTCTGCCTTCTGACCAACTAAAGGGTTCAGAGTATCGCTAGGAGATTCAGGATTCCAACCGTCTTCAGAGAGCCGTGAAGTTAGTTGGACATACTAAGCCAAAGTTTCCGAACATTGCCTGGCTGTTTTGCATGCTAGTAGACTTCTCTTTCTGCAGGAATCTTTAAAGTTTATTAGGTTCATCCAAAGCTAACAGGATTAAAAATGGGAAGTTTTATTTCATTTTTAATTATGTATTAAAATATGATTTTCTCCATTGTATGTGTATGCGCATAAGTAACCAGGCTGTTTGCACAAAAGAGTTGGAAGTATGTGTGATACTGTGTTCCTCCAGGCAGGGAGAGGCCTCAAGTTTTCTCTGCATAGAAAGCAATATATATTCTAAGAGTTTCAGTACCTCAGAGGGAACTGCTAAGTCTCCTGATCCTGCCTACCTCCGCCCATTTATCTCACTTCAAGGCAGGGAGTGGCAGGAAGGCTTCCCACAGCTGTCATAAAATAAGAGCCTATGGGAAGGCGGAGATCCCACGGGGGTCTGATACTGTTCATGTTCTTTATTCATGTTTTTCTTTTTGAAAAAAATGGGAGCAAGAGAGCTTACAGCCAGGGAGACCTAATTTTTATTATCATTACTGTACTAGTTTTACTGTTTAGCTTTCTGCCCATGATGTATCCTTTCTACCTGTAATATATCACTGCAATAGTCAAACCCACACTGCCTCAATTTTAGCTACATTTAACTTTTTTCTCTACTCAATACTACAGTTAGTTGCAGCATTGAATTCTTTTATAAAGGCTATGTTGCTCACCAACTTTGCTCCATCCTACAGAATGGGCACTGATCTGATTGACTTATGTAGATAAGTGGTGTGAAACTGGGAGGTGCGAATGACCCTGCTTGGGAAGCCTGCTGAGCAGTGGGTTAGGAGCTGCTGTGGGGCCCGCATATGTTGGGCTATCAGTGGTGTGTGCAAGTGAAGCAGCAGTTCACAGGGTGGTCCTGGGGATAAGTGCACAGCATAAGATGAGGGAGGAGGAAAGAGAGAAACTGTGATGGAGGGAATATGAGAGGGGCTGATGGGGGGAGAGGTTTGATAACATAGATGTAAATGCAGATCTTTCTGGGTTTTAGCTAGTAAGAAAAGAGTAGTCAGTGGGCATGAGCTATGTATTTCTCCAATCCACAGCACTACGGAGTTTGGTGGGAGCAAAAAGGAATGACCATATTACTCCCGTCCTGAAGGAGTTACATTGGCGCCCGTGAAGAAGCATTTTCAAAGTTCTCTTAATCATTTTAAATGCTTACATTAAATGGGTTCGGGTTGTTTGTCCTCTCTTCCTTGCTTCGAAATGATCAGCTGGGCAGATCCTTTAGACCGTCACAGCAAGCTCTCCTGATGAAGCTCACTTTGGGATTAGCAAGGCTGATTTCAGTGAGAAATTGCACATTCAGCTGCTTTATTCTGGCAATTCGCAACACAGTTCCACCTGAGGTTCGAGGGGAAATGGGTTGTTTATCATTTTGTAAGAATTTTAAAAACCTGGCTATTCTCATAGGTTCATGGTTGATGTTTGGGGTCTAGAAGATTTTAGTGTTCTGGATAATTTATTTGATGATGGGGAAATTATTGTATAAATTAGTTTTGGTTTTCTTTCTTTTAAATTGGAAAACAATAGTATCGTGCTTGGATAGATCACCAGAAATGAAACTAATTTTGGATTAAATTGGAAGTTGGGGGGGGGTCCCCAATCAGTTGCATAAATGGAAAGAGGGCATCTCTGAAACTTGTCCTCATCTCTGATGGACATTATGCTTTCATTAAAACTTGAACCAGTCAGTTGCTGGTATATACAAGAGAAATAACATTGAATCCCCTACCAACATAATTCCCACATGGAACATCTGAAAATTAGTGGACAGAGGATTAGAAAATTTCTATAATTTAAATTAGAATTTCTATTCCACCTTTTTAGCCACTTCAAAGTGGATCACTGTGATTGATTAAGTTCATAAAAACCCCGCACAAAAAGCATTACATTACAGGCAAATGTACATGCAGTGTAATGTGCAGTTTGGGAGCAGCAAATTGTGGCTGGGTTACATTAAGGTGGTGAATGGAGAATTGGGTTCAGCCTTATCATAAAGCCTGGGGATAACTGCACGGAACGCAGTTACTACCCTTATGAGAAACATGGGGCTAATCTGCACGGCAGATGCTACCATAAGAAACTTGCTGGGCAGACTGGATGGACCATTTGGTCCCTTTCTGCTGTCTTTACTGTGTTACACAAGTGCATGAGTCTTCTAGTTTGGACATCAACTTCTATAAATTATTGTAATTCAAATAATCTGTTTTCTAGCCCTTCAGCCTTAGTTTCTTTAGGACTTGCTGATGTTAGTCAGGTTTAAGTATTACAGTGGGCTTCAGTCTGCTGGGTGAATAACCATATTTTAATTGGCTCCAGAAGTCTAAATAAGTCATTGATCCCTTGTTAAGTAGGAGGAAGTGTGTTACACAATTCTAGTCTGCACCTCTGAAAGCTCTAGACGTTTTTTTTTTTTCCCCAGTTCTCATCTTTAGAGGGGTGGGGCAAATAGCTGTTTTTTGGTATGATCTAAAATTTTTTTTATAGGTGCGATACCTTTTTACAGTAAGTGAGAAGGATGATGCTACATGCAGCCATATATAAGGAAGGAACTGAGCAAACTTCTCAAAATAGCCTCATTCAGAAAAACAAATTAATGATTCTTTTCAGAATAGCTGATTTGAAAATCTGTTGTGCAAAATCTTATCCCCCCTCCCATGTATGACCTTTTTGAAATAAAAATTAATTTTAAAATTTTTCCTTTGCAGATTCAGAGCTAGTAGGACTTAGTCAATCTTGTGCAATGATTTTCTAATACCTGCTTCCTGATGGGAACCAGCAGTGCCATTCAGGACAGTTGTATTTATCTTCAGATGATGATCAGCCTTCTCAGACTGTGCTCTGTATTTCATGATCACGTGACTTTTAGTAGGTTAATACGTACTGCTCATCATGCTAACTCCTAAAGATCTGCCCAGTGTTGGGTAAGTTGAGTTTTCTTTGAAGATGGCAGACCCTATGTCGCTTGTTTTCCATGTTTCCTCAGCACCCGAGAAATGCAATTTGTAAATGACAGCGTAACTGAAGTGCGGTGTCCTACTTACAAAATATTTCATTAATATGTCCTTACGTGAAGAAATAGCCTGTCAGGCATTAATTGGCTAAAAAGTGCTCGCTGAGGAGTATTATAACCTGAAATGTGTTCATAGAGGGTTTTAGTGGTTAGTTTTCAAAGAGAAGCAGCTGACGGTAATTCCAGTTAGTGAAATGGGGTCTGTCTGGTAAATTAATGCCCTGATTCTATACCAGTCTTCTAGTTTAGAATTAAGCTCTGCATTCTGTTTTGTTTATAAGCTATGTTTACTTTTAAAATAAAATATACTGAGGTCGATATTCAAAGACTAGATAGCAGCCGCTAAATATCCAGTTATATTTAGTGGCTGCTAGAAAGCTGGATAAATCATTTATCTGGCTATCTGGTTAGCCGGACAAGTTGTGGGCGGGCAGTGGGTGGATTGGGGCGGTGCTACTTAGCCGGATAAGCTATCTGGCTAAGTAGTAATATTCAGCCTTAGACAGATAAGACTTTTCTCTCTTACGTAGTGATTTGTCTGAGAATATTCAGCAGCATAGCCATGCTGCTGAATATTCCATCTAAGGGCCTCATTTACTAAGCATTTTTCCCATAGACACAGAATGGGAGAAAAGCCTTAGTAAACGTCTATCTGGCTAACTTAGCTGAATGGCTAGCTTTTCAATCTTGACCCTACTAGGTATAGGGACTTTTGATTTCAGATTTTATTTTTCCTGGGAATTTCAATGTTATAACAAAAAAAAATATATATCAGTAGGAATAATGACTTTTCCACTGATTTTTCTCTTGTTTTGTTATAGCAGTCATTTTTCCAGAGATTATTTTTGTTAGAATTTTGAAATTCCCAGGAAAAATAAAATAAAAACCAAAAGTGAAGATCCCTAACTGTGTAGTAAAAATGTGTTAAAATAAATTATCCTAATTAATATCAGTGGAACCAAATCCCTGGGTCCTGGGAGAAACAAGCTTCATTAAATTGTGTTGGGTTTGTGGCATATTGTGGTTTGTGGCATATTGGGCTTGTGGTTTGTGGCATATTGTGGCATATTGGGTTTGTGGCATATTGTGGACTCTTGGTCGAAGTGGCGATGACTCCTCCCACGGGGAGGGGCCCCGTGGGGAACCACAACGATTGGCTAGACTCAGTAAGTAGACGCTGAGGGAAGAAAGCTTTATTGTACTGCTGTTGTAAGTTGAATCTTGCTTCAAGGAAGGGATAGTACTGTAGGCCAGCGATATAACAGTAAGCTCAGACAGTCTCTATAGAAGATGGTCTCACCCAGATGTAGCAAGGTTTGGTAGTGTTCTGCAGCACGGGATAAGCCGAACCTGTAGGATGGAATAAGGAGAGCTGGAGCATAGCGATACTCACAGCATGGTAGTGCTGGTAACTTCCTTGGTAGTAGGATGGAGAGAAGGACCTGGGGTCCGCGGTACAGGATACCCTGAGCAGGATAGGCCCTCGAGGAGCGAGTACCTAGGAGCGCCGAGGGATCCTGAAAGAAAGTAGATAGGACCCCCGAGGAGCGGGAGTCCTTAGTTTAGGTAGTTGAACCCCGAAGGGCAGGTAGAAGCGAGAGGCCCCTGAGGAGCGGGTACCCAGAGTTTCCGTAGGAGCCAGATACCCCGGAGGGTAGCGAGGAATCCAAGCGAGCAGCTTAGAAGCAATCAGAGTAGCAAAACCGAAGTCCTTACTAACTCGTATTGGAGCGGAGCAAAGGTTTAAATACCCGGAGATACTGGCGTCATGCGGTGGGGATGCACCCGAGGTTCCCGCCATGGCGTATTCAAAAGCGTAGGCGGCATGCATGCCTAGGAGGCCTCAGGAAGAAGCATGGTGGACGGGGATGCCCATGCTGTATCGGAGAAGCCGAGGGTTTTGGCAATCAGCACCGGAGGCAGCCATCCTTCCCAGGGAGGAGGAAAAGGGTAGAAGAGAGGTGAGGCAGAGCGGTCGCAGCCGTCTGCGACTGACGGACGCAACAATAAGAATTTGTATGTCCTATTTCCATTTAGTGAACAGAACATTAACTCATTGGGGGGGATACTGTTGCCATATTGTGCAACATGATTTAGCTTAATGATACGACAAAAAGATTGCAACAGCAACAGTGCAGATCTACAAGATTCCAGGATTTCCCAAAATTTTCTGTTTGCTACATTTGTCTGCAACAGCTTCAGATCTGGATGTCAAACGTGCTCTATTCCAGCAGTATTTCTAGGAAGGAAATATCCTTTCAGTTGTTAAGGATGGTTTTTAAGGCCAGGGATGCCAAGGATAGTAAAATATCTATCAATTTATTATTACAGGCAGAAATAGTTTCTGTAATTGCAGTCGATTTCCAAGTAATTTGAAATGAAAGCTCGTATTGTATAGTCAGTGAATTCTGAAAGATGAATTTTCAAAAGTTGTGTTCATACAAACCAGCATAAACATGCATGTCAAACATGCACATGGAAGTAAAGGTACCCAACTAAATTAGTGCGCATAAAAAAAGGGGACAGGCCAGAGGCAACCCGGAGCAGAGCCGACCTTTACCTGTGTAAGTTCCTGTTTTATAAGAAATGTATGCACTTAGATTTGGCAGTTTACTTGCGTATATTTACCCCTGCTCTATATTTGGAGTAAGTGATAGTTTACCATCTTGAAAGTGAAATACTGACTGGTTGGGGGGGGGGTCTCAGTAAAATGGGGGGAGTTGAGGCTGAAGAGCCAGAAGGGACTCCTTATCCAGCAGATGGATTGGACGAACTGGTAAACCAATTTGTAAACTGGTAATTTCATTGCCGCACGTGTTTTAGAAAATCTGACTTACACATGTAAAACCTGACTTACATGAGGGTAAATCACGCAGGTAAAATCTGCACGGTATATTTTTCAAGTTGGATGTAAAAATATGCGGGTATAGCAGTTGCATGCGCCATTTAACCAGATAAGTTCCGATTTTTCTGGCTAAGTAGTGGCTTTGCTGCAACATAGCTAGCTAATGGGCCGATACAGTACAGTGCGCTCCACTGGAGCGCTCTGTTAGCCCGAGTTTGGATGCGTGTTTTCGATACGCTAGCTTTACCCTTATACAGTAAGGGGTAATAGCGTGTCGAAAATGCATGTCCAACCCTCCGAAATTAATAGCGCCCGCAACATGCAAATGCATGTTGATAGCCTTATTAGTTATTTCCGCACAATTCAGAAAGTAAAATGTGCGGCCAAGCCGCACATTTTACTTTCAGAAATTAACGCCTGCCCAAAGGCAGCGTGTGCTCCTACCATGTGACAGGGGCTGACCAATGGCACCGGTAGCCCCTGTGACATAGTAGGTCAAAGGCTATCGGCGCCATTTTGATTACTGGCAGCTGTCAGCCCAAGTGCAGGGGATGGCTCCCGGACCCCCCGCTGGACCACGAGGGAGTTTTGGTAAGTCGTGGGGGGTTTGTTTAAATTGGCTCCTTTAGGCGGCCAAATAATTCGGCGGAGATGCGTTGTATTCGTGGGGAATCGCGATACGTTTCGCTTCCCCCACGAATACAACGAATAGAGCCCTATACGTTGCGGATTTCCAATTCTTAGGGAACGAATGCACACCCCTACAATAAAATTCAACATCTGAATGAGAGATGTGTATACTGGAACCCGTAGTGACTTGCTCAAAAAAAATAGCCCATTGCGTAGGTTCCATATCAACCTCTAAATCCTTTTCCCACACCTTTTCTAACTCTCTGCAACCCCCAGTAAGTGCATTCTGAAAACATTGATGGAGCCCCAGAGAAACTCTAGATGTTAGAATATTATCATAAGTTGTAATAAAAAAAAAAAAAATTTATCTCCCAGTGAATGTATATCAGTTTTCCCTACTGATATACTTTGTTTGAATTGAAACCATTTAAATCTTTGAAAACTTGCTGAGTTAAAATTCATCATTTTTTCTTGGAATATCATAAACTGTTTCCCACTTAATATCTGACCCAATATCCATATGCCATGTCTCTGCAACTCAAGTCTATTAATGCAAGAATTATTAATTTTAAACCTTGAGTTGCACTATAGAATCATTTTGGTAGTGTTTTTCTATTTAATTGTCAATGAATTACCCAGTTTCAGAAATGCTCTACACTACATTTCCCTTAAGATTTTTAGGCGCCTTCCCTGGAATATGACAGAGAGAAGAGTAAAGACGAGTTTCCTTTTGAACTCCAGCCATTGAAGTTTGCTCTCCATCTTTAAATTTGAAGCCATATTCCACCTTTTTGCAAGATATATGCATTGTGATAGAAAAGAAACTTTGGGAAGTTGACTCTGCTTTTCTTTGTTCATTTTGAGTTTCCAGAGGGCTATACATGGAGGGGGTTTTTTTTCCAGATGAATTCAGAATGCATGCAATTCACAAAGTTACCTTGGAAAAAGTGTGAAATGTGGGCATCCTACTTAGTAAAGAATATATAATAGACATTTTAAAAGCCTCAAGTCTTCCTCACCATGATAAGTATATTGGTGAGGACTTCAAAGCAAAAGTAAATCCATTATGATATAACATTCCCAAGATGTTTAACCTTTGTTGTTTCTGTTGAAATGAATATGCATCTAAAATAGCTGGTGTACAATGATTACCGTATTTAGGGGGAGAACAAATTTTAAGCAAATGATTGTGTGATCTACCAGATTTGAAAATAAGGCAGTAACGTCTAATAATTTAAGAATGGAGACATCTAGCTCAGATAAGTATATTGTCCTCATACATGGATAATTTGCTTTCAGTCTCATTAACACTGAATCCATTAATTGCTTTAGTTCAGGGCTACCCAAACCTGTGCTGGGTTCACCACAGCCAGTCTGGTTTTCAGGATGTCTATCATGAATATGCATGAGATAAATTTGCATATCATGAACACTCAGTGCATGCACATTCAATAATGGATATCCTGAAAACCCGACTGGCTGTGGTGTCCCCAGGACAGTTTTGGGAAGCTCTGCTTTAGGTCCAGTAGAATTGCTAAAGGTTCTAGTGCTAAATTAAATAAAAGTGAAGAGGGGAAATCCGTGTCTAGTTCTTCTACCCAGAACAAAGGAATCTGAAAGAATATTATTCACGCACATATTGGGGCAGATTTTCTAACCTGCGCGCGCAGGGTACATTTGTGCGCGCTACCCAGCACGCACAAATGTACACCCAATTTTATAACCCGCGCATGTTATAAAATCCAGGGTCGGAGTGCGCAAGGGGGTGCACACTTGTGCACCTTGCGTGCACCAAGCCCTAGGGGAGCCCCGATGGCTTTCCCCGTTCCCTCAAAGGGCCGCTCTGAAATCAGCGTGGACTCGGAGGGAACTTTCCTTCCGCTCCCCCCCCCACCTTCCCCTATCTTACCCACCCCAGCCCTATCTAAATCCCCCCCCCCCCACCACCTTGTTTTCAATAGTTACGCCTGCCGGTGCACCATCCCCCGGCACAGTCGCTGTGCTGGAGGCCTCTGCCCTGCCCCCGGACTGCCTCCGGACCTGCGCCCCGCCCCTTTTTCAAAGCCCTGGGACATACGTGCGTCCCGGGGCTTGTGTGCACCGCCGAGCCTATGCAAAACAAGCTCGGCGCGCGCAGGAGGGTTTTTAAAGATTTTCCAAAGCTAAACCAAGATAAATTCAACTGTTTAAATTAATAGAATGCCTTTTCAGCATCTAATAAAATTACTATAGCTGGATCCTTCAATTCTTTAGGTTTCAACAAGTTATTATATAATAATCTTGCATTAACTTTGGCTTAATAACTATTTTAAAAACCTGCCTGTTCATGTAGATTAATTATCCTATGACTTTGCTTAATCTTTGGGCCAATATCTTAACTTAAATTCTGCAGTCTGCATTTATTAATGATCTAGGCTTGTTTGAGTTAAGCAGTAGGGTCTTTACCTGGCTTCCCCATTATTTATTTATTTATTTATTTATTTATTTATTTATTTATTTAAACATTTTTGTATACCGAACATATTGTGTACACTTCAAGTCGGTTTACAATAAAACAACAGACTGTCTTTAACGACATGTCTTAAAAACAAAATAAAATATTATAAAAGATGAAACAATCTCAACTAAAAATGAAACCCTATAAATAATAACATTAAATTATACAGTAATCAGTTAAAATAGTAAAATACATACAAATCATTCGATATCAAACTAGTAATAGGGTTAAAAAATAAAATAAAATCTAGTAGCTATATTTTAATACCATTATTATAACAATAAAATTGGAGATCAGGGAGGAGGAGGGAAGTAGAGGATAGAAGAGAGATTTTGTGATCTTGGAGGCTGGGGTTGGGATCCAGAGAGAGGAGGTGTCCCTCCCCTGGCTCCAGCCACCTCTCCCTTTCCTATGTCCTCACTCCTTCTTCCCACCCTGATCCTCTTTCCTTTCCTATCTACCCCCAATCTTATTTTTTTTCTCCCATCCTGCCCCCATTCCAGGTGTGCACACATGACCACCCCTACCCTCCTAGCTCCCTCCCCCCCCTCCCCCCCACAGTTTTCTATTTTTCTCACAGGACAAGCAGGATGGTAGTCCTCACAAATGGGTGACATCGAGGATGGAGCCCACCACGGAAAACTTCTGTCAAAGTTTAAACAGAACTTTGACTGGCCCCTACTGGGCATGCCCAGCAAGGCACTGACCCTGCAGCCAGCAGGGGTCTCCCTTCAGTCTTCTTTTTTCCGCGCAGCAGTTGCCACGCGGTGAAAGGAGCTCTCTAACCACGTTCCTGACAGGAATTTGGAAATTAATTTCCTAAGAAAATTTGCCCCTCAGGGGTCTCCCTTCGACAAATTTTTAGTCATCTTACGGAACCCGGTAAGTTTTTTTGCCTTTTCCATCGACTACTGTCGATTTTGGCCCTCGAGGCCTGTTGGCACTTACCGATCCCCAGCCTAAATTTTGGCTTCCAGCCATGGCAACGGGGTTCCGTCGTTGTCCGGATTGTACCCGGACTATGTCCATCACAGACCCCCACAGGGTTTGTGTAATGTGTTTGGGTAGTGAGCATGATGTCCTGACTTGCACCAAATGTGCCTTAATGACACCCAAAGGTCGCAAAGCCAGGATGGAGAAGATGGGGCTCCTCTTCCATGCACCCACCCCAACGCCATCGATAGCATCGACGTCCTCGGAACCGGCACCGTCGAAGTTGTACCACCACCGTCAACCCTCTGGTGACCGTCCGCCATCGATCGCTTCTCGGCCGTCGACTCCTGTCCCTTCCCCGGATGGGCGAGGGGATCGGAAAGAAAAGCATCGCCATCAACGGCACAAGTCTCGGCCTGTCGAGGATCCACAGCCATCGACCTCCGCTCAAGCCGAGCCACCGACAAAGAAGCCGCGAACAGACCGGACACCCTCCACGTCTCGTTCGCCGGCATCGAGGAAACCCTCACCCTCTCGGGGTGTGGGGGCCGTGATCCCACCGGTTACGGTGGTCCCTCCGGCCCTGCCTCAGCCTCCCTCTCCCGTCGAGCCGGGTATGGTTACCCCTGGTCTCCGGGCAGAACTGGACCGGCTGGTCCAGGAGGCCATCGAGAAAGCGATGAAGAAATTACAACCTCCATCGGCACCGTCTCCGGCACCGGTTCCAGTGCCGCCCCCGGCGCCGATGCCGGCACCGGCTTCGCCACCGAGGAGGGAACCGTCCACCGAGCCGTTGGTGCAAGCGCTAGCACCGCTACTGAGCTGCATGGAGGCACTCATGACGGCCCTTCCATCGGTGATTCCAGTGCCATCGACAACACCACCGTCTCCGACTGGTTTCTCATCAGCAGGAGAAACACCGTTTCGACTTCCCCCTTCCGGGGTAGTTCCATCGGTACCTTCTGGTATTTCTCCACCGATTTATCCTTCGGCTCCATCGATTCCGCGCCAGGCACCGATTCCATCGGCAGCACCGAAGCCATCGATGCCATTTCTGGTTCCACCTACCGCACCGATTCCACCTCGGTTTCCATCGATGCCTTCAGAGCCTCAGCCAGGTCCATCAGGGCTACAAGCCCCACATGATCCCTACGATACCTGGGGTGATGATGATGATACCTCTTCTGACACAGATTTGCCTTCGCCACCTTCTCCTACAGAGAGTAGAAAAAGATCTCCTCCTGAGGATCTATCTTTCATTAATTTTGTGAAAGAGATGTCAGAAGTTGTACCTTTTCAACTACAATCTGAAGCTGATGACAGACACCAGATGATGGAACTGCTTCAATTTCTGGATGCTCCAAAAATCATCGCTTCTATTCCTATTCACCAGGTGTTTTTGGATCTGCTCAAGAAAAACTGGGAATCTCCTTCCTCTGTTTCCCCAGTCAACAAGAAGGCTGACTCCACATACCTTGTCCAGTCAGCACCAGGTTTTCAAAAGCCTCAACTGGATCATCGCTCTGTTGTGGTTGAGTCCGCACAAAAGAAGGCCAAGCGTCTGAAACCACATTCTTCTACTCCACCTACCAAGGACAATAAATTCCTGGATAGTGTGGGACGAAAGGTATATCATGGAGCTATGTTGATTTCATGCATAGCTGCATATCAACTTTACATTACTCAGTACAACAGAGCCATCCTTAAGCAGATGCAAGACTATGCTGACACATTACCAGACCAATACCAGCCGCAGCTTCAAGCCCTTCTTCACAAAGGATTTGAGGCAGGGAAGCATGACATCAGAACTGCCTATGACATATTCGATGCTTCCACGAAGGTTTCAGCCACAGCCATCTCAGCCAGACGTTGGGCTTGGTTAAAATCCTCCAACCTTCGTCCAGAGGTCCAAGATCGTCTTGCTGATTTACCCTGCTTAGGCGACAATTTGTTTGGAGAGCAAATTCAACAGATTGTGGCGGAGTTAAAAGACCACCATGAGACGTTGAAACAACTCTCATCTGTCCCGCCTGAGGTGTCCTCCAAGCAACCACCAAAGAAGGACTCTAAGAAGTCGTTCTTTCGACCACGTCGCTACTTTCCTCCATCAGCTAGGGCTCGTCCTGCACGGTCCTCCAGCAGACCTCAGCCTCGTCAGCCGAGAAAGCAAAGACCTACTGTAGCCCCACCTCCTGGGCCTACGGCGGGCCTTTGACTTCCCTGTACTGAGCACATGCCAAATCCCTCTTCCACACATCCCTGTGGGAGGTCGTCTGTACCACTTTTTACACCGTTGGAAACAGCTCACCTCAGATCAGTGGGTGCTAGCAATTATCGCACAGGGTTACCACCTCAACTTCATAACTCTTCCGCCAGACTCCCCGCCCCTTCAGGCATGGAGTCTAACCAGCCATTTGACTCAATTACAACAAGAAGTATCCCTTCTTCTACAATCAAATGCTATAGAACCCGTCCCTCCTTGTCAACAAGGGAAAGGATTCTATTCCAGATACTTCCTCATACCAAAGAAATCAGGGGGACTACGTCCAATTCTGGACCTTCGAGCCCTCAACAAGTATCTGCAAAAAGAAAAGTTCAAGATGGTAACCCTGGGCGCCTTGCTCCCTCTCTTATGAAAGGGGGATTGGCTGTGCTCTCTCGACCTCAAGGACGCTTATACCCACATTGCGATAACACAATCTCATCGCAAGTATCTGCGTTTTCTGATAGGCCACGACCATTATCAATACCGGGTACTACCTTTCGGGCTGGCATCTGCTCCAAGGGTCTTTACCAAATGTCTCGTAGTGGTAGCAGCATTCCTCAGGAAGGAAGGTGTCCACGTCTACCCCTATCTGGACGATTGGCTAATCAGGGCCTCCACCCCTCAACTTGCTCAATCCTCCCTGAAGTTGACAATTCACACACTCCTTTCCTTGGGGTTTCTTGTCAATTACGAGAAATCTTGCTTAGTCCCATCTCAAACCTTATCCTTCATTGGAGCAGACTTGGACACCTTACAGGCAAAAGCCTACCTTCCACTTCAACGAGTTCAAACGCTCATGTCCCTAGCTCGCCAGCTCCAGTCTCAACACACTGCCACAGCTCGCCAATTCCTCATCCTCCTAGGACACATGGCATCTTCGGTTCAAGTCACTCCCTTGACCCGACTAGCCATGAGAGTAACACAATGGACTCTACGACACCAATGGATTCAGGCTTATCAGCCTCTGTCCTCCATTGTCACAGTTACACAAGCGCTACGCCTGTCTTTAACCTGGTGGACAACTCAAGTCAACCTCCTTCAAGGCTTACCCTTTCTCCTACCAGATCCACAGGTAATCCTAACCACCGATGCTTCCCACATCGGTTGGGGGGCCCATGTGGACGAATTGCAAACCCAAGGGTTATGGTCACCAGAGGAAGCCGAACACCAGATAAATTTCTTGGAACTTCGAGCAATCCGCTACGCGCTCAGAACTTTCAAAGATCATCTATCAAATCAGATGATCTTAATCCAGACAGACAACCAAGTGGCCATGTGGTACATAAACAAGCAGGGAGGCACAGGCTCCTTCCTTCTGTGTCAGAAAGCTGCGCAGATTTGGGCAGAAGCCCTCTCCCATTCCATGTACCTCAAGGCCACTTACTTGCCGGGAGTAGACAATGTATTGGCAGACCAGCTGAGCCGTGTCTTCAAGCCACACGAGTGGTCACTCGATCCTCTGGTAGTGACCTCTCTGTTTCACAAGTGGGGTTTTCCCCGCATAGACCTCTTTGCGTCCCCTCAGAACCACAAAGTGGACGATTACTGCTCTCTCATTCGGAGCCAACACTCTCAGCCGAGGGATGCCTTCTCCCTCAAGTGGACGACAGGTCTGCTTTATGCATTCCCTCCACTTCCTCTTCTGTCAAGGACTCTCGTGAAGCTACGCCAGGACAGGGGAACCATGATCCTGATAGCACCCCACTGGCCACGCCAAGTGTGGTTTCCCATACTCCAGGATCTCTCCATCCGCAGGCACATCCCTCTGGGAACGGATCCGCATCTGCTCACTCAAAACGACGGATGCCTCCTCCATCCCAACCTCCAAGCCTTGTCCCTGACGGCATGGATGTTGAAAGGTTAGTCCTTCAGCCTTTTAACCTTTCGGATTCGGTTTCTCGTGTCCTGATAGCTTCACGAAAGCCCTCCACCAGAAGATCCTATTCATATAAATGGAAAAGGTACACATCATGGTGCACTTCTCAGTCCCTTGATCCCCTTTCCTGTCCAATCTCTAAGTTCTTGGACTATTTATGGCACCTATCAGAATCCGGTCTAAAGACCTCTTCCATTAGGATGCATGTCAGTGCGGTAGCCGCCTTCCATAAAGGTATAGAGGGTGTCCCTATTTCAGTACAACCCCTGGTGACACGCTTCCTTAAAGGCTTGCTCCATCTGAAACCACCCTTACGTCCTCCGGCCCCATCTTGGGACCTTAATCTGGTTCTTGGTCGTCTAATGAAACCACCTTTCGAACCTCTGCACTCCTGTGAATTGAAGTATCTCACATGGAAAGTATTATTCCTGTTGGCCATTACTTCAGCTCGCAGGGTTAGTGAGTTACAGGCCTTAGTCACCTATCCGCCTTACACTAAACTCCTGCAAGACAGGGCGGTACTCCGCACTCACCCTAAATTTTTACCTAAGGTAGTTTCTGAATTTCATATCAATCAATCCATCATACTACCTATCTTTTTTCCCAGGCCCCATTCCAACTCTGGGGAACAGACTCTGCATACCCTAGACTGTAAACGGGCTCTAGCTTTTTACCTAGACCGTACAGTTGCTCACAGGAAGAGCACTCAACTGTTTGTCTCCTTCCATCCTAACAAGTTAGGACAACCTGTGGGTAAGCAGGCTCTTTCCTCCTGTATGGCGGACTGCATTTCTTTTTGCTATCAGCAAGCTGGCATTCCTTTTCAAGACCGTGTAAAAGCACACTCTGTGAGGGCCATGGCGACTTCGGTAGCACACCTTCAATCGGTGCCGCTTCCTGACATCTGTAAAGCTGCAACCTGGAGTTCCCTCCATACCTTTGCAGCCCACTATTGTTTGGACAAAGCGGGAAGACAAGACTCCATCTTCGGCCAATCTGTCTTGCGTAACCTTTTTCCAACATGATGTACCAACACCCTTCCACCTTCCCGGTAGGGTGCGGATGCCCTTTCCCAAATTCCACCCCAGTTGTTGTGCCTGTTGCACGCCGTTGGGTGCATTTGGTGCCAGTCAGGACATCCTCAGCTCGGTACTCACCCATTTGTGAGGACTACCATCCTGCTTGTCCTGTGAGAAAGCAAATGTTGCTTACCTGATGTAACAGGTGTTCTCACAGGACAGCAGGATGTTAGTCCTCACGAAACCCGCCCGCCACCCCGCGGTGTTGGGTTCGTTTTATTTTTACTTTTTAGGCACTGCCTGTAGCTTTGAAATCAGACTGAAGGGAGACCCCTGCTGGCTGCAGGGTCAGTGCCTTGCTGGGCATGCCCAGTAGGGGCCAGTCAAAGTTCTGTTTAAACTTTGACAGAAGTTTTCCGTGGTGGGCTCCATCCTCGATGTCACCCATTTGTGAGGACTAACATCCTGCTGTCCTGTGAGAACACCTGTTACATCAGGTAAGCAACATTTGCTATCTGCCACTCATCCCTTGTTTCCCATAGTTTCCACCTGCCTGTCCTGGGGGGGAGGAGGAGGGGGGGATTGGCAGCACTTTGAGCTGCATCCTCTTCCTCTGCCACCTAGGGTCCAGCTGCCGCTTTGAACCGCATGGGGCACGGTTCAAAGCAGCAGTCAGGCTCTGGGTGGCAGAGGAAGAAGACACGGCCATATGTGCTGCAGCCCTCCTCCTATTCTTCTTCCTGATGCCAAAGCACTGTGAGAAGGGGGGCCCGCATAGAAGAGAGTTGAATGTGCTGTAGGACACCATTTGCCTTCACAGCCGGGCTCTGCCCCCTGGTCCTTCTGCTATGAGTCCATGGGGACTGGTGAATTCTGTGGGAAGGAATGGATTTTGCGGAATTACTGGAAATCAGGGGCCTGACTATATTGATAGCCTCAGCAACGGTACCCTCAGCTTCATTCTGGAATTACATCTTGATACGGTTTTTGAAGTTTAGGAGTCAGCTTGTCCCAATGATTTACAAGGAGTTAGATTTAATGGCTTACTGAATTTCCTTCTTTGTACAATATTTGCTTTTTTATTCAGATTTAACTGGAACCAGTGTAATGTATTAAATGCATTAATGTGTTCAATATTACATATAATTTCTGATAGATACTAATTGGAGAAGTAATCAAATTATTGGGCAACCTTATTATCCTTTATAAAGTATCACATGATGATCGTCCAGCTTGAATTTGGTCCTTATGCCTTTTAAATATTACATTAACATGTGACTACTTTTATTACTCGCAATAATACCTAGCTTTCTGTAAGTAAATATATATGCCTGCTTCTTGACTACGAATGGTAGTATATTTGTATTTCAGTTGAAGTTGCAACAATAAAGTGTTATCTTTCCTGTTGATCTGCTTCTCTGTGTTGGATTTGTTTTTCTAAATTATGAAGTTCTTGATTCCTTAGTTTATTCTTTCCAGCACTGATATTTATTAGGGTGATGATTCAGAGGAGCTGAAGCAAATCATGGTGAACCAGAAAGATATAACAGAGTAAACTGTCAAACTAAAGAGTGACAAATCACCAGGACTGGCTGGTATACACTCCATATTTCTGAAAGAACTAAAAAATATGAAACTGCAGACTTATTGCTAGTAACTTCTAACTTCTCATTCCAATCAGCATAGCATCTGAGAATTGGAGGGTGGCCAATATAACTCCCATTTTAAACAGGGTTGCAGTGGTAATCTGGG
Organism: Rhinatrema bivittatum; assembly: GCF_901001135.1. Taxonomy (NCBI): domain Eukaryota; kingdom Metazoa; phylum Chordata; class Amphibia; order Gymnophiona; family Rhinatrematidae; genus Rhinatrema; species Rhinatrema bivittatum. The sequence continues at coordinate 221,452,827 of NC_042615.1, read as the reverse complement.
AAATTACAGACTAGTGAGTTTGACATTTGGTACTGATCAAAGTGTTAGAAGCTATTCTGCAGGGTAACCTGCACAGAGCAATAGTTACCTTAAGAATATTTTAAAAAAGAGTACTGGGTAAACTGGATGGACCACGTGGGTCTTTTTCTGTTGGCATTGATGGCCATCTAGGTAGAAAGAGATCAATAGACCCGAACCATCATAGATTTAGCAAAGGGAAGTATTGTCTTACAAACCTGTTAGATTTGTTTGAACGGGTTAATAAAAAATGTGGACAAGGGTAAGTCAGTTAATAAGGTGTATCTGGATTTTCAAAAGGTGCTTGACAAAGTCCCTCATGAAATGTTTATCAGGAAATTAGTCATGGATTGATAACAGGCTAAAATATAGGAAACAGAGTAGGACTGACTGGTCATTTTTCTCAATGGAGAAATGTAATTAGTGGAGTTCCCCAGGTATCTGTTCTGTAACCTGTGCTTTTAAATTATATTTATGAGTGATCTGGAAAAGGGTGTGATGAGTGAGGTTATCAGATTTGCAGTCGACACAAAAATATTTATAGACATTAGATATTCTGCCTCTTACCAAGAATGGCTTCAAGACGGATTGCAATCAATTAAAAACAGATTAATTGTAATTAAAATAATTTACAGTAATGTTCAGATTTATAGTAAAATAGCATTTGGAATCCAGGATCTTCAAGTCTTTAACTGGAAATACAGGAAAAAGAAAAGGGGAGAGTGATCTGTGCGGGTTAGACTTGATTGAAAAGCCATGCCTTAGCTTTTACTGGGACAAGTTGTAGGATTAGAGGTACCTTGTTTCAATCAAAGCCACCTATTTCAATGGATTAAATGCGTGTACTCTTCCTATCTATTTAAAAAAATATATGCATACATATTTTACATGTAAAAGTAAAGTAGGACTTACCTTGTGTAAGTTTGCCAATTTTAAAACATTTGCGCACACATGAAATTACCCATTTTCCTAATTAGTCCACTTTGGCCAGTCCTCTGAGTCATCGAGACCTTCCGGGTTCTTCAGCCTGAGCTCCCCCTAGTTTACTCAAACCTCCCACCCAATCCGTACTACACAAGCATATTTAATGTCAGTTAAAGGTAATTAGCAGGTATAAAAATATGCAAGCAAATTGGCAGATATACACGTCTTTTAAAATTGCTACTTGCATGCATGTTTGCCCTGCTCAGGAATGCCTCTAGACTGCGCCTTTTTTATGTGCATATAGGTATGCACAAAAGTGATAATACGCGTGTATTTTCAACTTTTATAAAATACAGATTACGCGAGTATAAGCTAAGCATGAATTTGCTAATTTTTATGTGCGTAAAGTTTTGAAAATTCATTTTTTAGTATTAGTGCCAAATCAGATTACACTGGAAGACTTTCACTCTCCCAGTGTAAAGTTAAAGAACATCAACAGATATTATAATACTGTAGATCTCTGCCTGAACTACTGAAGGCATAAATATTTCAAATATCAAGAAATAGTCTCCTATAATATGTTTGAGGACAGAAGAAAAACATCTAAACTATCTGTAGGATAAAGCTCTCCCTTCTTCATAATTGAATTGATTACATTTAGAGATTTATTATGTTAAACTTCACGTTTAGACTGGCTATCCAACACCAAATTTAGCAGTGAATTGACGTCCCCTTCTATAAAAATAGGTATATCTGCAATAAAGAAATCTAGTTTGCCAAACTTTGAAAGAATTCACGGGAAACCACTGTTAGAGCATATATACTTTCAAAAAGTATCTTTTTCCTTACCCAGAGTTATGTCATCTGTAATCCACCTCCCTCCAGTATTCAATGTTTGAGAAATCAGTTTAAGGTTTGAGGATTACATAAACAAGATAGCCATTTAGTTTTCTCCATTGCTGATGAAAACCCACATTTCTTGACTCTCCTGTCTTCAACTTTAGCGATTCCTTATAAAAGAGATGTTTCTTGTTTTAATATTTTTAACATGAGGCGTATTATTCCTGCTTTGCCGATTGTTGCCAGCAGGTTTAAGCTGACCTAATTGGGGGTCAGCTAGCAGGGTGTTAAACCCCTATATTCAATAGCATTCAATCTCTGCCAAAAGGCCACCCTCAACTCATAGCTCAGAACCCTATTTAACACTACACGATCTTAGTCAAAAGGCTGAAAGCAATCTTGAAACATTATTAATATCATTTAAAATCTTTTTTGATTGATTGGGTGATTCATTTCATTCACATTCAGAATCCTCTCTTAATTTAGATGCAGGCATCATTCTGACATAAGCTAATGATTCTTCATTTTTATGCATCCTTGTTTAAATCAAATTTTATCCCAGATGATTAAAACTCAAGTCCATACAACATTGTTCTATCAGTAAACAACATACACCAAATCTTTTGTGATTTCTGTAGTTGAATCCTCCCAGAACAAACTATTAACTAAAATTACCCTAAAACAAAAATCTAGACCCATGAATTGCATTCAGAAGACCTGTAAGATGAATCTGCTATTCAACCTTTTGCTTCATTTCCTAAGAAATTTCTGTAAACCATCACACATTGCAAATAAACCAGCGGAATGGTGATCTTATTTTCAAAATAAAATTCACTTTTATAGGGACTTAAAGATATGAATTTATAATCTGCAACTGTGTTGGTTGACCCTCATCGGTTGCTTGTAGAATGAAACGTAAATATAAAATTGGAACATTGGTTCATAAGCTTTTGGCCTTTGAATCTACTTCCTGGGCCAGTGTGATGCTTTGGATATATAGCCCGACAAGAGCTTTGCGATCCTTGCAGAGGGGACTATTGGATATTCCGACAATGCCTCATGGTCATCTAGTTGAGACGAGGGGATGACATTTTCTGTCTCTGCTCCAACTTTCTGGAGTTCATTGCTACAGGACTTGCATCTTGAGCTTTGTCATAAAACATGGCAAAGAATATATGACTCTCAAAACGCTGCAGCATCTGAGGACAATTCTTTTCTCGGCAAACATTAAAGCTTATCGCTGAGGTCTTTTCCCTCTGAGTTTAACCACCAGTCACACTCCTTCCATCTATTTGTGGACCTATGCTGCTGCTTCAGACCAGTGATATTTAGCTCCTGCTTCAGATAAGTACCTATGAAGTTTTATTTGCATATTTCTAAAGATCAAAAAAAGTTACAAGGGTATTTCACCTGTACCTTAAAATCATTATGAGGAATGATATTCTTTTGAGATGAGCCATTTTTTGAATGACCGATGGTTAGACATTAACGTTCATTGTGATATTAGTCATTCAAAACTAATAATGCAGTCCTTGAACATATTTGATGGTCATTCGTTCTCAAGAAGTCAAATTCTGGGTTTTTCTACATTTTATGGCAAGTAAAGTAGGATTCATTTATTGTTCAGTTTATTCTACTTTGGGTTGATTGTTTATTGTGTTGATAAAACTTTCAAAAGCATGCTAAAACATATTTGTTCAGGCTGACTTTTTATTAGAGATGGGTTCTCAGGAACTTGAGTTTTGCATTTTGTGATTGATGTGACTAACCTTTGTTGTTTTATCTTGTTTATGTCTTTTTATTTTATTATGTATGTATGTTTTGTTAGCTGTATATAGCCTTGGCACAGGCAGCATACAAGTCTGCTAAATAAATAAATACAGTGCTTGGTAATTCCTCATTAATAGGAAATAATTGCATTTTAGAACAGAGTTTCCCAGACCTGTTCTGGGTACTCCACATCCACAATGAATATGCATGTGATAAATTTGAATACCCTGCTTCTCCAGTGCATGCATATGTATCTCATGCATATTTATTGTGGATTTCCAAAAAAGCCAACTAACTTTGGAGTCTACAGAACACGTTTGGGAAGTTGTGCTTTTAGAAAAAAGGCACAGATCTTTTTCTCACAGATCATGAACTGGGGAAGTGTTTCTGTAAATTCTCATTTTTAGTGCCACCAGTTGATTGTATAATTCTTTCCCTTTAGAAAGTAGCAATGAAAATATATTCTACATCAAACGATCAAGCATTATCATAGGTTCCAATTCTGTGGGTGCTTGAGCATCCCCGCTGTTGAGCAGATTCCTTCACTCTGTCCATAAAAGGGTAGATTGTATTAAGTTTAGTACCCCCAATTGTTTTGAAACATTGGCTTCTCTGAACATTATTGTATTGTACATGAATGGCATTTAGTTTAAATAGATGTTACCTTCTTAACATAGCTTCTGACATAGCACCCTTAGCTTGAGCATGCATGTCACAGTTTATTTTTTATGTCACCTGTCACTTAAAAATCAACTTGTGTTCCTTGGGCAGGTAACTAGCTGGTCAGCTTTAGTTTTGCTTATAAGTCACTATGAGGCCTATTTATTAAAGTGTGTTAAAAATGCACTATTTCTCTCCCCCCTCTTAGTAAATATAGGATTTACTAAAGGGTATTAAGCCCTTAATGAATCTTGTGTTTGCACTAACAGGCTTTATTGTAGTAGTAACATCCTCATATTACCATCCCCCCCCCCCCCCCCCCCCACCGGGCTCTGGAGGAAATTGAGGCAGCTAATTCCACTGTAATCCCCAAAAACAATTTATTCCAGGCTAGCTGCCCCATTGTGCTCCGGGGATGGCGGGACCAAAAGAAGTGGCCTGCTGATGACCATTGGGAAAGTTAACCTCACTTCATGAGGTGTAGTAAACATTCTGAGGCTTATCACGATCTGCATTCAGCCATTTTTTCAACTTTTTATATATATTTATATTTACTCTTCAAGTATATTTGATATTTATAACTTTAGTTGTAAACCTCTTTGCTATTATGGAATTGCAGTTAAGAAAATAAAAAAAACCCACTTGCTATAGCAATGGATTTTACATACAGAAAAAAAACCCACATTAAGCAATATAGAAGCAAACTGTGCAAATCCAATTAAGTCTCCAATTTTACATGGAGAAATAGAAGGGAGAATTCCATTCAGAAAAAGAGAGAAGTTTTATCCAAAAAGATTATTAAAAAGTTCAAGAAAAGAAAGGTGAAGAAATGCTAAATTAAACAGTTAAAGCCATAAAGTATTCCTTTCATTTCTATACTGGATATCTGCACTACGGTTATGTACTGTATCAGGACCCTTGGAATCAAGAAAGCTCCTTAATTGCTTAGGGTCAAAGAAAATATCTGTCATATCTAAGTGCTTTATCATTCACTTTCAAATACAGCGTAAATAAAATTCTCCTCCTAAGGAGATTGCCTCCTGGTGCAACTGTCTTGCTACTATGTTCAACTTTTGAGGCTTTCAGTTTGGGAACTTGTTCTCTGAATGTACCTGAGACTATCTCAACATGACCCATTTTCTTAGAAATAGTTTTCTTCAGGGAAAAATTTGCTTTCCAGATTATCTCCAGTGTGATGGTGTCTGACCCCATCTTCTTCCAAGTAGTGGAAGAAGAAGATGGGGTCAGTGACAAGGTCACAGTCACTCCTGACGCCAGAAGACTGTTAGTACTGCCTGCTGGGACTGGACCAGAAGTCTGATCCACAGTCTTCAAAACTGGGTGGGAGTGCTGATCTTTGTGACATCCTTCACTGTGGCATATGTCCCTTACTTTTTAGCTTGGATCTCGTGAAAGCTTATCTGACCCTTCTAGCTGCTCAGGTGCTTAACCATAACTGTTGTCAAGACTCCCGGTGCTGGAGTAGCTTTGTGGACCTCAGGGTACAGGGAGACCCTCCCACTTCTGGCTGGGATGATGCTTCTTCATCAGATGCAGCATCAAGCACTGTCAGTGAGATATTTGCCACTGCTGGGATCGCAGACTGTCAAATAGAGGTCTGAGCAGTTGAAAGTCTCCTGAGAGAGGGTTCTAACTTTGCTCTTTCTTTTTCCTATCAGCAAAAGTATGAGGAAAATAAAATTAGTACATCAGCTCAATCTTGGAATCTGTGCTAAGCCATTTTAATAATGAGCTACTTTGCATGTATTTGCTTTCCATGTAATCAGTAACTTGTAAGCATATTACCAATAGGTAATTACCAATAGGTGCATTAAGCATCAGTTTTGGCCTTTAATGTGTGCTAATGTTCTTTGGTGAATGGACCCCTTTGTCAGTGTCTAAAAAGCACTTGAACTGTAAAACAGATTGATGATGGAATCAGGTCCCCTTTCTGGATACATTGAGCCAATAATTTTTATATTGCAAAAAAAAAGGATAAAGTTATTGCATTTAATGACATTTGTAACTTGCCAGTTTTAAAAAGTCCAGACAGGATGCTATGTAAGCTCACCAAACTACTAGATTTTCTTTTAACAAATTTTATAACCATGTTAAGTAGCAGAAATGTTAGTTTTTAGGTAAGCGATTTCTTTTTTTTCCTTAATCTCCTCATTTCCTCTTATTTACAACCATACTCTCTCTAGGTTCTGCAGCAAGTCTCTTCGGAGACATTTCTTTATAACTCTTTATTTAACAAATCCCCCCCCCCCCCAGCGTATACAAACAAAATGTCAAGAAATCTCATGCCATACAGCTGCATAAAAACAACATAGTCTGACATAGGTATGTGGAGGTATATACAGAGAAAAACACAAGCAAAGTGAAGCTAATAAATTGTACTTTGTCTGTTAAGACTACGGCTGTACATTGAATTCCATGTATAGGCCACAAAATACGGGCCATTACTCCCTGCCCGTTAATCATCCACAGCTTGGTGGTATTGGATCCATTAAAGGGGAAGTATAGACTATTTAAGTATCAACATATTAAATATGAAAAAATTAAAATTATATTCAGGACTGACTACGTTTGGACCGCTGATTATACAAGACCCAGTTGGCCTTCATTGAACACTAATTATGTTCTAAATCCAAAGGGTGGTATGATGGTTCTTTTTCAATAAGTCTTTACATATTTGTAATAGATCTGTGTTCCAAGTATCAATGAGGGATTGTGGTGTGCAGTTCCCAAATTTGTGCTCTAGAATACCATGATATATTAGCACTGTACCTTTAATTAAGGTCACTAATGTAGTTCTCCATACCATTTAAGGTTCGCAAAGTCATGCACCAGCAGCTGAAAGGTGTGTAAATCCTCATTTTCCTAAAGCTGGGACAAAATCACCAATCCCTTCTCTCTCCATTCCTTAAAAATAGGAGAATACGTTAAGCTAGACAAAATAGGATTACTGTACAAGGGGGAGATTGGTGCCAGCATTGCATCATCTTGCCCCAGATACCAATTAAACTGTTACCAAATTTGTAGAGTATGCACCAACATAGGGTTAGCTCTGCTTGCTCTGTGATGCTGAGGCAGGAAAGAGAATACAGCTAGGTTGACCATATCGGAGAAAATTCTTTTTCACTCAACGTACAATAAAGCTCTGGAATTTGTTGCCAGAGGATGTGGTTAGTGCAGTTAGTGTAGCTAGGTTCAAAAAAGGTTTGGATAAGTTCTTGGAGGAGAAGTCCATTAATGGCTATTAATCAAGTTTACTTAGGGAATAGCCACTGCTATTAATTGCATCAGTAGCACTTAGTGTTTGGGTAATTGCCAGGTTCTTGTGGCCTGGTTTGGCCTCTGTTGGAAACAGGATGCTGGGTTTGATGGACCCTTGGTCTGACCCAGCATGGCAATTTCTTATGTTCTTATGTTCATGCTGTTTCCAGTGCTAACCAGGGAGTGCCATTTCCACAAAACCAGGCCTGAAGATAGACCAATCTAGCCACCCAATAATAAAGGCAGAGCCATTCCCCCCCTGCCTACTACTCATCCATATTTCACAATCTAATCCTGGCCAGTTTATAATGCCTGGGGGAATAAGTGTAATTTTTGTCCAGCGGGCAATGTCATATTGAGATATCAAGTGAAAAGTATCAGTGAGATCTTTTGTGCTGGGACAGAGAACAAGACCCTCCAACCTCAAAAGTCCTATCTTGAGCTGGGTGAGTATCAAAAAATGAAGGCAACAAACAAACAATGCACAAATGTATATAAAGAAAGTAACAATATATATGAAATACAATTTACATATTTAATTACAAAAAATCTTCAAAAATACACAGTGATATATAACAGTTAATAAAGCCTCATTACGTAAACAATTTATCTTAATTACATTTCATATATGGGCTCATTACTTAAATCATTTCACATACCTTATATTATGTTAACTCATAATTAAATCAAATTACATACATTACATATATCACCTAATAAATTAAATCGCTGGATTACCATCTAAAATGTTTAACAAATTTCATACATCACCCAATATATCCAGACACTCAAATACAATCCACAACCATCCCAACACGTACCATATCTCACATAAACATCCACTCTAACTTAAATAACCCCAATAAAACTTGTGAAAATCATGATATCCAAATGTTATCAATACAGTATTTCTTGTCAACAGCTTCAATAAAAGCTTTTAAATATCTTCAGTAATCCAAAATTGACTTTTCGATAATTCTTATGACCCCATTTTTATATAAGGATGATGTTAATCCGACAGAGAATTCTCCATTTTGCCCGAAGAAAAACGGGCTTCATCGGGGGGGATTAATGCGATTTAGCCGCACACAACTATCTGTGTGATGGGCTGAAGAAAGTTGTAAGGCCAATATCACAGGAGTTCTTTAAATGGATGCACAAACTTCTTAATATAACATTTCCTCAAAATATAAGTTTGTAGTCCAGCGATGACAAATACCAACGTTAACTTCCAATACATACTTGCCTCTTAATTTCAGGGTAGCAACTGCTGCCATATTGACATAAACGGAGCCTCATATTGCCTCATATTGAAGTTATGGAAGTTACCTTTGGTATTTATCATTGCTGGACTGCAAAGTTATATTCTGAGGAAATGTTATATTAATAAGTTTGTGTGTCCATTTAGAGAACCCCTGTGATATTGGCCTTACAACTTTCTTCATCTCGTCACACAGATGGTTGCGTGCGGCTAAGTCGCATTAATCCCCCCTGATGAAGCCCTTTTTTCTTCAGGCAAAACGGAGAATTCTCTGTCAGGGTTAACATCGATCCTTATACAAGGATGGGGGTCAATATTGCTGTTGCATAAGAATTACCAGAAAGTCAATTTTGGATTATTGAAGATATTTAAAAGCTATTATCGAAGGGGTTGACAAATATTGTATTGATGACATTTGGATGATGATATGATTTTCACAAGTTTTATTGGGTTTATTTAAGTTAGAGTGGTTGTATATGTTTGTATGGATGTCTTGAAATATGATACTATTGGGATGTTGTGATTATATTTGAGGGTCTGGATATTTTGGATGTTGATGTGTGAAGTTGTTTGTTAAAAAAAAATAAAAAAATAATTGATGATAGTCCGGTGATTCAAAGGATTAGATGATATATGTAATGTATGTGATTTGATTTGTTATGAGTTAATATAATGTAATGTATGTGAAACAAGCCAATATATGTAATGTAATTAAGATAAATTGTTTATGTAATGAGGCTTTAATTATCACTGTGTATTTTTGAAGATATTTTTGTAAATATGTACATTTATTTCATATATATTGTTACTTTCTTTATAGACATTTGAGCTGGGTCAGGGTGTTCATTCCAATCACCGCCTATACACAAGTTATCAAAGCCAAAGAAAGTGTAGCATCGGTCAGTTTTTGTTAAAATGTCTGCTGATCAGTATTCTGACCATATACTGTACATTCACTAGTGTAAGTTTAGTAGAATACACAATACAATCAAGCATAACATATCTCCCCTCAGTATCCACCTCCATTGTGTGTACTTGCAGGGGCAAATTTTTATTAATTAATATACAAACTCCCCTACTATAAGAGTTGTAAGAGGAGGAATATACTGCCCCAACCCAACCTATTTTCAGTTTCTTATGCTCCTGCTGTGTTAGGTGTGTCTCCTGCAGAAAAAAGATTTGAGTATGAGATCTACGTGAGAACTGTAGTATATGCTTCATTTTATAGGAGAAGTGATCTCCCTAACATTAGAGATCCAACCAACCAGCACATTCATGTTTAAGGGCGACAGCCAAAAACATAATACAATAACTTATTACGTATTTTTGCATATCTGATCCACTGAAGAGGAAGAAAATATTGCCTTGCCTTAAGGAAGAGTAACACACACAGCAAAAGCATTGTACCCACATGTTTAACAAAATAAACAAGTAATGCAGCCCAAGCAAAATTTCAGCATGCTGATTTTCTCCCCTAAACACCTTACCCAATGCTAAACCAGTCCCACCCCCCACCCACCATTTAGCCGTGGTCGTGAGGAAGGCCAAACAGAGCATCCTGTGGTGATCAGCCTCGCTCAGTCTCTTCTGAGACATTTCTTAACATTGATCTGTGGTCAGCGGAGGCTGCTATAGTAGTAGCAGCAGCTGTCTTCTCTCCTTCCTTAGGCATCAAGTACGTTACCTCTAATTGTGCATGACTCCTACCAGTCCCATCAGACAACACAGCCTTGAATGAATCTACTATGCTGCAGTATATGATATTATAGTCAGCTCAAGGAGGGGGGATTTTTAATAGGAAACTGCATTTTAGAGTGCACAGATGCATTTTTGGGAGCCAGACATGTTCTTTTAAAATACAGTTTGACAGTATTCCCTTACAGAGCCTTCTGTGGGTTGGAATTTGGCCAGAACACTGGGCAGTGAGGGGAGGGGAGGAAAAGCAAGAGTGGGAAATGAAAGGGGGAGGGAGGGAGAGAAAGGAGAGAGAACTCGCTTCCTTTCCCTCTCTACCTTCCTCTCACTGCCCTAAGGTCTGGATCTCGCCACAGACCCTGTAGTCACTAAATCTTTCCAAAGAAACTGTTTTTTGCCGTAGAATAAAAATGATCATTTGTATTTGTCAGAAACTATTTTGAACATGCTGGAAAAAAGTTTTATTTCAAGACATAAGTGCTTTATCATGTCGACTGTGTTGACTTATTGCCACCTTAATGGGAAATTCTTTTTTCAGTTATATAATCATTTCTCAAATAACTGGGTGTAATGTTTTGCTACTATAAACCACATTGGTAGGGAGTCATTGCCATGTGTTTTATTTATTTGCCATCTGCAGGCCATCTTTTACAGAAGACTGTACCCAGTGAACTAAAGTAGTTGAGGACAGACCTAGCTGTTTGATTCCATAAGCCAAACAGCAGAGTTTTGCTGCCCTTGCCAGAGGTGTAGTGTGCTGTGCAGAAATCTAGGTTGGCTTGGCTGACCTACTGACCTAAGCCCCTTTGTACTATGTTCTGGAGGGAGCTAAGGGTTATATCACTGCTTTGGGCTTTACCACTGTAACATATGGCTGTTTGAAGCAGATGGAGGTTAAGGGGAGAAAAACTATTTCTGTATATGTATTAAGAATACTCTTCTGGGTTATTCAATTAAAAATAAGAATACAAGAACATATGTTAAGTACCTCAATTCTGTGTCAGACCAAGGATCCATAAAGTCTAGTATCCTGTTTGCAACAGTGCCTAATCCAGTTCATAGGTTCCTGGTAGGGTCCCAAATAGTACTAGATAATTACTTGTTGCTTATACCCAAGGATAAGTAGTGACTTTCCTCAAGTCTACCTGGTTAATAACAATATATGGACTTTTCCTTCAGGAACTTGTCCAAACCTTTTTTTAAACCTAGCTACGCTAACAGCTTTTGCCATATCCTCTGACAGTGAATTACAGAGTTTAAAAAATATTGTCTGATTTGTTTTAAACTTCATAACTTTGTAACTTCATGGAGTGTACCCTAGTCTTTGAAATTTTTTGAAAGAATAAACTGATTTGCATTTATCTATTCTACTCCATTTATGACTTCGTAGTCTAGCTTATCTCTCCTCAGCTATCTCTTCTCCAAGCCATGTCTTCTAACCTGTTCACCTTTTCCTCATAGGGGGTCGCTCCAGCCCCGTATCATTTTGTTTGCCCTTCTATGTCCCTTTTCTAGTTCTGCTGTATCTTTTTTGAGGTATGGCTACAGAACTGAACAGTAGTGTGTTCACATCTTGGAGCAAAAAGAGGTATTATGATATTCTTAGTTATATTCTCATTCTTTTTCTCATAGTTCCCAACAATCTTTTTTTTTTTTAACTGCTGCCACACACCGAGCTGAGGATTTCAATATATTGTCTACGATGATGTCAAGATCCCTTTCCTGGGTGTTGACTCCTAATATAGAACCTAATATCATGTCACTACAGTTTGGATTGTTTTTCCCTATGTGCATCACTTTGCACTTGTCCACATTTTCATTTTATCTGCTTATTTGGTTGCTCAGTCTCACAAAAGTCTGCAATTTCTTACAATCTGCTTGTGATTTAACAAATTTCATCACTTCTTGTTGTTCCCTTTTCCGGATCATTTATAAACATGTTGTCCCGAGGTAGTCACCTGGAGTAGATCTGAGCCTTGGCTGTAGGCATCCCACACTTTTATAAGCAGTTTCACTCTGCAGGGTTCTCCAGCAACAGTGTCTCTGTGGTCCAGTTGGAGGAGTGAACTTTGTGGCTTAGTAAATAGTCCACTTTGATGGAGCTCTGCCTGTAGCAGTCTTCTTGGGGCTCAGCTCCGGGAAATAAAAGGTTACCATGTATATTCCCCCTTGCCATTATTCGCTGAAGAACAATATTTCACCTTTTAATCCCCTGAGGGCAACATTTCTCCTTTTCTGCAGATGTCTGGACACCGCAGCAAATGCTCTCTAAACTAGTGGTTCTCAACCTTTTTTTTGGCCGGGACACACCTGACAGATGGTTCTCAAATGCGTGAAACACTGAACATGTGACCATCATGGGGCTAAATGTAAACATGCACTCTGCATCCACAGGAATCCCCTCAACCCCCAGCAATGAGTGCAGAGCAGATCTAGGGCATTACCCTGTACAACTCGCCATACAAAAAAGACAACATGTTTATAAATGATCCAGAAAAGGGAACAACACATAACCTCACCCCCTCGCCACCCTCTTCCAATAGCATCCACCCTCTCCCCCCTCACTGAAACCTCACACCCTAATCCACTCAACTTTCTCAGTTAATTCATAGAATATAGCTTCTACACAGAAACCTTGTAAATAGTTTTATTTTTCGTTCAATCTCTTAGCTAATTCGCCCTACTCAAGGCTTATAGACCCTTTCTCTTTCTCTACTCTCCCATCCCTGTTACATGTAACTTTATTCATCTTCTTAAATTATGTTAATTAACCCCGTTATCTGTAAACTGATGTGATATGCAAATGAATGTCAGTATCTAAAAGTTTTTAAATAAATAATATTCTGGTTCTGATGACATCTCAGTAAAAGCAAAACAAACTCCCTTTACTACCAGGCACAGTAGCCTTCCTTATGAAAAGACAGTAATTTACCACTAATGCATATCCTACACAACAAATAAGATTGATACAAATGTCTACATGCTAGTAAAATACCTCACCTTGGTCACACACCCAGAACTGACCTTCACAAAGTACAGAAAAACCACAAATTATAAATATGGAGACAGAAACTGGAATGGAAAACAAAAAAAGCCACTCTGCATGCAGTGCGAACCTGGAGAAATGTAAAGAGAAATATAGCACCTAACAGACTCTCAGTATTTGCAATAGTGCACACAAACTAACCTGCACAAAGTTACACCTGTGTTATGGAACACACTCAACAGTAACAACCCTATCTAAGAAATACAACTATTAAACCAGGCCCTAAACACTAATACATTTCCTGTTGGGAAAACAGAATAAGCCAAGGTGCTATAGAGCCCCACACAGAAATAATTGTAAAGCTATACTAATACATGTTACAAAACTAATTTGCTACTGTCTGGAGATAATACCCTTATTCAATAAGCATACACATGGTTACTGTGACTCCAACATCGCTCTAAGCTACAACAGCAAGAGGAAATGTGGAAAAAAGGATTCGCACTCACAAAGCGGGGAGTAGCTGGCTTGTTACGGCGGTTACTACCCCAAACCAAATAAGCCTGATACTTCACGTTCAACCCATATCCAGCATAGCTCTCTGCTTCAACGGCAGGGGAGAAGAAAAACTGATACTTCACGCATATCCAGCATAGCTCTCTGCTTCAACGGCAGGGGAGAAGAAAAACTGATACTTCACGCATATCCAGCATAGCTCACTGCTTCAACGGCAGGGGAGAAGAAAAACTGATTCTTCATGCATATCCAGCATAGCTCACTGCTTCAACGGCAGGGGAGAAGAAAAACTGATTCTTCATGCATATCCAGCATAGCTCACTGCTTCAACGGCAGGGGAGAAGAAAAAAGGATTCACACTCACAAAGCGGGGAGTAGCTGGCTTGTTACGGCGGTTACTACCCGAAACCAAGTAAGCCTGATACTTCAGTTCAACCCATATCCAGCATAGCTCTCTGCTTCAACGGCAGGGGAGAAGAAAAACTGATACTTCACACATATCCAGCATAGCTCCCTGCTTCAACGGCAGGGGAGAAGAAAAACTGATACTTCACGCATATCCAGCATAGCTCTCTGCTTCAACGGCAGGGGAGAAGAAAAACTGATACTACACGCGTATCCAGCATAGCTCCCTGCTTCAACGGCAGGGGAGAAGAAAAACAACCAATAAGGGCTGAATAACATAGTCTGGGTAAAACAAATAAGCATGGGTGTAGCTTGCTTATTGCGGCGGTTACTTCCCCTACTACCCCTAACTAATCAAGCTTGATATTTCACTTGGATGCACCTCCATCACTGCTCTCTACATTAATGGTGGGGGTGGAAGGGAAATAGAACCAAAGAGCTAAGAGAAACAGATAAGTATGAGAGAAAATGTGTGAAGCTCGCTGGGCAGACTGGATGGGCCGTTTGGTCTTCTTCTGCCATCATTTCTATGTTTCTATGTTTCTATGTTTCTATATAAAACAGCTGCTGAACAGTATAATTTTCAACAATTAAAATCTCATAAAAATTATTAAAACATGTCCAAATATCAATAAAATATTTCAAAACAGCAGACATCGCATAATACCCAATAATTAAAATTGCAGTCAATCAAGAAAAATAAATTAAAAAGCCACCTTTACTTACCCTCTCCAGCAACTCTCCTACTCCTTTCCCTTCCAGGCCAATAGCACTTACCAGAAGTAGCAAGGCTGCTGAAGCGCTGTCATCACAGTCCTCTTCCTTAGCACCCACAACCAGTCATTCACACACACACACACCCCCCTAATTAGACCCCACGACCATTCTAGGTCTCTCTCACACCAATCATCTTCCTGACCAGTCTCTCTCTCTCACACAGAAACACATCACCGCCCTGACCAGTCTCTCTCTCAATCACACTTTTGGTCTCTTGTATACAAGCTCTCAATCACACAGAAATGCTCTCGCACCCATTCACACCAGCTCTCACCCAGGCACCGATTCATACCCACAAGCTCTCACCCAGGCTTCCATTCACACCCATTCACACAAGCTCTCACCCAAGCACCCATTCACCCCCCCCCTACACACACACACACAAGCTCTCACCCAAGCCCCCATTCACACCAGATCTCTCCCAGGCTTCCATTCACACCCACACACACAAGCTGTCACCCAAGCACCCATTCACACCAGCTCTCACCCAGGCTTCCATTCACACTCAGACATACAAGCTGTCACCCAAGCACCCATTCACACCAGCTCTCACCCTGGCACCCATTCACCCCCCCCCCCCACAAGCTCTCATCCAGGCACCCACACACACAAGCTCTCACCCATTCACACCCACAGATAGAAGCTCTCACTTAGGCACCCATTCATACCCACAGACACAAGCTCTCACCCAGGCACTCATTCACACTCACACACACAAACTCTCACCAAAAACGTCTTCTTCCTTCACTGCAGGGATGGGCTCCAGTTCCGCCACGGCTTTGCTCTGGCAGGCCTTCTTTTTTCGCCACCATGGGGATGGGCTTCCCTTGCTTCATCAGGGTTTGACACTGCCATTCCTCCCACCCCACCCCCAGGCTATGCGATGCCTGCCTCACTGGCAATCATAGGCTTCCTCCCTTCTTCCTACTCCCACTGGCAGGTAGAAGGGAGGAGGCTTCTGAGTGGCCTGCGTGGGGTCAGGCAGAATGAAGGAGACTTCCCATTGGGTAGTGGGAGTAGGAAGAAAGGAGGTTTCCAATTGGCACACAGGGTCTGGAAAAAGGGAGAAGGAAAGTACAACGGGGTAGTCTGACACCAGGAGACGCGACACATCTGCCGGTGTTTGGCGACACACTGGTATGTCATGACACACTGGTTGAGAAGCACTGCTCTAAACTACCTGACGGTAGTTTTGTCCACAGTCTTGTACCTGTTCACATTTTCTTTTTATCAAAACCCTTTCACAAACAAACCTAAATTTAAGCCCACTCGAGTCATAGGGAAAAAAGGACAAACAAAAAAGTCTCTGCACTAAGACACCTTTAACAGGCCTCTTAGGCTCTAGCACAACTCACTTCTTCTCCCCACTGCTGTGCTCTAGGCAACAGTCTTCCCAGTACTCCAAAACCAGACAAAGGCAAACATAGAGTATGCTAACCTCAGTCCACTTCCATCCCCGTTTAGGTTTTTGCTTCCAGGTAATCCACCTCTATGTCCTCCTCCTCTTCTATGAGTCTAGTTGCCAATTTAAACTCCCCAGCATCCCCTTGTACTTCTTCCTCCCTACTCATGGGCTCCCCTGTGCATGTCCAGTTCCCCAGGGTTAGGCCCCCCCCCCCCCCCTCGGTGAATGGCCAGCCCTCTCTCCCTCTTCCCATTGGTCTGCTAGAGGATCTAAGAGCCTGGGAAATGTAGTTTCCCTCCTGTCTCTCTGAGGCCTTTGCTGTCTGGAGTTGCCTCTGGCTCTCCCTGGGGTAATCCAGTCTGGGTTTTCCTTACTGGGTAAACAGTGAACCTCATCACAATGTTTAAAAGCACTGATCCCAGTATAGAACCCTGTGGCACTCCGCTATTTACCTTCCTCTAATGATAAAACCTACCATTCAGTCCTCCTCTCTGTTTCTTGTCTTCTAACTAGTTTTCAAGCCACAATAGGATATTGTCTCCTAACCCATGACTTTTTAATTTCCTGAGAAATCTCTCATGAAGGACTTTGGATTTTCAGAAGGCATTTTACAAATACACTATATCCACCAGCTCAACATTATTCACATGTTTATTAACCCCTTCAAAAAATATAGCAGATTAGTGAGGTGAGACTTCCCTTGAGTAAATCCATATTGGCTTTGTTCCATTTAAACATATCTTTCTATATGTTCTGTAATTTTATTCTTCAGAATAGTTTCTATGATTTTTCCTAGCACTAACATCGGGCTCACTGGAGCGCTTTTTAAGAATGAGCATTACATTGACCTCTCTCCATTCTTCAGATAGAATAGATGATTTAAATGCTAGGTTTGAAATTCCTAGTATAGGTTGGCAATTCCATTTTTTAGTTCTTTCAGTACTCTGGAGTATAAACCATCTGGTCCAGGTGATTTACTAATCTTTAGTTTAAGGTTTGTCAGGTTCACCATGATTTGTTTCCATTCCTCTGAATCATCACCATTAAATACTGTTTCTGGCATGGGTACCTCACTAACATTCTCCTCATTAAACAGCTAAGCAAGGATTCTTTTATTCTTTCTGTTATGGCCTTGGTTTCCTTAAATGCCTCTTTTACCCCTCAATCATGTAACAATCCAACCAACTCCCTCACAGGTTTTCTGCTTTGGATGTATTTGAAAACCATTTATTTATTTATTTATTTAAATTCTTTTACTATACCGATACTCAAGACGAGGTCTTATTGTACCGGTTTACAATAAAACAGGGGAAACCAATTAACAACAAGTAGAAGGTAAGTTACATTAAACAGGGAACGAAAACATGGGAGATGGAAGACAGGAAAAGATTTTAAACAATAACAACTGGAGAGTGATAAAAATAGTCAACTACAAGAATTAAATAATCAACTAAAAACTGTAGAGTAGTGAGACTTAAACAGAGATTTATCCTGTTTAAGTCTCACTACTCTATACTAAAAACTTCTGTACTAAATATAACTCTATACTTCTATACTAAATAAAACTCTATACTAAAAACTCTATATTAAAACTTTGCTTCTATACTAAAAACATGCCAGTACTTATGTTTTTTCTTATTTTTCTTCAATTGGATCTTCTTTCTATTTTTTTAAAGATGTTCTTTTGGCTATAATAGCCTCTTTCACCTCACCTTTTAACCATGCCAGCAGTTGTTTGGCCTTCTGTCTTTTTTAATGTGTGATGTGCATCTGGTCTAGGCTTCCAAGATGGTATTTTTAATTAATGTTCATACCTGATGTAAACTATTAAACTTTGCAACTGCACCTTTTTAGTTCCCCCCCCCCCCTATTTTCCTCTTTATATGATGGTTGCCTCCCTTTTGAAAGTTTAATGCTAGAGCAGTACTTTTTCTTAATGTTCTCCCTCCTGTTTTTAAGTCAAACTTGATTACATTTGGATCATTATTGCCCCGCCAGTTACTTTTTGCAGCAAATCATGCATTTCACTAAGGATTATATCCAAAACTGCTCCCCATCTCATTGGTTCCTAGACCAAATGCTCCATGAAGCAGTCATTTATTTCATCTGGAAACTTTACTGCTTAGCAAATTCTGATATGACATTTACTCAATAAATATTGGGGAATTAAAATCTCCCATTATTGTTGACAAATTTGTTAGCTTCCCTAATTTCTCTTAGCATTTCGTCATCTGGCCAGGCAGATGGTAATATACCTCCATGCACTACTCTTCCGTATCACACTTGGAATTTCTGATCATAAAGATTACATAGTGCATTTGCTCTTCTGCAGGATCTTTATTCTGTTTGACTCTATGCCATCCTTAACATATAATGCCACTCCTCTACCAATTTGATCTACTCTATCATTGCAATATAATTTGTACCCTGATATCACACTGTTCCATTGGTTATCCTCCTTCCATCAGGTCTCTGAGATGCCAATTATCTCCCTCTTCTTTCAGTACTATACATGCAAACTCTTCCATCTTTTGGCATTTGCATACAGAGATTTCAAGGTATGCCTTTTCTTTGTATTTACAACTTTCCTAACAGTTGATAAGGATAATTTGGAATCTTTTAACACAGTCTATTATTTACTTAAAGGCTACCTTTCCTATATTGAAACCTCTCTAACTTCCATGATTTGTTAGTATCCTTCAAAGATACTTCCCTCTGAATCATGCACTGTGTGACTTTCAGCTTTCCCTCCATGTTCTACTTTAAAAGCAGTTCCATCTCATTTTTAAATGTTAGTGCCAGCAGCCTGGCTCCTCTCTGGTTAAGATGGAGCTCATCTTTTCAGGATAGGCTCAGTCTTCCTCAAAATGTTTCCCGTTTCGAACAGATCTAAAGCTCTCTTCCTCTCAGAATTGTTTCATTAATGCATTGAAACTCTGGAGCACTGCCTGCCTCTGGGGTCCTGCGCATGGAATGGGGAGCATTTCTGTGAATGCGACCCTGAAGGTTCCAGATTTCAACTTGCTATCTAAAAGTCTAAATTTTGCTTCCAGAACCTCCCTCCCACATGTTCCTACATCATTGATACCCATGTGTACCATGACAGCCAGCTCCTTCCCAGCACTGTCTAAAATCCTACTGGGATGATGCGTGAGGTCTGCCACCTTCACACCAGGCAGACAAGTTAACTCTCAATCCCCAAAACCACCAGCCATCCAGCTATCTACATTCCTAATGATCAAATTGTTTTCTTTTTAAATCACACACCTAACTTTTTTTTTTTTTAAATCAAACATACCCTGAAAATTAACTTAGCTTTCTTTTTTAAATCAAACACACACTGAAAATTTACATAGCTTTCTTATTTAAATCACAACAATAATTAGATAAGACAAAAGTATTGTACTTTTCTGACTTGTTTATAAGAAGAGCTGAAAACCAGAATCCCAGCATGACTAATACTGTATAAACTGGTCTTTCTTACTTTGAGAGATAATTAAGTTTTCATCTGAATCTCTTGTGAACTGCAGCTCCCTGCAGTGTCCTGTTGCCAGGGGTAACATACAGGGTGTAAAATGGAACTTCGTGCTAGATGCCTTTAAACTTCTGACATGTAGAGGCATGGTGCGGTGCTTAGTGTAACCTTGTATCTTTGAGACGCTTTCATTAAAAAGAAAACAGTCTGCACTGAATGAATATGATAAGATTAAGAAGAGGATTTCTAAAAAGAGAAACTGCTGTTTGGTACGATGAGAAGGTAAGGCATTTCTAGATCACGGCTGGTTAAACCCTGGGTATTGTCACACTGAAAGATTAATGGAGAATAGAATTCTAGGTTGTTTCACTTTATGCAGGGCAATATTCTATCCAAAAGTTTTCCTGTGGTAAAGCAAGTTTTGTTTTTGTTTACCAGTTTGGAAATTGAGAAGATCCTTGAGAAGTAAAATAAGTGTAGTTTTATAAGTAAAACTTTAAAGTGGCAGAGTGTTATCTTTGTATTACTACTAGTGCAGCTACTTATTTTTTATAATGCTGTTATATGTAGGCAGTGCTTTATGAATATACATAAGAAACAGTTTCTTCTCCATAGTACTTACAGGCTGGTCAAAACAAATATGCAAGACAAAAGAGACTTTCTGAATCTAATTTAAGAAAAGTGTTCAAAGCAACAAGGCTATGATCGGAAGAATTAAATCTAATTCCAGTAGAGAAAAAGCAAATTGCCGCAGCTAAGATCCATGTTTTTTTCTATGATCTTACTGTTGCCTTGCTTGGTCAAAATAGAAAGCTCAAGGTACAGCTTGTTTTAATAATTAAAAAAAAATAAAAAAAATCTCCATTTCTTTTCTCCCTCATTGCACAGGGTGTAAGTTTTTCTGAAGTCTGAGAAGTAGGAATATCTGAAGAAACAGTATGTTCTTCTTTTAATGGGACAGCATAGCTGTCAGAATGATTTGTAATTTCTAAAAAGTTGTTCCCTCTGCCTACATGGATGTCTTTAGTGTATGAGCAAAGTGTTTTTTGTTTTTTTTCTGTCTGTGCAAGTTTTGTGGTGCTTAGGTCACCTGGCTCCTTTCCAGGAGTTTTGAAAACCATTTTGTAAAAGAAAAAAGATTCAGATGCAATTTGTAAATATGTAGTACAGCTCATACAAGAAAAAACCATGGACAAAATAGATTTAACAATTAATGAAAAGCACAAATAAACATAGATCAAATCATCTTTCTGGTAGTCCTGAGTTTTAATAGTATTTCATTCACTACTACTTGGTAGTATTGAGAGAGCTTTTTTTTCGGCATTAACCATACTTATTTAATTGCCTTGTTTTTAATGGACTCTGATCGATTGTTCAGTTATTACAATTAAAAAGGGTGTGCAGAATGCTGCTGTTCTTCTTAAAGTATGTTGTCAAAAGAATGCAAAAAAAATGTAAATGTTTTAAAATCCTATCAAGATTTGATGAGAAATGGAAAAAACCACCCATGGTGCATCTTTAGGTATCTTTGTTTGCTTTTTTAAGGCCCATTATGTTTTGGGTATTACTTAACCTGTTTAGGAAACGTTATATCATGTCCTCTGAAATGTAACAAGCACAGAATGTGCAAATGTGGTCTCCCAAAATAACTGGCCACACGGTTTTACCAGCAGTAAACAGTAAAAACCCACCTGAATTTTAATACTGTTTTATCAAACATACCTGTGAGCTGCCATTCTTATGCCTTACAAACTATAGAAGAGGTGGAAGTGGGCAGTGGTCAAAAAAATCCCATTTCTGCAGGTAAAACTGCATTTTATATATGGAAAATTTCCCTTTTATTAAGGTAAAATTTTGAAAGGGACTTCTGTGGCCATAGTAGTGATTTACCAGCAGAAATGGCCCTTTAGAAAACTGCATGACCAATGTGTGTGTAAAAATACCGGGGAGACGTTCTAGGGGGTGGAGTCTGAGGTGGGTTGGGACTTATAGGCATACATTCTGATTTTAAAAAATATATGGAAAACTATGGGCCTCATTTGCCAATATCGCATTGGTTTGGGCTACATTGCCAGTATATCGCGGTTCACAATGTCTCCTAACAGGACTCTCTACCTGGGTAACATCAAGCTAGGTGGAGAGAACATTGCCCAAATCTCATCTTGGAGTGAGTTTCCTCACTCCGTAGGTCATCCAAATCTTCACAAGAGACCACTGTTCTGTTCGTACGTCTCACGTTGAATGTGAAAGTGGCCCCCAACCCCCTACACTCTTACCTAAATCCCACCTCGAGTTACTAGGTGGGCCACCCATAGGGATACAAATACCTGTCTAGGGAGGAGGCACTATAGCAAGGCTCCCTCTCTCTCTCTCTCTCTCTAACTGCTGTTAGCGCGATTTGCGGAAGGAATTATCACACGCAGTAACTCCTTGGAAAATGAGGCCCTATGTGCAGCAAATGATGTGCACGTAGTTTTGCTAGGATAACTGGCAAACTCGATTTAAGCACATGCCCCAGTTTTCAAAGTGGATTAAAGCTATATGTGTATTTATTTATTTAAAACACTTTTAGGCCGCTCTAACCTATGACTAGACAACTCACAGTGTAAAACATTCATAAAAGTACAGAAATAGTAATAGACTTTATGTACACTGTGGATTAGTGGAATACAAATTTGCTGAAATAAAATAAATATTGCTAACCCAGAACTTTTTTTTTTTTTATTATTGGTTGCCAAATATGGAATCATAGAAATCGGACGAGAATCACCCTACTTCCTTTTTTCTAATGGAGAGCCTGTTTAAAAGATTAACCATGTGGCCATATACTTTCTTGTACCTAACAGCCTGTTTGAATAAATTAGTTTTTAGTTTCCTGAATTTTGAGGCATTTCCCTGTTTTCCCAACAGAAGTGGCAGTTGATTCGAAATTTGTGGCCCAGCTACTGACATTTTTCCCAAATTTCTGCAAGTCTAATTGTTTTAAAGCTTGGGTTAATTTATGTGGGATGTTACAAAATTACCATCTGTATAGTACTTCAGTATTGTTTCAAAATGCAGTTTGACATAATTTCACCTGTTTAATTTATTTATTAGCTCATATTAATAATAATGAGAGATAATCTAATTAAACTGCTAACCCTAAACCTAGGAATCACGAATATTACTCCATCAGATGAAGTATGAGACCTAGAAACTCAGACCAAAATGTTACTATGAAAAAGCAT
Source organism: Rhinatrema bivittatum (assembly GCF_901001135.1). NCBI lineage: Eukaryota > Metazoa > Chordata > Amphibia > Gymnophiona > Rhinatrematidae > Rhinatrema > Rhinatrema bivittatum. The sequence goes on along the minus strand of NC_042615.1, from coordinate 221,429,589 downwards.
ATAAGCAAATTAATTAAAATAGGATACTCCAAACTGAGAATATTACATCGACTAAAACGCCTATTAACAATACAGGACTTCTGCACTGTATTACAAACACTCATATTTTCAGACTTAACTACTGCAATTCACTTTTACTAGGCCTCCCCTCAAGTGTAATAAAACCACTACAATTACTGCAAAATGCATCTGCAAGACTCTTACTGGGGACAAGAAAATTTGAACACATCACTCCATCACTGATTGCCCTGCACTGGCATCCTGTACAATGAAGAATTCATTATAAAGTGTTACGCTAATTTTCAGTATTATCTACAGTATTGATCCATGCTTGTTAGGAGTAACACTTCAACCCTACACACCAAAGAGAGACCTAAGATCACAAAAAGGACTTCTAATGGTCCCCTCCACTCAGAACACACACCTAACACAAATAAGAGAGCAAATGTTTTCAATAGCAGGCCCCAAGCTGTGGAACTCACTGCCAGAGCCATTTCACCAGATAACAGAAAGAGATGTCAAGCATGAACTGAAAACATGGCTCTTCAGAAGGACAGACGATATAACGTAAAATGCCTATATGCTGATAATTGCAAGCCAGTACAGAGGGTAATGCTAGATGAGTGAGCAATATATAATGAATGATATAAAGGGTATTATTAGAATTAGAATTTGTATTTACTGCTTTGCTGAAATAGAAAAATATCAATATGAACCAAATTATATAGTAGCTACTTTGATATCCTAGAATATTTATTACTATTATTATTATTATTTATTGTTTTTGTTATACCGAGTTTCATGATAGGCATCACATCAACCCGGTTTACAAATAACAAGGAGTGTAAAGCATAACGTAACGTAAAAAACAATATTTTCAATAAGAACCTTGAACTTTAAATACAGTGAATCAGAAAAAGGGAGAGGGAAAGTTACAAAAAACAAGGAAAATAAACTTGGGATGGAAGGGGAGAAATTGAACAGCACAATATTTACATTTCAGCCTATTGATACATTAGAATAGCAAGTGAAAAAATAAGACTATGAAACGGTACATAGGTAATCAAATGAATAAATATGACACAGTTGTGAATGGTAATAGTATGATAAATATTCAGCAGGAATTAGTGAGAGAGGGTTTGAGGTTGGTTGATTCGTGTTTACATTCCATTATTGCATACGAGTTAGTGCTAGTGAGAGGAGGTTTTATTCAAGGCTTGTAAATGCTTTTTTGAAAAGCCAAGTTTTTAGTCTTTTCCTAAATGTTAAAGAGCATGGCTCTTGTCTCAAATCAGGTGGGATCGAGTTCCAGAGAGCTGGACCTGCTGATGAGAAGGCTCTGAGACTCAAGGATTTATGTTGGTAGATTTTGGCCTTTGGAATTTGGAGTGACTCTTTGTAGTGTTCCCTGATAGGCCTGGCGGAGGTGAATTTTTTAAGCGGTATTTGTAGGTCGAGTTGCGTGTGTTGGTTGATAGTTTTGTAAATGATGTTAATGGTTTTGTACATGATTCTATAGTGGATCGGAAGCCAATGGAGGTTTTTGAGAATAGGTGAAATGTGGTCAATTTTCCTGGAATTTGTAAGGACTCTGGCTGCAGAGTTCTGAACCATTTGTAAAGGTTTGGTGTAAGAAGCTGGGAGGCCTAATAGTAATGAGTTGCAATAATCTAGTTTGGAAAAGATTATTGCTTGCAAGATTGTTCTGAAGTCCTGAGTGTGAAACAGCGGTTTTATTCTTTTCAGGATATGTAATTTGTAGAAGCAATCTTTGGTGGTTTGGTTAATGAATGTTTTGAGGTTGAGACGATTGTCTAGGATGGCTCCTAAGTCTCTTACGTGGGTTGTTTGAAGGAGTGTGGGTGGTTTAGGAAGTGTGTTATTGTTTTCCGGTGATATGAGCAGGAATTCTGTTTTCGAAGCATTGAGTACAAGGTTTAGACTGTTGAGGAGAAGTTTAATTTCTAATAGGCAACTGTCCCAGTATTCCATTGTTTTTGAGATTGATTCTTTTATAGGGATTACGATCTGTACGTAGTCTGCAAAAAGGAAATGTTTCAGGCTTAATTTTGTAAGTAGTTGGCAGAGTGGTAGCAGGTAGACATTGAAAAGGGTGGGTGAAAGTGATGATCCTTGCGGCACTCCTCTATTAGAAGGGTGGTATTGGGATTCTTTATTATGAATTTTGACTCTGTATCCTCTGTTTTCTAGAAATGTTTTGAACCAGTTTAGTGTGGCACCTGTTAAACCAATGTTTGCCAGCTGTTTTAGAAGAAGGGCGTGGTTGACGGTGTCAAAGGCCGCCGAGAAGTCAAGGAGGATTAGTAAATATGCTTGGCCTTTATCAATACCAGAGAGTAGGTAGTCCATGAGTGAAATTAGTAGCGTTTCGGTGCTTGCGGCTTTGCGAAAACCATATTGGTTTGGGGACAGAATACTGTGGTCCTCTAGGTAGTTGGATAGTTGGGTGTTTACCAGTTTTTCCATGATTTTAGCTATAAATGGTAGGTTGGAAATAGGGCGGAAGTTGTTGGGATCACATGCATTTAGATTTGGTTTTTTTAGCAGTGGCTTGATTGAGGCAGTTTTTAGGTCATCTGGGTAGATGCCATGTGATAAGGAGCAGTTTATAATATCTGCTAGGGTTTTTGCTATTGTGTCCGGGATAAGAAGAAGCATTTTGGTAGGGATTTGATCAAATGGGTGTGATGACGGTTTCATTCTTTTTAATACATTTTGTATCTCTGTGATTGTGATGGGTTCAAAGGCATTAAGCTGGATGTCTTTATTTTGGGGAAGATATGTGTTATCTGGAGACGTAGTGTTTGGAATCAGCTGATTAAGGAGATCCGATATTTTTTTGTTAAAATGAAGAGCCAATTCGTCTGCTTTAGTCTGGGCTTGTTCGGATGGTATATCTGGAGTGATAGGTTTAGTGAGGCTAGAAACGAAGGCGAATAGAGCTTTTGAGTCAAAGCTGAGATGATGAACCTTTCGGGCATAGTAGTCTCTTTTGATTTTCAACGTGGTACTTTTGTAAAGATGGAGTGATCGTTTGTAATCAGAGAGTGAGGCTGGTGAAGGGGCTTTGCGCCATTTTCTTTCTTTTTGCCGAAGTAATTGTTTGAGTTTTCGTAGTTCATCATTATACCAGGGATGTCGTTTGGATGTATTAGCAGACCTTGTTTTGGTTGTCAGTGGGCAGAGAGTGTTTGCTATAGATTTTGTTATTTTGGACCAGGATTGGAGGGCAGCGTTAGGGGTAGATACTTCAATGAGTGGTAGATCCGAGGTTAGAGCTTTACTTAGATTTTCCGAGTTGCAAGGTTTTCTGTATAAGAAAGAGGGTCTTGAGTTGAGTTTGGAGTCTGATCGAGGTAAGGAAAAGCTGGTGGAGATTAGAGAGTGATCTGACCATGGGACTTTTTTGCAATTTGGTTGTTTTGTAAGAGAAATGCCAGTGTTTGTAAAGAGTAGATCGAGCGTGTGGCCTGCTTTGTGGGTGGGTTTATTGATTTGTTGTCTGAATCCCATCGCTGACAGTGCGGTGAGGAGGGCTTCACAGTTTGTAGAGAGGGGAACTTTGTCAACATGTAAATTGAAGTCACCCAGGATTATAGCAGGGGAGTCAAGATTGAGATGCAGAGTTATGGTTTCGATGATAGGAGAGGAGTCTGACTCTAGTAAGCCTGGAGGGGCGTAGACTAGCAGGATTTGGAATTGTTCTGATTTGAACAATCCTAGTTCTAGTTTAGTTACTGTACTGATGGGGTGGTGTGAGAACCTTAAGGATTTTTTTGCAGCTAGGAAGATCCCCCCTCCTCTTTTTTTTTTGTCTTGGGATGGAGAAGAAATCGTAAGTCTGCGTTGGTAATTGGTTAATGAGTGTGATGTCCGTGGATTTGAGCCATGTTTCTGTTATGGCGCAAACGTCTGGGGTTGTGTCCTGCAGTATGTCGTTGAGTATAAGAGTTTTGTTGGTGAGAGATTGGGCATTGAATAGGATTATGGTGAATAGGGTGAGGCCTAGTAACTGTGTAGTGGGGGAAATCATGATTGGGATGAGTGATTTGTAGGTGCGTGGTCGGTAGTACATTATTGTTCAGGTTGGATCTGTGCTGGATGAGTGCTACTGGAGCTTGGATGTGCTGCTAGAGACTGGATGTATGCTTCTGTAGCCTGGATGAGTGCTGCTAGAGATTGGATGCGTGCCTCTGGAGACTGGATGAGTGTTGCAGGAGACTGGATGAGTGCCGCTGGAGACTGGATGAGTGCCGCTGGAGACTGGATGAGTGCCTCTGGAGACTGGATGAGTGCTGCAGGAGACTGGATGAGTGCCTCTGGAGACTGGATGAGTGCCTCTGGAGACTGGATGAGTGCTGCTGGATGAGTGCCTCTGGGGACTGGATGCGTGCTGCTGGAGACTGGTTGAGTGCTGCTGGAGACTGGATGAGTGCCGCTGGAGACTGGATGAGTGCCGCAGGAGATTGGATGAGTGCTGTAGGAGACTGGATGAATGCTTCTGGAGACTGGATGGGTGGATGTGTGATCGCTGGATGGATGGATAAGGGTGGGTAATGGCTCTTGCTCTGGGACGCTCCAAGGGGCGCGCTAAGGGGCAAGCCCCTTAGGTCGCGCTCCTTCGGGCGCGCAACGCCCGTGGGAGGTGCGGTAATTTAAAGGCCTTTGTTGAGCCCTCTGATAGGCCTAGAGCCTCTCAGGGGCGTGATTCACTCACCGCGCTGGGTCGGCAGCTTTTTAGTTTCGTTTTTGTGTGTGTCCTTATTTTCTTTAGTTCCTGCGTCTTTTCTCGTTGCTGTGGTCCGCCTCCACAGCACGGCTTGAGGTAATGCGAGCGGGCTCCTGCCCCGATTGGGCCACGAGAGCCCCGGCTGCGGAGGGAGAGCGTCGGCTGTTGCCGAGATCGGGTTGACGCAAGGAGGGAAGCCTGTGGGAGGCGCGGTAATTTAAAGGCCTTTGTTGAGCCCTCTGATAGGCCTAGAGCCTCTCAGGGGCGTGGTTCACTCACCGCGCTGGGTCGGCAGCTTTTTAGTTTCGTTTTTGTGTGTGTCCTTATTTTCTTTAGTTCCTGCGTCTTCTCGTTGCTGTGGTCCGCCTCCACAGCACGGCTCGAGGCAGAGTCTCCACTTGGGTCTGCACGAAGGGGCGAGTAGCACTGTTGTGGTGGGGTCGTGTAGCGAAAGGAGGGCCTTTCGTCTGAATCCTCACAAAGGCTCACAAATGAGCGCACTAAGGGTTCAGGCCCCTTAGGTTGCGCTCCTTCGGGTGCGCGACACCTGGTGCGCGACGCCCCAGGGAGCGTCTGCAATTTAAGGGCCTGAAAACAGTGCTGGGCTAGACGGCTGGGTTGGGGGTGGGAGCAGTATCACTCACCATGTGGTCCTGCTGCTTCTCTTTATTTTGCAGGTTTCTGAGCCCTCTTGTCCCTTTTTTTCTCTTAATTTCCCGGTTCACTGTTCACTGCTGGCTCACAGAAGGGAGGGGTGAGCGGGCTCTTGCCCCGACTGAGCTGTGTCGACCGCACCACGAGCCCCTGCAGTGGAGGAGGACAGAGACTGAGAAAGGATCCTGGCAGAAAGAGGGACGCCCAGGGAAGCGTCTGTAATTTAAACGCCTGAAAACAGTGCTGGGCTGGGGGTGGGAGCAGTATCACTCACCACGTGGTCCTGCTGCTTCACTTTATTTTGCAGGTTTCTGAGCCCTCTTGTCCCTTTTTTTCTCTTAATTTCCCGGTTCACTGTTCACTGCTGGCTCACAGAAGGGAGGGGTGAGCGGGCTCTTGCCCCGACTGAGCTGTGCCGACCGCACGAGCCCCTGCAGTGGAGGAGGACAGAGACTGAGAAAGGATCCTGGCAGAAAGAGGGACGCCCAGGGAAAGAGGGACGCCCAGTAACTACTATGAAGTAGAATATGTACTTTCTGTCTTATTGAATTAGAAGTTGAACGTGGACAGAAAGTATATGATCAGAGACCATTTGCAACAACGGTATATAAAACATCTAAATAAATAAATAAACCCCAAATTATGCTTACATACAAATAAAACAATTTTAAAAGTATCAAATAGTATACTTGTAGTGAACCTTACAACAATAAATTAATAAAAATCATATACTAAAGCAGTGTGTATACTAAGCAGGGTTATTACCAACCTTCTTAGAAACGTTCCATATAGCTGGCCCATAACAGAGAAAAGAATAAACTATCACTTCTCACCACTCTAAAAATATTCAAAACCCGAATAAATTTAACCAGCAAATTTGAAACCCAAGTGGCCATCTTTTGAATATCACTGATTAGGTGTAAAATTATCCATAGCCACAGCCATGATCCTGGCATAGACAGGGGTTTAGAAAGATACCTGGTAGGGTGGGGAAAGGAGGGTGATGAGGGAGCTTTGATTAAACAGTTTGCCTAACCAGGGCATAGGGAGATTGATGCTAACCTATCTTTCTTTCACTTCTAATAAATTCCTGAAGGGGTGGAGAGGCAGGACAACTTTTCATTTTTTTTGTTAGGGGCTGGAAATTGGGCCCCTAGGCCTGTACTCCACAATTTTTTTTTTTTTTTTTAAAGGCAATCATCACTTAACTGGCTATATTCTTTTTAAATACATTCCCAGATAACTTTAGACCTGATCCAGGGCACAGATAGTTAGTTGATAAATGTATTTGGTGTTGTCTTTCGGGCTCGCTTCCACCCCACGGATATTCACAAAATGCCTGGCCGTGGTGGTGCGGCCCACCTCCGCATGCTGGGATTGCATGTTTATCCCTATTTGGATGATTGGTTGGTCTTAGAGCATGTCTCAGCGGGGAAGCCAGGTCCATGCGCTTGACCATTTGACTATTGAACTCACTAGGCTTCGTTGTCAACTACCCAAAGTACCATCTCAGTCTGTCACTTCAGTTGGACTTCATCGGAGTCCTGCTAGACATGGTTCTGGCTAAGGCTTTTCCGCTGCGCCAGAGGGCTGTCACCGTATTAGCCATTGTGGTGGAAGTTCAGCAAAGCCAGCAGGTATCAGCTTGGCATATGTTGAGATTGTTGGGCCACATGGCTGAAACCGTCCATGTTACTCCTTTGGCACAATTGAACATGTGGAGAGCCCAATGGACCCTGAGGTCTCAGTGGCATGAGCCAGAAGGCCCTAGATCTGTTCTGCCCCACACAAAAACTGCTTGATTACCTTCTACACCTAAAGGAGGCTGACTTGAAGACTGCCTCCATTAGGGTCTATCTTAATGCGATTGGCACTTACCATCATGGTGTAGATGGTACACCCATCTCTGTACAGCCTAGAGTTGTACATTTCATGAGGGGCTTGCTTCAATTGAAGCCTCTCCTAAGGCCTCCCACTGTGTCTTGGGACTCAACTTTGTGTTAGCTCAGCTGATGAAAGCTAATTTTGAGCCACTGCACACCTGTGACCTGAAGGTCATATTTTTGGTGGCGGTCACATCAATGCGCGCAGGGTCAGCAAGCTCCAGGCCTTAGTGACTTATCCACCTTATACTAAATTCTTTTATAACAGGAAGGTCTTGCATACACACCCTAAGTTCCTGCCTAAGGTGGTGACTGATTTCAATCTTAGCCAGTCAGTCGTCCTGCCAATATTCTTTCTAAGGCTCCATTCGCACCAAGGCGAATGAGAAATGCACAGTTTGGACTACAAGTGAGCCTTAGCCTTCTGTCTGGAGCGTACAGAAGTCCATAGACCACCCAACTTTTTCTTTCTTTTGATAATAATAGGTCGGGCATTGCCATTGCCAAACAGTCACTATTCAGTTGGCTAGCAGATTGCATCTCCTTCTGTTATGCCCAGGCGGGACTGCATCTTGAGGGTCATGTCAAGACTCATTCTGTCAGAACATTGGCAGCGTTGGTGGCCCACTTGCAAGCAGTTCCCATGGAGGAAATCTGCAAGGCTTCGAAGTGGAGTTCTCTCCACACATTCACATTCCATTACTGTCTGGATAGGGTTGGCCGATGCAACAGTAGGTTTGGTCAGTCTGTCCTCAGGAATTTGTTCGAGGTGTAGAACCCAACTCTCCCAACCCTAGGTCCCATTGTTTGGGTTCAGGCTGTCTCCCCCTCTGTTACCAAAAGCACTGTGGTGGTTTTGCCTGTTGGCACCTGGTAAAGTGTCTGTTGGTTCCCTTTTTTGTTGGGGAGCAGCCTGTAGCTAGGGATTCACTCGTGTGAGGACTACCATCCTGCTTGCCCTAGGAGAAAGCAGAGTTGCTTACCTGTAACAGATGTTTTCCAAGGGCAGCAGGATGTTATCACGAAACCCACCCACTAGACCGCAGAATTGGGTTTCTCTATTTTTATGTTTTTCACCATAATTCTATGTTATGAGACTGAAGATGGACCCCATGTGGATGCTTTGTATAGTGCATGCTGAGGATGCTCAATGTGCCTAGTCACAGTTTCTAGAAACTTTGACATGTTTTCCACATCGGGCTCCAACTGATGTCACCTATGTGTGAGGACTAACATCCTGCTGTCTTTGGAGAACACTTGTTACAGGTAAGCAATTCTGCTTTATTCCATTATGTGTGATAATATACGAAATTAGGAGAAACCAAAAAAGGAGACTTAGGAATAAGACAACTGTACTCTGCAGGGATACATGTCTGAGCCAATAAGAATTGCAAGGAAAGTCAGATAATACTGCTGAGGTATGGGATACTGCAACAAGTGGAAAGGAGGGAGACTTGCTGGGTTGTGAGGGATTAGGTTAAGCTGATTGATACACTCAGCAGGGTTACCACGTACCTTGTACAGCCAGGAAGTAACTTTGTCAGAGTAAAGTTCCTGGTAAGGAACAGGCGTGAAGACTTTTCATCTCACTAATTATCCAAACCCTAACAGGAGCTTTCAAGTAACATTTCTTGTTACTTTGGAGAAAACATAGCAATGACAAATGCACACAGGAGCCACACAGTTAAGGGTATCTCAGGTTTAACCCCCGTTAATCATATCGCATATGCACAGTGATGCCTGAGATGACTTGAGCCATTTTGTGTGCCAGAGGAGGGGGACTGTTCTCTCCTGCTCGATTTGTTACAGCAGTGACTGCAGGTGGGGTACGTGGATAACTCTACCAAGGGGGGCCCCTATTTTCTTGGGAGAGAAATACTCTGATCTGTAACTTGAGGGGAAGAGGATTTTCAGGGGTCATCGTGACTTACACTGGGCCTGAAAGGCTAATGTTGATGGGTTACCCATGACAGTAATACATCAGTGTAGTCTTCTATAAATCCCCGGATTTAATACCTTTTAATATATTGAGCCAAAAAAGATATAATTGCGATGGAGAAGGTACAGAGTTTAATTGGGCTTGATGGACCCTTGGTCTGACATAGTATGGCATGCTCTTATGTTCTTATAAGGACACTCAGCTACTTGATCCCCAGTATTAGACTGTGCTGAAGCCAACGTAGTAAGCTATATTAACAGTTTATTTTAACACCAGCAATATCTCCAGTTTTTACTGGAGATAAGTTTTTACTGGAGATATTGCTGGTGTTAAAATAAACTGTTAATATAGCTTACTACGTTGGCTTCAGCACAGTCTAATACTGGGGATCAAGTAGCTGAGTGTCCTTATAAGAACATAAGAGCATGCCATACTATGTCAGACCAAGGGTCCATCAAGCCCAGCATCCTGTTTCCAACAGTGGCCAATCCAGGCCATAAGAACCTGGCAAGTACCCAAAAACTAAGTCTATTCCATGTTACCGTTGCTAGTAATAACAGTGGCTAATTTCTAAATCAACTTAATTAATAGCAGGTAATGGACTTCTCCTCCAAGAACTTATCCAATCCTTTTTTAAACACAGCTATACTAACTGCACTAACCACATCCTCTGGCAACAAATTCCAGAGTTTAATTGTGCGTTGAGTGAAAAAGAACTTTCTCCGATTAGTTTTAAATGTGCCCCATGCTAACTTCATGGAGAGCCCCCTAGTCTTTCTATTATCTGAAATAGTAAATAACCGATTCACATCTACCCGCTCTAGACCTCTCCTGATTTTAAACACCTCTATCATATCCCCCCTCAGCTGTCTCTTCTCCAAGCTGAAAAGTCCTAACCTCTTCAGTCTTTCCTCATAGGGGAGCTGTTCCATTCCCCTTATTTTGGTCGCCCTGCTCTGTACCTTCTCCATCGCAATTATATCTTTTTTGAGATGCGGCGACCAGAATTGTACACAGTATTCAAGGTGTGGTGTCACCATGGAGCGATACAGAGGCATTATGACATTATTTCTCTGCCTTATTAAATTGAAGCTACTGGATTCACTACACGTCCAAAACTGAAACATTTTGATTTGTAGGTTAGCTTCAATATAATTTCTGTCTATTTTCTGTTGGGTAAAGTGTCTGTGGTGTCTCATCGTGTGCATGTTTGCACTTTCTGCTGAAACATCTTGACATGTTCTGACAGTGTCTCAAAACTTGTGGCCTGGTGTTTGGTATTTGTCATTTGTTTAGTATGGGGAGGGCATGTGGAAGTATGCAGTGAATACAAAAGTGGGGTGGTTGGAGAGAGCTAGACTTATTTGGACTATCCATATCCAAATTCAGATCGTCCAGGGTTTAATGTTTTTTGTAAATATTCATTGTTCACATTTAATCCTTATTTATAAATCAGAGGCTTGGGATAAAATCTTTGTGCTTGTTGCCTAATCGGATCTTGCCACTTCCTGCATAGACAGATCCAGACAAGCTGTAGCTAGACTGGGTAGTTCAGTTTCTGTGCTACTTTAGGTTGGCTTTTTTTGACATGCTGTTTTTAAAGCAGTGGTCCAGAATTTGTTTTTAAATAATTCAGTTGGCAGTTGACAGAAAAGCATTAAGATCCTCCTTTTTCATTTTGATATATAGTTCATGCTTGTGTAGGTATTAATATTTACAGTTTTTGAATGAGTCTTGGCTTAGTTGTTTCTACTATTAAGGAATGTATAAACTAAAGGGTGCTAATGTGTTTATCCCATTGCCCTGGGTACAGAAATGTGGTTGCACATTTTTCGACCTAAAACCAGCACAACAAATGTCTGGTGAGCACTATCATACATTATTTAACTATTAATACTAATGTGAAGTTTTCATGGAATTAAGCATTCCATGTTATGTCCAGTTTTGCATGAATGTTTGTGTTTTCCTGAAAAAGAAAATCTGGACATTTTTTCATCACCCCAAGGATGAAATCTCCTCAGACCCCTCCTAGCTGGCGGAAGGGGGGACTCCATCCTTTCCCCTGACTTGTCCTGCTTTTAGAGGAGAAAGAGGAAGGGATGAGATGAGATGCATTAGATTTCCCTTCTCTATTTTTTCCTCTCTTCTAATATGGAGGGGGAAGGAAAGGGCTTGTCAAGGGGTCCATAATCAATCTCCCCTCTCTCCTCTCTTTTATGAGGAAAGTGGTACAAAGATACTAAATAGACCCCCCCACCTCAATCAAAAATAAATGGGGGGGGGCCTGAAGCGAGAGGTTAAACCCCCGGGTCTCCTCTTTTCTGCTGGTCTCTGTCAGGAGTGTTGGAGGGTCCCCTGGTTTGCCTGCTGGATGCCAGCAGGTCAACCAAAAAAATAATGCAATTGTGTAGAAGTAAATTAAATGAGGACAAACATGGACATTTCTAAATAAAACCCAAAAAGAACAGTGCCAGGAAATAGGCAAGGATGATATTTTGAGCCGTCTGCTTTGTACTACTGCTGGGTTTAAAATGCAAGTTCCCACTGAGAGATATTTTTTTTTTTGCCCATATTCTTTCTATAGTTATAGTCCAGGGGTAGGCTAGGCTACTCTGATACTCAAGGGCCACCAGTCAGTTGGGTTTTCAGGATAGCCACAACAAAGATGCATGAGATGCAGTGAGGGCAGTGGATGCAGATACTTCTTTTGCATATTCAGTGTGGATATCCTGAAAAGCTGACCGGCACGTGGTGCTTGAGGTCCAGAATTGCCTACCTCTCTTAAAGTCAGTCATTCAGGCATAATAAGCACAGTATTTTATGCTTATGAGTCTTTCAGTACAGAAACACAGAATATGACAGATAACTACAGTTTCTCTTGCGATTCAGTCTGAGTGTAGCCCAGGTGCCGGGTGGATGCAGATGTACTATGAAGAACTTCTCTCCTCATGGGGATGATTGGTGGGCGATCTGCTGACAGAAAGTCATGGAGTCATGAGTAGGGGAAAAGGCTCCATGCATACACATCTGCATCCACACACCCTGCAGCTCAGCTCCTTCCTCTTTGGTTAGCTCCTTTCTGCATTTTTGCAGAGATAATCCTGTAACAATGGCAAGATGTTGCCATTCTTTGTATGGCATCACGGGAAACCCAGGTAGTATGGGTATAATGAGCAGAATAAAAGGCAGTGATAACACCTCCATACAGGTCATCCGTGAGTACTGTAGCCAAATCTGGAGACCATAACTCCGGAAGGAAATAGAGAGGATAGAGGAGGTCCAAAGAGAGGCTCCCGAAAATGGTGAGGACTGACCCAAAAGTCCTGTGAAATGAGACTCCAGGACCTTTTTATGAAAGACATTCAAATACTTCAAAGATATAAATGCATAAGAAACAAACATTTTTCAGCAGAAAGGAAGTTCTAGGCCATGATATATGAATCAAAGGGTATAGACTGAGGAGCAGAATAAAAAATACTTCTTCAACTAAAAAGTGGTAGGTGCAGGGAATAGGCTCCTAGTGGATACAAAAATAGAATTCAAGAATACATGGGATAAAAAAATACAAAGGCCCTTTATTTGCTAAGACATGCAGAGAAAGTCAAAGACCCAGGTGGGTTATATGGCATTGTAACATGAAGTAAATTGGGTGGACTGGATGGGTCTAATGAGCCTTATGTATGGCATCCCCCACATGGTTCACGAGGCAAAGCTAGCCTAGGTGGCAGCAGGAGGCAAGCATGTCAGAAAGAAACGTGTCGTTCTCCTGGCAGCCAGCAGGTCGGATGGAAGAAAGGGAGAGAGGATGGGGGGGGAGAGAGCATGGGAAGATAAGAAAAAGAGGATTGGACAGGTAAGGGAGAAAGAAAGGGGAGGGTATGGTGAAGCTGGAAGAAGATGGGAGGGATGAGAGATTCTGTGGTGAGGCAGTGGGCAGGGATAGTCATGAGAGGAAAAGCAGGGGGTGGAACTAGGAAATGGAAAAATGAGACTAGAGGGAGAAAAACCTGCAGGAGGGATCAAACAAGACAGAAGGCAGAACAGTCCTGTAAGAAAGGAGGATAGAATAGAAGGGTAGAGGCAGGTAGACACGAGGCATTTTCAGGAGGGAGAAAAAAGGCAAAAGAGCAAAAGAAAGGGAAAAAGTTAATGAGGTAAAAACTGAAATGGAGAAAGGAATAGGGGGAAAAACCCTAAGAGAAAAAAATGTCCAAACACACAGGAAAGGTTGGAAAACTACTTTTTTATAGTAAATATTGTAATTTGTATGCAAATGTGCCACAGAATTTCAAAGAACTTTGCTGCACAATGTATTACGCTTGCTGTAAAATCTAAGCACCTGATCATTCCTTCGGCTACAGAGTGCAGAATAAGGGAACTGACAATGCCTCTGTACGGGTTGTTGACAAGACCTCACCTTGAGTAGTTTGCAACAGGGATGTGCCTTTATTGAATTCATTTTTGCAGGCTTGTGTGCATATATGTTTTATGCATATACAATGTAGTTTTATGTGCCTAAAAATGGAGTTTAGGCACATAGCTTCTGAAAGCAAATAGAATGGAGTGGGAATTCCTGAACAGAAGCCCCAAAAACGGGCCAAAAGAAAAATGAACCAAACCAAAATTATTTTTCTGCACATCCCAGTTGTTCAGTGCTAGATGACTTACCTCCAAAAGGCTATAGGCAGAATTTGGAATAATATGTAGGAAATTAGAAGGCTAAATTGTATTAGTTGAGAAGCATGCAGGAGCAAGAATAGAAACATGGACACCGAGAATATGACTGCAGACAAAGGCTTCCAGGCCTGGCTAGTCTATCCATTTTCTTACCTCCCACATATCCTCCTTGATTGCTGCCCTTATTTTTGTTTCCCCATTGCTGTGGTCCATGCTTTCTCATACTCTTAATACCCTGACAGAAAGTGTTTATTTTTTAATATACCTGCTTCCAACATATCATCAGCTTTTAATTTTATAGCCCTTTGTTATAATGTTGGATGTTAAGGCAGGGTTCCAGCTACAAGTGATGATATGTTCCTGAGTGTTTGGGGGAATAAAAATATAATTTTTTGTAGGGACAAGTTAATTGTACTGGTATCAGTGAGCACTGAGAGATGATGTGAAAATCGAGAGTTGTGTAGGGGCCTTGAAATGTGTGCTTGGTACATTCATGAAATGACAGCACCCCGATACCAGTTTCAGTAGGTCACCAATAGTAGTACTTTGGCACTTTTCATGCACAATTGAAATATCAGAGCATAATCATATGGATCACTTTTTGGGAGTCAGGGGCAGCTTGTCTCCCTCTGATTGACAAAGGAAACGTTTGGAAATGTAATGGGATAGTGTGAACCATGCAAAATCCTTTTGAAGGCTAGGAAGACTACTTACCAAAAAAAGCAAATTTGTTTTAGTGACAAGACTTGAGGATTTTTTTTTTTTTTAATGTACTCAGTCACAGATGTGAAAGTTAGTTTCATTTTGTATTGTGCCTCTTTACAGGGACAGTGCAAATTAAAATGAAAAAAAGTTTTAATAGAAAACTATTTTCTTAAGTATGAGGCTGACTTTTGACTTTTGAATGACACTGAATTTTTGAGAAACTGAAGCATTTTTAGTTTGGGAGGAGTTCAGGTAGGGGGTGGTAACATGATTCATTCTAAGAGGCTGTCTTGTCTCTGACACCTGGGACAGCTTTTGTTTTTTCTTGATTTTGATAACCTGCTCAGTCTGATCAGGGTCTATGGTTTTCTTACACTATCTCAGTGTAACTCCTTTTTGCTCCTCTGAGTTGTTATGAAGCTTACTTAACTCATGTCTTTCTCTCTTTCCTTACAGTCTGCCACGGTCTCTGATGGAGGTAAGGTGTGTTTGTGTCTTTGTAAAATACTTTGGGTCTTCAAGGCAATGAAATTGTCTGCTTTCTTTCTGCTCTTGCTGTGAGCCTGTTGACTGTTTCTGTTTGTATGAGGGCATTTATGTTTCCTGCTGCTTCACAGCTTTGCACATCAGTCAAATACAGTAGCTTCACACTTTCTCACAACAATTTTAGTAAGAGAGAATGGATGTAAAATTGTTGCTGTTTGTACCCTACTATGACTGCCTGGGTAGCATTTATCTAGCATTTCTTATGATTCCTTGCTTTGTAAATCATCTTTGTATGTGTACAAGTTAAAACAAGTTGCTACTGCTACTTTGCCCTAGTTTTCCAACTTGCCAGCTGCTGCAATTAGGCTCTGTGATTGCAGATGTCTCTGAGGACAAATAAGCATTTGTTAAGATTCTGGGGGGTGAGTGCTTACTTCTAAAGGATTACCATTGCTTGGCAGCTCCAGAATTAAATGCACAATTCCTCTTTAAACCGAGTCACTGCCCATGCTGGTAGTTCTTGGCCTAGGCCTTGGTGGGGCCTTGGCTCAGTCAGTCTGTTTTTCAGGATATTCAAAATGAATATGCATGAGATGTTTTGCATATGTTAGGTCTAAGAAAAACAGGCTGATGGGGTTGCTATCTGACTCCAGTTCAACCGAACAGGCTGATCCAATCTTGGTTTGGCCATATTACATGCATGGATTTGTAGTTCAAATTTTCTTGCTTGCAGTGAGGCAAAATGAGGACTGGATCAGTTTGCCCTAACTATTGTATACAAGTTAGCTCATGCATATAGTTTTGGTTTTGATTTATTTTGTTTGACTTTGTTTTTAAATATTTAATTATTAATGTACTTTTTCATTTTAATTTTTTAAAATTGCTTTTGATGTCATGTTGTGAACCGCTTCTGTTGTTTTTACTGGTTATACGGTTTTTAAAGTTGTTAAAAAAAATATATATATATTCATTATGGCTATCCTGAAAATCAAACTGGTTGAGGGATACCTTTGGACCAGGCACCCTGTATAAGATTTGAGAGGAAGTAGCTAAGAGAAATCCATAATTTAAAATGTATCTTTGTGTCTTGGCAATTATGAAATCCCCTCTCCTGCACCACTATTAAAGAAAGAAGACAGATATGGGGCCGATATAAGGTAATTTTTTTAACTGAAAAACTGGAAGGGGGGGCAATAATGAAATTATTTTATGTGTAAAAACGCAGACTGTTTGTTCTGTCTCTCGCCTCCTCCCAGTATGGGGTAAGCGTGCGTACTTTTAGCCATGAGGGAAAGTACATGTGGAAATTGCCTTTTAAAATCTCTACGCATACTTTCCGGTGCATGTTTTGGGCCTGCTTCAGATTGCAGTCCCCATGATTGTACTAGTCCTGGCTCGGTCTTGCTAACTGCCTCAATGACAGTGATGTGCAGACTGATCAACCTCGCAGCGATCTGAGACAGCTCATTCATGGAAGGCCAAAGGTAAAATTGCCCCATGATGCCCCAGGGCTCAGCTATTTTGCATGCCACAACCCTGCTGGCGTTTTAGCAAACTGCTGCTGGGAATAGGGCTGGTACAGCCTGATTATTTGGTAAAATTGTATTTATATTAAGTACATTTTAAAAATTGTTCCTGGATTGTCATCCTTACTCTCTCTCATTCAGGCGGGTGCATGGCTCAGCACCCGATTAGACTTGCGTTTTGGACGTGCGTCTGTAACCCCGATACAAAATGGGGGTTAGTGCGTCCAAAACGCGCGTCCAACCAGGCGCTTAGCTAATAGTGCTCATCACATGTAAATTCATGTTGATGAGGCAATTAGCTATTTTCTCCGGATGCAAAGAAAATGTGCGCCCGACGTGCCCTGGAGTAGGCATTAATTCTTGAGGAAATCAAAACATTTACAGAAAAGCGGAAAATACTGCTTTTCTGTATTTCCTCTGACTTAATATCACGGCGATATTAAGTCGAAGGAACCGAGAAAGGAAAAATTAAAAAGTAAAAAGTAAAAAGTATCCCAGCAGTCAGGTTAGGAAAAGGGATGCTCAATTAACGAGCGTCCTTTTTCCTAACTCGTGGCTGTGCACAGGTTGTAAAATTGAGCGTCCCTTTTCCTAACCCGCTGACAGCCACCTCTCCTGGGCGCCCGCTGCCGAGGAGGTGCTAGGGGCGCACAATTTCCCCTAGCGCCTCCTTTTTACCATGGCAGCCCATTTAAATATTACATCGGGCGCCCAGGAGAGGTGCATCGGCACATGTTAGGAGAGCAGGCGCTCAATCATGAGCGCCCATTTTCCGCGCGCCGATATAGCACCGGCCTGATAATCAGTTTGCACACAGCCGCCTCAATCCTACCTCTTTCTGCCTACTCCTGAGTGGCTGCCAAGACTCCTCCTTCACCAACTGCTCTTGAGCCATGGCCTAGGCTTCTTCTCCATGCCCTGCTCCTGAGGTGCCCCATAGGCTATCTCTTCCCATCTGCCCATTGGCTCTCTACCAACTTTATGCAGATTTTCTCTTCCTGTCCACTCCCCACCTGCTGCTGCATCGCACACACTTGGCAGGCTTGTTGCACTGCTATTGGGGGAGGGGAGGGTCAATTAAGGAGCGTGGGGAAAAGGGGGGGGGGATGTAAAGTTAAAGTGAGGAAGTAGGTGGGATGGAGGGGTAAGGAAGGGGTTAAACATTGTGAGAGGGATTAAAATTGAAGGGAGGGAGTAAAGGAAAGGCTGGAAAATTAGAGATGACTTTGAAGGGGGATGATACAGAGGAGAGAGGAAAGGAAGTAGAAAGAATTGGTATAGAAAGTAAAAAAAAAACCCAAAACAAAACTGAAATGGAAAATGAAACATAAAGGTGACTCAGATGCATACAACAGATTGGATAACATAATAGATTTCTCATAAAAATGAGCTTTTCGCATATACAGTTCTATTCAAATGGATGGAAATGTGCCACAGAGTTTACCCAGGAGCTGCCACAGGAGACAAGGAGGCCTTGGGCCAAGGTGGGTGATGTGCACTGGTTTTAGTCCATGTAACATGAGTAGTTTGCTTTTGAAAGTGCCTTTTAGTGATTTACATAATCCACATGTTCAGGCTGATGCATTAAAGTGTGTTCAGCTGAAGGCACAGTTTTACCCACAGTTAAACGCTCATTTTGTGCAGGTTAACATTACTCCCGATGCAGGAAGGAGTTTTACTTACACAAAATGTACATTTAAAAATGTGCATTCAGCTCAGCATCCTCACATGGAAATTACATGTGAATGTGGTCATTAAGCATTCCCTCCCAATGCAGAAATGTGCGCTATCTGAGCACACTTTCTTAACGCTAGAAACTTGAATCCTGTTCAGAGGTGGCGTAAAGTTTCTGTCTTGGATCCACCACTCTGGTTCTAATCTAGGACAAGCAGGATGGTAGTCCTCACACATGGGTGACATCATCAGATGGAGCCCAACATGCTACTATCCCCGCGTCCACATGGGGTACCTCTCTCGTCTCTTCTGCGGAGCTATCATCTAGCGGTTGTGGAGCTCATGTTTTTTGCGGTTTCTGTAAAGCTTTCTCAGTCAATTCGTCAGCTTCCTGCGCTGGGTCCCTTTCCTTTTCCCTGGCTTAGGTACCTGGCCAATGCGCTAAGTTTTTTCCTTTCTGTGTGGTCGATTCCCGACTGTGCACCTTGGTATCCGCTAGTCATCGACCGCTCACCGGCTTTTTTCTTATGGTGGCTTCAGGGTTTCCTCAGTGCCCTCGGACTATGTCCTTCATGGATCCACATGATGTGTGTATCCTCTGCCTGGGGGCATCGCACAATGTTCAGGGGGTGTCGGTTCTGCAACCTGATGACCCCCAAGGGCCGGCATGCCGACCTAGACAAGATAGAGAAGCTATTTGGATCAAAGAAGTCAGAACCCTTGACTCCAGGTCAGGGGGCATCGATGCCTAGAGGCCAGGGGAGCCGATGGACACCGAGCCTTCATTGTCCATCCTGCCTCCAGGGCCCTTGATGGAGAAAGGGACCAGAGATCGTCAGTCGTTGGTGTCTTCCCATTCCCGGATGTCAATGTTGTCTCATTCCTCAGCACCAGGGAAAGATCGGGCCGAACACCGTTCGAAATCTAGGAAGCATTGCCACTGGTCTCAGTCAACAAATGGTACTGGGCTCGGGTCGGCACCAGTGTCTGCTGTGATGCCTCTGAAGCAACCCCGTGGAGACAAGGCACCATCCTCCATCGAATCCGGGAGTCCCAGGCATTCCCCACCAATACCGGTGCCAGGAACCGATCCTCCTTGGGGCTCCAAGGAAGATATGGTGATGCCTCCCCCTCCTTCATCCATCCTTTCTTCAGCGGATTTTCAGGAGGCGTTGAAATGCAGGGTCCTACTGGCAGTTGTTCGAGCCCTGCAGGGCATCGAGCCGCCCGCCCCAGCAGTGCTTTCCCCAGCCCCACCAGTGCTTCCGCTGGTGCTGGAGCCTGCACCCTCTGTTGGCATTGCTGCTGGAGCACCTCGATGTCCTTCGTATTCTCCCTATGCAGCTACTGTTGATGTTCCAGCAGCCACTGTTGCCTCCTCCATTCGATGCAATTCCCATTGTGGGTTCCTCCAAGGAGGAAAGCCTGTTGCAGCCCGCACCGCTGTCGAGGCCCCTGGTGCCACAACAGGCGTTACCCAGTCTGATTCCGGGTCTTTTGGGGGCCTCAATGCCCCTGCCCAGGCCCCTGCCAAAGCCGAGGGGCCTGGGCAGGGGCCCTCCATTGGTGTCCCCGGGTGATCTCATGAGGCCCCTCTGTACGGCCTGTGGGGGGTTGATACCTCCGAGTCTTCATCAGATGACTCCGGAGATCATCCTCGCTGGAGGAGTGGTGCCGGTCCTCACTCGAGGACCTGACCTTTGCACGGTTTGTCCACACCATGGCAGAAACCATTCTGTTTCGGCTTCTGATGGAAAAGGACGACAGGCATAAGATGCTGGAGGTTCTCCAGTTTGTTGATGTCCTGAAGGAGGTGGTGTCTGTTTCCATCCATGATATTTTCAAGGAGCTATGCCTCAGGATCTGGGAACATCCCATCTCTGTGCCTGTGGTAAACAGGAAGGTGGATGCTGTCTATGTGGTTTAGCAGGCCTTGGGGGTTGAGAGGTGCCAACTTCCCCACCAGTCAGTCATGGTGGAGTCTACCCTAAAAAAAAAAAAAAAAAAAGGCCAAGCATTCTCGCACTCACACTTCTGCCCCCCCCTCCCCCCCCAGGCCAGGAGCACAGGGCGCTTGATTCACTGGGTTGGAAGGTGTTTCAAGGCGCTCTATTGATCTCCTGTATTGCTTCCTACCAGCTGTACATGACGCAGTACTCCAGGAACCTCCGGAAGCAGGTCCAGTAAATTTCTGAGCGCCTGCCCCAACAGCAGTAGGAAGCCTTGTCAGCAGTCGTCCAACAAGGCCTGGAATGTGGCAAACATGAGTTGCGCTCCACCTATGACGTGTTTGAAACGGCGGCCAGGGTGGCAGCAGCGGGCATTGGTGCCTGCAGGATGGCTTGGCTCCGAGCCTCTGATCCCGTCCGGAGGTCCAGGAGAAGTTTGTGGACCTACCGAGTACTGGCGAGAACCTCTTTGATGACAAGGTGAGGGATGCTGTGATTCAGTTGAAGGACCACCATGAGACCCTTCAGC
Source organism: Rhinatrema bivittatum (assembly GCF_901001135.1). Lineage (NCBI taxonomy): Eukaryota > Metazoa > Chordata > Amphibia > Gymnophiona > Rhinatrematidae > Rhinatrema > Rhinatrema bivittatum. Next base: position 221,408,817 of record NC_042615.1, on the reverse strand, counting down.
ATCACTCAGCCGGTACATTGGACCCACCGTCCTCTGCTAGAAAATCCTTGCAGCAGCGCCAGTGGAGATCCTTTTATTGTCAAAGGAAATATTATCCTCTTGCCCCGTTCTCAGTGCGTGGGCACTAGGGGCCACTCCAGACAGCAGTGGACCCCAGACCTCAGCCAGCATCCCAGTCGAGCTCCACTACGGGGTTTTGACTGGCTTCAAGGGAGCGTAAGTCATTTATCCATACCCTCGATGCTGGGTCCTCCGGTAGAAGGCCGGCTATGGTTCTTCGTGGACTGCTGGCCCAGTGTCACCTCAGACCAGTGGGTCCTGTCAATCGTTCGTCAAGGGTATAGGTTGAATCTTCGGGGTGTCCCTCCAGACTCTCCCCCATGCCTCTCTTGGGGTCTATCCTCGCATCAGGAAAAACTCTTGATGGATCTCTTCGCCCTCGTAACAGCCAGAGTAGTCTAGCCTGTTCCACTGCGGAAGCGGGGCTGGGGTTTCTACTCTTGCTATTTCCTGATTCCAAAGAGAACAGTGGGACTATGTCTTATTTTGGACCTGAGGGCCTTGAACAGGTTTCTCAGAAGAGAAAAGTTCAAGTTGCTTGCTCTGAACACCCTGATTCCCCTTCTGCAAAGAGGGGACTGGCTTTGCTCCCTCGATCTGAAAGATGCATATGCCCACATCGAGATCTTCCCTGGTCATAGGAAGTATCTTCAGTTCATTGTGGGCGAGAGAAAGTTCCAGTACAGGGTGTTGCCTTTCTGCCTTGCCTCAACCCCACAGGTCTTCACCAGGTGTCTGGTGGTAGTAGGGGCACACCTCTGCTGTCTAGGGGTGCAGGTGTTTCCCTATTTGGATGACTTTCTGGTCAAGAGCGCCACCCAGGAGGGAGTCTTCGATCCCTACACTTGACCATTCGGGTGTTGCAGTCCCTAGGGTATTTATTCAGCTACCCAAAATCCCATCTTATCAGTTGCCCCAGTTAAGCTCTATTGGTGCCTGGCTGGACAATGTTCAGGCCAAAGCTTACCTTCCTCACAGCTGGGCGCTCGCATTGGCATACCTCGTGGAGTGGTGCACCGGAAGCAGCAGGTCTTTTACTTGGCATATGCTCCGACTTCTGGGTCACATGGCCGTGACCGTCCATGTTTTTCCCTTGGCTCGCTTACATATGCACAGAGCTCAGTGGACTTTGCGGTCCCAATGGCAACAAGCTGCTCAAGACTTTCACGTACGCATCCATGTTTCTCTGGCTCTCAGGACCTCTTTGGCTTGGTGGGAGAGCCTGCCCAATCTGGAGCAGGGGGTTCCTTTTTATTCTTCCCCTACCCAGGTTGAGCTTACCACAGATGTGTCCACCTTGGGGTGAGGCGCCTATGTGGAGGGGCTCTGCCAGCAGGGTCTGTGTTCTGCGCAGGAAGCTCAGTCTCAGATCAACTTCCTGGAGCTTCGGGTGATCCGTTATGCACTGTGGGGATTCAGGGATCACTTGTCCAACAAAGCAGTCCTAATTCAGACCAACAACAAAGTGGCAATGTGGCACATCAACAAACAGGGAGGTATGCGGTTATTCCTCCTGTCCCAGGAGGTGGTTCAGATTTGGTCAAGGGCTCAGTTTCAGGGTACACTGCTACGTGACAAGTACCTGGCCGGGACTGAAAATGTGATGGCAGATCGACTGAGTCTAGCCTTCTGGCTCCACAAGTGGTCCCTCAGTCAGGAGATAGCAGAGGATTGGATCTTTTGTGTCTGGGGAACCCTGGACGAGGATCTCTTTGACTCCCCCTGCAACAACAAAGTGGAACAATTCACCTCCCTGTACAGGGGGGATGGCAAACCAGCCTCGGACACCTTTGCCTTTCTTTGAGGCAAGGAATTTCTTTATGCATATCCTTTGCTTCCACCAGTGATGAAATCTCTCCTGAAGTTCAGGCAGGACAGGGGGACCATGATCCTCATAGCCCCTCATTGGCCGAGGCAAGTCTGGTTCCTGCTCCTGCAGAATCTCTTGGTCCAAGAACCAGTCGGTCTGGAAACTTCCCTTGACCTCAACTTGCAGGATCCGGTCAGGCTGCGCCATCCCAATCTCAGGGCATTATCTCTAATGACCTGGATGTTGAGAGGTTAATCCTGCAGCCCCTTGCCCTGTCGGATGCTGGGTCTCAGGTCCTGGTGGCTTCCAGGAAGACTTTCGGCCTGAAGTAGAGGAGGTTTTCCATGTGGTGTGAGCGTCATGGCTTAGATCTGTTTTCCTGCTCCACACCAAGGCTACTTGACTACCTGCTATACCTTTCAGAGACCGGCTTGAAGACCAACTCTGTCAGGATACATCTCCGTGTCATTGCAGCCTAGCATCAGGGGATGGATTGTTCGCCCATCTCTGCGCAACCCATAGTGGGGCGCTTTATTCATGGTCTGCTCCAGTTGAAGCCTCCCCTGCAGCTTCCTGCTGTGTCTTGGGACCTTAATGTGTTGTTGGCTCAACTCATGAAGAATCCTTTCAAGTCACTGTGCACCTGTGATCTGAAGTACCTGACCTGGAAGGTCATGTTTTTGGTCGCGATTACTTCAGTATGCAGGGTCAGTGAGCTTCAGGAGATGGTGACATACCCACCATACACAAAGTTCTTTCATGATAGGGTGGTCCTGTGTAAACACCTTAAATTCCTGCCTAAGGTGGTGACCAGTTTTCATCTGAACCAGTCCTGCCCACCTTTTTTCCCAAGCCTCATTCGCACCAGGGCACACGGGCTCTGCACAGTTTGGATTGCAAGAAAGCCTTGGCCTTCTATCTGGAGCGGATGGCAGGCCACAGGCAGTCTACACATCTCTTCATCTCATTTGATAAGAACAGATTAGGAGTTGCAGTTGCTAAACAAACCCTGTCTAATTGGCTGGCGGATTGCATCTCCTTCTGCTATGTGCAAGTGGGACTGCAGCTTTTATGTCAGAGCCATGGCGGCTTCGGTGGTCCACCTGAGAGCGGTCCCAATGACTGAGATCTGCAAGGCTACGACATGGTGTTCCCTCCACACTTTCGCTGCTCATTACTGTTTGGACAGGGATGGCCGACACGATAGCAGCTTCGGCCAGTCTGACCTTCAGAATCTCTTTCAGCTGTAGAACCCAGCTCTTCCTGCCTAGGGCCCTTTTTTTCAGGTTCAGGAAGTTTCCTGCTGTTACCAACAACACCCGTGTTGTACCCGTTGGCACCTAGTTGGGTGTCTGTTTTCTTGCCTGTAGCTAGGAATTCACCCATGTGTAAGGACTACCATCCTGCTTGTCCTATGAGAAAGCAGAGTTGCTTACCTGTAACAGTTGTTCTCCTAGGACTGTAGGATTTTAGTCCTCAGGAAACCTGCTCGCCACCCTGCGGAGTTGGGTTTCTCCTATGTTTGTTGTTTTATTTTTTTTTAATTCTATGTTGCGAGACTGGAGAGGGATCTCGCGTGTACATGTGGATAGTGGCATGTTTGGCATGCTCAGAGTGCCAGTCAAAGTTTCTAGAAACTCTGTCAGGATACATGTCAGTGCCATTGGGGCCTACCACCAGGGGGTGGATTGTTCACCCATCTCTGTGCAACCCATAATGGGGTGCTTTATTCATGGTCTGCTCCAGTTGAAGCCTCCTCTGCAGCCTCCTGCTGTGTCTTGGGACCTTAATGTGGTGTTGGCTTGACTCATGAAGAATCCTTTCAAGTCACTGTGCACCTGTGATCTGAGGTACCTGACCTGGAAAGTCATGTTTTTGGTCGTGATCACGTTGGCGTGCAGGGTCAGTGAGCTTCAGGTGTGGGTGACATTCGCACCATACACAAAGTTCTTTCATGATAGGGTGGTCCTGTGTACGCACCTTAAATGCCTACCTAAGGTGGTGACCAATTTTCATCTGAACCAGTCTAGAAACTTTGACATAAGTTTTCCGTGCTGGACTCCATCTGATGATGTCACCCATGTGTGAGGACTCTGCTCTCCCCTTTCCTTCCCTCACCTGCAAGGACAAGTGGCAGTGGTTCGGCAGTGCTTTTATGTTTTAAGTCTAACTGTGGCCCGATAGCTGGCTAGGAGCACAACAAAAGATATGCTCTATACACGCTCTCTCATTCAGCTCCCGTCCTAAGTTAAAATGTGTTCAGCCTGTGCTGACCGCACATTTTAATTTAGTGTACGAACATTTTAATGCCCAGTGCATTAGCAGATCATTAACTTACTGCTTCGGGAGTTAAAAACATTTGATGCTGTGCGTTAACACTGCTGAAATTCAGTGCACAGGCTCTTAACACAGGTTATTGCATCAGCCTGATTGCTTGGTAGGTGCACTTTTACAAAAGACAAGGGAAAAAGGGGGTTGACTAAAGAGTTGGGAAACTGTCAATTCGCCTAAGGACAGTGAATGTTTGCTTAATAATTTGGGTTCTCCTGATTCTCCTGGCATCCTTCTGGGTTGTTGTATTCCTGGTAGTGAATCGTTGGATGCCCTTCAGGAGCTCATTGTTGATCTGAGTATGAAGCATCCCTTGCTCGTTGTTTTAAGGGACTTTAATTAATATGTTGATTACTTATTTGTACAGGGCCCCAAAAATTTCTCTAGACCATGACAGTAAGCAAGTTGAAACGCACTCTGGGTGGCATATGCTTCATTTGTTTTTTGGATCCAGACAGGTTAGACACCATGGAGAGGAAAGGGGAGTGTGTATGTTACTGGGGGTTTTCAGCATGCCTTACTCAGATCATGCAATTGTACACTTTTTCTATTTAATCAGAGTTACACCTCCCTGGATCATTAGGTGTGCAGAGAAAGGTGCGAGGCACGATCAATGTTGATTTATTGTGCGATCTTTTGTTTGATTTTTATCTTGGTGCAAGCTGCTTCCTCTGCTGTGTATCTGGCTGCCCTATAGCCAGCCAGATCTTGTGGACTTTGCATAATGATGCTCTTTTGCATCAAGTCTGTATGAGGGACAAAAAAACTCTTCCCTTGGTTTGCCATAGATATACAAGATTTAAAAAGATTAGTTCACAGGTTAAAGGGCACCAGGTGAAAACTCGCAGCTCTGTGAATAAATGTTCTTGGAGGGCTGCAGCCAATAGGTATCTCTCCATGACTTTTAAAGTTAAGAGTTGTTTTTTTGGGGGTTTTTTTACTGCTACCATCTTTTCTGTTTTCCTTTCCTTTTAATTTCCTTTTCTTACCTCCATACCTTTCTTCTCGTCTCCTTACCTCATATTCTCTCACTATGGATTCTCTCCCATGCCTCTTTTCCTCTCCTCTAACTCTGCTCTTCATTGCATCCTCCTCTCCCTCCTCCCATTCCTTTCATCTTTCCTCACATTCTCTCCCCTCTGTTTTGACCTTTCCAGTTTCATTGCCTTCTAACTCTCTCTCATTCTTTCTTCTACCCTCTCATCTACTCTTCTGTCTTCCATCCCTCTTTGCCCAGTTTCTGATTACCTCCATCTCTCCTTCCTTTATAGCTGCTTCCTGCACTATTTTTTTCTGAACTTTGGCCAGGGCTTCTGTGGACACCTTCATTTTGCAGTGGGTGGCCCTGGGGAGCTGACAGAAGCATGCCTATGGGAAGTAGCCAGCCAGATGCAGGCCTGTGGAAGAAGAACTGGCTGCTTCATAAAGGAGCCGGTGGTAGTCAGGGGGATGAAGGCAAGGGTAAAATTCTGTGGTAGTAGTTGCAGACTCTCAGCAGACTGTATCTTTAACAGTGTCAAATACTACTTATACCACCCAAACAAGGCAATCCCTTATACTGTACTAAATAATTTGTATTGCTATTTAATATCACTTGTTTTAGGTGTAAAAAAAGATGCAGCCTTAGAAACTATGAGGTCCATATTCAAAAGTATTTAGCCGGCTAGCTCAGAATTTAGCTGGCTAAATTAATATTTGGGCACACATCTGGATAAATTCTAGCCAGCTAATAAGTTAGGCGGCTGGAATTTTTTGTTTTGAGGCTAGCTACTAGTTGTTCCAGTAGGAAGAATGCGTGTAAAAGGATATATGTTGTGACTGCCCTATTTGATTCCCAGTTTATACTCATTTCCTCTGCAGTCCTTAACTTTTTATATCTTTATCTTTATCATGAAGTTATTAATTGCTAACATCAGACGGTACTAAGCAATTTACAATTCGATACATACAAAACCATCAGAAAACAAATACATTCAATGACACAAAAATATAAAATCAAAGAACCAAAGTAAAACATACTGTTTAAAATTGAAACTAAAACAAAAAATAAAAATAAAATATGCCTGACTATATAAATAATTATAAGATAGTGAATAAAAATGTAATTACACAGATAAAAAGAAAAACAGATCATACAATTAAAACAGTAAAATATTAAAGATAATCCTGCTTAAAAAGATGTCTTCAAGGCTATTTTAAAAGTTTAAAAGTTCTCTTCTAAACGCAAGGCCTAAGGCAATGTATTCCAGAATACTAGTGCTACTGCAGAAAAGGAAGACTTGCATGCAGACACTAGACATGCTTATTTGTTTCAAGAGGGAACATCTAAAAAAAATTCTGTTTGTAGATCTCAGATTCTTTGTGAGTTGGCATAACTATGATATTGCATTAGCCCAGGGTATCATTTCAGAGTACAGCAATTTAAAAACCATCATGGTGTTTTATATTGAACACGTTGTTCAATTGGGAGCCAATGAAGATCAATAAGAATTGGAGTAATGTGCTCCCTCTGACTCGCACAAGAAATAAGGCATGCCACAGAATTGATCAACAGCTCTAATGGTCTTGTAAGATAAATGGTATTGCAGAAGTCTATCAGTGGCAAAATTGAGGCTTGAACAATGATGCAAAAATCTGATACATCTCAAAGTTGTCTCATATGCACCCATGCTTAATAAGTCTGTCGTAAATCCGAGTTTGATTGTTATTTGCTATTTGTTTTTTGTAATAATTTTAAGTCGCTCTCAGCTTTATCTATAAGTTCTTACGAAGTTAGCCCTGTTATTTGTAACCTCTTGTTCGATGTAATTTCCAACTTTGGTTCTATGTAAACCGATGTGATATGTACCAGTACATGAACATCGGTATATAAAAGCCTTTTAAATAAAATAAATAAATAAAGAACCCGCAATTTATAAAAACCAGAATAAATTATGGATTTGATGTGAGACAAAAAAGACAAATTGGAATCATCTTAACACCTAATTTCTTAGACAAGGGACTAAAGGGAACCTGTTTTATCGATATGCACACCCTCAGTAATATAGTTGCAGCATCACTAGCCTTAAGTGTTTTCAATAGCAGTGGATGAACCTAATACTAGGAAGATGATATGATACCTATGGCAGAAGTTGAGAACAGCAAAGATGATGGCAATCTCATCATTAGGCTTTTTTTTTCAGTATGACAAATATACAGTTATCTTATCAACCATTGAGATATTGTCAATCAGGGCTTAATTAATTTCCACAATTTCTATTCGCTGATCCACCACTCTCAGCAGATTAGTCAGCATACACAGTAAAGCATAACAAAATCTTAAGCAACACAAAACATAAACATGCCAAAGCAACTAAAAAGCAACATTGCTATACATCTCTTGGGGAAAAAACACCCAAAACAAACCAAAGCTTAACAAAGCTTAAGACTGGGAAGACTAGAGAGAAGAGAGATATCTTTAAGTTCTTCGTAAACTGAGAAAGATCACTGTCTGCTCTAATAGCTGCAGGAAGGCTATGCCTGAGAGCAGGGCCTGTGATACGAAAGATCTGCTTGCGCGAGGTTGCTAATAGGGCAAGGGAGAGTGATGGAATCTCAACCAAATGCAGTGATGAGTGGAGGCAGTGGGTGGGGCGGTGTCAGCTTATAAAAGACAAAATAGCTGGAGGGGCCAGACCGTGGAGAGCTTTAAACTTCAAAAGGTGGACTTTAAACTTCACTCGCCAGGCTAGCTAGAGTTGAAATATGATCATGTATTCTTGTACCTGAAATGAGATGTGTTGCAGAATTCTGTATAATTGGAGCATCCGTAAATAGGTATTGGGGAGCCCCAAGAATAAAACATTGCAGTAGTCCAGTGAAGACAGAATAAATGATTGAGTTATAGTACGAAAACCTGAGTGAGTTAAGGAGGGCTTTAGGGAATGCAGTAGCCACAGCTTGTAGTAAAACAACTGGATTGAAGAATCAATATAGGATTGCATGGAAAGAGAGGAGTCTATTAATACCCCCAGGTCACAAACCTTTGATCAAATAGGTATAACATGCCCATCAAATAGAAACTCTGCAGGGCCAGTTTTCTTGTTATTCAGGGCAAGCATGTTATAGAACAGCCACTCCTTAATCATGAATAAGCAGGTCGCTAATTACTCTAATGCAAATTCCAATGTGGGGGGAACTGGATGTCATCTGCAAACAGCTTGTACGAGACATCCAAACAGGAAAGAACAGAGCATATATGGGCCAGATAGATATTGAACAAGGTTGGAGATAGTGAGGAGCCCTGTGGGACGCCTGTAGCTAAAGGGAATAAGACAGAAGAAGCATTACCAACCGTGACCCTAAAGGATCAATCTGAGAGGAAAGAGGAAAACCAATACAGTACTGTAGAGGAAATACCTAAAGCTTCCAGCCACCCAAGTAAAATCTTATGGTTGAGTGTGTCAAAAGCCGACGACAGCTCTAACGAAACCAAGAAATATTTAACTCCCACATCAAATCCCAGACAAATGCTATCAAAGCTTGTAAGCAGCAATGAGTCTATGCTATGAAGAGCCTGGTAGGGATGTGAATCGTTTTTTGACGATTTAAAATATCGTCCGATATATTTTAAATCGTCAAAAATCGTTAGGGCCACGATACAATACCAATTCCCCCGATTTATCGTCAAAAAATCGTAAATCGGGGGAAGGGGGAGGGCAGGAAAACCGGCACACTAAAACCCCCTAAAACCCACCCCCGACCCTTTAAATTAAATCCCCCACCCTCCCGAACCCCCCCCAAATGCATTAAATTACCTGGGAGTCCTCCGTAGCGGCGGTCCGTGGCTAAATCGGGGGAAGGGGGAGAGCACGAAAACCGGCACACTAGATCGTGAGGTCTTCAGCCGGCGCCATTTTTCAAAATGGCCGCCGCAAAATGGCGGCGGCCATAGACTAAAACAATTCGACGCAAGAGGTCGTTCCGGACCCCCGCTGGACTTTTGGCAAGTCTTGTGGGGGTCAGGAGGCCCTCCCAAGCTGGCCAAAAGTTCTTGGGGGTCCAGCGGGGGTCAAGGAGCGATTTCCTGCCGCGAATCGTTTTCCGTACGGAAAATGGCGCCGGCCATACGAGGGTTCGTTCGCTGAACGACCTCCTGCAGTCGATCTCCTGCCGGCGCCATTTTCCGTACGGAAAACGATTCGCGGCAGGAAAACGCTCCTTGACCCCCGCTGGACCCCCAGGAACTTTTGGCCAGCTTGGGGGGGCCTCCTGACCCCCACAAGACTTGCCAAAAGTCCAGCGGGGGTCTGGAACGACCTCTTGCATCGAATCGTTTTCGTCTATGGCCGCCGCCATTTTGCGGCGGCCATTTTGAAAAATGGCGCTGGCTGAAGACCTCACGATCTAGTGTGCCGGTTTTCGTGCTCTCCCCCTTCCCCCGATTTAGCCACGGACCGCCGCTACGGAGGACTCCCAGGTAATTTAATGCATTTGGGGGGGGCGTTCGGGAGGGTGGGGGATTTAATTTAAAGGGTCGGGGGTGGGTTTTAGGGGGTTTTAGTGTGCCGCTGGACCACCAGGTAATTTAAGGCATTTGGGGGGGGGGTTCGGGAGGGGGGGATTTAATTTAAAGGGTCGGGGGTGGGTTTTAGGGGGTTTTAGTGTGCCGGCTCACGATTTTAACGATTATGACGATACTTTACACACACAAACGGCAACAATACGATTCCCTCCCCCTCCCAGCCGAAATCGATCGTTAAGACGATCGAGGACACGATTCACATCTCTAGAGCCTGGAGCCCAAATTGGGTCTCAGCCAGAAAGTTGTTGCCTTCTAGGTATTCATGTAGCTGGCCTAAAACCTTTCTCAATGACCTTAGTTAAGTGTGGTAAAGTAGAACTAGGGTGATAGTTTAGCAAATCTGAAAGGTCTAGATTAGACTTCTTAAGTAGAGGATATACTGCTGCCACTTTCAGTAGAGCTGGCACTAAGCCTTCAGTAAGCAAGGCATTGGCAAGCTTGGTAACAAAAAGACCAAAGTCCGCATGCATAACCTTCATCAATGCTGAAAAACAAGAATTAAAAAGACAAATTTTCATCTTGCTCAGAATAGAGGCTGCTTTGCTACATGTTGTGGGAGTGAATGCTTGCCAAACATGAGAGACCGGATATGGAAGGAAAGAGATACCAGTCAAATCTGGCATAAGAGACTTGACAAGAAAGAAGAGGCAATGAGTCACACAAGGCCTGTGAGGTTGTTAAAGGATTATTAACTGGAGGCGCTATCAAAGCCTGAACGGGTCTCAAGGGCGAGAAACTGCTGAAGCAATTGGGGTAGAGAACCTTGAACATTTGGTTTAATCAATAGACTCTTTGTAGTCTTTTTTTAGCTTAGACTGATAGCTAGCAAAATTCTCAGATTTGTTTCTGCACAGTTCTGTCACTTCTTTTCAGACTTAACAGGCAAAGCAGCAGGGGTGTCCTGCTCCAACCTCTCCCCTTTAGGTAGCCTGCAGGAAAGAGGAGGAAAAAGGGATTAGCCTGGAGCAGACAGAGCAGAGAACAGAGATCTGTTCCTAAACTGGCCCCTTCTCTCCTGTTCAATAAGGGAAGAGGAGGGGAAGGGATGATACTGAAGCAGATACTGCAAAGCAAAGAACCAGGTACAAAAGAGGTTGGATTAGCACGTGTTTGAAATTTATGAGCAGCAGTGCCAATTGTCAAGGCTTCAACCCTGTCCTTGATGATTAGCACTACAGCTCAGAAGTTTCAAACATCTGATGATAATTCTTCAGTTTGTATCTGTTACTCAAGGTTTAATTTCTGGCAGCACAACCCAGAATGGCATTCAGCCACCTTTTTTCCAGTACTCAAGAAGGCAAAGTAGAACTGGTGGGCAAAAAAGGAGCAGAGCTGGTGGTATACAATATTACCACCAGTTCCAGCTCCCCGCAGAAATGGAGCAGAGCTGGTGGTGTCATGGATCATTTCTGGCCCTCCAAGTCCTCAGAGGAAACAGAGCAGAATGTGTGGAGCTGCATTTCCTGAGAAAGGCGCAGCCGCATGGTCTTGATTATTGTACAGTTTGTGGCATAATTGAGGAGGCTATGAGGGAGACTGGTCCAGGTCAGAGGTGAAGGCCTATCAGCGCCACTGCTTCTGCTGCTGCTACTGGGTATGTTTATATGTTTGAGAAAGTGTGTAGGTGTTTAGGAGAGAGTTCACATCCAGCTTTGGTCCCTCATCTCACACAGGTCATACCCGACATTTGGCCCTGCTTCCCCACTCTGCCTCTCCTCCCCACCCTGTCTCCTCCTTGTCTTCTCCCTACCCCAACCCTCCCCAATCCACAGCTCCACTTCTTTTTTACGCCCTGATGTCTATATATATTCTAATGAGTTGGTATTTGTAAAATGAATGCTATTTTTTGACTACTGAGGTTGTCTTTTAGTGAACCCACTATCTCACGTTTAAAAGGTTATTTCAGGTTTTTGTGTGGAAAGTCATTTGGAAAGCAAAACAGACGACCGTGAACATTTATATCACTGTGTTGTGATGCATTTATTAGCTCTACATGGAGTTAGATATGAAATAGATGTGAAGATAGAGAAAAGAAATGGGTCTGATAGAATACCCTCCATCGTCTCTGCACTGTTGAAAGATATTGGAAGAAGATGCTCATTTAAAAAGATGTTTCCTCTGTGCTTTCTGTGCTATAAATGTAGCTGGAAGGCAATGCTGGACATGATGTAGAACTGAGCAGTAGCATGTCACTAACCTCTGTTTGGTCATGTGACTCACTTTTCTAGTAGTCAAGCCTATGACTGCTGTGCCAAGGTAGTAGCACTGTGGTGGTTCAGAGTTTGAAAATATGCATGAGGGAGGTGACCATAATTAGTTCAAGCAGGAATGAATTAGCCATAACATGTGTGTGACATCATTCAACAGTACAGGCATGGACCCAGCTCTCAGAGCTCTATAATAACTTTACTGTGCATGCAAAGGAGTTCCCGAGCATGCACACTGTTTTGTTAGCCCCTCAGTCTATTTTTTTTTGTCTGAGCTACCACACAGACGTGTGCAGTCTCTCTTTCTTTCTCTCTCTCTCTCTCTCTTTATCTCTCTGTTTTTTGGCCTTAGTGCCCTTTACTACCTCCTTGCTTTTTCAAAATTTTTTGCTGCTGCTTAGCAGCCTCTCAAGTTGAGTATGTAAAAGCCCAAGGCCAAGAGGTCCACGGTTAGCATCTTCAATGCCTGCATCAATGGGTGCTGGATGTAGATATCACTCCATCTGCTATTGCTGTCTGAGCTACAGAATCTGACTTTTCCAACTGATACAGCTATGATTGGATGCCCCCTAAGGTACAACTCCATGTCTTGAAGATGGAGGTCCTAAGAAAGATGCCAGTAGATAAGAGTCCGAAGCCTCGATGCGAGGCTGATCAGCGGAGTTGCTCCTTGTCTAGGAGTGAGGTCTCATTGGACACTCAGTACAGTAAATTGAGATGGGAAGCTTCTCTCTCTCATTCCTGTAAATATGGAAAGTGGCCACACATACCTCTCCCACCATGGCACCAGATACATCTCGGGTCAGGGGTTGAGAAGTCTGTGGTGCCAGCAGGGTCTCAAGTAGAGCGCCTAAAAGTGAGGGACCCCTTCCAAGCCAATCTCCTTTGGAGTCGAAGAGAATCTCGACACCATCAGGGCAATATACAGCCAGAGAGGGCCTCTCCTTCTTACCAAGGCAGGATATAACCTCATCAATGCAGGTCCCTTTATCCTTCATGCTGTGGAACTTCTTGGCACTGAGCCATTTATTTTACCTATTTAAAGCTGATTTAAAAACTTGGCTGTTTAAATGCGCATTTGCAGAATATGAATCAGCTAACCAGCCTGACCAGAAATAAGCAAACCACTCTGATGAGCTATCCCCTATATATTTTAGTTTAATTTTTATCTTAGTGTTTTATGATTATGTTATTTATTTAATCTATGATTTTATCTTTCTTAACAGCTAATTTATTCTTTTACCTTATATAGTTTTTAGCTGTTACTATTTATGATTATTGTATTTCTAATCTTTTTATCATGTGTGAACCGATGTGAAGGCTTGTCTGATGTATCGGTATATAAAAACCAATAAACTAAACTAAACTAAAACCTAGACTTAGGTCGACTAAAATGCCATCCGTGTCATCAGCATGGAGCTCAATTTCCAGGATACAGTCTACACACTTGACGCAGCATGCCAGCCACTGTTGAAGGTATTGGAGCAGGCATCTCTGCACATAAACACAAGAATCCCATTGCTAGCTCTGTGGTGCAGAAGAAGACCTTACTGGGTGCCATCCATAGACCAAGATGCCATTTGGGGCTCATTTATGCAGCTGATGCAGAGCGCTTCAGAACTAGCCACTGCCACAGTAAATGTAGCTGCCGTAATGCCGAATTCCTTCTGAGCTCTACTGATAAGACCTCAGTGAGAATGGGCCAATCTGGGTCTCTAAAGAAGATGTCTAGTGCAGAAGGTCCCTTGGCCAGTGGGAGCTCAGCTGTCTAAGCTAATGAATAATTTTTGCCTCCTTAAGCCCTGGAGACCAGAGAGGGAGATTAGAATCTCTCCTGTCCAAGATGGAGGAAATCTTTCTAAATAGGACTGCCCAAAGTCCTGCACAGGTGGTGGGTACCTCTACTTAAGAGCTTCCAGCATTGGGAGTAAGTCCTCACTATGAGGTAATGGATTCTCTTCCAGGGGAATGCCTTCACAAATCAAAATGAGAAGTGGGATAAGTTAATTCTAAGTTAATACCGGACAATTCCCCTTCAGACCAATGGAGATTTCCTCCTCTGTCGCTCTCATCATCATCTGGGTCGTGGTTCAGTGTTCCTTCATGGTCAGAGGAGGTAGAAATTTCCATGGGGATTCCCTTCCAGATTTGCTGCGACATTTCTTAGCATCCAGTCAGATGAATTCAGAACAAGTGGATTATGCACCTCTACCAGCAGATGGAGAGGGAGCAAACCTACGGCACAGTATATATACCCCTGCAGTGACATCAGCCTGCCAGTATTCTACATCTTCAGCAGATGGTGGATGTGAATCTCCCTACTGGAGATTGCTTCATTGTGTAAAAGGAGAATTATGGATATTATATTGCCCTGCTCTCCTGCGGTGATACCAAAAGGTCCCTCCCCCAGTTGAGAATTCCTGATGTGATTTCTGTGGTCCATCAGATGAGTGCCTTGGTTCGGTAGCTGGGTTTTCAGCTGGCTGAAAGGCAGCGGCCGTAGGAAGCTGAGCGTGGCAGTGACTGCATATGCCCCCGCAGCCGGAGACAGTCTCTGTACTCAGCTCAGGTAAATTTTAAATAGATAAATAAATAATATATTTATAGAGACATAAAAGGAGGCTTTTGTAGTCTAGGGCTTCCTTCTTTTTCCTGGTTGCTGTGCTCGGTGTGCCATTCCAACATTCGTCCCGCTCCATGGGAGGTCGAGGGTTATGGGCAGCCTGGCGGGTTGAGCAGCCTCTGTAGGCTAGGCCCTGCTCTGAGGCTTTTTCGCTGCGCACAACTTAGTAGGCCACAACAGCGTTTTGTGCGCTTTTCTTAGGCTGCCCGCTACAGGATTGATGGTTCAGCATGTGCGTTTAGCTGTGCATCCAATTTTTGGATGCTTAGTCGGGCCTTGTATTCTGTGCGTCTAGCAGCACCTTAAGTGACTGCACGCTTACCTATGCGCCCATATTAGATTGTGCGCTTAAATTGTTTTACAGCGCTTAGTTTTGGGACGCCTACTTTTTGGACACCTAGACATTGGGACATGAAGTGTGAGACGCTAAATGTTGGACGCCTAATTTTTGGATGCCTGGGTTGGACACCTAGTCTTTTTGGACGTAAGAAAGAACAAAAACAGCTAGATGCATGCCTCCAGCCACCGCCTAAATGCACTGTCTGCCGTAATGGCACCTTTGCCTAAGATAATAAATGCCTTTCTCTTTGCATTGCCTGTTTTATTCGGGCATCTCAGCCAGGAGAGCCCGCTAACTTATGACAGCACTTTTTGGATGCTCAAGCGAATTGCCGCCTTCTGATTTCACTAAGCCTAGTTCTTCCCAGCCGGATATAGGCCTAGGTACAGATGGCTCAGGGTGGGGCGCCTGATTTTGGAACTCCTCTAACTGGTTCCTCAGCAGGGGATGGTAGCTCAGTCTGTAGGCCTCAAGTACCTCCTGGATTGGATGCTTCTACCTTTTCGTAGGTAGAGCTTTTCCAGGAATTGCAATCCTTTCTCCAGGCGCAATCTTCAGCCCTCTCTAATAATCCCAGAGTAGTGTCACAGGTAGGAACCTTGCCGGGACCTATTGTTAAGCGCCGGAGTACTGCTAGTGCGACAGTGTGAGTTCTTGATGAAAGTCTGGATGGCACAGATGATGACTCCAATCTGGACTCCCTTGAGGATGGTGAAATTCCTCCAAGATTAGAACCGTATAGAACTATGCTACAGTTCTTTCATAAAGATGAGCTGCCAGCTCTGATTTCCCAGACCTTCAAAAATGCTCAGAGTTTCTGGAGAGGATGCTGTGACTTGGCCAAAGAAAAATCCCATTTTGCTTTCTTTGCATAAGGTCTCTTGTTTCTTCCCTGTGATGGAAACTATTCAAGCATTAATTGATCTTGAGTGGGGTCGGGTTTTGGAAGACCTATACCTTTTGGATCCAGTGGCAAGACAGCGATTACATTTTGCAAAGGTAGATGCATTTCTGTATGCAGTCTCCAAGCGGACCACTATTCCTGTGGAAGGAGGAGTGGCCTTGAAGGATGCTCACAATAGAAGGATTGAGACTATCCTTAAGTAAGCATTAATGCAGTGGCAATGACCTTGCAGATCGCTTCTTGTTGTTCCTTGGTGGCTCACTCTTGTTTACTTCCCTTCCAGGAGGTTGATGACTCCGGGGTGAACTCCAGGGCAGTTATGGAGCCAGCTGCTGCTTTTTTGGCAGATGTGGGCTGTGATTTGGTCCGCTCTTCAGCTAGATGAGTGGCTTCCATTGTAGTGGCCAGGTGTCAGTTATGGCTGAGAAATTGGTCGGCCAATGCGATCTCCAAGGCTAACCTTACCAAATTGCCCTTTAAAGGCTCGCTCTTGTTTGGGAGCGAGTTTTAAAAATTGGCCAGTATGTGGGGCGAATCCATGGTTCCTTGTTTGCCAGAGGATATGAAGCAGATGCCAGTCTCTTTTAACATGAGAGGTCATACTAGAGGATCCAGGTGTTTTCGTCCCTATAGAGGAATGACCCTTCAGAAAACTCGACCTTTTAGTAGGTCTCAGACCTTTCAACCTTGACAGCCAAGAAAGGGCGTGGGTTTGGGTAGTGGAACCTCCCGACCCTCCCAATGAAGGTTTGCCGACCCACCCCCGGGAACAGGAAATAGGAGGATGCCTCTCTTTTATCAGAGGTGAGTCGAGATCACATCGGATCAAAGGATCCTGGAGGTGATACGACAAGGATATGCGCTGGAGTTTTGCAGTGTTCCTTGGGACGTGTTCATGGTGTCTCCCTGTCATGCACTACAGAAGAAGCGGGCAGTGGAAACTACATTGGCAAGGCTCCTCAATCTGAGGGCAATGGTTTCCAGTCCCCAAATCTCAAGAAAATACAGGTCGTTATTCCATTTATTTCATTTTTCCCAAGAAGGAGGGCTCCTTTCATCCCATTCTGGATCTCAAAGGTGTCAGCCGTCATCTGTGGGTGACACATTTTTGCATGGAAACATTGCGCTCAGTAATAATGGCCGTGCAGTTAGGGGAGTTTCTGTCCTCCTCGGATCTATCCGAGCCATACCTTCATATTCCCATCCGACTAGAGCATCAACGCTTTCTACAGTTCGCAGTTCTGGGACACCATTATCAATTTCGGGCCCTTCTCTTTGATCTGGCCACTGCCCTAAGGACCTTTTCCAAGGTAATGGTGGTAGTGGCAGCAGAATTGAGAAAAGATAAGATCCTTATACACCTATATTCAGATGACTGGCTGATTCGAGCCAAGTACCTGGAAGAGAGCTGCAGAGTGACCCACAAGGTGATCTTCCTGTTGCAGGAGCTTGGCTGCGTGGTAAACCTGACCAACAGCAGTCTTCAGCCTGTTCGGTCATTGGAATACCTTGGGGTTCGGTTCAACATGAGGCAGAGCAACGTTTTCCTGCAAGAAGCGTGTATTCAGAAGTTGATAACACAGCTCCAACTGTTATTGAACACTCTGCACCCGACCGTATGGTCCTACCTACAAGTACTTGGCTTAATGGCGGCGACCCTAGAATTGGTCCTGTGGGCGAGGGCGCATATGCATCCTCTCCAGCGCTCCCTGCTGTCTCAGTGGAACCCACAGTCTCAGGACTATTTGATTTGGCTCTTCCTGCTGATGGAAGTCTCCTCCCAACTGCAGTGATGACTGCAGGCAGATCTAAGGAAGGGAGTTTCCCTAGCACCACCAGGACTGGCTAGTACTGACCACAGATGCAAGCCTCATTGGTTAGGGAGCTCACTGTCAAGAGCAAGGGCGCTGGAATACAGAGGATTCTCTCTGGAACTTCAATCATCTGGAAGTGAGGGTGGTCCGATTGGCATGTTTGCAGTTCAGCGACAGGCTGCATGGTCAATCTGTCCGGATAATGTTGGACAATGCAACCACTGTGGCTTACATCAAACAGCAGGGAAGAACCAAGAGCCAGCAAGTGTCGCAGGAAATAGATCAGCTTATGGAATGGGCAGAAGTGCATCTCCAAATGATCTCCGTCTCACACACAGCAGGAAAAGACAATGTAAGAGCAGACTTTTGGCAGACGAGGCGTTTTAGCTGATTCTGGATCGCTGAGGTCCTCCGTTCCTAGCCTCCTAGCGACTTCTCACAGTGCGAAAGTTCAGAGATTCTTCAGTCACAGGAGAGATCCGAAGTCATTGGTGTATTGATGCCCTAGTGCACGAGTGGCCGGAAGACAAATTGCTGTATGCCTTTCCTCCATGGCCCATGTTGCGCAAATTGATCCGAAGAATCGAGCCCCACAGAGGGATGGTGCTCTTGGTTGCTCTAGATTGGTCCAGGTCCAGGAGGCTGTGGAATGTGGATTTACAGCAACTCCTGGGGGTCTCTCCCTTTTTGACTTCTGGCACACAGGAACCTGCTAAGTCAGGGTCCGGTTTTTCACGAAGATCTGACGCAGTTTTGTCTCACAGTATGGCCCTTGAGAAGGCTTGTTTGCTGAAACGTGGATACTCAGTGGCAGTGATTTCCACTTTGCTTAGGGCTAGAAAGTTCTCCACTTCCTTGGCCTATGTGCAAGTGTGGTAAGTGTTTGAGGCCTGGTGAAGGATCGAGGTTCACTTATTTGGCCAAGATCCTGCTCATTCTGGAATTTTTACAGGATGGCTTGAATAAAGGTTCGGCCCTTAATTCCTTAAAGGCACAAGTAGCGGCTCTCACCTGTTTCAGGGGCCAGGTGAATGGTGGTTCCTTATCAGCTCATCCTGATTGGCCTTTTTCCTGAAAGAAGTGAAACATGTTCGTCCTCCCTTGCGGTTTCCAGTACCCTTATGGAGTCTAAATTTGGTCTTGGATTTCTTAGCGGGTCCTACGTTTAGACTAATTCGTAGCCTGTCCTTGCGTTTACTGACCTTGAAAATAGTGTTCCTTGTGGCAATCTGTTCTGCGCGAAGCGTTTCTGAGCTGCAGGCCTTGTCTTGCCGGGATCCTTTCTTCTGGGTGACTCCAGGGACAATACAGCTGCGTATTGTTCCTTCTGTTTACTTAAGGTGGTCATTGAATTTCACTTGAATCAGTCCTTCTCCCTACTCTCTGGACAGAGAGAGAGATGTAGAGGAGTATAGTCTGTTGCGACTCTTGGATGTCAAGAGACATATCATCCGGTATCTGGAGGTTACTGAGACTTTATGGAAAACAGCCTGTTTGTTGTTCACAGCAGTACTAAACAAGGAGAACTGACCTCATGGGCTACAATAGCCCGTTGGATTAAGCAGGTAGTCATGGCTGAATACATGGATGCTGGGAAACCGTTACCTAGTCAGGTTAGAGCACATTCCACTAGGGCTCAGGCAGTGTCATGTGCAAAAGTTATATTGTCTCCCATCAACATTTGCCGAGCTGTGACGTGGTCCTCCTTACACACCCTTTCCAGGTATTTTCATCTGGATGTGCAGGCCCAGGAGGACGCAGCCTTTACACATGCAGTTTTGAGAGGACCGCGGGCAGCCTCCCGCCCTATTTGGGAGTAGCTTGGGTACATCCCACTTGTTCTGGATTCATCTGATTGGACACTAAGAAATGAGAAATTACTTCTTACCTGATAATTTCCTTTTTTTATTAGGACAGTCAGATGAATCCAGCTTCCCTCCCTTGGCTGCTGAATGTTTATAGTATAGTCCTCCTGTGTGACTACATATTGCAGGGATTACTGGTAAGTGTTAGCCTAGTCCCTAGACCAGTGGTTCTCAACCTTTCTAATGCCGTGACCCCGAAATACAGTTCCTCATGTTGCGGTGACCCCTTGCCCCGCCCTTGCCCCGCCCTCGCAGGGCGAGGGCGGGGTGAGGGTGGGGCTTTGGTCATATGGGGCGGGGTTATGGATGGGGTTGGATTTTAGTGCATACTTATTTATTATGACATTTATAAACAGAACCACCATTCCTCATAAAACAATAAAATTAAGAAACATAAAGCATCAGTTATAATAGTAAAACCATACTAATAAAAGAATATTTTAAAATTACTGATAAATAGAATTTCTATTAATTAAAATCATATACATTTTTATAATTTCCCACACACCAATAATATTTCAAAACAGCACATATATCAAATAACACACAATAATTAAAACTAATAAGGATTTTAAAAAGCCCCTGCTGTCCATACATGGGAGCTCTTGATTTCCAGTCACCCTGATATTGTCGAGGACTAGGAGGTTATCCTCTCTCTCTCACACATACACTCACATGTCCATTCTCTCTCACACATACACTGTCACATACTTACACATTCATGCTCTTATACCCACCATAACCTCTCACTCTCACAGACACTGATACACTCTCAGGGTGTAAGACACTCTCCCCCCCCCCCCCCCCCCCCCCCACTCTTACTCCCCTGGATTTTCTCATACACACTCATGCTCTCACTCTTACTGGCTCCCTCACAACCTCAGAGCCTCTCAGATAAAAGTCTATGCAGCAGAAATAATGCTGAATGTTGAGAATTGTGTTATGCAGACTAATCTGGAAAATGCACTAATTTCTACATGAGTCATAATGAATCAGTCCTCAGCTGCAGCCTTCAATTGATTATCCTGGCTCCCTTTAATAATGTTTTCCAAATACAGTTCATGTGTAACAGCAATCCTAATTCTCCACCAGATCAAGCTGATTTCACATCCCACTTCATACTTTGTCACCTCCAGCTGAGTCAAACAATTAATCTAATTACTGCCACTGCTGCCACGTGGCTATTGGGGAGGCGCTGATTGCTGCTATTGGCACCAGTGTTGCCAACCTCGCTTATTTACCGCGAGATTGGGCTTCTTTTTGTAGTCATTCGCGGTTTTTGTTTCCGATTCGCGGGTTGCTTTTAATTGGGCTATTTTTTCTGCCAGTCGTGTTTTTTTGGGCTTGTTGGGCGGGACTTGTGCTCTGAATCATGTTACAGTGATTGGCTGCTGCGATGAAGCCTGTCCATAGCAGGCGCACCCTATCCCTATATTGCAGCAGTAAGCCAATCAGAGCAGGAGCTGCAAGCCTTGTTGATGCACACGTCAGGAGCACATTTTGTGGGCAGACCTAGCCAGCACTGCACAGCATCTCACGTGGGCGGAACGGGAAGAGCAGCACAGCATTGGAGCGCAACAGCAAAGGAATCCAGAGTGTGCAGCTACAGCCAGGTAGCAGGAGGGGAGGAATTAGGATGTAGGGAGGGGGAATGAGTGTGTGGTGACCAGAGATGTGCTGGGAGGAGGGAATCAGCGTGTGGGGGGCCAGAGATGTGCTCGGAGGGGTTACGGAGGGGGGGAATGAGAGTGTGGTGACCAGAGATGTGCTGGGAGGAGGGAATCAGCGTGTGGGGGGCCAGAGATGTGCTCGGAGGGTTAGAGAGGTGGGAATGTGTGTGAGGGGCCAGAGATGTGCTTGGAGGGGGCTGAGGAGAGAGGAATGAGTATGTGGGGGCCAGAGATGTGCTAGGAGGGGTTAGGGAGGGGGGAATCAGTGTGTGTGGAGCCATAGATGTGCTCGGAGGGGTTACAGAGGGGGGGGAATGAGAGTGTGGGGACCAGAGATGTGCTAGGAGGGGTTAGGGAGGGGGGAAAGAGTGTGGGGGCCAGAGATTTGCTTGTAGGGGGGTGGGGAGGGGGGTATGAGTATGTGAGGGCATTAACTGCTATAAAAAAATAAAATGTTTTTTTTTTACATCTGCTTCCCTTTCTAATTTTTTTGCCATTTCCTTTAATATTGCCTTTTTTTCTATTTCTTTTCTCTCCACCTGTCTTCTTCCCTCAAACACACAGTCAGGTTCTCATTCTCACATGCATTTCTCTCTCACACACACATACACAGGCTCTCACTGGCACAGGCTGTCTGAGTCTCACACACAGGCTCTCTCACACCCCCACATGCTGCCTTGCTCAAGCACAGGCTCTCACTCTTACATGCTGTCTCTTTCACACACACAGAGGCTCTCACATGCTGTCTCTGCAAACACACACAGTCTCTCAACTCATCTCATACTCGCACACACCTCTCTCTTACCTCTGGGCCTCTTCTTTACGGGTTGCCACAGGATGGGCTCTGCAGCGGCCCTAGTCTTCCCGGCCCGCTGCTCCTCTTCTGCACGCAGCTGAAGTGCCTCCTCCTTCCTGCCCGTATGGCTCCGGCAGTGTTGCCAGGTTTTCATGAACGAACAAGCACTTTTTTCCAAAAAAACAAGCCCAAAACACATGAGATTGAAACATTTTATTTTTTTATAGCAGTTAATGCCCTCACATACTCATACCCCTCTCCCCAGCCCCCTCCAAGCAAATCTCTGGCCGCCCTCACTCTCATTCCCCCCCCTCCCAGCACATCTCTGGCCCCCCACACTCTCATTCCCCCCCCTCCCAGCACATCTCTGGCCCCCCACACTCTCATTCCCCCCCTCCCAGCACATCTCTGGCCCCCCACACTCTCATTCCCCCCCCTCCCAGCACATCTCTGGCCCCCCACACTCTCATTCCCCCCCCTCCCAGCACATCTCTGGCCCCCCACACTCTCATTCCCCCCCCCTCCCAGCACATCTCTGGCCCCACACACTCATTCCCACCTCCCTAACCCTCTCCGAGCACATTTCTGGCCCCCCACACACTCATTCCCCCCAGTACATCCCCAGCCCCCACACACTCATTACCCTCTCCCAACATACTAACTCCTTCCCTCCTGATACCTGGCTGTAGCTGCACACTCTGGATTCCTTTGCTGTTTTTCTCCAACGCTGTGCTGCTGGTCTTCCCGTTCCGCCCACGTGCGATGCTGTGCTGGCTGGGTCTGCCCACAAAATGTGCTCCTGACGTATGCATCAACAAGGCTTGCAGCTCCTGCTCTGATTGGCTTACTGCTGCAATATAGGGATAGGGTGCGCCTGCTATGGACAGGCTTCATCGCAGCAGCAGCCAATCACTGTAACAGAGCACAAGTCCCGCCCAACTTGTGCTCTGTTACAGTCCGCCCTGATTCAGAGCACAAGTCCCGCCCAACAAGCCCAAAAAAACGCGACTGGCAGAAAAAATAGCCGCGGACCGGCAAAAAACCCCAACGGCCCGGTACCGGTGGTTGGGGACCCTGCTTTAGGCGACCCCTGTGTTGTGGTCGTTCGACCCCCGCCGGGGTCGCGACCCCCAGGTTGAGAACCGCTGCCCTAGACTAATGTTACATTCTTAGCTGAGCTCTGTGTTGCTTGTTGGTTATCTGTTTTTTAATCAAGTTTTTTGCTAGTCTGTCCACATTTGCTTCTGAAGGGAATACTGACAGGCTGATGTCACTCCAGGGGTATATATACTGTGATGTCAGTTTGCTCCATCTGCTGGTAGAGGTGCATAACCCACTTATTCTGGATTCATCTGACTGTTCTAAAGAAAAGGAAATTATCAGATAAGTAGTAATGCCTCATAACTCTCCTTTGGCGGATCTCTGCTGTTCCAGAATCTTGGATAAGCTGGCAAAGATGATGTCCATCAGTGTTAGAAAGGAAAAAGACCTGAGGATAGATATCTTCAAACTCCTTCAGTTCCTTTAACCTCCAGTAGACTCTGTGGCTATCCCAGTTCACAAACTCCTCAAGGTCCTGCAAATAAGGATGTGGCAGATGCCAGCAACTTACCTTCTGGGGGTTTGGAAGCTGGACTTAAAGTACAATTTAGGCTTCCTCTCGCTTTGGGCTGGTCCAACTACTATACCACTCCAAAGTGGTGGAGTCAGCTTTGAAACATGTTAAGCACATTTGTGATCACTCCAATATGCCTCCTGTGCAGGATGTCAAAAAACTTGGACAAATTTGGGAAAGAAACAGGTCTTCCAGGGACCCTTTCCGAGTGCTCTGAATGTGCTTTCCTGCTGCATATTTATACAGATATGTGCAAAAGAGAGAGCTTTTGATGGAATTAAATCCAGAGTAGGCAGACTTCTGTTGAACAATGGTGCTATTCACTGTACAGAGGGCAGCTTATTCGGTAACAAAAGTTCAAGGGTTTGTGGCTCTAATTAAAGAACATCAGTCCACCATACAATCATTATCAGCTGAGGAGGAGAACTAGCCGACTCCTGCCAAAAGCCAGTAATTTTCTTGTGTCCATTTTTCCAAAGAGATACCTTCTGCTATTTTCAGCATCATCAAGCTCTGACCACTTTTCTGCAGCTGCCCATTTGAGGTTGACAAAAGGAAAGTTGTCAGACAAAGACTCAGTAGCAGACATAGTCTAAGCCTAGAATCAGATTTTGATGGCTTTGAGGCCCGCCTTTTCCAGTGGCAAGGAGACATAGGCAAGAAAAGAAGTTTCTTTGCTCCAGAAGTGGTGCTGTATCACCAGGGATCTGTGGGTCTTGAAAATTGTGGGGAGTAGTTTTCTCACCATCCTCTGACCCATTGAGCTTCAGTCTTCAACTCTGATCCTTCTCAAGTCTACCCAACTGCAGCTGGAAGTGGAATCGTTCTTTCTGTAGAAGGCAGTCAAACCTGTCCTTTCTTAGGAGTGTGGCCAGTGTTTCTCTCATGCCAATATTTCCTAATCCCTAAGAAGTCAGGGTGATTGAGGCCTGTTCTGGACTTGTGGAGACTGAACAAGTTGTTGCTGTGGGAGAGTTTTAGGATGAATTCACTTCAGACAATTCTCCTTTCATTCAGTCCAAAGGATTGGATGTATGCTCTGGATCTGAAGGACACTTGTGCACACATACCCATTCATTTCACTCATCAGAAGATCCTCAGATTTGTGGTGATGGATGCAAACTGCCAATACAAAATGCTCTTCTTTGGCATCTCTACAGCCCCAAGAGTGTTGAAAAAATGCCTTGCAGTAGTGAAGGAGCAGCTTCAGCAAGGGAGTCTATTATTCCTATACTTGGATGATTGACTGGTGATAGGTTTATCCCTATCAGGAGTTATGGAGTCCCCCAAGAAGACTATGACTCTTCCAGTCCCTGTATTTTCTGGCCAAATTTGTCAAATCAATCCTGGTTCCAGCTCAAAAGAATTCAGTTCATAGGAACCTGGATAGACTTGCTTCAGGAGAAAATATTTCTCCGCTTTGAAAAAGCCACCTTGTTGATAGGAAGGTCTCTCCTTCAATAGGACCAAGCTTCAGCAAGATCGGTCCTGGTGCTACCTGGACATGTGACAGCTGCTGTAAATATAGTTCCTCTGACAGGTCTGCACATGAAGAGTCTTCAGTTGGGCTTCCAAATTGCTCTTCAAGCAATTATCCCACCAAATCTCAGTGAGCCCCAGGATGAGAGCATCCCTTTAAGGTGGATGAATCTGGAGGTTTTAAATTTGGCGCCTCATTGAGCATTCCACCACAATAAGTGACTCTTGTCTACCGATGCTTCCACCAAGACATATGGGCTACAAATCAGAGAGGTGTGGTCCCAGGGATCGGGGTCCCCAGTGGAACATCATCTGTAAATCCATCACCTGGAACTGCAAACTGTCTGCTGTGCTCCAAGGATTTTCTCTCACTTTCTTTCTGGAAAATATTGATCCAGACTGAATCAAGTGGCCATGTTATGGGCTCTTATACTTTCAGCCAGGAGGCCCTTTGAATCTGGTAGTGGGTGGGATATCTCAGTACTCATCTTCAGGTTACCTACCTTCTGGAGATCCAGAACACTTTGAAAGACTGCCTCCTCCTAGTCACAGCAAGTCTGGTATCTATATCTAGTTCATCTTGTCAATTCATTCTCTTGTTTATTAGGAACATCTTCGACTGTTATCACACAGGAGGAAGGCAGGCTCTGCCATATGAACTTGTCGATGCTGGCCTTTACAGCGTGGATGTTGCATGCTCAGTAGTGGAATATCTTCCACCTCTCAAAGAGGTGGAAGATATTCCGATTTTTGACGGGAAACCTTCAACAAGATGATCCTATGGTTTAAAACGGAAGAAGTTCTCATCTTGGTGTAGGAATAGTTAGCTGCATCCCTTCTTCTTTGACCCAAGAGACTTGCTTCTGTATCTGTTCTGCCTCTTGCCCTCAGGCCTTAGCACCTTTTCAGAGTTCACTTAAGTGCCATTGCAGCATATCACCAGGAGGTGCTTCAATCTCTCTCTACCCATTGTTATCAAAATTGATGAAAATACTGGCATTCAAAACCTTCAGTGCCTAATGAAACTTCCATTCAAACCTCTCAAATTGGTGGAATTGAATTTTCTCATCTGGAAAGTGTTACATAAGAACATAAGAAATTGCCATGCAGGGTCAGACCAAGGGTCCATCAAGCCCAGCATCCTGTTTTGCAACAGAGGCCAAACCAGGCCACAAGAACCTGTTTTCTTGTGGTGGTCATTTCACCATACCTTCAGTTTTTTCATAATAGGGTTGTTCTATTCACTACCAAGATCCTTCTAAAAGCAGTGTCTGTGTTACATATTAATCAAGCCGTTGTGCTACGTATGTTCTTTCAAAGACCGCATGCCCCCAAAGAACAGGCTCTTCGCTCCTTGAAGGAATTTATTTATTTAATTTATATACTGCTTTTCAGATACTTCAAAGCGTATTGCCTAAAGAGGACTCTTCCTCACTGTCAAGCTTCTCAACTGTTTGTATCCTTTGATCCCAATAGATTGGGAAGTACAGTTGCCTAATAAACTCTGTCCAATTGGCTAGCGGACTGTATAGTGCACTGTTATATGCTGGCTGGTTTATGGATTACAGACTGTCAAGGATCATCAAATGAGAGCCATGGAGACTTCAATGGCTCATCTAGAGCCACTTTTGTTGAAGACATTTGCAAAGTTGCTGTTTTTTTGTCTGTCCACACTTTCACTCCCACTGCTATTTGAATAACATGTGCTGAGGCAACAGTAACTTCGGACAAGCAGCTCCATGCAGCCTGGAAGTCCATTCTCCACCTGGTGAGGCCTGGTGCCCCAAAGTTCAACCCCCAGCTTAGGATTCTTCACATGTTATGGCTAGTTCATGCCTGCTTGTAGACAGAGAGGAAATATGCTTACTTGTAAACAGGGCTGTCTGTAGCGAGCAGGATGAGTTAGCCATACTTAATACCCACCTGCTTTCCTGAGGAGTTGACTATATCACTAACACTTAAACTCTGGAAGAGACTGAAAGACTCATGAAACAGTGTACATGAGCAGGGGGGACCTCCTGTGCATGCTCAATAAAAACTTTACTGAGCTATGAAAGCGGGGTCCCTGTCTGTGCCATTGGATGATGTCACCCGTGTATTATGGCTAATTCTTCCTTCTGTCCACGGAGAACCCTGTTTACAGGGAAGCAAACTTGCTTTTTTATATATGAAAAACATTTGAAAGTTGTATATAAAAGAACAGTTTAGAACCTGTTTTTTGTTTGGTTTTTAAATAAGACATGAAATATTTTCACTTCATAAAATATTGGAGACATATTTTATGTGCAGACATGTGTACTGCTATTAAAGCCATTCCACAACTAGATAGAATTATTTGCTATAATAAGCCTGTTGTCTTTAGTACTTGTGCTGTATAGGCCACAACTAGCTGTGTTCCACCGTGGCATAAATTATTCAAATTCTTTTATCAACTGCAGGCCAAAGGTTCTCCCTTTTAAATTATTTAGGTAGCATTTTATGAAGCTTTGCCAAGTATGCTATCAGTTTCCTCTGCTCGAGGCCATGGAAAAGAGAATCAGTTTGCTCAAACTGTGCACCAGCCTGGCTGTAATGGTTGGACAAATACTTTCTCTTGACCTTGAAGAATTATAACACAACAATGTCTGAAACCGTGGCAAGAAGCTCTGCCCAGTATGTGCTGGGAGAGTGCAGCTGAGTTTGGTATGGATTCAAATGGCTGGCTTTCAGTGAATGATTTGAAGCACTTGGTTAAATGGCATCACAGTGGCTTGTATCAGCTTTATCCAGGTAACTTATTTAGTCATGGAATGGCGTGCCTGCATCCTGAGCGTGGCAACATGCTTATCAATGCCTATCAGAAGCTTGTCCAGGACTGAGGCAAGCATTTTTTTTTTTATGCTCAGTTAAAAATTGTATTTTTTTAATGTAATGAAATATATTTTTAGATGGGTATGAAAGACATACAGTCATGAAATAATTTACTAATCCATTTACATTTTTACAGTAGAAATTGATAAATTTACATTTTTATAAAAGTATGTTCTTTGTAATAGTTGCAAAAAAAAATATTCTAATACATATAGGGCCTGATTTTACAAATGTTTTCTCCCATTCTGTCTATAAGAGAAAGCTCAGTTAAGCAGACAAATTTAAGTCTTTATTTGTCAGTAGGAAAGCAAGGTAGATTTCTTGGCAGGCATGATGAGCAAATGTGATGTTCACCAAGAAGATTTAGCATAAGTTTGCATATATTAGAGATGTGGGATACTACTCTATAATTTACCAATAGAAAGTCACATTAAAGAGCATTTTTCTTTTTCTGTACACAAATTAAATATGTTGCACAACTGTTCCCCTTTTTGTTTTGTAGTGCAGTTCTAGGCACAGAAATGACTAATAGCCTGTTCATCTGATTACTTGTTCTGGAGAAAAAATTCTCTACATATCCTTAGTTGAATGATCAAAACGTATCAATTAAGAAAAAAAATACCTGCCACCCAGAAATGTGAAGAAGCTGGTTTTAGCTTTTAATGGTGAATTTTTCACTTTATCAGATTTTTGTGCATGTCTTGAGCTTTACATTCCTAGTTAGAATACAGGAAGCACATACAGCCAAGGAATATGTGTGTGTTTTGCAATTTTGTGGTTTTGTTTATTATTATTATTATTATTATTATTATTTTATTAGAATTGTAATATACTATTTGAGGAGCTCTCTACAGCTTCTGGGCACATCCATTTTGTACTTCAGCAATACAGCAGTGATGGTGGACTTGACAGAATACTGCTTCTGCCAAAAAAGAAATGCTTTTTGCAGTCAAGAGAGCCATTTTTATTATGACCTGCTTGGCTCTATTATGCAGTGTCTTGCTGGCAGGACATTATTACCAGACTTGAAAATAAGTGGCATTTCACTGGGAGCAGGGGAGTTCTCCTTTACTCATGTGCAGGGTTTGTATCCAAAAATGCCTAATTACTTCATATTCAGAGAGGCTTTTTCCCTTTAGATGTAAAGATATGTTGTTGAATTCTCTACTCTTCACTGACAGCAGCAAAGCCTCCTAGTCGCCGTATAACATTTTGTCAGCAGCAGAGCCACTTTTTGAGGGATTTGAAGCATCGCTTAGTTGGTGTCTGTTTGACAAGCCATTGAGGAAGTGCTGAGAGAATTTCCCTAATTTAACTGGTGTGCTCTTTGCAACTTTTCCAGTCCATGAGAAAAAAAAAATGGATCCAGGAAGTGGCGCATTCTCCCATCCTTCAGTAGAACATAAGTTATGCCATGCTGAGTCAGTGTTCAATCCAGATGTCTAGGGAAGTACCTGGCAGATCCCAAAGAGTAGAAAAGAGAAGAAAAATTCTTTTTCACTCAACGCACAATAAACCTCTGGAATTTGTTGCCAGAGGATGTGGTTAGTGCAGTTAGTGTAGCTGGGTTCAAAAAAGGTTTGGATAAGTTCTTGGAGGAGAAGTCCATTAATGGCTATTAATCAATTTTACTTAGGGAATAGCCACTGCTATTAATTGCATCAGTAGCATGGGATCTTCTTAGTGTTTGGGTAATTGCCAGGTTCTTGTGGCCTGGTTTTAGCCTCTGTTGGAAACAGGATGCTGGGCTTGATGGACCCTTGGTCTGACCCAGCATGGCAATTTCTTATGTTCTTATCCATTCTCTTGTTATCATTCCCTGGGATAAGCCATGCTGTCCCCAAGTCTGCCTGTCTAATAATTGTTTAAGAACGTAAATTTTAACATGTTGGGCCAGACCAAAGGTCCATCAAGCCCAGCATCCTGTTTAAAACAGTGGCCAATCCAGGTCACAAGTACCTGGCAGAATCCCAAAACCTAGACAGATTCAATGCTGCTTATCCCAGGGATAAGCAGTGGATTTCTGCAACTCCACCTTAATAATGGTTTAAGAACTTTTCTTCCCAGAACTTGTCCAAATCTTTTCTAAACGCAACTACATTAACAGCTTTTCCACATCTTCCAGCAACAAATTTCAGAGTTTAATTATGCATTGAATAAAAAAGTATATCCTATTTGTCTTAATTGTATCACCTAGTAACTTCATTGCATGTCCCTAGTCTTTGTACTTTTTGAAAACATAAACAAATGAATCATTTTATTTATTTATTTATTTATTTATTTAATATATTTCTATACCGGACTTCATGAATGGGATTCATATCAGGCCGGTTTACATGGAACTTGGGAGATTAACAAGTGTAACCAAACAAGAAGGCCGAAACAAGCAAAGTTACATATAACAGGGGGATTGAACTTGGGGGCTAAAGTAGACAGAGAGAAATTAACTACATATAAATAATATATGACGGGTTCAGAGATTAGTAAATATCCCATTCCTTGGGCTGAGTCTGATGTGACATTTTTGAGTTAGGGGAAGGCTTGGAGGAAAAGCCATGCTTATCCATTTCAGTCCACTCATTATTTTATAGACCTCTATCATATCTCCCCTTAGTCCACATAAGATTTGCTGTACTGGAGAGCCCCAAGGCTCCATCAAGCCCAGTATTATTTATTTATTTATTTATTTATTTAAAAACTTTTTTATACCGGCATTCGTAGGACACATCATGTCGGTTTACAAAAAACTGAGAAGGAAAGGAAATTACAAAAAACTGAGAAGGAAAGGAAATTACAAAGAACAGGGTAGGGGGTAACTGGGTGAATATACAAGTATAAGAGAGTAAAGTTAAAAGGCAGCGATACAACTATTTGCATTCGATTCGGATTAGATATGCAAAAGAACTAATATACAATGTTACATGGCATGTGCATTTGATACATTTAGCATATGGAACTTATTTACAGTGCAACATGGCATGTGTACTTGATATACAGTGATGGTTGCGGGGTGGGGGGTGAGGGGGGGAGGGGGCAGGGGGGGTGGGGAGGGTTGAAGAGAATAAGGTAAGAGGATATAGGGTAGGGTGGGATTGAGGTGAATCAAGGAAAAATCTGTTAGGATTGGGTGGAATTAGGGTATGCTTGTTTAAAGAGCCATGTCTTGATTCCTTTTTTGAAATGGCTCAGGGACGGTTCTAAGCGGAGATTGACGGGTAGGGAGTTCCAGAGGGTGGGGCCCGCAATGGAGAAGGCTCTATTCCTAGTGGCGGTGAGGTGCCCAATTTTAAGTGAGGGGGTTTGGAGAGTACCCGCAAGGGAGTTTCTAGTGGGACGGTTAGCTTGACGGAATTGTGGCATGTCTTCAAGCCAGGGTGGATTGTTGTTGTGTAGCGTGTTGTGGAGAATGGTAAGTGTTTTATATTGGGAACGGAAGGTGATGGGGAGCCAATGGAGGTCTTGGAGTATGGGAGTGATGTGGTCAGTTTTTCTAGTGTTTGTTAAAATTCTTGCCATGGCATTTTGGAGGATTTGGAGTGGTTTCATGGTAGAGGATGGGAGTCCTAAGAGGAGGGAGTTGCAATAGTCGAGTTTGGTAAGTATGGTGGTTTGCATAACCGTGCGGAAGTCATGGGCGTGGAGAAGGGGCTTCAGTTTTTTGAGGATTTGTAGTTTGTAGAAGCCCCCTTTTAGAAGGGATTTAATGTGAGATTTGAAGCAGAGTTGATTGTCAAGGGTTACTCCTAAGTCTCTGACACTAGGCGATAGTGTGTGAGATTGTGAGGCGTTGAGGATCATTTGGTGGATTGAGTTGAGGGGTTGGTTAGCTAGGATGAGGATTTCGGTTTTCGAGGTGTTAAGTGCGAGATGGAGATTGGAGAGGAGAGAATTAATGGATGTCAAGCATGTTTCCCAGTATTGTAGGGTTTCGCTGATGGATTTTTGAATTGGAATAAGTATTTGTACGTCGTCAGCGTACAGGAAGAATTTTAGTCCAAGTTTAGAGAGGAGGTGGCAGAGAGGGAGTAAGTATATATTGAAGAGGGTAGAGGATAGAGAGGAGCCTTGGGGTACCCCTTGTGTGAGGGGAATGTGTGTGGATTCAAAATTGTCAAGCTTGACTAAGTATTTGCGGTGGTCTAGGTATGAGGAGAACCAGGATAAGGCTGTGTTTGCGATGCCTATCTCTGCTAATCGTGATAACAGGATTTGATGATTCACGGTATCGAATGCGGCTGAGATATCGAGAAGGGCGAGTAGATATGATTGGCCGTGGTCCATGCCTTTGAGAATGGTGTCCGTTAAGGCGAGTAGGAGTTTTTCGGTGCTGCGGTCTTTACGAAAACCATATTGGGTGGGGTGTAGGATATTGTTTTCTTCTAGGAAATCGGAGAGTTGCGTGTTAACCACTTTCTCCATGATTTTAGATATGAAGGGCAGATTAGAGATGGGTCTGTAATTTGCAGGGTCATTGTGGTCAAGGGTAGGTTTCTTTAGTAGTGGCTTCACGATGGCGAGTTTAAGTGGGTCGGGGACTTTCCCGGAAATGATGGAGCAGTTTATGATATCTGTTATAGGTTTTGCAATGGCAGAGGGAATGGAGAGTAGGATTTTTGATGGGATGGTGTCTGCGCTATGCGTGGATGGTCGCATCTTTTTTAGTATGGATTCCACTTCCATGACAGAGGTGGTGTCAAGGGAGGTGAGGTTAGTGTTGTTGTCCATCGGTAGTGGGTCTGTGGGTGCGGGGTTAGGGGGTAGGCGTGTTAGAATTTTGGAGATTTTATTTTGGAAGTAATCGGCTAGATTCTCGCATTTCTCTATGCTGTTTAATTCTTGTGAGGAGGGAAAGGGGGACTTTGTGAGTTCCGTGACAAGACAAAATAAGGCGTTTGGGTTGAATTTATAACTGTGGATTTTTGCTGCGTAGAAGTCGCGTTTGGCGTGGGTGGTTGCTTGTCGGTATGAATGCAGTGTGTGTTTGTAGGCCATTTTGTGTGTGGGTGTAGGCTGTTTACGCCAGGTACGTTCTTTGGTTCTGAGGTCCTGTTTTAGTTTTCTTAGTTCAGCGGTGTACCATGGCTTTCTCACAGTACGTGTGGGGGTTATAGTTTTATGGATGATGGGGCAAAGATCATTGGCTATGTTGGATATGGACTTATTCCAAGATAGAAGAGCAGTTTCCAACAGTTAACCCTGTCACAAATACCTGGTAGGATCCCAAGGGGTAGATAGATTACATGCTGCTCATCCCAGGGATAAGACATGGATTTCTGCAACTCCATCTTAATAATGATTTATGGACTTTTCCTTCAGAAACTTGTCCAAACCTTTTTTAAACACAGCTACACTATTAGCTTTCACCACATCCAGAGTAATAAATATTTTTTCTGATTAGTTTTAAATGTAATCCCTAGTGTGTACATTCTTTGAAAGAGTAAACAACTGATCAAAGTTTACTCATTTCACTCTATTCATTATTTTATAGACCTCTATCAAATCTCCCCTCAGATGTTTCTTCTCCAGGCTGAAGAGTCCCAACCTCTTTAGGGTTACCTTAAAGGGGAATCGTCCCATCCCCTTTATCATTTAGTATCCCTTCTCTGTACTTTTTCTAATTCTGCTATATCTTTTTTGAGATGTGGTGACCAGAACTGCACACACTACTTGGATTAGTTCGCACCATAGAGCAATACAGAGGCATTATGATATTCTCTGTTTTTTTCCTCCATTCTTTTCCTAATAATCTCTAGAATTCTATTTGCTTTCTTTGCTACTGCTGCTGCATACTGAGCAGAAGATGTCAACGTATTATCAACGATGACGCCTAGATCCTGTCCCTGAATGGTGACGCCTAATGTTGAACCTTGCATTGTGTAGCTATAATTTAGGTTTCTTCCCTAAATGCATCACTTTTACACTTGTGCACATTAAATTAAATTTGCCATATGCATGCCCAGTTTCTCAGTTTTGCAAGGTCCTCTTGCAATTTCACACAATCCTCTTGTGATTTAACAGCTTTGAATAGCGCTGTTTTATCGGCAAATCTGATCACCTCATTCACTGTTCCCATTTCCAGATTTTTAATAAATATATTAAAGAGAACTGTCCCAGAACCAGATCCTTGGGCTCTCCACTATTCAGCTTTCTCCATTGGGAAAATGTACCATTTAGCCCTCCTACTCTGTTTTCTATCGTTTAACCAGTTGGTAGTCCCCTATCCCATGACTTTTTAATTTCCTAAGAAGTCTCTCATGAGGGACTTTGTCAAATATTTTCTGGAGATCCAGGTTCACTATATCAACTGGCTCACCATTATCCACAGTCCCAGTAAAGGTGTGTTTGCCAGCTGTCCGTGTAGGCCTAGTAGGTTCGCCTACTAAGCTGCGTCAACCATATCACACCCGAAGAGCTCACATCCATGTCAAGTATTTTTAAACAATGTCCATGTCTGATGTAAATTCTTAACTTTTGCAGCTGCTCCTTTTCCTAACCATTTTCCTCATTTTATCAGTCACCATTCTGAAAGTTAAATGCTATCGCAGTAGATGTCTTTAATGTCCTCCCTCCATTAAGTCAAATATGATCATGTTGTGATCACTATTGCCAAGTGGCTTCAACACTGTTAGCTTTTGCACCAAATCTTGAGCTCCACTAAGGACTAGGTCTAAAATAGTTTCCCCTCTTGTTGGCTCTTGTACCAGCTTCTCTATGAAGCCATCAAATATGTCATCTGCTTTACTTCTGTAGTAATATAAAGGACTTTTAAAAAGCATTAAAACACCATCTTTTTAAGCAAGCATTTCTAGACCTATGTGAGACATAAACCTCCATGCTTTTTACTTATTCCCACATTCTTTTACCTATTTTACATTATTTTTACTTCTATCTGTTTTTAGGTTTATTTTAATACTGTTAATTTTACATTATTGTTTTAATGTGTGTCTTTAAACTAATTATGAATGTATTGCTGTAACTCGCCCCAAACTTTGGCGGGTGCGGGCAATAAATACTTTAAAATAAATAAATAAATGTGACAATAGCCCAGTCAATACTGGGGTAATTAAAATCACCCATTATCACTGTGCTGCTGATTTTGTTAGTTTCCCTAATTTCTTTTAACATTTCATTGTCTGTCCATGCTCGCCAGGTGGATGGTAATACACCCCCACTGCTATTTTATGCCCCTTTTCACCTGGAATTTCTATCAATAAAGATTCAGTGTTGCATTTTGTTTCCTGCAGAACTTTTATCCTGTTTGACTCATTGCCCTCTTTAATATATAGTGCCACCCCTCCACCAGTTTGATAATTCTTATCATTTTGATATGGTTTGTACCCTGTGATCACAGTGTCCCATTGGTTGGCCTCCTTCCACCAGATCTCTGAGATGCAAATGATATTGATCTCGTCATCCAGTGCTATAAACTCTAACGCTCCTATCTTATTTTTTAGACTTTTAGCATTTATATAAATACATTTCAAAGTGTGTTTTTTGTTTGTATTAAAAAACTGTCTATCAGTTAACAGAGGTAATTTGGAATTTTTCTGCTCTTTATTTAAAGGCACCTAGTCCACTGTTAAATATATAAATAAATATTACAACCTCTCTACTGGGATTCCCTAAATTCCTTGTTCTCTAAGTATCCTTCAAAGATTCATCTTTTGAGCCATGCACATTTGAGTGACTGCTTCCCCCATCTACTTTAAAAGCTGCTCTATCTCCTTTTTAAAGGTTTAGTGCCAGCAGCCTGGTTCCACCCTGGTTAAGATGGAGCCTATCCTTTTGGAAAAGGCCCCCCTCTCCCCCTTCCCCAAAATGATGCCCAGTTCTTAACAAATCTAATCCCTTTTTCCTTGTACCATTTTCTCATCCATGCATTGAGACTCTGGATCTTTGCCTGCTTCTGGGGTCCTGCATGTGGAACTGGGAACGTTTCTGAGAATGCTACCCTGGAGGTTCTGGATTTCAACTTTCTATCTAAAACCCTAAATGTGTCTTCCAGAACCTCCCTCCTGCACTTTTCTATGTTGATGGTACTCACATGCACCAAGACAGCTGGCTCCTACCCAGCACTATCTAAAATCTTATTTATGTGATGCGAAAGGTCTGCCACCTTCGCACCAGGCAGCAAGTTACCAAGCAATCCATGTCTCCCCAGCTCCCCACCTTCCTGACAGTTGAATCACCAACTACTGCAGCCATCCTAACCCTTCTCTTATGGGCACATGCCCCTGGAGACATATCCTCTGTGCAAGAGGATACTACATCACCTTAGCAGATCTTAGCTATGCTCACCAAGGTGATGCTCTCCTTCCAGGTGACCTTTCTCCTCCAAGGCTGCCTGGAGGTGGGACTTCTCTACTATGTCCACGAAGGTCTCCTCTATATATATCGCTTTGTCTTCCTTTGCTCCTCCAGGTCTGCCACTCTAGCTTCCAGAGATTGAATTTGTTCTCTGAGGGCTAGGAGCTTTTTGCACCTAGGGCACACATGCAACTCCTTGCCAGCTGCGAGATAATCCTACATGTGGCACTCGGTGCAAAAGACTGGAAAACCCCCCTCTCACAGCTGGACTACCATCTCCATCTTAATTTTGTTGATTTGTTATTGAGTTAAAATTTCTAAGGGAATAGGGATGTAAAGCTAATTTAAAGTACTTTTTAGTCTATTGATTTATGTAATATTTGTTTTATCGATGACCCTCAAAACACTGCAGTTAATCTACTTACAACTACCTAGTTACCTACCTTATTGACTCTTGTTTTGAATTAAATTCTTGCTGTTTAAAATCTGTATTAACTTTATAGTAAGGAGCTTTGAGGTATGCATGCTTGAAAGTGCGTGCTTCCTTCCTCTTCTGCTGCAAGGGATGCGGGGCCTCTGGAAGCTGGGGCTGTGGAGCCTGAAGTCTGGATTGCTCACAGTGACCTCTGGAGTCCTCTCCCGGCGGGATGCAAGATAATGTATGCAGATGAACCTTCCCATCCTCTTCTGGACTAGGAGCTTATTTAAACCCCACGATACTAGATGCCACTGAATATAGTCTGTGACAAACCAAAAAAAAACTATGCACCCAAATAGTATTTTATAGAAGACACTTGTATATCAATGTCAATCCAAACTCACAAAAAGTGTCCAATATATTTGTTTTTGAAATAATGTTTCAGATTATTAAGGGGAAAAAACCTCCACTATCAAAAAACCATGGCTCATAACAATGACTTTCTGAGCGAAAATTTTTTTAAGGAGGAAATGGAATGTTTCATAAATCTACAGTGCATTACTGGCTTGTAATGCTATGTATCAGTTTTAATCATGAACGTTCCACCTCCAACCTTATGAATGATTTTTATGTGAATATCAAAGTGCGCTGAAACTTTTTTTTTTTTAATTTATAGACAACAGTGGTAAGTTAGAGTGATGGAGTATAACGTTTGTTGTACCACCTGATAACGATAACACCGACTTATGCACAAAAAGATTTAAAGTCCACCCGACAAGGCCTTGTTTCTGACCATGAAAGGTCTTTCTTCAGGGGATGTAAATTAATGTATTAAATTGTCGGAATTACTTATCTTAAAGATGTTGCTGTGACCACTCGCTTGTTAGACGAAAACTCCAAAACTTTCCATGCTTGTCCGAAGCTATATAAGGTATAAGACGCTGTTGCTTTCCATGCTGCCTGGAAACGCTGCCTGGAAACTGTTGAATAAGCAACTGCTTATGATGAGTAATAGATTACCGTGAAACAATGTTTGTGATACTCTAATCTCCACAAACCAATTTCTTTGGAGACTATCATAAGCCCGAATGCTTCGCTTTATTAT
The DNA here is from genome assembly GCF_901001135.1 of Rhinatrema bivittatum. Classification (NCBI taxonomy): domain Eukaryota; kingdom Metazoa; phylum Chordata; class Amphibia; order Gymnophiona; family Rhinatrematidae; genus Rhinatrema; species Rhinatrema bivittatum. The sequence goes on along the minus strand of NC_042615.1, from coordinate 221,371,060 downwards.
ATCATAATATGTCTTTCCCTCTCAGAAACGCTCTATGCTGTAGCGAGCTTGAATGGGGATTTAAAATATAAGGGGAAGGTTTTTGTGATGGGCCCGATCATCAGTTTTTTTTTCTTTTATTTCTTTTATTTCTTTTCTTTATATTCTTTTTTTGATGCGCACATCTATTAATGCCTGCTCCTGAATAGGCGCTAATCCCCTTATTGCATTAGGGGATTGATTAGCGCCTATTCTACCCATGTCCAACTGCACATTAAGAATGTGCTCAGCTCAGCGTACCATATTGCATCGGCCCCCAAGTGATCTGTCATTTCAGAGCAAAACCATCAAAATAGAGTATTTCTTAGTGCCCAGTTAGATGAATCCAACACTAGTGGCTTAGGCACTTCTACCAGCAGATGGAGATGAGCAAGCTGATGTCACAGTACATATACCCCTGCAGTGACCTCAGCCTGCCAGTATTCCCGTCTCCAGCAGATGGTGGACATGCATCTCCCCATTGGGAATTGCTTCTCTTTTAAGTAGGAGAATTAAGGAAAGAAAATCACCACCCTGCTCTCCTGCGGTGATACCAATTGGTCCCTTCTCCAGTTGAAAATTTCTGAGGTGATTTCCTTGGTCCCTCAGAGTTGTGCCTTGGTCCGATAGCTGGTTTTGCCAATGTGGACTTAGCTGCTTTTGCAGCTGAAAGGCAGCAGGTGCTGGAAGCTGAGCCCAGCGGTGACGGCACGTGCCCTCTTCCCCCCCCCCCCCCCCCCCCCCCCCGCAGCCAGAGACCATCTCTGTGCTTAGCCAGGTAAAGCTGAGCTCCAGTAAGTTTTCTAAAACAAAAAAAAAAAAAAGAAAGATATAGATATAAAGAAAAAAACAAAAAAAGAAGCACTGTTGAGCATATCTAAAAATCTTTATTTAAATATTTGAAAGTTAAAATAAAAGAGCAGCACCTGCTATATTGAATGTAACAAATCAAAATTTGTACAAAGACAGTACACAAATTGATTTGTAACAAAATTGAGTATACAATAATAAAGTTTTTGAAAGAAACTTATATAGTCATATGAAGTGACATAAAATACAAAGCTACCTACATGCACACGCTCACACACTCATTACAGTGCAACCAACTTCTATACTACCATCATGCAATAAAATGTAGTGCTCTGAATGAATAGATGTAAAGCCCTGACAAGGTCCTTGTTTCGCCGCTTGTTCAGGCCCGGGAGGATGTGGTCTTTCTGCATGCGGTTTTGTCTGGACTGTGGGCAGCCTCCCACCCTATTCGTGAGCAGCTTGGATACATCCCATTTGTTCTGGATTTATCTGACTGAACACTAAGAAATGAGAAATTACTACTTACCTGATAATTTTCTTTTCTTTAGGACGGTCGAATCCAGCTTCCCTCCCTTGGCTGCCGTCTAGTTGCATATTGCTCCTCCTGTGTGCCTACATGTTACTGAGATTACTGGTGTTACTCCAGTCCCTAGACTAGTATTATGTTCTTATCTGAGCACAGTGTTGCCTGTTGGCTGAGTAATGGCATGGTTATCTGTTTTAATCAAGATTTTTGCTAGTCTTTCCACAATTGTTTTTGAAGAGAATACTGGTGGGCTAAGGTCATTGCAGGGATATATGTACTGTGACATCAGCTTATTCCGTCTCCATCTGCTGGTAAGAGTGCTTAAACCACTTGTCTGGATTAATCTGATTGTCCTAAAGAAAAGGAAATTATCAGGTAAGTAGTAATTTCTCAATTTCTGACCTATTGGGTGCATTGCCAGAGTTACTTATGTGGGTTCAGGGTTTTAAACAAGGGTTATTTCCACCCAAATACCTGAAGGTAGAAATTTGTTTAAATCTTACATAAATGTTTTTTTTTTCCCACCTAGGACTGAATTAAGTGTCAGAAATTATGTGGCCAATAACTTGGCCTGTAATAACTATTATATGGTACTTTTCTTACAGAGTTAAAATATATTGTGTGAATGGCGATTTCCACTGTGGATTGATCTTTGGAAAGTACCTGATTGGTCAGGATTCATTCTGACACCAGTGAAATATGAAGGTGAAGATGGGAGGTTCTCCAAAGTAATTTAAATAAACTAGCTGACTTTAAAAATGAGGATCTCCACATTAGCATTTTTGTAAAAACTGTTTATACCATGCTGAATTAGAAAGGCACAAGGAAATTAGGGAAGTCAATATATCACTTTAAGTATGGTGTAGGAAGAAAAGTTCTAGGTTTTAAACATCTTGAAGGATTTTATGGGGAAACTGCAGCCTGTTTTTAGGCAGGTTGATTTCTTTTGAGTGAGGAGTCAAGCCCATGAGGTGAGAATAAGATAACTGTATCATTGGTTGAAATCAATGAATAGTCCAGTACAGTGGGAGCAGATAATTAGATTTATAGAGATGGCAAAAGGTGAAGGGAAAATTTAAGCAGTGACACAAAAATGAACTTTTAGACAGTAACGGTGGCAACTAACAGTAGTATAACCCTAGTCAGCTGAGGTTAAATTGGAGTAACTTGGACTGAGACTTTCATATCTAGACAAAATTAAAACATTCACTTTCCATAATAGCATAAGAAGCTAAACATTTGTAAGCAAATAGGACGAATGATAAAACTGAAGAAAACTAATATCTGGTGATAGATATGACATTTTGGTGGGGATGCTTTAGGATTTTTTATACTTGGAGAAGTAACTATCATTAAGGACATTCGAATACCTTGATTTTTCATTACCCAGTTATTTTCTAGATTATTGTTGTTTCCAAATATTCAGCCCACATGGCTACTGTTACCATTACATAGTAATATAATAACATAGTAACGACGGCAGAAAAAGACCAAATAGTCCATCCAGTCTGCCCAGTAAGCCTCCCATGGCAGCAAATGCCACTCAGTGTTTATGTTTAAGGGTAGTAACTGCTGCTTCATGCAGGTTGCCCCCGGATTCTGTTAAGGGTAGTAATTGTCGCTCCGTGCAGGTTACCCCCAAGCCCACTACCCCCATGCTTTTTTAAATTCTTTCCCATCCTCTAACCTTTAGTGATCCATAGTGTTTATCCCATGCCCCTTTGAAATCCTTCACGGTTTTAGTCTTCACCACTTCCTCCGGAAGGTCATTCCAGGCATCCACCACCCTCTCCATGAAGAAATATTTTCTGACATTGGTTCTAAGCCTTCCTCCCTGGATTTTCAAATCATGACCCCTAGTTCTACTAAATTATTTCCTATGGAAAAGGTCTGTTGTTGACCATGGATCATTAAAACCTTTCAAGAATCTGAAGGTCAGTATCATATTACCCTGCCCCTCCTCTCCTCCAGGGCATACATATCCAGGTTCTTCAACCTCTCCTCATAAGGCATTCAATGGAGACCACCCACCATTTTGGTCGCCCTTCTCTGAACTCCCTCCATTCTGTCTCTGTCCCTTCAGCGATATGGTCTCCAGAACTGAACACAGTATTCCAGGTGAAGCCTCACCAAGGACCTGTACACGGGAATTATCACTTCTCTTTTCTTACTATATATTCCGCTCTCTATATAGCCCAGCATTTTTCTGGATTTAGCTATTGCCCTGTTGCATTGCTTCGCCGACTTCAGGTCGTTAGACTATCCCCCAAGGTCTCTCTCCTGTTCTGTGTACATCAGCCCTTCACCCCCATCACATACAGTACTTTTGGATTACCACACCCCAGATGCATGACTCTGCACTTCTTGGCACATCGGCTTCAGACTTGTGAAGGATGAGTGTCTATAGGTCACCTAAAAAATTTTGGGTGATTTAATGAACACACAAACTACTTGTTATATTTTTTTTTTTGCTCCTAGTTTCTGTCTATAAAGCCTTCACCTCCATATCCATTTTTACACTGTCCTCCTTAAGAATGTGCTTGGGATTAGCCTGATGAAAAGGTGGAGCATTCCCCATTTCTAATGTATGCAGTCTTTCTTTAATGTGTAATTTGCTGAGTACTGTCCAGTCATAAGTCTACTTTCATCAAGTATCAATGATTCCAAAATGGGCTGTTTTCCATACAAGAAATGATGATAATGGTATTGAACAGAACCAGTCCCAAAACCGATCCTTGTGGAACTCTGTTTAACACTGTTCTCTCTTCAGAGTAGTTTCTATTTACTATTACACTCTATCTCCTATCAGTTAACTAGTTTGTAATCCACAACACCACCTTGGGCTCACTCCCAAGCTTCTCATTTTATTCACAAGCCTCCTATGTAGGACCATGCCAAAAGCTTTGCTAAAATCCAAGTAGATCACATTGTATGCTCTTCCTTGATCCAGTTCTCTAGTTGCCCAATCAAAAAAATCAATAAGATTAATCTGACAAGATCTTTCCCGGGTGAATCCATGCTGCCTCGGATCCAGCAAGCCACCTGATTGTAGATAGTTCACTATCCTTTCCTTCAGCAGAGTCTCCATTAATTTTCCCACCACCAAGGTGAGGCTAACCAGCCTGTAGTTCCAGCCTCCTCTCTGCTACCTCCTTTGTAAAGAGGGATCACAACTGCACTTCTCCAGTCTCGCAGTACCACTCCTGTTTCCAAATCTTTCAGCCGACATGCCAGCACATCTCTGAGCTCCCTTAGCATCCTGGGATGTACCTCATCTGGCCCCATGGCCTTGTCTACTTTCAGTTTACATAACTCATTCCATACATTCTCTTTGGTAATTGGAGTTTCATCTACACCATCCTCATCTACAGTCTTGTGACCTAGCACCAGTCCTTATCCAGGGTCATCTTTAGTGAACACGTAACTGAAGTATTTGTTTTTGTCTCTGCCTATACATTACGCGTCGTCATCTTTGTTATGAAATCAGTACGTCCATGTGTGTGTGCCGGGTAGCACGCATACAATGACGCACACATGCACATTTTAAAATCTACCCTAATATGAATATGAAACCATACTGTCTGATGATCACTGGTGCTCAGGTGGGCAGCTACCTGGACATTAGAGACATTATCCCCATTAGTGAGCATTAGGTCAAGTATCACACCCTCTCTCATGGGTTCCATTACCATTTGTTTGAGCAGAGCCCCTTGAAGGACATCCACTATCTCTCTACTTCTTGTAGATTCCGCAGAAAGGATACTCCAATCTACATTCAGCAGATTAAAATCTCCAACAAGCCACATTTCTCCTGTCTTTCCCACCTTTTGGATATCTTCAATCAGATCTCTGTCCAGGAGGAGGCCTGTAGATCACACCAGTAAAAATGGAAGCACCATCTTTCTTTTTTTTTTTTTTTAGGGTGGTCCATAATGCTTCTTCCCTACCCCCACATCCCTTGCAATTCAGTTGTTTGGATATTGGTTTTGACATAAAGAGCTACCCTTCCATCTTTTCTGTCCTCTCTGTCCTTCCTAAAATAGTTATAGCCCTGGATGACTGTATCCCAATAAATAGAATTGGTGAACCATGTCTCCGTAACAATACCTATGTCCAAGTCTTCCTCCACTATTAGGGATCAGTAGTCCCCCTGATGTTTAATTCTAAACAGCTATATATATATATTTTTTTTTTAATTTATCTATTAATATCACAAGTCTTATATTCAGTTTGCGTGCCCTCTATTGTCTTGGCAACCTTTTGATAAGACTGATATATAAAGGAAATTGTAATGATGGATTTTGTTTTTCGTATTACTGCTTGTTTCTGTGTATTTTTCATCATCAGCAAACTTCTTTTCTCTGACAAATTTTGAGGGTTTCTTTTCAGTTTTTGGAATATATTTTACCCTTGAGATAACTTAATTACTTTATTAGTAGATGCGTGCTGTTCTTAGACTACTGGAGTCTAGTCTAAGGTTAGCAATGGCTGACTCACTTCTATGCAAAAAAAATATACTAATTAGTTTTTGGACTTATCTTGCAAGAATTTCCTCTATAGTGTTGTTTCCTCCTTTTTTTGCTGCTGACACAGCCAATACATTGTAATCCCACCATTTATTGGATTTTGCTAAATTGCCCCGAGCATCTAATTTTCCTAGATGTAAAGGGACTAGGTCAATCTTAAGTATCTAGGGAGGAAATAAAGAATTTATTGCAGGCCAAAGCTGAAGAGGAGGAGTTTGTTTTTTTAAAAAAGTCTATTCTTGGTTTTAAAGGAAAAAATACATTTCATTAAATGTTACTTCCTGAATATTGTTGAAAGTATGACATTCCTGAAACTATTTTGCCTCTGGATTTACCGTAAACCTTTTCTTATTAGGGAGCTATTGCTTGGTGAACTGCTTGCTGATATGCTAAGGAAAGATAAAAGCTAGTGGGGAAAGAAAAGGTGTGAAGAGAGCCTGAGAATTATTATAAAAGATAAATCATCTTTGTTCAAAGTTATTTTTTGAACTGGCCTCATAGGTTAGTGTTATTCAGCTTTCCTGTCTTCTTTCAGGCACACCTCAAATATCGTGGGAGCAAACCATGTTGGTGCATGAGGCCATTTTAAGATTTCAGTATCATAGAAAGCAAAGGGAGACTAAGAAAGAAATTAGGAAAGCGAAAGATCTAGCTGAAGAAAGGATTGACAAAGAGGTATAGCATGGTGACAAAACATTTTTCAGATATATCAGAGAGGCCCAAAGTGTTATAGGAAACAAAGATGGTGACCAGCAATGTGTGGAGAGAGACAAAAACAAATACTTCAGTTACGTGTTCACTAAAGCTTTTCTTTGTATCACTTGGGAATAGCCTCTGTGCTTTGCGTGGAAGGACTGTAAGTTGAAGGGATGAAAGAGAAGAGATTTTTATTTTACTTTATGATGATGATTTATACCTATGGTTGAGTGTTTTCAGATAATTGACATTAGACTCGCTATGTTGAAAAGCTGTTCTTAATTTTCTTTAAAGAAACCCCCTAAGAGTGGGTATGAAATCATACGTTCTTTGTTTGAAAGTCATTAAGATAATCTGTTTTCTGTCTCTAACAGAGAAAATGTTTTTATTTGTTAAACTCTCAGTAGAAGCTATGTTATTAGTATCCATGGAACTCATATAAAATCTGTCAGAAACATATTCAAGCCAGTGAGACAAGATCTATCTAGCACATTTTCCAAGGCACCACTTGAATTTACTTCCCCACAATTGGAATCACAGATGGAAGAAAGTGTAAGGGCTGAGGCTGCAAATTAACATACACAATACCAAAATGTGTGCTTTTTTGAAGAGCAGTTATAACCAGGGCCCTTGGTTTGCAGTTCAAGTGCTGTGGAATCTGCCTATAGCTATCAAATTGGGCAACCAGCCCCTGCTACGTCCTTGCAGCTACTATACTGTCTCTTGCTTCCACAAACCATTGCTCTTTTCTTCCTTTTCTGGTACCCATTGCTATCATCTGCCTCCTTTCCACACTCCCTCTACCCATCAGTAACTGCTCTTCCCTCCTCTCCAGCAGCAACTATTCTCCTACTCCACCTCCTAACTTTACTGCTGGCCTCATGTGCTCTGTCTCCAGACTCCCTCCTAATGCAGCTGTACAGGAGAACTGCAGTTCTCCTCTACTCCTTATGACACCACTCTGTTTACTAATCCAGAGATATGCAGTGAGCAATAGCTTAGGAGAACTGCCTGGTGTCTGGAGCAGCTGTAGGATCTGAACTATGGGGTAAGAGCTTGGAAGCTGAGCATTTGAGACCAGTTTGTAGGGATGGGAGCTGAGATTAATGGATGAAAACACATTGGGAGTCTGTGGCTGGATAAACTTGGAGGGAAAGAAAGGAGAGGAAAAACATGGCTAAGAGTGCCCCTATTTCTCCTAGAACAAATAGGATGGTAGTCCTCACGCATGGATGACATCGGATGGAACCCGGTACAGAAAACTTATGTCAAAGTTTCTGGAACTTTGACTATAGACACACTGAGCAGGCCCAGAATGCCCTAATTCACACAGCCACATGGGGTCCCACTTCAGTCTATTTTTTCCACGGAGCTATCGCATCGTGGTTCCTGAGCTCGTGTTAATCTTCTAACGTTTTGGAAAGCTTTTACCGATTTTGTTGGTGTGTATCGTGGTTTTTCCAATCTAGGGTCCTTCTCAGTTCCCTCTCACTTCCAGTTAGGGTTTTCATTGGTTCGGTAAGTTTTCTTTCAATCAATTCCCCGTGGCAGCGGTACTTCAGTGCCCACCGCCTTTGCTGTTGTTTTTCACCCCTTTAGTTTGCCTCACCATGGCCTTGTCGGGCTTTCGTCTGTGCCCCCAGTCCCTGAGGAACATGTGCATTCTCTGCCTGGGGCATTGCGCAACAATTGAGGGTGGCACATGTGCGACCAAATGACCCCAAAGGACGTTGCGTTCGCTGTGACAAGATTGAGAAGCTCTTCGGGGTGAGGAAGTCTGAGTCATCGGCTTCAGCATTGGTGGCATAGTTGCCAAAGGACCACGGAGATACATCAGTGAACATCGAGCCATTGTCTTCGGGGCCATCTGCTCCATCGATACTGTTTGCAGATAGGGGCGCTGGGTAACTGCCCCTGTCGGTCTCTTCTAGGTCAAGGACATCAGATTTGATGTCCTGACCTCGATGTCCTGACCTCGGCACCGGGGAAAGAGCGGGCCAAGCACAGAGGGAAACCAAGGAAGCATCGGCACAGGTCGCCCTTGATGCATGGTACCAAGCTCAGGTTGGTTCAGGCTCTTTCGCGATGCCCCCGAAGTGACCCCGTGGCAAGGAGTGCCTATCTTCTATCGATGCCAGGGGGTCCCAGGCCGTCTCCACTGGACAAGGTCACTGGACAAGGTCTCTATTGCAGATATACCTCGAGGTTCCGAGGAAGATCTGGCCACTCCTCCTACCTCCCAGTCCATTGTGGCATTGACAACTTTTGAGGAGGAGTTGGAGCGCTGAGTCCAGCTGGGGTCGACAGGGTGCTCCGGTGGCACCGACGTGCTCGGTCTCTCCCTGCTGGAACCACTGCTGGAGTATTTCAGTGTGTTCATCGAGGTGTTACCGACCCAGCTGGTGCCAGTTCCCAGGGTGCCATCAATGCCCAGCAGGTAACTGATGCCTCCCCCGAGCAATTTGGTGGTTGCTGCTGGTTCCTCCAAGGAGGAAGCCCGTCTGTGCTGGTGCTGGCCCCATGGCCTGTAGTCCCTTGTCCGGCTTTTCTGGGTCCAGCACCAGTGCCTAGACCCCTGGATGAAGGCCGAGAATCTAGGGCCCCAACCCTGTGGATTACAGTGAGGATGAGGCGTCTTATGACCCCAGGGGGGATGACGCTGGGGAATCCTCAGAGGACTCAGAGGGTCTTCCCTCAGAGCCTTCCCTTCCAAAGGAGTGAAGGAGGTCTCCCCCTGAGGACCTAACCTTCACAGGCTTTGTGCAGGCAATGGCAGAAGCTATAACATTTCAGTTAATGACAGAGGACGCCTGGCACAAAATGCTGGAGATCCTCCAGTTTGTGGAGGCTCTTAAAGAGATAGTGATGGTCCAGGTGCACAAGAAGTTGCTGTTGATGAAGGCAGACGGGGGTTTACTCGTCCAACAGGCTACCGGATTTGACAAGCGCCAGGTGGCACTCCAATCGTAGTGCTCGAATCCAATAGATCAAGCACTAAAAACTGTATCAATGTATCTAGATTTGATTAATCAACTACTTGTACCTCTGAAACTGATCTTGAATACTAATAAAACAGATATACTATTACTGGAACGTAAATCCACAGCAAGGGACATTCTGCCTATATCCCTTAAAAAAAAAATACAAAGATACAACCATGTACTTTTGTTAGAGATCTTGGAGTAACAATAGATGCAGAACTTGGGAAGAAAAAACACATTGCATTAAAAATAAGTGAAGGTTATTTTAAACTACTCACCCTCAGAAAGCTGAAACCTATGCTGGCACCAACAGAATTTAGAACTGTATTACAATCCTTGATCTTATCAAATATAGACTACTGTAATGCATTGCTGCTTGGACTCCCTAACAACACCATTAGGCCATTACAGGTCTTACAGAACGCAGCAGCACATGTCTTGACTGGAACAAAAAAATGTGAGCACATTACCCCTGTACTAATATCTTTACATTGGTTGCCAATAACACATCACGTACAATACAAGGTGGCATGCATTCTACACAAGATACTATATGGAAATAATATAGACTGGCTAAATTATTCAATACACCTACATGTTCCACAAAGACACCTCTGTTCTAGTAATAAGGGTCTCTTATCTGTACCAACTATCAAATCAGCAAGGCTCAGTGAGGTTCGGGACATAACAATTTACATTGCAGGCCCTAAACTATGGAACACACTGCCAACTAACTTAAGATTACAGACAGACATCAAGAAATTTAAAACAGACTTAAAGATGTGGCTTTTTACATGTGCATACACAGAAGCATGACAATTAAACCAAACTTTATTCTTTAGCTCACTGTTCTTATTTGAAGATTATATTTACGATGTAATAATGTTTTAAGGTTTTATGGTTTTGTTGTATTAGTATAATTTAAAGTTTCTGATATTTTATGATATTAATTTGTCATTAATTTGTTATTAATCTGATTATAATATTACTGTATACAACTGTATTTTCATGTTAATGTACACCGTTGTGATGGTTTAACGACTGATGTAACGGTATAAAAAAACCAAATAAACTATAAACTCTCAAGAAGGCCAAGCTCGTTCGGACCCATGCCTCGGCACCCCCGGAGAGAGAGCACAGAGCGCTGGACGCCCTTGGGAGGAAGGTGTTTCAGGGGGCTATGCTCATTGCCTCCTGTCAACTCTACATGAGCCAATACTCTCACAACCTCTGGAAGCAGGTGCAGGAGGTGGCCAAGTGGCTACCTCAACAGCAGCAAAACACCTTCCTATCACTGGTGCATCAGGGGCTGGAGTGTGAGAAACACGAGGTGTGCTCCATCTACGATGTTTTTGAGATGGCAGCAAGAGTCTCTGCGATGGGAAACGGTGCCCACAGAATGGAATGGCTGCAGGCCTCTGATCTCTGATCGGAGGTACAGGCAAGACTCACTGACCTGCCATGTACAGGAGAGAATCTCTTCGGAGATAAGGTGAGAGACGTGGTGGCCCAGTTGTGGGAGCACCTTGAGACCCTCCAACAACTCTCTGCTAGCACTTCAGACCTACCCTCCTCAGCCAGGAGGTCAGCGAGGTACAGCCCGAGGAAGACTTTCTACCACCCGAGAAAGTACTATCCTCCAGCCCCTCGCTCTCATTCCCAGAAAGTGAGCTCCCGGGGCCATCCCAGGTAGTAGTGGGTTCCCAAGCCCCAGCTGGCTCCCCAACCAAATCCTGGAATGGGATTTTGACTGGATTATAGGAGTATAAGCTAGCCACCTGTACCCAAGACGTTGGAGCTCTCCACCCTCTTAAGGGCCAGAGTGGTTGAGCCTATCCCATCAGGGCAAAGAGGGTAGGGATTCTATTTCCGGTATTTTCTGATTCCAAAGAGAACAGGGGGACTCTGTCCCATCCTAGACCTGAGGGCCTTGAACAGATTTCTCAAAATCCTAGATTTACTAACCTTAGTCTATGTGCCTATTTGTAAACCGTTGCGATGGTATATAACTTAGCGACGGTATAGAAAAGTTTTTAAATAAATAAATAAGTTCAAGATGGTTTCACTGGGCATCCTGATTCCCCTCCTGCAAAAGGGAACTGGTTATGCTCCCTCGATTTAAAGGACACCTACTCTCACATTGAGATCTTCCCGGGTCACAGAAGTATCTCAGATTTGTGGTGGGAAAACCACACTTCCAATACAGAGTGTTGCTGTTTGGGTTAGCTTCAGCCCCATGTGTCTTCACAAAATAGCCATAGTGGGGGCGCACCTTCGTGGACTGGGAGTGTATTTTTTCCCATACTTGGACAATTGGTTGGTCAAGAGTGCCTCTCAGGGGCTGATCAGTCCTTGTCCTTGACTATCCAGGTGTTTGAGTCACTAGGGTTCATCATCCACTACTCAAAGTCCCACCTCAGCCTGTCACCTCAATTACAGTTTATAGGAGCCCTGCTAGACACAGCTCAGGCAAAAACCTTCCTTCTCTGCGCCAGGGTGGTTACCTTGGTGTCCATAGCGGTGGACACCAAGGTAACATGTGCCAGCAGGTGTCAGCTTGGCACATGTTGAAGCTGTTGGGCCACATGACTGCAACTGTCCATGTCAATCCATTGGCATGTTTGCACATGCGCAGAGATCAATGGACCCTGAGGTCACAGTGGTGCCAGGCCTCGCAGAGCCTCTGGGTTCACATCAGTCATTCCGCCTCTCTGGGACTCTTTGTCCTGGTGGCGTGCTCTCTCGAATTTGAAGCAGGGAATATCTTTCTAGAATCTTCCTACCCAAATTGCCCTAACTATAGATACTCCCACCCTGGGGTGGGGTGCCCATGTAGAGGGGCTCCGCCCTCAGGGTCTTTGGTCCGCCCAGGAAGCAAGGTGTCAAATCAACTTCCTGGAGATCCGAGCGATTAGATACACTCTATGGGCCTTCAGGGATCGGCTATCCAACAATATTGTCTTGATCCAGACAACCAAGTTGCGATATGGTATGTCAACAAGCAGCTGTGCCAGGAAGCAGTCCAGGTCTGGTCCTGGGCTCTGTCCCATGGAATGGTACTCAGGGCCATGTATCTGGCCAGAACAGAGATTGTGATAGCGGACAAACTGAGTTGTGTCTTCAGACCCCCCCCCCCCTATGAGTGGTCTCTTGACCAGGGGATAGCGAGCCGGATCTTCCACCTCTGGGGAAGCCCGGATGTGGATTTGATTCACGTCCCCCTGCACAGGAAGGTGATTCAGTTCTTCTCCCTGTACAGGTCAGACAGCAAACCAGCCTCGGATGCCTTTGCCTGACATTGGGGCAGTGGTCTTCTGTATGCCTATCCTCCAATTCCTCTAGTCAGGAAGACTCTCTTGAAGCTTCGCGAGAACCAAGGGACTATGATCTTCATAGCCCCTCACTGGCTGAGACAGATATGGTTTCCACGCCTTCTGCAGTTGTCCATCTGGGAACCAATCAGTCTGGGGACTTCCCCCAGATCTCATAAAGCAAGATCAGGACAGGCTGTGGCATCCCATCCTCCAGGCCCTGTCGCTTACAGCCTGGATATTGAGAGGTTAAACCTGCAGCTGCTCGATCTTTCTGAAGATGTCTCTGGTTCTGGTAGCTTCCAGAAAGCCTTCCACTGGAAAGTCCTACGAACTGAAGTGGAGGAAGTTTCTGTGTGGTGTGAGCAGAAGGCCTTAGATCCGTTCTCCTGTCCCACGCAAAAACCACATCTGTCTGAGGCTGGCTTGAAAACTAACTCCGCTAGAATTCATCTCAGTGCATATGGCGTATACCACCAAGGTGTAGATGGTATGCCCATTTCTGTACAGGCGATAGTTGTACGCTTTATTTGGGGCCTGCTTCAATTGAAGCCTCCCGCTGTGTCTTGGGACCTCAATGTGGTGTTAGCTCAGCTGATGAAAACTCCTTTTAAGCTGCTGTGCTCCTGTCACCTGAAGTACCTGACCTGGAAGGTCATATTTTTGGTGGCAGTCACTTCCGGACTCGGGGTCAGCAAGCTCCAGGCCATAATGACTTACGCACCTTATACTAAGTTTTATCATGATAGGGTGGTCTTGCGTACGCACCCTAAGTTTCTGCCTAAAGTGGTGATGGATTTCCATCAGTCAGTCGTCCTGCCAACATTTTTTCCCAGGCCCCATTTGCACCAAGGCAAAAGAGCTCTGCATAGTTTGGATTGCAAGAGAGCCTTAGCCTTCTATCTGGAGCAGACTGAAGCCCATAGACAGTCCATCAACTTTTCATTTTCTTTGATATGAATAGATTGGGAGTTGCTGTTGCCAGACAGACACTATCCAATTGGCTAGCAGACTGTATCTCCTTTTGTTATGCCCAGGCGGGACTGCATCTTGGGGTTCGTGTCAAGGCTCATTTTATCAGAGCCATGGCAAAGTCGGTGGCCCACTTACAAGCAGTTCCTGTGGAGGAGATCTGCAAGGCTACGACATGGAGTTCTCTCTGTACATTCGCATCTCACTACTATCTGGATAAGGATGGCTGATGTGATAGTAGGTTTGGCCAGTCTGTCCTTCGGAATCTCTTTGAGGTGTAGAATCCAACTTTCCTTGCCTAGAGCCCATTGTTTGGGTTCAGGCTATTTCCCCCCTCTGTTACCAACAGCACTGTGGTTGTTGTGCCCGTTGGCACTTGGTTGGTGCTTGTTGGTCCCCTTTTGTGTTGGGGAGCAGCCTGTAGGTAGGGATTTACCCATGTGTGAGGACTACCATCCAGCTTGTCCTAGGAGAAAGCAGAGTTGATTATCTGTAACAGGTGTTCTCCTAGGACAGCAGGATTTTAGTCCTCATGAAACCCGCCCACCACCCCGTGGAGTGTGGTTTCTCCTATTTTTTGTTTAATTTTTATTGTATTCTGTGTTAGAACCTGAAGAGGGAACCCATGTGGCTGCATGGAATAGGGCAGACATTTTGACATAAGCTTTCCGTGCCAGGCTCTATCCGATGATGTCACCCATGTGTGAGGACTAACATCCTGCTGTCCTAGGAGAACACCTGTTACAGGTAAGCAACTCTGCTTTCTGCTCTGGCAATGGTTACATTGTAATTGTGCATTTGAATGGCAGGACTCCCATATTTTACAGGTTTTTGCACTGAGCCAAAAGATCAAGAAGGGACTGTCCTCTGATCATATCTGATACTTGGATATTAGCCAAAAGGCCGAAAAGTGATCAGTTTTAATTTCTGTACTGTAGTCATACTTTGAATATGTCTAGATTGTGCTTACAGAGGTTAATGATGCTGCTCAGCACAGCAGCATCCTGATTCACTTAGCTTATAATGGTGGGAGAAACGTTCAAAACTTTGAGATCTTTTAATTCAAGATAGAAATCAGAGATAAGAATAATTTTGCTTTCTGTACTGCTCACTAAAATATTTAAGAATGTTTTGGTATCATTGCTACGTTAGTGGCAAGGCATGCCAGAGGAGCACAATATATTGACTTTTGCTGATGCATTGTGGTATTGTTTATTCAACATGATGTCTTCATTTTAGGCCTTGGCATTAGTAGGAGCTGTGAAAGCTGTGACCAACAAAGTAGTATTTTGAAAGAAAATATGTACCTATGATGATGACAGAAATCAGAAAAACTAGGCCAGCACAATATTTAGTGCTTTGTACTGCCAGGCATGAAACTTTGAATCAAATCTTAGTTTATATTTTGGTTTATACAGCTGCTCAGGGCTAGGACTATTAGTGTCACCCCACCTTCCTACTTGGGGATTTTCAGTGGTTTGCCAAAAATAAGCATTTAGATATAGCACTGATGAAGGCTGCATTCTGCTCTCTGGTCCCAGGAATTACCTAGCTATCTTGAAAGGGTTGTTGGAGAAAATAGGAAATGCTAAGAACCTTGCATGAAGCCTCCCTTTATAGAAGCTAAACAGGAAGGATTTAGAACAGCAGCGTACAAAGGTAGAGATGGAGGTGAAAAGAAACTTAAGAAATGACCATGTTAAGTAAACCTGTCGTGTGTGCTTATTCAACAGAGCTAAATAATGCAGATTTGAAAGGCTGCCTTAGTGAAAACAGCCTCAGCAGTAATGCCAGCCTTCCTAGTGTGCAGAGCTGCAGGAGACTTGGAGAACGAAGAGTAGCAAGCTGGGCTGTATCTTTCGAGCGGCTTCTTCAGGATCCAGTCGGCGTTAGATATTTTTCTGTAAGTAATCGGAGATGGAAACCATCCCTGGGAAGTGTTTTTTTTTTTACTTTGCTCACGGTTAAATTTGCTGGTTAAGTGCAGGGAATAAGCTTTTAGAAAAGGGGGAATAGGTGTTTGAATACTAGTGAAAATGTTTGAAGATGGTTACCTCCAGCTACACTGTTTCCTGAATCCTGAAAACCACATTTAAAGAAATTGGACATTGTGAAATCCCATGTTGTTTCTCATTAAGAAATACATAGGCTTGATTTAAGTTGTAGGATAATATCAGGAGGTATATAATTGGTCCCTTTTATCATCATTCAAATTATGTATGTAATATTACGGTATAAAACTGTTAATTTATGAGAAGAACCACTAGGGCCAATTTTCAAAGGGTTTAGGCATTTAACCTTTGGAGTTAGGCTCCTAAATTGGCTGTTTTGAAAATGTACTAGGGCTGAGCCCCTAAATGTAGGATCCTAGTTTCATTGGGCAACTAACTTTAGCATCATAAAAAGTGGTTGGCAACAAGGGTAGAGTTATGGCAGAGAAATAAAGGATCTTAGTACTGTCTATGATTAAACAATTATTAGCTAACATGAAATTAATTCTGTATGTGGACAAAATTGAAATCATATTGTTGGACAAGAGGTCACACTACACCAAACCCCCAAGCCTTATACTTGAAGATCACAAAATTAATCTTGTAATAGGGGATAAAGCACGTGACTTAGGAGTTATCATTGACTTCGAACTTAATCTCAAAAAGCACATTGCCAATAAATTGAAAGAAGAATATAACAAACTTCATATACTCAAACAGTTAAAACCCTTTCTAGACCAAAATAATTTTAGAACAGTACTCCAAACTTTATTGTTTTCCAGTACTGATTACTGCAATGCGCTACTATTAGGTCTCCCACAATCAACAAGTCATCCATTATAAGTCCTTCAAAATACAGCAGCAAGGATCTTAACAAATACAAAAAAAGTACGATCTTATTACACCTGTGCTGATCTCATTACACTGGTTACCGATAAACTTTTGTATAGAAAATAAATCTCTCTGTATCATATATAAAATAATCTATAGTGAAGAAACAGAATGCAACTATCCAACTACATACACCACAAAGGAACTTACGATCCACTAACAAATGGGGTTTCGATACTTTTATTAAGTTTCCTTTCACAATCAATTCTCCCGCGGTAGTGGTGCTTTAGTGCCTGCCAGCCATCAACACACGCCACCATCGATTTTGATTTTGCAGCCCTTTTATTTCATCCCATCATGGTCGCGCCTGGTTTTTGGCATTGCTACCAGTGCCCGAGGACCATGTCCATTACAGACCCCCCTTGAGATATGTGTCCTCTGCTTGGGGGCATTGCATAATGTCCAGGTTTGCCGATTATGCGGCAACCTCTGAAGGACCATCTGCTTCAGCTCGACAAGTTGGAACAGTTCTTCAGGCTGAAGAAGACCGAGCCATTGGCATCGGTATTGATGGACCTTAGAGCTGCACCAATGGACACCACTCCATTGATATTGGAGGGAC
Organism: Rhinatrema bivittatum; assembly: GCF_901001135.1. Taxonomy (NCBI): domain Eukaryota; kingdom Metazoa; phylum Chordata; class Amphibia; order Gymnophiona; family Rhinatrematidae; genus Rhinatrema; species Rhinatrema bivittatum. Next base: position 221,353,773 of record NC_042615.1, on the reverse strand, counting down.
CGTTGGTGCCATCAATGGATAGCCACTGTCTATCTCCTCCAGGCCAAGGATGTCGAGTTCCTTGTCACTGACCTCGGCAGCAGCAAAGGACTGGGCGAAGCATCAAGGAAAGCCAAAGAGACATCTGTGCTGATCCCCGTCGATGCATGGTGCTAGGCACGGGGACGCACTGGCTTATGCCGTGATGCCCCCGCAACGACCCCATAGTGAGGAGTGCCAGTTCTCCAGTGCCGGGGATCCGAGATTGTCTCCACCGGTCCTGATGGCAGTCACGGATCCACCTCACAGGTCTAAAGATCTGGCCATCCCTCTTTCCTCCCAGTCAGTGTTGACGTCGGCAGTATTTGAGAAGGAGCTGGAGTGGCGAGTCCAGCTGACAGTGGAATGGGCCCTACAGAGCATCGGCCCTGTGCATCAACGGCACCAGAGCCAGTACCATCTGTCCTTAAATCACAATAATGTGCGCAGAGCCTAGTGCACAGTTTAACGAACGCTTGGACACACATTTTGGACATGCGTATTAACTCCCAGTGCAATAAAGGGATCAGCGCATCCAAAACACACGTAGCTAATAACACTCATCACATGTAAATTCCATGTAGATTAGGCTATTAGCTATTTCCCCGCAATGCAAAAAATCCCTGTCCGCCCAAGGCGCACTTTTTAACCCGTCAAATTTTTCGCCCTGGAGCAGGCATAAAGTCTTCCCAGGTGTCAAGGGCTCAACTTAAAAACAAAAAAAACTGCTTTTCTGTGGTTCCTCCTATTTAGTATTGTCGCAATTCGGAAGCCTTTTTCCTGGGTAAATAGGCATGGCTCAGTATTTCCTGGGTAAATAGGCATGGCTCAGTTTGGCTAAGAGTATGTGTGCACTTACAATAAAGCTCTTACATTTAGCTGCAATAAACAAAAGGCATTCCTAGAGGTGTATTTAGGACAGGGAGGAAAGCAGCATACCTACATGGCATTTTTAAAAGTACATGTGCTCCCCTTTACCCTTGATTAGCCACCCATACTAATAATAGGTGCAAGGTGCACACGAACTAAAATGTGGGGGTACCTTGCAACTAGATGGGCTACTAGAAACTGCAAAGCACAATACTTTTCCCAATTTGCACACATGAGTGGATGAAATATATATTGTGCTGAAATGATCCTCCTCACTGATAAGTACAATTATATTAAAAAGACAGTCATTATAGGTGTCATCAGAGAAAATGTTATTTAACACATTTGCTATCTTCCACCTTATGTATAATCATAGGTCTGCAGCTACATGCCGAAAATGTTTTTGTATGGGGTTTGTTTTTTTTTGCAATTTTTTTGCAATCAAAAACTGCCCCATGTGTCAATAACTGAATCCCATCCATTGTATGAGGAAATTTGCAAATATGACTGAGCGAGTGGGTTCATGGAAATTGCTATGAAGTAGCTTAAAGAATTTCAGACAATTTAAGTTTTAAAGATTACAGGGTAATCATTAATTGAACATAAGATTATAAGAACATAAGAAATTGACATGCTGGGTCAGACCAAGGGTCCATCAAGCCCAGCAGCCTGTTTCCAACAGAGGCCAAACCAGGACACAAGAACCCGGCAATTACCCAAACACCAAGAAGATCCCATGCTACTGATGCAATTAATAGCAGTGGCTATTCCCTAAGTAAACTTAATTAATAGCTGTTAATTGACTTCTCCTCCAAGAACTTATCTAAACCTTTTTTGAACCCAGCTACACTAACTGTACTAACCACATCCTCTGGCAACAAATTCCAGAGCTTAATTGTGCATTGAGTGAAAAAGAATGTTCTCCAATTAGTCTTAAATGTGCTACTTGCTAACTTCATGGAATGCCCCCAAGTCCTTCTATTATCCGAAAGAGTAAATAACCGATTCACATCTACTCGTTCAAGATCTCTCATGATTTTAAAGACCTCTATCAAATTCCCCCTCAGCAGTCTCTTCTCCAAGCTGAACAGCCCTAACCTCTTCAGCCTTTCCTCTTATGGGAGCTGTTCCATCCCCTTTATCATTTTGGTTGCCCTTCTCTGTACCTTCTCCATCGCAACTATATCTTTTTTGAGATGCAGCGACCAGAATTGTACATAGTATTCAAGGTGCGATCTCACCATGGAGCAATACAGAGACATTATGACATTTTCCGTTTTATTAACCATTCCCTTCCTAATAATTTCTAACATTCTGTTTGCTTTTTTGACTGCTGCAGCACACTAAGCCGACGATTTTAAAGTATTATCCACTATGATGCCTAGATCTTTTTCTTGAGTGGTAGCTCCTAATATGGAACCTAACATAGTGTAACTACAGCAAAGGTTATTTTTCCCTATGTGCTTGCACTTGTCCACATTAAATTTCATCTGCCATTTGGATACCCAATCTTCCAATCTTGCAAGGTCCTCCTGTAATGTATCACAGTCCGCTTGTTTACGTTGAAATTATTGCATATGTAGCTTTCTTTTAAAGATGAACAATGTTCCTGTGCCTATATTTTCTGTTGTACTACTTAATTCAGCACATTTAGTTCAACAGTTACAAGTTTTGTAGCACTAATGACTGACCTCATTTCTGGAGGGAGACATTTAACCATTCCTGCTTTTTTTGTGACATATATGCTAATGCAGTCTCTGGTTCTGCCATTTGAATTCAGCATGCCAGGTACCAGCCTGCATCATGATGGGGAGTCAAAAAGCTAGGATGAGCCTAAAATTTCTCCCAAGACCCTGGATCACTTGGCAGTGCTGAAACTGGCCCAGTTCAAATGAAGGTGATAGTCACGCCTATAAGATATATTTTGCTTTGAAATATGTCTTGTTGAACTTAAAAGTAAATATTACACATTGAAAGCCTGACAAATTGAAAGCTATAAATTACATTGTTCTGTGAAAACCTAAGCTAATTTGTAATTTATCATAAACATGTCTCTTCCACAGATGTAATTCTTAATATTATTTTTCCATTTTTAGGAATTTTTAAAGAAGGAGTTCAGTGAAGAGAATATTCTGTTCTGGCAGGCCTGTGAATATTTCAGCCGGGTTCCTGCACACGACAAAAAAGAGGTAAGGTGAGAGAGAATATTTCTTCAAGAGCAAGCAGAATGGCAGTCCTCACAAGTGAGTGACATCAGATGGTGCCCAGTATGGAATTTTTATCTCAAATTTTCTAGAACCTTGAGCATGTCCCACTAGGCATATTTAGTTTGCCATATTGCTATGTGTCCATTTGGGGGCCCTTTCAGTCTCATCTTTTCCATGGCGCCTACTGAGTTTTACTGATCTTTGTTCTCCTGCTTCTCTGGTTCTTTCAGTATCCTATCTGGGTAAGAATCATTCATCACAGAATGCTGCTATTTTTATTTGGCCCTCTTTATTTCCCAAGGTAGGTTTTTTGATCAGTTTTGTAAGTTTGAGTTCTTTGTTAGGCATTCGTGTAGTGCACTGGCATCAGTTCATTGAAGCAGCATTAACCGAGTATCAGTCATTGAGGCATTTGATTTCGCTTTGCTGGATTTTTTGTTCAGTTCCCCGAATAGAGAAGTCTGCCAGTGGCTTTAAGAGATGTCCTGAAGGGGTACATAAATTGATGGAAGGAAGTTCCCTATTGTTTAAGGGTCATTCCTTCCAAATTTGTTTGGTGGGTTTTAAAGTTTGGACATGCAGATGGTGAAGTGGACCTTAATGGTAGCAGCAAGAGTAGTGTATGACTGACTGGACAGGAAGGATACCCATCAACTCTGCTCCATGAACTCTGATCTCAGGCCTTATCCCAGTGCTGGCTAAATAAGTGTAGCAGTCACCAAGTTTCAAACTTTAAAATCATTAAAACTTTATTTTCTGGCTGAATCAGCCAGCAACTATTTATACAGTGTGAAACAGGTAACATAAAATACTCACTGAATACATCAGAAATTCTTGGACTTCCAATAGTCATAATCGCATATAACATAACCTGCTTATTGAAACATAATAGTACATTAATTCCCCTTATTTCCTTTCTTACATAATTGCTTTTACTATGTACCAACCTTAAGGATCAGTTGGAACTCAATGGTAACTCTTAAATTGTACCTCTGTCCCCACTCTGTTTAAGGAATGGGGTTCAATTAGAGTTTACCCATATCAACATTTACCAAATGAAGCTTCTCAATTACATAATCTACTCACACTCCTGCGGTCATTGACCTTTCCTCCAGTTTCCACACCACCATCCTCTCAGTTAAAGTTTCCCAGATTACTGCACTTCAAGTGATACTCTGGGACATTCTTCTTCTCAGACTCACCCCACTCCTGAACTCCTGATTCACTTCTTCAGAGATAGGAATGAACGCTTCTTCTCACCTTCTGGTTAATATCTTGGGAAGAGGAAGAAACCTTCACAGCCTTGGGTGGCTTACCTTGAGGGGAAGAGCACCTATAGGGTCCCACTCTCACTGGGAGGGTCCCTAGACCTGCTAGCTTGCAGGCTGTCTACCCCAGAATGGTCTCATCTCTGGAAATCCCTACTTCCCACCCTACTCAGGAAAGGGAAGGAATCAAAGGGCAAAAACCTACCAAAATTCCAATTATTTCATACCTCCTGCTTCCCCTTAGCATCTAATTGCAGAACTCCAATATTGAAGGGGAAATATACCATTTTCCTAAACTTTCCTAAAAACTAACCTACAGTGCTCACACCTCTAAAATGCTATCCACTGGATATTTTGTAATTACTACATGCACAAAAACATTTTGTAAGCTGAGTTCAAATTTGTGTGCTATGAGCCAGTATAATGGAACTATCAGGATTTCTTGTGCGCGCTATGTTTCCGCAGGGTTCATGATCTGTGTGCACACACACAGCTTAGAGCAACCATGATAGTCCCCTAGTGCCAGATTGAAAAAGAGTGCTACATAATTGGGGTCCCCCTGTGCTTTATGGCAAGCCATAACATCTGGGAATTTGCACATCCATTTATTTGATTTATATTCCACTTTTCAGCACTTTGATCCTGGCTTGATCTTATGGAAAAGCACTTCAGCAACTCTAAACCTTGCCATTGATATTGGGATTGGAGTATCTACATCGACAGACCCAGGAGCTGCATCAGATGCTGGCAGTGCATCAGCATTGAGAGGGTACCCCCATTGACACTGAGCATTGGGAAGACCCAAGGTAACAGACTTTTTTATGTAGCCTCCCACCCAAAGAAGGCAAAGGATTCAGCCTCTTCAGTTCCGGCATTCAGGAGTTCCAATGTGAGTGTCAAGCTAAGGCCAAAAAGCATCAGCATAGGTCTCTGTTGATGCACAGTGCAGGGATTCTGGACATTCTGGGGTGGGTCGCCATCTTGCCCACATGGTCGTCAGCAACATTTCCCCTCCTTGACCGCCGTATTGTCCGCACAACTGAGCCGGGCGCACCACTGACTTGTGAGCACAGCAGCGCGCACATCTGGGTGGTGCCAGGCGCATAGTGGCCCGCATAAACGGCCCGAGCGCACAAATAGGCCTGTACGTACATCTCGCCCAGGTGCACAAAGTGGTAGCCTGTGCGCGCATCCCGCACGCACGTCATCGACGCACCCAGAGCGCACAACTAAGCCTCCCGGTGCGCATACCAACGCGCAAGGCGAGTTTTGAATCACTCCACGCACACAAGTCATGGCACCGCCAGCCAAGAAGATCAAGGGTCAAGCCCTCTGCCCAGCCTGCCACGTGAGAGCTGCGCAACCTGAAGTGGCCTCCACATTATGCCAGCAGTGCGAAGAGGCTCAGGGGGAACCTAAGCAAGGCCCCCCACAGCCAGTAGAGGGTTCCGGATCCACTAACCAATAGTACCCTGGACCTCTGTATCTCCGACTCGGCGCCTACACAGGAAGGCACCTCGGGGGCTACCACCATAAACCCGCTGGGATACAATATGGACCCAGGGACCTTCTCCTGGGTGGAATTCTTCAAAGGACTACAAACCTTCTTCCAGGCGCAATCAGTACCGCCGGCGACACAGTCCCAGTCTTCACCAGAAGCACAAGATCTTCCAAGCACCTCTAGGACCGCTCGAGATGTGCCCCACCTAGGCAAGAGCCTCCCTACAGGCGATTCAGACACCTCGGGGGACGAGACTGACTCCCTGGAGGAAGGGGAAATCCCCCCCCCCCCCCCAGGGATGGAACCATACCGAACCATGCTGTGATTCTTCTCCAAAGACGAGTTACCAGCTCTCGTGTCTCTGACCCTGAAGATGCTGGCCAATCCAGGCATGGGTATCACAGCGGAGCCAAAGACAAACCCTGTCCTGGTGTCCCTCTGTCAGGCCTCATGCTATTTTCCAATGTTGCAGGCCATACAACAACTGATTGACCTGGAATGGAATGCCCCGGAGGCCAGCTTCAAAGGAGGACGGGCCTTAGAAGCCCTATACCCCCTGGAACCCACGGCCAAGGAACTCCTATGGTTCCCAAAAGTGGACGCCATGGTCTGCACTATCTCTAAGCGCACAACCATCCGGGTCGAAAGAGGAGCGGCACTCAGTTGATGTCCAGGACAGACGTCAGGAAGCCATCCTCAAACAGTCCTTTGATGTAGCAGCAATGACCCTGCAAATCGCGTCCTGCGCCGTAGTAACATGTGAGTGCTTGCTTCTCTCCAGAGACGCAAACTCATCCACTGAATCATTAGAATCGGCAATATCCTTCCTCACGGATGTGACCTCAGACCTAGTGCGCACTTCAGCCAGGGGTGTCTCCTTCATAGTTGAAGCCAGAAGACAACTATGGCTCCGAAATTGGTCAGCCGACGCAACCTCCAAAGCGAACCTCACGAGAATGCCTTTTAAAGGATCCCTCTTGTTCAGAAGCAAATTGGAGAAGTTAGCCAACAAATGGGGCAAATCTCCAGTACCTCGCCTACCGGAGGACATGAACAAAAGAAACCAGCGCTCGTCTCCCCGAAGAACCAAGGGCAGAGGAGCACAGCACTTTAGACCATACAAGAACACATACTACCAAGCACCTTGCCCCTCAGGCAGGTCACAGTCCTTTCAGAGCAGACTCAGGTATAGGCTCTGGCCGTACCCCACAATGAGAATCAGCAGACCCATCCACAGGAAGAAATCATAGGGGGCAGACTTACCCTCTTCTACCAAAGATGGGTCGAGATAACGTCGGACAAGTGGTTCCTAACCATCATTCAAGAGGGATACTATCTGGACTTCCACAGCATCCCTCCAGACAAATGTTTGAGATCACCGTGCCATGCCCTCTCCAAGAGGATGGCAGTGGAAACCACACTGACAAAAGTACTCAGCCTAAAGGCGATAACCCCGGTGCCCACGCACCAACAAAATACTGGTCACTAATCCATCTATTTTATCATTCCCAAGAAGGAGGGAATGTTCCGGCCCATCCTGGACCTCAAGACAGTCAATCGTTACCTGAGAGTACCACACTTCCGCATGGAAATCCTACGCTCAGTCATAAGGGCAGTACAGCCGGGAGAATTCCTGACTTCACTGGATCTATCCGAAGCCTATCTCCACATCCTGGTCCATCACGACCATCAGCGCTTCCTACGCTTTGAGATACTGGACCATCATTACCAGTTCTGGGTGCTACCCTTCAGACTAACTGCTGTCCCTTGGACTTTCACCAAGATCATGGTGGTAGTGGCGGCAACACTGAGGAAAGAAGGAATCCTCGTACATCCTTACTTGGACGATTGGTTGATCAGGGCAACATCTCCAGAGGAAAGTCACCCGGTGACCACCAGAGTCAAGAATCTACTGCAGAATCTCAGGTGGGTCGTCAACCCAGCCAAGAGCTGCCTACAGCCCTCCCAGTCGCTAGAGTACCTGGAAGTCTGCTTCGACACCAAGCAAGACAAGGTTATCCTCCCCCCTCCAAGGAGAAGGAAACTGATGGGCCAACTGTGAAAACTGTTGAACTATGCTCGCCCCAATGTATGGGACTTCCTCCAAGTCCTCAGTCTCATGACATCAACCCTGGAAGTCATTCCATGGGCAATGGCCCACATGCGCCCACTACAACGTTCCCTACTGTCATGATGGGACCTGACGTCCCAGAACTACTCCATGCACCTCCAGCTACCAGCAGAGGTTCGGACACAGCATGGTGGCTACAGGAGGACCACCTGAGCAAGGGAATAAGACTATCCCCACCGAACTGGATCTTGCTCACCACGGATGCGAGCCTGCGAGGGTGGGGAGCCCACTGTCAGGAATTGACGGCCCAGGGACAGTGGGACAAAGAAGAGGCGGGATGGAACATAAACTGGCTGGAAGCCCGAGCAGTCCGACTAGCCTGTCTACGATTCGGCCACAGACTCCGGGGTGAGTCTGTCAGTCATGTTGGACAACACCACAACAGTTGCCTACAACCGCCAGGGAGGAACCAGTAGCCAACAGGTGTCCCTGAAGATAGACCCCTCATGGCATGGGCGGAAACAAACCTGCAAGGGATCTGAGCCTCCCACATCGTGGAAAAGGACAAAGTCTCTGCAGACTACCTCGGCAGAGAGAGCCTAAATCCAGGGGAATGGACCCTGTCAACCACAGCCTTCCAGTTGATAGTAAACTGCTGGGGAACCCCAGCTATGGATCTACTGGCAACTCGGTCCAACACCCAAGTTCCCAAGTTCTTCAGCCGCAGACGAGAACCACAATCCCGGGGAATCGACACCCTTGTCCAGACCTGGCCACAGGAAGACCTGCTGTACACCTTTCCCCCATGGCCACTACTGGGCAGGATCATCCGCAAGTTAGAACACCACAGGGGATTAGTACTTCAGGCCATGGTACGCAGACATGCATAGACTTCTTGCAGGGAACTCTCTGTGCCTTCCTCCACACAGGGACCTGCTCCGGCAAGGACCGATCCTCCACAAAGACCTGAATCTATTCTCTCTTACAGTCTGGCCATTGAGAGGACTTGCCTGAAGAAGAACGGATACTTGAAGGCAGTGATTGACACCTTGCTCCGAGCACGCAAGTTCTCCACATCTCTAGCTTACATACGAATATGGAGAGTATTCGAAGCCTGGTGTGAGGACCGCGAGATCCTTCCGCGGACAGTTAAAATCCCCATGATCCTGGAATTTCTGCAGGTTGGCTTGAAGGGGTTGTCTCTCAACTCTCTCAAGGTTCAGGTGGCCGCACTGGCCTGCTTCAGAGCCAAAGTGGACGGCATCAGTCTATCAACCCATCCAGATGTTTCCCGTTTCCTGAGAGGGGTCAAACAAATCTGACCACCCCTAAAGTGGCCAGTACCCCTATGGAATCTCAATCTAGTACTAGACTTCCTCGCGGGAACTTCCTTCAGACCAACACGTGGTCTGTCACTACGGCTCCTGACCTTGAAGACTGCATTCCTAGTGGCAATATGTTCAGCCTGTTGCATCTCCAAACTTCAAGCGCTATCCTGTCGGGAACCGTTACTCAAGTTCCCACCGGGATCCATACAGCTACGCACTGTCCCCTCTTTCCTACCGAAAGTGGTTTCTCAATTTCATCTAAACCACCATCTCGCTACCATCTCCAGATGAACATAAGGCCGCGGAAGACTCACGCCTTCTTCGCCATCTTAACGTCGGCAGACTCCTAGTCTGATACCTGAAAAGATTGGAATCTGTGTGAAAGACGGACCACCTATTCGTCCTTCACAGCGGGAAGAAATGGGGAAGCAGCTTCACAGGCAACTATAGCCCACTGGATCAAAGTAGTAATCAATGCGGCCTAAGTAGAGGCAGGGAAGCCTCTACCTCTACGAGTCAAGGCCCATTCTACAAGAGCCCAGGCAGTGCCCTGGGCGAAAACCAAGATGCTGTCACCTGCCAAGATCTGTTGGGCAGCGACGTGGTCCTCCATACACACTTTCTCCAGGTTCTACTGCCTGGATGTCCAGGCCCGGAAGGACACAACCTTTGCAAGGGCAGTGCTAAATGGGCCAAGGGCAGCCTCCCACCATGTTGGGGAGTAGCTTTTCTACATCCCATTGGTCCTGAGTCCATCTGCTACACGCTAGGAAATGGAGAAATTACTTACCTGATAATTTCGTTTTCCTTAGTGTAGACAGATGGACTCAGCATCCCACCCACAACTGCCCCGGAATCCGGAAACTTCGGGTGAAAAACCCCGAGACAAGACAAGCACGGGTAAGCCAGGTATTACCCCTAGTTCAAAACACCCATAGTTGCCAGGTGTCAGCATTATCCGGTTGAGTGCACTGGCGGTCTCCAGTTTGGAAATCAGTTGAACCAGTCCTAGTTAATCAAGTTATTAAAGCACGCATATATCCACAATTGCTTTTCGAGGAGAATACTGAAGAGCTAAGCATGCTGCACGGGTATATGTAGGCTGACATCAGCTTTGAAATCTGACTCCGTCTCCCATCTGCTATCAGGAGTACACTATAGTCATTGGTCCTGAGTCCATCTGTTTACACTAAGGAAAACTAAATTATCAGGTAAGTAATTTCTCCATTATGCGATGTCTGCTGTTTTGAAATATTTTATTTATATTTGGACATGTTTAATAATTTTTATGAGTTTTTAATTGTTGGATATTATTCTGTTTTGCAACATTTTTAGTATAGCTTTACAATTATTTCTATGTGGGACTCTATAGCAGCTTGGCTTATTGTTTTCCCAATAGGAAATGTATTAGTGTTTAGGGCCTGGTTTAATAGTTGTATTTCTTAGAATAGGGTTGTTACTGTTGAGTGTGTTCCATAATACAGGTATAACGTTGTGCGGGTTAGTTTGTGTGCATTATTGCAAATCCTGAGAGACTGTTAGGTGCTATATTTCTCTTTCCATTTCTCCAGGTTCGCACTGCATGCAGAGTGGCTTTTTTGGTTTTCCATTCCAGTTTCTTTCTCCATATTTATAATTTGTGGTTTTTCTGTACTTGGTGAAGGTCAGTTCTGGGTGTGTGACCGAGGTGAGGTATTTTACTAGCATGTAGGCATTTGTATCAATCTTATTTGTTGTGTTTTCTCAATAGGATATGCATTAGTGGTAAATTACAGTCTTTTCATAAGGAAGTCTATTGTGCCTGGTAGTAAAGGGAGTTTGTTTTGCTTTTACTGAGATGTCATCAGAACCAGAATATCTTTTTTATATGGTGAGTTGTACAGGGTAATGCCCTAGATCTGCTCTGCACTCATTGCTGGGGGTTGAGGGGATCCCTGTGAATGCAGAGTGCATGTTTACATTTAGCCCCGTGATGGTCACATGTTCAGTGAGTCATGCATGCGAGAACCATCTGTCACGTGTGTCCCGGCCAAAAAGAGATTGAGAACCACTGATTTGTAGAGTAGCTGAGGCCATTACATTTGCTGTGCAGGAGGAGGAGTCCAGGAAGAAAATGTTGGACATCCTCCAGTTCATGGAGTCTCCTAAGGAGATTGTGGCAGTTTCAGTGCTTGAGATCCTTCAGGAGGTACAGATGAGGGTGCAGAAGAACACCTTTTTTGTGGCTTCCATGAATAAAAAGGCAGATGCGATAAATATCATGTCCAGAAGAGTCCCAGATTTGAAAATCTACATCTACTGCACCAATTTGAGGTGGTTGAATCTGCTCTCAAGAGACCCAAGAAGAAGGAACTCATTCCTCAGTGGCCCGGGGGAAGGATTCTAGAATCTTGAATACTCTTGGGAGAAATTCATTTATTTATTTATTTAGAATTTCTTATATTCTTCCCATCAAGGAATACCCAATTAACATCCTATTAGCTCTTCATGGGCTAATTTGTGCAGGAAATTCTGAAGCAGTTAAAGAAAGTGAGATCTAGGCGTCATAGTGGGATAACACATTGAAATCATCGGTTCAGTGTGCTGCAACAGTCAAAAAAAGCAAACAGAATGTTGGGAATTATTAGAAAGGGAATGGTGAATAAAACGGAAAATGTCATAATGCCTCTGTATAACTCCATGGTGAGACCGCACCTTGAATACTGTGTATGGTGCATGGAACAAAGCTTTTTGGAGCAATATAGTCTAAAGTATGGGTGATTGAGGAGTTCCAATCTGAAACCAAGCAGTTGATATTGTCACTGGTAATGCCAGGCATGTTTAGAATGAAGACTTCGATGAATAGTTCTGGGCTAACTTTCGTTCTCCTGAAGAGTTTTTTTGCCTTTATAGATGACATTATAGTTTTTGCAATTAATATTACCAGAAATAGCAATTAAAAAGTGATCTGACCATGGTATGGATCAATTTCTCTGGAATTCCCTATCCAGGGACCTTTGGTTTATAGAAAACTTTTTAATCTTTCAAAAACTTTGTAAAACTTGGCTGTTTACATCTGCATTTGGTCTAAACTGGAGTTCCTTCTGTGCATGTTTGTATTTACTTTGAGACTATATTCCAGTTTGTATTTTTGCTGAAGTTAAGTTTTCAAGATGGTGTGTAAGTTTTTCTTTGTTTTATGTTGTACATTTTATGTTATTTTTATTTTGTTGTGTGTGATGTTACTACCCAGACCCCTTGGTTGGAGGTGTGGCGCTATAAATGTGAGAATGAAATACAAGTCCACAAAAGTACTGCACAGTTGGGACTGCAAAAGAATCTTGGCTTTCCTAATGAAGTGGACTGAAGTGCCATAGAAAATCCACCTGGCTTTTTGTTTTGACACCAACAACTCTAAGATTGCTCTTGCCAAACACTTCAAGGGAATTGGCTAACAGCTTACATCTCTTTCTATTAAGCCTAGGTGAGCCTGAATCTTTTGGACCATATGAAGGCTCATGGTGTCAGAGCCATGGCAGTGCCAGTAGTCCACCAAAGATTGGTCTCCATGGAAGAGATCTGTAAGGCTGTGACATTTTTTTCCATGTATTCACATTGCATTATTTTTTGGCCAGGGTCCCAATGAGACTTTATTTATTTATTTATTTAGAAACTTTTATATACCGGTATTAGTGGGGACATCATACCGGTTCACATATTAACAGAAGGCTTGGAAAATACATATCAACAGGGAAGGAGAACTGGGCGGGGGGTTAACCAAAGGCAGTATGGAAGAATAGATTAAAAAACAAGAAATCATAACAAGAAAATAACAATTTACAAAGTAATTATCTCCTTAATATAAGGAAAGGGCGGTCACCTGGGGGGGTGAGAGCTATGGTGTGAATGGGAGGAAACTATTCTGGGTAGACTTGGTTGAACAGAAATGTTTTTAGTTTCTTTTTGAATTTGATCGCACATGGTTCAAGGCGCATGTGGACAGGTAGGGAGTTCCAGAGAGCCGGACCGGCAATGGAGAAGGCACGGTCGCGGGTGGAGGAAAGATGAGCTGTTTTCAAGGAAGGTACACGTAGGGTACCTTTGCTGGCAGATCTGGTAGCTCGAGTGGACAGGGGGGCAATGAAGGGGAGGTCGAGCCAGTTGGAGTTGTGGGTGTGGATAGACTTGTGTACTATGGTCAGAGTTTTGTAGTGTATACGGGAGAGGATGGGGAGCCAATGTAGATCCTTGAGGATAGGGGTAATGTGTTCGTGTTTACGTGTGTTAGTGATGAGTCTAGCAGTGGCATTTTGCAACAATTGGAGAGGTTTTATCGTAGACAATGGGAGCCCTAGGAGGAGAGCATTGCAGTAGTCTAGTTTGGAGGTGAGGGTGGCTTGGATCACTGTGCAGAGATCTTGGGTGTATAGCAGGGGTCGGAGTTTTTTAAGAACGTTGAGTTTGAAGAAGCCTGCTTTGAGGATAGAGTTGATGTGTGGTTTCATGCTTAGTTCGGGATCAAGAAGAACTCCGAGGTCCCTAACGGATGGTTGAACTGTGAGAAGGTTAAGTTTGGGGTCATTAGGCAGGAGGTCGGGGGGTTGCGAGGAGATGTGAAGGAGTTCCGTTTTGTTCGCGTTGAGGGCAAGCTGAAGGTTGGTGAGGAGGGAGTTGATGGCTGCAAGGCAGTTTTCCCAGTGCTCCAGGGCGTCAGATATAGAGTTGTGAATGGGAATGATGATCTGAACATCATCAGCATAGAGATAGAATTTGAGTTTAAGGTCGGAGAGGAGCTGGCATAGAGGGGTGAGGTAAACATTGAAGAGGGTTGAAGAAAGTGATGAGCCTTGCGGGACTCCTTGTTGTAAAGGGTATGAGGCAGACTTTAAGTTTGGATAGTCTGTCCTAAGGAATCTCTTTGAGGTGTTTTATTCCAGGCTACACCTATAAAAAGATAGATAATACAGAAAAAGGCTCATTGCCACCAAAAACATTTGGTTGCCTATTGACAGTGTTTTGGGTTTTTTTTCTCCCTTTTTCTTTTGGGGCAATCTGTAGCTAGAGATTCCCTATGTGTGAAGACTGCCATCCTGCTTGTCCTTTGAGAAAAAGCAGAGTTGCTTACCTGTAACTGGTGTTCTCTAATGGCAGCTGAATGTTAGTCCTCACAAAACCCACATGCCTTCCCTTAGAGTTGGCTTCTCCAAGTATAGCTAAATTATAGACAAAAGGGCCCCCTACATAGATGAGTAGCAGTATGGCATGCTGCACATGCCCAATGGAGCATGCTCAAACTTTGAGATAAAAGTTCAGTGTCAGACTCCATCTGATGTGCCAGGACCCACTTATGAGGACTGACATCCTGCAGTCTTTGGTGAACATTCGTTACAGGTAAGCAATGCTGCTTTATGGAAGAGGCTCCACGGGCATCTATTTTAGCTAACATGTAAGGCAAAGAATAAGAATATATTGTATTTCAGTGTTGAAAGTATAATTAAAATCTGCCAACTTTCTCAGTTTCTGTGAAGCAATGTTAAAAGGATTTTAACTTTATGATACACAGACAGTGGTGTTCATTTTTTTTCCTGTGAAGACAGAGTACACAGTAGAAATGTGATTGCTAAAGATAAGATAGTGTGGTGCCATCATATTAGATTTACAGAAAACCAATGTCTGTTTCTGATCCTATAAGTTTTTCTGTCTCTGAATGATATGGATAACAAATATCTTGTTTCCCAGAGCTCAGATAACAAGATTGCTGATTCTAATTCTGTCCCTTTTCTAATAAAAAAAAATATATATTTACCCTCTGGTAGCAGTGGTTGCAAATTTTTTGTGTACATTCATTGTGGATAATCTGGAACCCTATCTGGCTTTGGGTCCTCCAGGACAGGTTTGGGAGCCACTGCTTTAGCAAGAAAGCATTAGTCTATAGATGGGGTAGGCATCTCCAGTCATTGAGTGCCATAAGCTGACTGGCTTTCAGAATATCCAAAATGAATCTGCATGGGATACCTTGGCATACAGTAAAGTCAGTGCATGCAAATGCATCTCATGAATAGTCTGTGTGGATAGCTTGCAAATCCAACCAGTTTAGCAGTACTTCAGGACTAGGTTTGCCTATCTCTGGTCTACAGAAATATAGAAGTAATTGGTATATTTACTCCTTTCTCCAACTGACATACACATGTTCTATTCTTGACAAAAGTAATAGGGGCTCTTGTTAGGGCATTTGACTAGGTCAGGGGTATTCAGCTCCATTCCTTCAATGCCACAAACAGGTCTGGTTTTCAGGATATCCACAATAAACATGCATGAGATAGATTTGCATACATCAGAGGTAAATATATCTCATGCATGTTTATTGTGGATATCCTGAAAACCAGACCTATTTATGGCACTTGAGGACCAGAGTTGCCTACCCCTGAACCAGGTGATATCACCATCACAATTAAAGATGGGTATAAAACTGTAATAGCAATGCATAATCTTTCCCATAATTCTTGGTGCTTTCCATAGGGCTATAAATAACTTAATTCCCAAACCACAAAAAGAATTGCCTTTTTCTTAAAAAGTTATTTTCTTCTCTGGATATTATAGCTAGTGCTTAGAGGTGCCCTGAGTTTATTGTAGTACTTTAACATGATCTCTGATCATAATCCCTTGAATATGGCTTGATGAGAAATGCTCAGATTTCTCTATAGAGGTTTGGTGACAATTGCATTTTTTGGTCTATCTCCAATCACAATTTAAATTTTATACCATATTTCTCCATAACAAAAAGGCATGAATTAGCCATTTTGCGTGTGGTGACATCATCCATTGGTGCTAATAAGGACCTATTTCTAAAAACTCAGAAAAAGCTTTCTCAGTCTTTCTTTGTCTGAGCTTCTGCATGGACGTGTCCCAGTCTTTCTCTCAAATGTTTTCACCTTTGGCACCTTGCTACTGCCTCATTGCTTTTTTGTTTTCTTGCCACTGCCTCAGAAGCTCCTCAAAAAGAACTTTTCATTTCCTTAAAAAAAAAAAAAAAGTTATGAACATAGAGAAGTCCATGGCCAAGAAGCCCACGTTCAGCCATATGTCCATTACAGATATACATTGCTTCTATCACTGTCCAGGCCCAAACCCATGGCTCCTCCAACTGCTTCAGCTACAGTTGGATGTCCTCTACAACACTATGCCTGGAAGATGGATGCCCTAAGGAGAGCATTCATGGGTAAAAGCCTAAACTTTGGCACAAGGCTGGACACTGTAGTCAATCTTTTTTTTTTTTTTTTTTTTTAAAGAAGTGAGGCGATGTTGGACTCTTGATCTAGGGAGCCAAGGCATAGATGTTGAATGTGCAGTAGTATGCTCTTTGCTCCTTCCCAAAGAAAAGGAGGATATTTCAATTTCCACCAAGAAACTTTCAACCAGAAGATAACTGCAGTTTAAAATTGAAGAATGTTTTGACTTGGTGTATTGCCAGCCATATGGACCCCTTCTTATATAGTCATAGGGATTTGCTTCAGTATGTATTTGTCCTCTAATCCTAAGCCTTAGCAACTCTTCAATCAAATTCAACTCTGTGCCAGTGTGGTTTATTACCAGCAGATAGAAAGGGTCTCTCTCTTTCTCTCTCTCTCTCTGCTTCCTGATATGAAGATTCTTGAAAGGACTTTGGTATTCCAATCCTCCAATCAGTAAGCCTCCAGCACCTTGGACCTTCAGTGTGGTCATAGCTCAACACCTGAAACAACCTTTCAAACCTCTCAGGTAGATGGACTTAGTTTCTCACCTGGAAAATGTTTCTCCTAGCTATATCTTCAGTGCAAAGAGTAAGTGAACTACAGACTCTGGTTTTGTATTCACTATACCTGTAATTTTTTCACAATATGGTGGTTCTACAAACCCATCCCAGGTTCCTTCAGAATATGGTATCTGTGTTTCTGATTAATCAAGATATTTGTGCTACCTACATTCTTTCTAAGACCTACACGTGCACAAAGGAGAGCTGGCTTCTTGGCTTGTAAAACAGCTCTGGCGAATTATTCAAGAGGACTCAGCTTCACTGTCAAGCTTCTCAACTGTCCATGTTCTTTGATTCCAATAGATTGGAAAGGGCAGTTGTCAAACTAACTTTGACTAATTGGCTGACAAACTGTGTAGCACACTGTTACATGCTGGCTGGCTTATATATTACATA
The DNA here is from genome assembly GCF_901001135.1 of Rhinatrema bivittatum. Classification (NCBI taxonomy): domain Eukaryota; kingdom Metazoa; phylum Chordata; class Amphibia; order Gymnophiona; family Rhinatrematidae; genus Rhinatrema; species Rhinatrema bivittatum. The sequence continues at coordinate 221,336,343 of NC_042615.1, read as the reverse complement.
CTGTATTCTGTCAAGACTCATCAAGTGAGAACCATGATAACTTCAGTAGCTCATTTTGGCACCACTTCTATTGTAGACTTTTTCAAAGCTGCTTCTTGATCTCTGTTAACACCTTCAGGCCTCACCACTGTCTGGACAGCATATCCCACCCTCAGCTTCAGATTCCCCATGTGTAATGGCTAATTCATATCTGCTTATTGATAGAAAAAGCAAGTTTGTTTACCTGTAAACAGGGTTCTCCATGGACAGCAGGATGAATTAGCCATACTTAATACTCACCTGCCTTCCTGCAAAGTTGTCTGCCTTGCTAAAGTTTAAGCTCTGGAAGAGATTAAAAGACTCACAAGACAGTGTGCACATGTGAGAATTCCCATGCATGCTCAGTAAAGAATTTACTGAGCTCTTGAGAGCTGGGTTTGTCAGCACCTACTGATGATGTCCCCCCCCCCCCCCCATGTATTGGCTAATTCATCCTGCCGTATACATAGAATCCAGGTAAGCAAACTTGCTATTGTAAAACTGCAGTTTAAACATTTTTAGTGACTTTATTCTTTACAAACGACATAAAGCATTCATAGATTTTCTTTTTGGTAGCTTTCTTATAGAGCCCGAGAGATCTTTAATAAGTTTTTGTGCAGCAAGGCCACGACACCAGTAAACATTGATAGCCAAGCACAGCTGGCTGATGATATTCTGAACGCGCCACACCCAGAGATCTTCAAGGAGCAGCAGCTTCAGGTAGGTTATTGAACATTATACTGTTTGTCTCCTCCTATTGATTTGCTTGCTAAAGTGCTTATGAGATGTAAGCAGACAGAATTATTTCATATGCTTGTAATCTCCGTATGGATTTAAAAAATGGATTACCTAAAGCTTGCCATTTAAAGCAGCATGTCAACATTGCTTAATTCAAGTCAGCTGGGTTGATATATTCACTATAGATATACAATTCTAAAATAGTATATTATGCACATTTGAAAATAAAGTTGTGTTTTTTAACTCTGAAATTTTGTGGATTTCTTGAAGTTGAATTATTTTCTGTTTTTATATAATGCCACATCAGACCAACACATAGAAAAGGGTATGCAAAGTAACAGCTTGGTGCAGAGTAATGTGAACTGAAAAGGTTATTAAACCAGAGAAAAGGAATTTTAGGCATCAGGATAAGAAAATTTAACAGAGTTTTAAGCCAAGACTGGAAAAAGTAAGAATGGGAGCTTCTTGAATTGACAGAGGTCATCTATTCATAGCAACATAGAACATGTTGGCAGATAAGGACCATATGGCCCATCCAGGCTGCTTATTCACCACATCTGCTCAGTTTTATAGTCTCTTCCTATCCCTCAGAGATCCTCTTTGCTTGTCCCATGTTTTCTTGAATTCTGATACAATCCTAGTTTCCACCACCTCTTCATGGGGGCTGTTCAATCTGTTCACCACTCTTTCTGTAAACAAATATTTCCTTAGACTAATCCTTTCATCCTCATCTCCTGATCTCTCATTCTAGTTTCCTTTCCATTGAAAGAAGCCTGCCTCCTGTGCATGTATTCCTTAGATGCATGTAAATGTCTCTATTTCCCCTTTCCTCCAGAGCATACATATTTAGATCTTTAAATTAGTCCCCATATGGGTTATGAAGAAGACTGTTGACCATTTTAGTATCTGCCCTTTGGACTGACTCCTTTCAGTTTATATACTTTTGAAGGTGCAGTACTCCAAATGAGTTTTCAGCAAAAATTTATACAGAGGCATTATCACCTTTTTTCCTGGTGGCTATTCCTCTTTGTATGCACCCACGCATCACTCTGCCTTTTGTTGTTGCCTTGTCTACATTAGACATGATCACTAACAGCTCTCTTTCTCATCATCTGTGCACGAAAATACTTCACCCTCTATATTGTACCACTCTCTTGGGTTTTTGCAAGGGCCAAATGTATTGCTCTGCATTTTTAGCAATAAATTTTAGCTGTCAAACTTTAGTCTAGACTATGCCTAACATTTCACTAGATCTCCGCTCACTTTTTCGACACATTTCAGGGTGGCTATCCTAGTATAGATATTCGTATTATCGGCAAAAAAGACAAACCTTTCCTGATAGCCCTTCCGCAATATCACTGATTAAAATATTTAAGAAAACCAGACCGAAGTCAGATCTCTGTGGCATACCACTGGTAACCCCACTTTCCTTGGAGTGAACTTTGTTTACTACTGCCTTTTGTTGACTCCCACTCCTCTCATTTCTAACTCAGTCACTGTAGAGCACATGCTAAGGACGCTCAGTTTCTAAGTTACCTATGTGGATCTATATTAAAGGCCTTGCTGAAATTCAAGTATACTACATCTAACACTCACCACTGATGTAACTCTCTGGTTAAATAAATTAATTTATTTGTCCGAAAATATCCATTTCTGAATCTATGCTGCCTCAGATTTTGAAATCCATTGGATTCCAGAAACTGCAATTCCAATGGAAGTATGCAATACGATAAAGTAAGAAAGTGAAAGGAAGAGGGGGCCCTGCACATGTGAGTAAAAACTGGGAGCAGAGAGTACATGTGTCATGGAACAGCAGGCTGGAGTCAGGGAATACCCCCACAGAAGCAGTATTAGACTGCAGGGCACGACTGGAGCTGGTGTACAGCCCAACCAGTCCCCTCCCCTGCAGGTTGAGCCCATGGGTTCTGGGGGCCAGTACGACTTGTCTCCTACTGAACATAATAGCTAGAGTCAGAGACAGGCTGGGAGTTGGGTCCAGGTACTGGCTGAGCTGGAGACAAGGCTTGAGTTGAGGGAAAGGGCAAGGCCTGGGAAAACATACAAGGGACTGGACAGGGCAAGACAAGGACAGGACTGGACTGGACAGGCAACAAGCACAAGACTGGACAAAGTAATTCCTGAAAGCCCGAAGGACGCAAGGCAGGACAAAGAGACCCAGGAGGCCACAGAGCAAGGCAAGGAAGCCTGGAAGGTGGCAAAGTAGAACAGGGAGCCAAGATAGGCCACAGAATAAGGCAGGAGGCCAAAAGAGGCCACAAGGCAAGGTGGAAGGCCTGGATAGGCCACAAGGCAAGGAAGAATAACAAGAAGTAGGTGGCCAGGTCAAGGAGCCGAGGTGATTCAATGAAGAGGCACCAAGGGACTGGACACAGGCTAGGTTAAGTAGGCCTAGGGCTGAGGGATCAGATAATTAGTGATGGTGGTGACTTGTGCAGCTAGGTGCGGGGCTCGCTGAGGACTCCTGGTGGAGGGGAAGCGAAACCATGGCACGGGGAGGCTGCATAGCAGGTGAAAACGACAGCATGGAGAAGAGCAAAGAGTTAATGAAGCTCAATACAATTAAATGTAAAAGCTAGAAGTTTAAAGAGAGCACAGGACCTAACATGGAGCCAGTAAAAGAAAGCAAAGAGAGGCAAGCGTGAGAGTGACATGGAAGTCATAAACCTGGCAACAGAATTTGAAGAATTTGTAAGGGACAGAAAGACATTAGTTAGATTCCTTCCAAAACCCTGACAATCTGTGGGTGGGCCTCTCTCATAACTTTGTAGGGGCTTGGGGTTTTAACATAGAGGGAAGTAGCAGTTTTTGTTTGCAGGAGTGTGGGATCTTGGGTATTGTGCTGCATTGGTTCAGATACTATTTTGCTGACCCTTTTCTTTTAGGTCAGGATGGGGAAACAAACACTCCAACTGGCGATCTGTACCCCCCTGGAGTCCTGCAAGGGTCGGCCCTTTCAGTCACTGTATTTAATATTTATCTAGTACCAGTATATAAATTGCTGGTTGGGAATCTATGCTGTTGATAGCCAGTTTTTTATTGAGTTGCAACCATCATGGCCTGATACTATAGAGCTGGTCTCTTTTTGCATGTCGTATCAAAAAGTGGCTTTTACTTAATAAATTAGCCCTGAATGTCTCAAAATCTGAGATCTTTGTGATACAGCCCACTAATGCTTATCCTATACCTTCATCTATTGACATCGAGGGTATGCATGTTCCAATTTCTTTTTGTTTTAGAAGTGTTGGGGTGTGGCTTGATTCAAAGTTATCTTTCCATCAACATATTACAAGAGTTGTTAGATCTGGGTTTTTCAAGCTGCCATTGTTGCGTGGATTAAAATCACTTCTTAATCTGGATGATTTTTGGAAAATAGTACACAGGCCTTGATCTTTCCATCAATCGATTATTATAATGCAGTGTACATTGGTAGGTATTCCTGCATCTGTTCTACGTCCAATCCAAATATTACAGAATTCTGCAGCATTCCTGATTTCTGGTTCTTTATAACTTACACTGGTTGCCAGTTCATTAGTGCATTAAATATAAAGTAGCGATCCTCGTTCAAACATTGTTGAGAACTGATTCTTTTTCTTGGGCATTTATGGATCTATAACCCAATGTGGGTCCTTTGCTCATCTCAGCAAGGCTTTCTAGACATTCCTTCCATGAAATATATGCGTCTTGTTGAAACATGCGAGCGCTCTTTTTCAATTGCTGCTCCAGAGCTATGGAATTCCTTTCCAGAAACTATGCAATTAATGGAGAGCCGTAAGACATTTAAGACCTTGCTGAAAACATTCCTGTTTAGACAGGCTTTTGAATGAGGGTACTTTTCTATTTCAGTATGCATGCCTTTTTTTTTTTTTTAAACACTTAAGTTGTTTTATTGCTATAATCATTCAAAAGAGGGTTAATTACATTTTCATTTAGTTTTTTAGGCAATTTTATTTTTATATGTATATACTATAAATTGTTGATGTGTAGTGTGTGATTTGTGTACCTTGTTCATACTGATTTTATGGTGTGATAGTTCATATTTTATTTTGTATTTATATATTTCAAATTTTATGTGTTTTATTGTACATCACTTAGCACTTTTGTAGTATGAGATTAAGTAGTCCATAATAAAAATGAAGATAAAATAACTTTGAGGTTCGTATTCAGGGCACTGGAAATTTGGTAAATGATCCAGGTGAAATTACCCGATAATGTTGCTTAAATATTCAGCAGGACACAGCCGGTTAGGCATTCCGCTGAATATACCTGGATAAAGTTCAAGTAATTTAGATAATTTTAGGACTGCTCCTTGGCATGACTAGACTTCTCTGGATATCGACATTACTCTCGTAAGTTTGTCCAGTCCCGAAACTCTCTCAAAATGCCTTTGGTTTATCTGTGTTTAAACTGACTGACAAACAATCAGCGGTTGGCTTAAAGTGTGGCCACTCTTCTCCTCTTACTGGCCTTGAAAGGTAGCAGTGAGAGATGACTGGAGGGAGAAGGAGAAAGAGATGAGAAGATTAGAGGGGAGAGATTCTAGGGATTGAGGTGCAGTCAGTTGGGGTGGACTGAGGGGGGACTGAACATGAGAAGGGATCAGCTGAATGGGGTGAGAGAGAAACTGGGGGTAGAGGGCTGTGCGAGAGGGCACACTGGATGTGCTTGCATGTTGGAGCGAGGACCAGGGATTCGGCGAGGAAGGAGACCTGATGGGGTTGGGAAATGTGGGAACAGAGCAGAAATGAAAAGATGTGAAGAGGGGCAGGAACAAGAGGCAAAGGCACAATCTAGAGAGCATTGCCAAGTTTCCCCAGTGTTGTAGCTAAGACGTATTTCCCTTAGAGTTCACTGGGGGCAAAATGCCTTGCTTCAGAATTTCAATCAATTTTCGTCTCAATATACAGAATCTCTTTATTCAGTCTCTTCTTGATGCCTTTACTTTTTGATCACAAGTGCAAATTAATCTTTATGTTCCAAAAAGTGTTTTCCTACATTTCTACACTCTGAAAGTGGTTTTCCTTAATTTTCTGGGCATTAAGCAATAGGTTTTTTCTTGACCCCCTTTTCATGTAACTCTTCCAGGGATCTGTGGCATAGGATTTTTAAATCCTAACTCTCACCCTAATTTCAGAATCTGGTATGAATTGCTTGGGTTCACAGCTTTACTGTATGGAAGAATGCCCTCGCCCTTGCCCAAAATGAGGTCCAGGCCCTTAAGCCATAGTAATTTAAAACAAAACAAAAGAAAAATGACAATACATGTCAGCTTATTCATGCTCAGCTGGTTGGTTGGTTGCTTGTGGCATTAAAATTCTTCCACTTTTCCTTTGAGGATTTATTTGTATTTTCATATAGATATGTCTATAAATATGTTGTGGTGCAGTAATTGAAATATTTTATATATCTCAGAGCCTTATAAAGTATTCACTGAGTGCACAAATCCTTCCCTCCTGCCCATCTTGTAATTCCGGGTGTTCATGTGCTTGCAATCTGGCAGATGTCCTTAGCCTTGGGAATCCCCACGCATGAATCCATGGAGGCTGCTTGTTAGAGGAAGTGAAACTGTAATTGGGGTTCTCTAATAATGGCAGCTCGGTGATTCACACAACCCATCAACTTCCCCTTGCCAAGTTATATGCTCTGTTCTTTGCAAAAGAGGAAACTGGTGGTTTGAGTGGTTACCTGGCAACCAACTGAAAAATATCAGGTTTCCAAATCTGTCAGCTTGAGAGGTTGCTTCAGTTGATGCCCAGATGACATCGTTAACCTATGTCAATCATTGAGCTACTGCTTTTAGAAAACCCCAATTACAGGTAAGCAATTTCACTTTCGGTATAGTTTTAGATTAATGATGAGCCCTAGGTTTCACATCCACACAGAAGAATTGGAAGAATGACACTGGTCAGGAGTTTCTTTATTGCAGAAAAGGAGAATTGAGATTAATGGGACCTATTCACTAGCAGCACACGCTCATGTACATTAGTGCATTGTCATGTTTTCATAAACAGGTCTCTGAACGTCAAGCCAAGGCATGTATAGTCTAGGGCAGGAGTGGCCATCTCCAGTCCTCAAGAGTCACAAATAGGTTTTGTTTTGAGGATACCTGTAATGAATATGCATGTGATAGATTTGCATGCTCTTGTCTTCACTGTATACAAAGCTATCGCATGCATATTTATTATGCATATCCTCAAAATGAGACCTGTAGGCAACTCTTGACGACTGGCTATCCTGGTCTAGGGTGTGCTCTACGTCTTGGTTATTTAGGAAAGTTTTAATTTGTGGTGGATATTTATTGGCATTTTCTAGAAAATTATCATTTTTGTCTTTACCAGACTCACCTGGAGAGCCTGTGATATGCATTTAGTTTCTTGCAGATTCTTTTACAAACCACTTGCGATATAGTATAAAATGATTGGATCTTCTGCATACAACAGACTTTTGTTTACTGATTATTTAGTTTCAGTCTTGGGGCTGAAGATTTCTCCAGTACTGCGAGGAGATTGTGGATGTAGATTTTAACACTTTAAGAATAATTTTATAAGTGCGCACATTTGGGTAAAATCTGCATGCATCTTTTTTCTATCCTGAATTTTCATTGCAAACATGTGAATAATGTTTTTTTGAAAATGATCTGGTAAATTGGCCTGACACATGAACAGATTAACTCACACAAAGCTACACATCCTCTTTGATGAGTATAAAATGTGGCAGTTAACTTAGGTGGATACTTTTTAAAATCAAAAATTACACGCATAAATTCCGACTTTGTCTCAACTCTGCCTTCTGGAACGCTTCTCCCCAGTTTGCATAAACATACACAATTAACTGGGTTATGCAAGTAGTTTGAGCACTGAGCTTTTTTTTATTTTCTTTAACAGCCATTTACATGCATAAAACATGGTTTTATATGCATAAATGGCTTTGAAAATTCAGCCCTTTATGCATTGCTTTTTCAATATATATACACTGTTATGCCAATAAAGTTTCCTGAATCTGTTAAGAGGGTAGGAGCAAAGCTTCATCCTTGTTATACTCCTTCCTCCTGTCTGTAGCTGTCTGCATGTGTTCATCTTTACGGATGAAGAACATCAGTTCGTTTTATGCTCCAAAAATCCCTTGCTATGGCAGTGACACAAAACTGTACATCAATGTTGGATGCAGAAATGGCAGGGAGCTGTGCCAAGTGGGTGACCATCATGTATGGATTTGTTGCTTTAGCTTGCCCCTCTCGGTATGTAGGGTGATGCTTGGGCCAGAGTAGTCAGGCTAGGTGCAGTGGGGGTCTTGCTTTTTTGGTCCATGCAGCCAACTTACTGGCTATCCAGAAAATTCTTGATGCTTTTTATGATCCAGAGGAGGATGCTGGTGTAGTTGTAGCAGATTGGCGTGGCCAAATGAGGCCAGGAGGCCTAGAAATGAGTTATAGGTTCCACAGTTCTGCTCCAGCCAAGCTTATACGGCTTTTCCTCACAAACCTGTGATAGATTAGCAAGGAATATGTTGGTATATATGCATGTTTTCCTGACTGATAGCCAGTATGGCATATTCCCATAGCTCTTCCAATATGTTTTCCTGTATAGTTAGTGCACATTAGAAGGCCAGCAGAATCTTGGTTACATTCGCATCATGTGTGTTCACAGGATTGTTCTTGGTGGGGGAAGGTGGGTGATGGTGATTAATTCTTAAAGCCTTGGTGGGGGGAGGGGGTGTCCATGGGTCCGAGTCTTTTAAGTACCTAGCAATGCCTCTACCAGCACACATCCAGTGTTTGTTAAAAAAAAAAAAAAAAAATTGTAGTTTTTGTTTACTTTTGACTAGATGATGATATAAAAAATGAGAATGCAGACTTCTGTAAATAATTTCCTGTTTTATAAATGTACTCTCTCATTCAGAAGAATTCAGGGGTTGCAGATCAACTTTGCAAAATGGTTAACACATTCCCTATTGTGGAAGCAGCGCTTGGCCTTCAACAGGAAGTGGCAGTGGAAATTTCTCTACGGGCTGACTTGTGAAAAAACCTTTCTCAGGGCTCAGTGAGGAGCGGCAGTCCATGTCCTAGGGGAATGTCACCGTGATGTCTGTGCTAAAGGCTGGGGGAGGTAGAGGGAAATAAGGGGCAGAAACCGGGGATCACAGGTGGAACCAGTGGTACCTCCACTGAAGGCTTCTTCTGTCCGTGGCTGCATTCAGGGCTACAGCAGATTTCAGTTGGGTTGAATCCTCAAAGAGTTGACAGAAGCTTTGCGCCTGGCTTCTTTTATTTAATTTACAGTTTTTGGCCTTTGGGCCTTCAACCAAATCGGAATCGGGCCTAAGTTCCCAAAGCCATGAGCCTGCATGCACAGTAGCTACCCAGGGGTTTTCTTCCCTGTTATATTCCTTCACCTCATCCTACCACTAGTTATTTACTCTGGTCATCACAGCGATAATCTTCTGGCTGAGGTCCATGCATTGTGGCTCCTTTCTTTTACAACATAATCATGGGTCCTTTGTCTAGTATCTATGTGACGCTATCGAGTGATGAGTGTGAGGCCCCCCTCCTCCCCGTGGAGACTGTAAGCTATGCTTCTGCAGCATCCCCAGCTGTTCCAGGGACCAGAAGACCCAGCTGGGGAATCAATCCAGGCTCCTCCTGCATGGTAGTGTGCAGCACAGCCCCTAAGCCTGACTTCTCAAAGTAACCAGCGTAGCCCTCATGTAACTTCATGGATTCTTCAGCTCAGATTTGTTTGGAGCACAAATGGCGTGCATTTTAAATTAACTGAAGAAAAGTTAAATGAGAATTGTACTGTACAGCTCCCTTTCCAAGCATTTTGCTGAATAATCACAAAGAAATGTGATTACATAACTGACGTAGAGTAGCGCTTTCCAAACCTGTTTTTAGTAACCCTCGGTTGGTTAAGGGTTTTTAGGATATCCACAGTGAATATGCATAAGATAGATGTTCATGCTCTGCCTCTATTGCATGCAAATGCATCTTATGGTAATTCATTGTGGATATCCTGAAAACTCAACTGGCTGGTGGTCCCTGAGAGCAAATTTGGGGATCACAGACTTAGAGCTCTGGGCTTATATGTTCAGTTGGTGCCTGGTAAATCCTGTGTTAAAATTACATAGGTTTCTAATTAATCTGTAAATACTGTATTTTGGTTTTTTTTAGATTTTTAACTTGATGAAATTTGATAGCTACACCCGTTTCCTGAAGTCTCATCTCTACCAGGAATGTATGCTAGCAGAAGTGGAAGGCCGCCCCCTTCCTGACCCACAGCAGGTTCCCAGCAGCCCTGTCTCTAAACACAGTGTCAGCTCAGACCGTTCGAATATCTCTACACCAAAAAAGGTATGGTCAATATGTAGACTCTTAATAGTGTGATATCCATTAAAAAAAATGCCATATGTTAATTAGTAATATCAAGAGCTCGCTATGGACACTGAAAATGAGCGCGTTAAGAATGCTATCTACCCCATTACAGTGCCTTTAAAGATTAGGGTTCATAATGAAATGCTAATCCGTCTTGGTTATACGTCTGCTAGTAGTAATAGCAAATTGTAAAGTGTAGCCTGTCCGGAAACACCTCAGAAATCTGATTGCCAGGGCACACCATTTATCAGCATATTTTGATCCCAGGTCATTTGGGGGTCATTTTTAAAGGCACTTACATACATAAAACCCAGTTTTATACATTTAAGAGCATTTTTTTGAAAATAGCCCAGCGGATATGTGCCTAAAAGTATGTGCATACTAAGTAGGTGCTCCCGGGGTGGAGTTGGGGGGTAGGATCAGGATCTACGCACAAGGCCAAAGATCCAGCACCTTCAGTATCTGGAAAGTACATCAGTATGATGCACCATATTATTAATCACTTAAAGAGTCGCAACCTAAAGTCTGCAGGTATGTTTTAGCCGCAGACTTGAGCCAGAATTTTCAAAGCCGACTTATGCACACAAATCCTCTCTGAAAGTCTATGGGGGTGCATGTAACCTCCTGTGGCATACACGCGCATAGTTACAAGTGCATAAGTCGGCTTTGAAAATTCTGGCTCAAGTCTGTGGCCTACCAAGTACCTGCAGACTTTACCTTGTGCGGGCTCTTTAGGAGATTAATAACACAGTGCATCATGTTGATGTCCTTTTCCAGGTATTAAAGGTTCGGGGTCTTTGGCTTGTGCCGCAAACTTGGGCCATGTGATGAAATACTGTAATGTGAATCCTGTATTAAGCTGTTGTCTATGGATAGGATTACCAAATGGCTATAGGTCATCGGAGACACACTGATCAAGTCCAAACTCTTAGCCTTTTTATACGTGTATATTTCTGCTTCTGCTTTTCTTAAGGAAATTGGAAATGTAAGTTCCTGTTTGCACTGGCATAAAACAGGACTGCCTCAGCCCATCTCTAATGACCTAGTCATTTTACCTATTAGTAGATTTCATTCCTGTTGACATCCTGGTCTTTGGAGAAAAGGTAATTAAGCATATTTTTTTGTTTTCCAAAGATAGCGTTCCAGTGGAGCCCCATCACACACCAACCACCCACCACCTCTTTTTGGGAATTTTTCCCTTTGTTTCACATACTGTCAAAAAAGGAACTATGGATGGCTGGAGTCCTTATGCTTTAAAATAATTTAGTGATATTGTTTGAACATTTGAGAACTTGGGAGAAACCTCTCCTAAGCAGGGATGTGACTCTGTTATCTGTTAGAATGTTGTCTTCTGAAAACAGCAATTGCGGGCAACTAAGTAGCCTTAATACTATTAGGGTTTGTGAATTATGCTGTAATTACCCATTCATGGGTGAGTAAAGGCACTTTAGTGGGTTGTGCTTTACATTCCACCCAGGCAAGGGTTATGACAGCATAATTCACACTCTGTTCTGTTTTATTGCAAACATAGACTGGGGCTAGTAGATGCTATCCCTTCATAAAGGAACTGCCTGCAGTGGATGCTTTAGGTATAATTATTGTGCCTTTTATTACACTAAAAAATTCCATGGCTCAAGCAACACTATCCTCAAGGACAAATAAACATGGATGCAGCTATGGCAAACGTTCCTTCTTAGAGAGGGGAATATAAGAATAAAAAAGCCAAGGAAGTAATTTGTCAATGAAATATCATTGGGGTCATTTTTTTTTGCTCCTGTAATCTTCTTCTTTGAATAGTAATAATGTAGATATTTTAAAAATTTGTAATAAAAAAATAAAATTTAAATTGCTCTCTCCTCTTCTATGCAGCCCGGTGGCAAGGTGCAGTCCAAGGCTCTGTGGCTTCTCTTGGGTCCAAGGCAGTGCCAGGTGGTGAACTTTGGGCACCCTGGCATCTGGGGGGTTTCCAAGCAGTCCTTAATTCACTCAATTCAGCATAGTATAGTTCAAAACAAAACTGAAAGGAAGTGAATAGCTTGTTTATAAAAGACTGTAGTTCTTTTTGTATACTTATGCAGCAGAGCAAAGAAAAAAATGAATGTCATCCAACTGAAAATTTTGCATGAGGCACTGTTCTTTAGTCACTGGCTTTAAAAATAAATATATAAAAATGACTTGTCTTCCAGATCAAGTCGTTTGGTTTTTATGGATTCTTTGTAAATTTTGATACCTTTTTATTGGGCCAGCAAAAAAAGATGATGCAGTACATGAGCTGCTTCCGATGTAGCTCATGTGTGTTTTAAATTGCTGTTTAAATAGAAGACTAGAGGTCATTAGAGTAAAAGGTTGCATTATGCCAGTCTATGCATAAAAATCCAGAGAGAGATGAAAAAACTCACTTTTATCACCTGTTTTCCGTTCCACTAAATAGCCAAACAAAATTCTTCATCTGGTAACATTATTATTACTGCTACTTATTACTTTTATAGGGCTACTCGATGTACATAGCACTGTATAAAAACATATAAGGGACAGGCCCTCCTTAGTAGAGCTTATTATGTAATCAAGACAAACATACAGGGCAAAAGAGACTGAAAATTAATTTATTAAGAAAATGGTTAAAATTAAACGGCACCGTGCCATCAGGCACCCATGCTGAGAGGGGCCACCCACCATCCAAAGGCACCCTGCACCACCTCAAGTAAATGAAAAAAAATAGAAAATGGGAAACAAATTTCAGCAAGCACTGTGAAGAGAGCTCCGATGGGAAGACCCGCCCCCTGACGTCATCAGCCTCAGCACCGGACCGTTAAACGGCGCCATGCCATCAGGCATTGCGCGCTGTGTGTCGCGCGCTGAAGGGGCGCGACAAAGGGTATGCCTTTTTGTGCACCTCTTCGTGCAACCCGTAGTGCTATATCTATTTAAAAAAAATATTCTACAAATGGTCGCCTCTTGCTGATAACTCTCATCTTAATATGCTTGTAACTTCACATGTTTGTAATCCATTATGATAGCTTTATTATGAAACTTCCTTCCCCCCTCCCTTGAACCCCCCCATTATTTCATTGATTAGCAAATGTTCAATTAGCTTTAATGTTTTATGCTTGTAAACCATTGTGATGGCTTTACCAAACAACGGTATATAAAACTCAACAAATAAATAAATAAAATCATTGTTAGTAAGCAGGATAATCAAGGTTTAAGATTTAAAAGTAGTCAAATAGATGATGGCAGATAAGGATGAATTGTCCATCCATTCCGTCCAGTTGTCATCCTTTCTGGTTCTCTACCACTTGTGTAGATTAGCATGTACATTTCCTTAACTCTAACCCCAGTTCCCCTTCTCCCATGTCTTTTTTACCAAGTCACTGCATTCTATTGGTCATATTTTCAAAACCTATTAGGAAGTTTCTGCGGTTGTGCAAGTTCATTTTCAAAGGGAATGTCCTATGGAGTTTCTCTTTGAAAATGTCTTGCCCAGCAGGGTCTGTGGGTACATAAGTATCCTCAGAGCATGCAGCTATGTGCAAATTCCCTGCTGGGTAATAGTTTAATTAAAAATAAACTCCCAGCTTGTACTTTGCTGGCACAGCCCCAGCGTAACCTCTTTTATCTTTGAGGAACAGTACATACACTGTAGACTGTATGCATGCTTTCCCCACTTTTGCTGCAGGTAAACACTCATTTACCCATGGAGAAACCCTTTGAAAATTGCTCCCTATGTCTGGCCCACACATGTTGAAATTTCATTGGCTTTCACCAACTCAGTTAATAGACCATTCCAAGCAGCCATCATCTTTGTTTCCTCTGAGCTTAACAAGTAATAGATGAAAATGATGATAGATAAGGACTAGTGGGGTCTCTGTAGTCACCAATGCAAAGGCAATGTTACTGTGTTATTCCTGCTGCTAATGCCTTTATGTATACAATCAAGCATATTTTTAGCTTTCCCTGTTGCTTTATTACATTCACTAGCAACTTTCAGGTCCTCTGAAATTATTACTCATAGTTATTTCTTGGTTAACAGTTTTCAGTTCTTGCCCTTCTAATTCAAGCTAGGGGGTGCCAAACTATGGCTCGCAGGCCAAAACCCTCCCATGAGAGAGTTTTTTTCCAGCCCACTTGTTAAGGAAAATTTCCAGTAAATTAATAGCACTCTTTATCGTCCCTACCAGCCCAGTTCAAACAAATGGGTCATATCCCCCTGCCAGCAGATGGAGTTAGAGAAAAAAAACATAAAGCTGACTTCATGCTTCCTCTAGCTCTTCACTATTTCTCTGTCCTGCAGACATATAGACTGGTGCTGCAGCTAAGTGTAGGCCGCTCCTGGAAAGGCTTTTTAGGCTCATGTTCTTGGTGGAGCATAGGGTATTCCTGGGAAGGCTTTAGCCGAGGTTCCTGGTGACATATAGACCGAATTTTGAGGGTGCTCTGGGTGATGGTCCTGGTAGGATTGATTCTCACTCCCCCCCCCCCCCCCCCCTCGGAAACTGACTTAGTTGGATTCTCAGTTTCTGCACTGATGGGTAAAGCACCAGGTGGTCTTGGCTGATTTTGTTCCCTTGGTGGGTCCAGCAGATGGAGCTACTGAGAGCACATTCTCCCTGTATTCTGGGAAAGCATCGAGGAGGCAGTAGTTTAAAAAAAAAAAAAAAAGACAGAGCAACTAAAAAAATATGCATGGCCATTCACAATGCACATACTTTTAGCTGGATTAAAAAGAAGCATTTCTGAAGCTGTGATTAGCTCAAGGAAGTAAACAGCATAAGTATACATTTTCAAATGTGCACACACTGTTTAACCCTCGATGGACTGCCCATTTAAACAGCAGAACAGCAGAATCCCCATAGAAGTGGTAGAGACAAAAACAGCATCTGAATTTGAGAAAGCATGGGATAAACTCAGAGGATCTCTGGAGTGCTAGGGATTATAAAGCTGAATGTGGTTAGGCATAATGGTCTTTTTCTTCTGTCATGTTTCTGTGTTTCAAATGTATGCATGCACTTTGCATATGTGTACCGTGTAGGTAGTTTTCTTTGGAAATCTGGTACAAGAAATACAAGTACAATAACACGTATGAGTGTAAGTACGTTTCCACAACATAGACTATTCAGAACTGCCCCCATTGTAGCCCATGGGCCACATTGGGGCCCAGCTGGGGGCAGTGAGGATCTGGGGGAATTCCTGAAAAGGTGGTGGGGAGGCAGGGGTGTCTCTCTTTCTGAGAAGAGCTGGGCCAGTTGTGGCCTACAGGCTTTAGTTTGTCCATCTCTTGCTTCAGCCTGCTTGCTTTGTTTGTGTGTTACAGCTAAGTAAAAAAACAAAGTCAGGAAAATCTCTGAATGAAGAACTGGGAGAGGATGATGCTGAGAAGAAAAAAAAGGGGGCCCTCTTTTCCTGGTCAAGGAGTAAAAGCATGGGAAGATCACAGAAAAAACGAGAGAATGGTGATTTTCAGAATGGTGGGTGCAGAAGTGTGTCTTACCTATACTGCAGTATGGTAAACAGGTTGAGATTAAGTTCCCTTTTCAGAAAGCAAATATTGCATATCAGTGCAACTAGCTCAGCTGCTTTAGTAGTACTTTCAATATTATAGAGAACTCCTTTCTTTTTGTTGTGCATAAAAACTCCAAAATTTTCAGCTGTTTAGGGCAGACTTGCTGCTCCTTTGGAAAGTTAACTGATCCAGCCATATAAACTCTTATCATGATATCATCTAAGGAATCTCTGTGGTCCATTTATGTGTTCGTACAGGCACGTTTTGTCTCCTTCCCATGCACCCCATACATGCATATGATTTTGAGTAACCGACTAAAGTTAGCATATGATATTTTGTAGGGTTTAAACTTACCCATAAGAAAAAAAGGCCCTCTGCCAGATGTTTTCTATCTTTGATCAATGTTACTCTTAGTGGCCTGGAGCCTTAAATGTGAATTTAAAAAGCCTGGTGTGCATTGAAATTAAAGAATGTGCGAAGAAATCTGGCTTCCTCATGTCAACCGGATTTTAAGAATCATCCATATCATATACGTGCATAAATGCCACAGAGCACACATCCGAAAGTTTCCAAAAAGGGGCGGGGTGTGGTCTGACTGGGGTGTGAACATTTTTTGGCCTGGCCAAGAGATGTGCTCACAAATACTTACGTGCCCCGACGCGTGCACTGAGGTCCCCTGCCGCTGAACTTTACTTCTGCTCTGGATGACGTGTAAGTTATAAAATGGAAGTATCCAGCCATTTCTGAAGGGTTTAAAGAGTCTGGGGTAACTGGGGGGAGTGCAGGCTATCAAACCAGGGAGGGTTGGAGGACCTAGCTGTTAACTGGGTGAATTGGTGGGCAAACTGGTAAACAGGGAATGGCGTGGGCGCACCCCTTTTAAAATCCCCCAACTTACGCAATAAAAGCAGGATTTGCCTGCCCATGCGTGCACCCAATTAAAATTAGGCACAAATGTACATCCGGCCAGGCTATTTTATAACATGCATGCATATATGCGTGCAAGTTATAAAATAGCCATGTTCCTGGGCGCGGCCCTGTGCAAAAGTGTGCCCACGTGCTGCTTTGAAAGTTACTGTCCCTAAGTGCTATCTCTCTAAGAGATAGAAACTAGGGTGTGATTTAATCAAATGTTTTTCCGTAGACAAAGAATGAGAGAAAATGTTTTGATAAAGCAAGCTCCATAAATACTAAAAGGAGGATTTTCAGCCAGTTTGAACATGGAATGACAATAATGTTCCATCCACCTAGTACGGGTTTCCAGTATAGGTGGAAAAGAAATTGTTTTAAATAAATAAATAGTAACTTTATATGCTCTACAGATTTTATTCATACCAATGGTGTATCTTGCCGACGAGAATCACAGGGTTCCTTGTCTTCTACTGCAAGCCTTGAACTGGCAACTTGTGGGTCTCAAGGAGATAAACTTGAGGTGAGGACTAGCAGACTAAGGTTAATTTTTCCTAGAAGTGAGATGATCTTTGTTCAATATCTTTGTGCAATCTTGTGAAACGGTTAGAAGGTAAAATTTCCCATTGTGTAAGTGGTGATAAGATCTGCAACAGAATAGGCACTCTGGAGGGAGTAGACGGAATAAGGTGTTTTGTAAGAAAGCTTGAAAAGTGGTTAAGTTCTTAGTTAAAATTCAGTGCAAAATAAATACAGAATCATGCATTTCAGGTACAGAAATTCAAGGGAACAGTTGGGGGGAGGGGGGGGGAGATACTAATGAATACAAATCAGGAGAGAGACCTTGGAATCTTGTCTGGTGATCTCAAGGTAGTGAAACAGTGTGACAAGGGGTGGCTAGAGTCAGAGTGATGCTGGGTTGCATAGGAAGAGCCATAGCCAGTAGGAAAAAGGAGGTGATAATGCCTTTGTACATGTCATTGATGAGACCTCACCTGGAATATTATGTTCAGGATTTAGAATGAGTTGAGGTACCAGAATGGTGCAGATTCTACACCAAAAGGTTTTTAGTGTGAGAAAGCAAAAAAATAAATAAATTAGTGAATGCAAAAATTCTACTTGATATGTTATATAAAGACAGCACATCAGCACATTAGATTTTTGGGTACACTGGTGTGCATGGTGTCCCCAAAAAAATCAACCATGTATTCTACTACTGTTTGAAATCTCCATTGCTAACCAGTCCAAAGTGAATGGGCTGATTAGCAGGGGAGATTTCCTCCCTCCTGCCACAACATTGAACCCCCACTGGGGCATCCTCCTTTCTTCTGTGGCCCAGTTGGGACATCCCTCATCACTGCAAAGTCACAATCAAAAGCTCCTCCCCCCCCCCCCCCCCCCACACACACACTTTCCAAGGTCACCCACCTACCAGCACCCTTCTGGAAGATGCATTCACCCTACCCTTCTGGGTGCTCCCAGGTCTTCATGGGCAGGAGGGAAGGCAAAGCCCCGTTGCCCATTGTACTACTCAAATCGAATGGGGCCACTAAACACACTTTCACTATCGTGTGATAATGGTTAAATGCCCCTAACAATGCCATTTGCTGAGGAACACTAAAGGCAGAAGATATTTGTTTTCCCTCCTGTCCATAAGACTTGAGAGTTTCAGGGAGGCAAGTGAGCAGGGAGGTTCCTGTACTCAAGAGGGGGGCATTTTTGGGCTTGGGCTGGAGAGGGGTCATTTCTGTAACTTGGAAAGGGGCATCTTTGGGCTTGGATAAGGGGTGTTCTTTTAACTTGGGAAGGTGAAGATTCTTTAGACTCGGGTTGGTTTCCTCTATCATAGTAGGGGTCAGGGTGTCTTTGGATTTGGGATGGAGGTTTTGATTGTGACTCAAGAAGGTGGGTTCCTATTATTTGGCAGGAGGCTTTTGATTGTGACTGAGGGGAAGGAAATATTTGGTTCAGTAGGAGTTGGAGGAAGCTGCTGACTGGGCAGAGGAGAAGGGCTTGTTTCTTAGCGAACAGACAGGTGAATCCAGAACCAATAGGTTATGTACCTCTACCAGCAGATGGAGACTGAGCAAAACCGACATCACAGTATATATACCCCTGCAGTAACATTAGCCTGCCAGTATTCTCTGTCTCCAGCAGATGGTAAACGTACATCTCCCTTCTGGGGATTGCTTTAAGTTTTAGAAGGAGAAAAAAAGGAAATTTAATTTGTCCCACTGTCCTGTGGCGATACCATATGGGCCTCTCCCTCAGTTGAGAATTCTTAAGGTGATATCCTTTGATCCTTCCCACAGATGAGTGTATTGGTCCAGTAGCTGGTTTTCAGCTGGCATGGACTTAGCTGTAAAAAATAAAAAAAAAGCTGTGAGTTTTTGTGCTCAGCATAACGATCCGACATTCGTTCCCAACTCTGTGGGAGTTTGGGAGACACTTGGGCAGCCTGGTGGATTGAGCGTCCTTTTGGATAGGTCCCGCTCTCAGGCTTTTCTTGTTTGCTGCGTGTTAGACAGCTGTGGCGTTTAGCGTGCTTTTTTTCCTGCGCATTAGGCTGCCCTCTTCAGTTCCGTTGGGTTGTGCAAGTGCATCTAGCTGTGCGTCCAGGTGTGCGTTCAATTTTTGTGCCT
This sequence comes from Rhinatrema bivittatum, assembly GCF_901001135.1. NCBI lineage: Eukaryota > Metazoa > Chordata > Amphibia > Gymnophiona > Rhinatrematidae > Rhinatrema > Rhinatrema bivittatum. Next base: position 221,317,151 of record NC_042615.1, on the reverse strand, counting down.
ATTGGGCGCCTAGTTAGATGCTTGGTTGGGCGCCTGGTTGGATGGCCCGTTGGTTAGGGGCGTCCATCTGTGTGCAAATTCACACACGCTTATCTATGCGTGTAAGTGGTATGGCCTTATGGAAGCCCGGGTTTTTGGGCGCCCATCAAGGTACAGTGTTGAGCTCCTAAAGTTTGGATGCCTAGTTCTTTGCAGCGCGGTTACACTGGACACACACTCCTTAGACACTTATTTCAGAGTACTAATAGACTGATGGCGTCTATAGCTAAGAAACCTAAGTGCCTTACCCTCTGTGCCTCTTGTCATATTTGAGCTTCTCAGCTTTCAACTTGTGTAACGTTGCTTAGAGCTCAGGGGGAATTGCTTTGTCTGATTTTACTAAGCCAGGTTCTTCCCAGCCTGATGTGGACTGGGAAAAGAGTTGCAAGAAGGGTCATTTAACTTTGGAAATCCCCTAACTGGTTCTTCAGCCATCACAGTCTCTAGAGTATCTCAGTGTTTAGTTCAACACAAAACAAGGCTATGTGTTCCTGCTGGAAGGCCGTATTCAGAAGCTGATGGTGCAGGTGTGGCTATCGATGAACACAATTCGCCCCACAATGTGGTCCTATTTTCAGGTGTTTGGATTGATGGCAGCGACCCTGGAGGTGGTGCCATAGGCAAAGATGCATATGCGTCCTCTTCCGCGCACTCTGCTGTCTCATTGGAGCCCACAGTCTCAGGACTATTCGATTTGACCCCACCTGCTGATGGAGATCTGTTCTCAGCTACAGTGGTGGTTGCAAGCGGATCATCTGAGAAAGGGAACTTCCCTGACATTACTAGGCTGGTTGGTTCTCATGAGAGATGTGAGCCTCCAGGGTTGGGGAGCTCACTGTCAGAAACTGTGCAGAAGAATCTCTCTGGAATATCAATCGGCTGGAAACCTGTGCAGTCTGGTTAACATGCTTATGGTTCGGCAACAGATTGCAGGGTCGAGCGGTTCAGATAATGTCAGACAATGCAACGACAATGGCGTGCATCAATCAGCAGGGAGGAACCAAGAGCCAGCAAGTGTCTCACAAGGAAATAGCTCAACTTACGGAATGGGCAGAAGTGCATCTTCAGGAGATCTCAGCTCACACATTGCAGGAAAAGACAATGTAAGAGCCGATTTTTCTCAGCAGACAGTCTGTATCCAGGAGAATGGGAATTGTCAAACGAGGACAGCTAATAGTGGATCACTGGGGTCTTCCATTTCTGGACCTGCTGGCGACTTCTCACAATGCAAAGGTTCCTCGATTCTTCAGTCGCAGGCAAGATCCAAAGTTCTTGGGCATGGATGCTGTCATACAAGGGTGGCCAGAGGGAAAGCTGCTTTATGCTTTTCCTCCATGGCCCATGTTGGGTAGAATGATTTGGAGGATTGAGAGTCATAAGGGGATGGTACTTCTGGTGGCACCAGATAGGCCCAGAAGACCATGGTATGCTGCTCTGCAAAGGCTCCTGGTGGAATCTCCCCTTCGGTGTCCGGCACACAGGGATATGCTCTGGCAGGAACCTGTTCTTCATGAAGATCCAAATCAATTTTGTCTTACGGTATGGCCCTTGTGAGGGTTTGGTTGCTGAAGTGTGGATATTCTGCTGCGGTGATTGCCATCTTGCTACAAGCGAGAAAGTTCTCCACTTCTTTAGCCTATGTGTGCGTTTGGTGATTGAGGCTTGGTGTGAAGATCGAGGAGTTCTTCCTCATTTGGTTAAGATCCTGCTCATTTTGGAATTTTTGCAGGATGGAATGATTAAAGGTTACAGATTCCTTAAAGGTACAGATGGCGGCTCTTGCCTGTTTCTGAGGTCAGGTGAATGGTGGGCTCTTGTTGGCTCATCCAGATATGGCCCGTTTCTTGAAAGGAGTGAAGCATCTTTGTCCTCCCTTGCAGTTACCAGTGCCCTTGTGGAGTCTTAATCTGATTTTGGATTTTTACCGTGACCACCTTTTCGACTGATGTGTAAACTTTCCTTGAGGTTACTGACCTTAAAAACAGTGTATCTTGCGGCAATTTGTTCCTGCTCATCGAGTATCTGAACTACAGGCCTTGTCTTGCCGGGAGCCATTTCTACAAGTGACTCCAGGATGATACAGCTGCGTTATGGTTCCTTCCTTTTTGCCGAAAGTGGTCTCGGATTTTCACTTGAATCAGTTTAATTCCCTGCTGTCTCTGGAGAGGGAAAGAGATGTGGAGGAATATCACCTGTTACAGCCCTTGGATGTCAAGAGGCATATCTTGAGGTATTTAGAAGTTTCTGAACCTCTCAGGAAGACAGACCAGCTTTTTATAGTCCATGGTAGGAGTAAGCAGGGTGGTCTGGCATCATTGGCTACAATAGCCCACTGGATTAAGGAGGTAGTCACGGCTGCGTATGCGGAAGCTGAGCAGCCGTTGCCTTGTCAGGTTAGGGCTCGTTCCACTAGGGCTTAGGCAGTGTCATGGGCAGAGGTTAGATTGCTATCTCCTGTCGATATTTGTCACGCTTCAACGTGGTCCTCCTTATATACCTTTTCCAGGCATTTTCGCTTGGATGTGCAGGCCTGAGAGGATGCAGCCTTTGCACATGCAGTTTTGACTGGACCGCGGACAGCCTCCCACCCTGTTCGGGAGTAGCTTTGGTACATTCCACTGGTTTTGGATTCACCTGGCTGTATGTTAAGGAAGGAGACATTACTACTTACCTTATAATTACCTTTTCCTTAGTAGAGACAGGTGAATCCAACTCCCCCCCCCCCCCCCCTTGGCTGCCGAACAGTTGTGCTATGGACCTCCTGCATGGCTGTGTGTTCCGGGGAGTACTGGTAAGTGTCAATCCAGTCCCTAGATTAGTGTTGTTACACTCTTTGTCTGAGCTCAGTGTTTTCCTGTTGGCTGAGTGCTGGAATAGTTATCTGTTAAAAATCAAATTTTGTTAGTTTGTCCACAGTTAGCTTTTGCAGAGAATACTGGCAGGCTGATGCCACTGCAGGGGTATATATCCTGTGATGTCAGCTTTGCTCCGTCTCCATCTTCTGATAGAGGTGCATAACCCACTGGCTTTGGATTCACTTGTCTGTACTAAGGAAAAGGAATATTATCAGGTAAATATTAATTTCTCCTTCTTAACTGCAGGAGGGAGAGAAGGAAGTAAGATGCCCCAGCAGGGCTGAATGTTGCTGAGAGAGGGAAGAAGGAAATCCTCACTGCTAGCTGGCCCTATTCACTTAGGACCAGTAGCAGTGGAGATTTGAAATGACATTGTGCACAGTAGCTAGTTATCCACAGGTCCTAGCAGATATTAATTAGATATTAATTAGCCACCATTTATTTAATAAATACCATGCTATTTACCCAGTACTTGGTAATACCTCATTTGCATATGACATTCCTTCATTTACATGTGTGAGCTAGTGTCTTTGATGATCAATTTCACATGCACATTAAGGCCCTCCTGCATAGCATGCTATTTTTGGCGTGCATTTAAAGTTTATTGCAAAGTCCTCTTAAGGATCTAAATATGTATAACCTAGAGGAGAAGAAAAATGGGGGGATATGATAGGGACATGTAAGTACATCAAAGTATAAATAATGCACAAGAAGCAAACCTTTTTTGAAGGAAAGAATGCACTCGAACAAAAGGTCACAGTATGAGACTCCATGGGGATAAACTCAGAGGTAACATTAGAAAATATTTCTTCATGGAAAGGGTGGCGGTAGGGACTAGAGCAGTAACAAAATTTAAGTAAGCAGGGGATAAGCACAGAGAATCCCTAGTTGTAAAAATGTAAGGGGGAAAAAACAGATTAGCTGGAGTCATTGGAATTGCATTATGAGTGAATTGAGCAAACTAGATAGGCTTTATGGTCCTTACCTGCAGTCATAGTTAGTGTTTCTTTAAACTTTTTGATCTTGCAAGCAGAGTACATTGTAGATAATTGGTATGGGAATCATTCTTGAGTTAGAATAGAGTTGCTCTATATTTCAACAGCAGATTACCATTAAAGAAGCATTTCAGTTTGCACTATATTTTGTCACCAAATGCTTCTGGAGAGATTTTCAGCTTTGTCAGTTTGTGAATTTGAAATGCCTCATTAATGGAACAAATCTTTCCAGTGGCAATGAAAAATACTCTAGTCCTTTTTTAATATAACTATAGGATTTGCCAGGCAAGCATTTTGATAACTCTGCATGCTCTAAAATAGAGATTTTCATCTAATCAGTGTTCTGAGAATTAGTAGGTTTAATAAAACTTGGTATACTGCTGTTCCAGCAAATAAGGTCATAGTAGTCTACAGTACCGGAAGGATGAGTGCTTTGCTACTTCAAATGCTGAAGCATTGGTTGATGGACATGGGAAATGTATGCTTATTCCAAGAAAATGTTTGTCTTGTGATCTCTTGTCTCATTCTGAATTTTCTATCTGTCTACTCATGATGATGCCACATAAGAGGATGCACGCTCTTAACTAATTCACTCATTGATGATGAATGGTAAAGAATGTAATGGCATGGGGTAATTTTCAATTTAAATATGGTTTCTGCTTGTACTTTTTTTTTTTAATTACCCCAGGTTTGGGGGGGTGTGTGTGAGTGCAGGGAAATGTACATACACAATGTGCATACTTTTCTCCACATTTATGGTAGGTGTTCCAGGGGGTCAGAATTTAGACAAGGAAAGCATTTGCATGCATAAATATATATATATGCAGAAAGTTCTACCCGCTCTGGAGCAGATGTAACTTACTGTGTATATGTGTGTTTGCAAATACCGGGACATCTGCTGAGTTTTCAAAGCGGACTTGCGCATATAAGGCCACTTTGAAAATTCAGGCTAAGGTCTGCAGCTATGTTGCACCTGCAGACTTTAGTCTAGTCTTTTGAAAATTGCTCAGAATTGTGAAAAATTCTGGTGCTAGAATTTAATTCTCTCCACCAAAAATACCTCTGGAGTATTTCTGGGCAAAACCAGCATTGCCTGGATTATACTTTGACCTTTTTTTGTTTGTTTTTTTCTGTTTATTCAATTATAACATTTACAAAAAAATGATACAATCATGTAATCCAGATTAAAAATCAAAGAAAAATCATACAATCAGGTATTATATTATTTCTGAACAAAACATCTGGTCTAGCCCACATCTAGGGGGGATGATGATAAAATACAAGGCCTTATGCACCATACACAAACTAATATATGATAAAGAAGCAGACTGGCTAAACACAGCCTTACGAGTACACATTCCACAAAGAAACCTCCGCTCAGCAAACAAAGCACTACTAACAATCCCTTCAGTAAAGTCAGCAAAATTAACCCAAGTGAGAGAAAGGGCTTTATCATTGGCTGGGCCCATACTATGGAACCCGATGCCCCCTGAACTCAGATTACAGAATAATCTCAAAACTTTTAAGAAAATTTTAAAAACATGGCTGTTTTAAAAAAAAGCCTTCACTAAAGAGTGTGGAGGGTAGAGAATGAAAGTACAGGGTAATGCAGATGAGAATGAATTTACTCAATCCTACATTTAAGAAGTAATATCTCAAAGAGATAGTAACTCAATAATATACCTGGACTTGACCAACATTACTCAAATAATGATTTTATTTATGAAATTGTAACCGAACTTTATTGGCACCTGTTAGAATGTACGATAACCTACATTACATACCTTAGTCTATGTGCCTATTTGTAAACCGTTGCGATGGTATATAACTTAACGACGGTATAGAAAAGTTTTTAAATAAAATAAATAAATGAGTATAATTCAAGAGTGCGTCATTTTTAATTATACAACTCTATCCTTAAACCTAACTAAGAGTTCTGAGATTTATCCCGAAGAAAACTAAGTGTGAGGGATCTAAGAAAACAAATTTATTAGTTTGGTAAGTAATTTGACACTTACATGGGAATTTTAAAAAGAAAGTTGCTCCCATATCCAGAACTGCTTGCTTTAAAGATAAAAATAGTTTCCGCCGTGCTTGAGTCGCATGGGAAACATCTTTTGACCACAAAAATCAAAGTTTTTATTTTGAAAATATTTAGTAAAGAACGGGTCTTTATCTTTTTTTAATGAAAAAGTAACAAGCAAAGTGGCTCTAGATGCTATATTGTCCAGTGAGTCCTCTAAAAAAAAAAAAAAAAAAAGTTGAGACCCCTGGACTTTCTAAAGTGTCAATACCACCTTCACATTCTTCTTTTAGGTAAATAATACATTTTGGAAACCATTGGGATATTCTCAGTCTCATAAGAAAAAATTTCAACTACATATTTCTTAAATAATTCAATATCAGACATTAACCTAGATATAGGAAAATGTAATAATCGAAGATTATGAGATCTCGTTTCATTCTCTAATTGTTCAATTCTAGTATGTAGTACCATATTATCTTTAATGGTCAATATATTAGTGGTTTGCAAATTTTTAACTATTGGGTTCAAATTTGCCACTGCCTGCTCCATTTTATCAGTCTTAGATCTTTGAAGTTTGAGAATCTTTTGAACTAAGTCATTTATTAGAAAACAAAATATACATTTTTTTAAATTATGAATGTTGTTGGCTGTCTTAATGTTCTGTAGTACTGATATTTAATTTTCTTTGTTTCTAAAAGCCTGAAGTCTCTAGGGTCTCTATGCCACTACCAGAAAAGGTCAAATCCTCAAAGCACTGCTATATCAACCTTCCAGATGGCTCATCCTGTACAGTTGTTGTTAAGTCTGGATTCTCAATCAAAGAGATATTGTCTGGCATCTGTGAGAAGCATGGCATTAACATTGCTGCAGTAGACCTGTTTTTAGTAGGAGGAGACAAGGTATTGACCATTTCTTTTCCCTCACAACATTGTCCATATATTTAAGGGGGTCATTTCCGAAGGCTCAGTTTAAGGGCACGACTGAGGTTTAATGGAAACGGAGCCCAGCTGAGTGTGTTGTAGAGAGCTGCCTGTGTAACTTGTTCTTCACATGAACTTCTTTTCACTCAAATAGGACAAGTTCCAAATCCATTTACATGGATAAACACAAGGTTTGGGATACCTTTTTGGCCTTGGTTCATTTGAAGAGAGTTTTATTACATTGTACCGAATATCTGTCTGTGTATGTTTTCCTCAGATATCCCCCCCCCCCCCCCACACACACACACACACACACAGAAACATAGCTTGAAGGGTTACCAAATTTGCTGTGAAGGTGAGGCCTTGGGTAAACATCAGACCCTGGCGTTTTCAAAGCTGGTGATTAATTTTGAAGGGGGGACAGTTTGGCAAATTTTCTTTAACCCATTATGTCCTATGGACACTGGATCCATAATGGACAGTGGAGGAGTATCCCAGTGGTTAGAGCAGTGGGCTATATACCAGAAGACCAGGGTTCAAGTCTCACTGTCGCTCTTTGTGACCTTGGATTGGCCACTGTTGGAAACAGGATGCTGAGCCTGATGGACCCTCAGTCTGACCCAGTCAGTCAGGTTTTTAGGATATCCACAATGAATATGCATGAGATAAATTTGTTTCCTGTACATAGATCAGTCCAGATTCCTGGGCTTTACCTCCCTTCCAGTAGATGGAGACAGAGAAAAGTTTCACTGATACTGCCATATAACCTGGTGTGCCACCTGCAGTCCCTCAGTATTTCTCTGTCTCCAGCAGAATGTAGAGGTACAAAACCTGATGTCTTGAAAATTAGTTTTTAAAAAAAGAAAAACAAATTAAACGAAAATAGTAAAGTTAGAGAGGGATTAGGAAAGGAGTTCCTCCCAGAAGGTTGGCAGGTCCTGGTGGGGCCATTCCTTCTGGTCCTGAGCTGGATGAGCAGGGGGGGTTGGGGACTCTTTTTGGCTCGGTCCTTTTCGCTGCTGGGGGTGGGGCCAGTTCCCTCACCCTGAGGAGAACATCCAGAGCCTGCTGCCCAGCTTCAGGGAAGTGTCCTTACTTTTTGTACTTTTAAAGTTTGAAAAAAAAAAAAAAAAGAGGTTAATTTTTTTTTCCTTTTTGTAGTGCTGCCCATCTGGCAGGACAGATCGCAGGCAGGTCGATGGGTGCAGGGCTGTGTCCATGTATTCTTCGGCGGCTTTCGGGGTGCGCACGATCGAGCAAGCGGGGGCTATGCCGCGTAGCAGCCGGTGCTCCATGTGTGGCGATGCGTGCGCTGTCCCAAGCTGGCCTTTGTTCCTGCTGCCTCTCCAGGGAAAGAAGGTAGCTCGGGAACTCTTGCAAAAGAGTTGGGGAGGCATTGTGATGCCGCGGGGATCTCAGGTGATGCCGGCGTGGATGCGGGTTCCTTCCTGGTTTGCGCGGGAACGGCAGCTATTTTGACTTTTTTTGCAGCTGCATCTGAGGCTGCGGGGGGGGAGAGGGGGATCTCCCTCCACTGCTGTCCCTGGCCGATCGGAGCCCCAAAGAGGACTGGGGGCTCGGGAACCTCGGTCTGAGGAGGATGAGGACCTCCTGGGGGAGGAACCTGACTTTGTTCTGCTGCTCCTTACGATGTATTTCGCCAGAAAGGATGCAGGACGCCGCATTTCCAGGCAGGAGGGCCCGCAGCCTAGCAAGAAACCCAAAGTTGCACAGGCCAGTGTTGCAACCAGGTTCAGTGAGTCCTGAGTCAGGCTGCGTATTTGGATGCTGCGGACGAGGCCTTGGAGAGTCGGAGAATGGGGAGCCTCCGGCAGAGGACCGCCTGGAGGTGTATTCTTTCCCAGAGAGACAGGATCCGCATGAGGGGCGGGGTCAAGCCCCAACTGTGGAAGAGAACAATCCTAAGGTGGTTCTTCTCTTCCACAGGGAAGAATTATGGCCCCTGTTTCCTTAAGAAGCTGGGAATTAAAGTTCTGCGGAAGGAATCTGATCAGGAAGAAGTGGACCTAGTCATGAATGGCATAATAGGTCCGGCAAAGGCCTTCCCTTTCCATAAATCGGTAGTTAGTTGTTCAGGAGTGGGAGACTCCAGAGACCAGTTTGAAGTTGGTAGATCAATGGACAAATTATATCCGTTACCGGAGGACATGCTGAAATTGTTGAGGTTGCCAAAGGTGGATGCCTCAGTTCGGTTAGGAAGAAAACAACCACTCTCGTGGCTGGTTCTGCAGCGCTTAAAGATATGCAGGACAGGAAGTTAGAAGTCCATCTCAAAAATACATTTGAGATGTCTGGGCATTTGTGCTGTGGTTTGCAGCACTTTTATGCTTCAAGCTGGTTTGTGCTGTGTTCAGCAGTTGCAGGCTGACAAAGTGATGTCGTCGTCAGAGGCCAAGCGGCTGGAAGCCGTGGTGGCCTATGGAGCAGATGAGTTATATGGCATCATCAGAACGTCCTCCATGACGATAATGTCAGCAGTCTTGGCCAAGCAGCTCCTTTGGTTGAGGAACTGGTTGGAGGACGTTTGCTCTCTCAGTTAGGGGCATTACCTTTTAAGAGGAAACTGCCTTTAGGAGAGGACTTAGGAGCTCATAAATCATCTGGGAGAGAAATAAGAGCATAAGTTGCCAGAGGATAAGCCAAAGGGTGGAAAAGGATCCTTTTCTACGCGGCCTCACTTTTGGGTGAATCAGCAGAATCGGGCTTCGGGAGGAGCCCAAAGGCAAGGCACTGGGGGACAGCAGTTCTGGAGCCAGTCTTTTTGAGTCTAAAAGCCGAACAGAGATGGTTCTGGCCAGGGGGGCCTCTGGATCCAAGTCTGCTCAATGATTCGAGGCCAGTCCACTCCTTGGTGCTGGTCGTAAAAAGTCTCTTAACTTTTTTCTTCGAGGAGTGGGCCAAGATCACGTCGGACCAATGGGTTCTAAGTGTGATAAGACAAGTTTACGCTTTAGAATTTGCTTGCCCACTAAAGGACTTGCTCATGGTGTCTCCTTGCACCTTCACAAACAAAAGGCAGGTAGTTCAGGAAACCATGAACAGCTTACAGATGCTGGGAGCCATCATCCCCATACCTGTAGAGGAACAGGGGACAAGAAGATATTCCATTTATTTTGTGGTCCCAAAGAAGGAAGGGACCTTCCGCCCAATCTTGGTTCTAAAAAAGGTGAATGTGGCTCTCAGCGTTCCTCTTTTTTGGATGGAGACCTTGCATTCAGTGATTGCAGCAGTGCACAAAGAAGAGTTTTTGACCTCTAGATTTGGCCAATGCATACTTACACATAGTGATCCAGCCAGATCATCAGAGATTCCTGAGGTTCATGATTCTCGGGACACATTTTCAGTTTTGCATCCTTCTCTTCGGGTTGGCAACAGCTCCGAGAACTTTCACCAAGGTGATGGTTGTAGTGGAGGCAGCTCTCAGGAAGGAGGGCATTCTAGTTCACCCGTATGTGGACCATTGGCTTATTCCAGCAAAGTCAGATGTTCTTTGCAGACAAGCAGTGGCATTGGTACTGCAGCTTATGGTCCCTGGGTTGGGTTGTGAATCTGTCAAAAAGTCAGCTAACCCCTTCTCAGGAGGCACATTTCGACACCAGGATCGAGAGAGAGTTTCTCACCAGGGAAATATAGGCAGACTGCAGAGGCAGGTTTGCAACTTGTTGGAGAGTGCGGTTCCCAAGGTGGGATTACCTGCAGGTTCTCGGCTCTATGGCTTCCACATTGGAATTGATTCCTTAGGAGTTTGCTCATATGAAACCTCTGCAGAGCGTATTGCTTTCCCATTGGGATCTGTTGTTGGAGCAGTTTCAGCTACCATTACCTCATATGGAGATGGCCATGTCCAGTCTCTCATGGTGGCTTGGCCAGGACCACTTAAGTTGGGGTGTAGCCTTAGAGGTTCCGAATTGGATAGTAGTCACAACCAGTGCCAGACTCTCCAGTTGAGGAGCCTTGTGCCAGACTCAGTCAGCGCAGGGCTGGTGGTCAGTGGAGGAGGCGGCATGGTCTATCAATTGCTTACAGACAAGAGTGTTGCGATTTGCGATGCATGCCTTTCTACCTCTCTTATGCAGGTGGCTGGTAAGAATTTTGTCGCACATTGTGACAACAGTGGCTTACATCAACCGAAAGGATTTGTGCCAAGAGTCGGGCAGTGGCTCAGGAGGCCCAGGAGTTAATACGCTGGGCAGAGCAACATCTAGACTTATTGACAGCTTCTCACATAGCCGGGATAGACAGTGTACAAACAGATTTTCTCAGTTGTCGCCAGCTGGATCCCGGGGAGTGGGAGTTGTCAGAAGAAGCAATGCAGAGGGGGGAGACCAAGATGGTGGCTTGAAGGAGAGACACGGATACTCTCTGCTCTAGTTCCAAATTATTTCCTCTTTGCGGCTGTAGACCAACATGCCACATACTAAAAGAAAGGGCAAACTGCGGGAAGTACCTACAGTATCTTCCCCAGCGGGCTTGACTCAACAGAGAATAATTCAGACTTTTTCACTCCGGGTTCTGGTAGCGCTTCAGGAGTCGAAAGTGCTGTGACTGCTGCTGTGGAGCAAATTGCAGCATCATCTGCTTCGTCCATCTCTCTCAGCCCTGGAGCGCCGATAACACCCTTCCCCACCTTTACTGACAAAACTTGTGAAATGGAACAGACGGAAGACCTCTTGGAAGTGGATATTTTGTCTGCGCCAGACGCCGAAGGAAATCCCCTGGTTATGGCCAAGAAACCTGAAGTAGTAAGAATACTACTATTGGTGTTTGCCAGATAAAGAAATGTACTTTAGAGGAAAAGTTTGGTCAACAAGAGTTAATGATGGCATCTGCTCCAAGGGGGAAGGGAGGAACCACCAGTGAACACAGAGATGTGGTACTTTTTGGCGGAGGAGATGTAGTTGCATCTATTCCTGAAAGGATTGTGGAAAAGCCTCTTGTAAAAACCCTGGACAGTGTATAGACACTTGAAAAATCGATTTCCTCCTTAATAGTTGTAATAGCTGATGTAAATAAACATTCACAAACCTTAGAACAACAGATTATTGTACAAGCTAAAAAGATGGAAGAACTGGAACAAAAAGTGACTCTGGTCCAGAAAGTTCTAGGTGGTCTAATACAGGGAGAAATGGAGCGAATAAGAAAGTTGGAGAAAATAGAGAATGAAGTAAGATATATGAATTTAAGAGTACTGAATTTCCCTCAAATTCAGTATTTCTCAATTCAAGACCAGTTTAAGAGATATCTACAGGAAGTTTTAAAAATACCTTCTGAAGCAGTGCCACCTTTAGCTAAAATCTATTTTGTATCTTTTGATAAAAGAAAAGAAGAACTGCCTCCTGTTAATGTTTCAGCATTATTGGAAACCTCAGGAGAAGAGTGTTACAGTTTTGGCTGCAGTGCAACCGCCTCACCACCAGGGGTCCCTCTAGTGCTGGCTTTCCGGACAGGTCCAGTCCATCTCCTCTGTCCACTCTATGTTCTGGGTGTGCCCTTATAACCCTGCCTGACAGTTGCCTCGGTGCTTCGGCATCGAGCTCACCTGGGCTCCCTGCTCTAGCCTTGCGCGGCCTTCGGGCCTTTCCTTGCCTTGCCCTGCGTGGCCTTCGGGCCTTTCCTTGCCTTGCCTTGCCTTGCGCGGCCTTCGGGCCTCCTTCCTCGCTGTTCTCACCTGGCCTACGGGCCTTCTGACCTGCCTGCTCTGCTTACGGTGTGTGGCCTATGGGCCTTCTGTGTATGTGTGGCCTATGGGCCTTCTGACCTGCTTGCCCTGACTACGGTGTGTGGCCTACGGGCCTTCTGTGTATGTGTGGCCTACGAGCCTTCTGACCTGCCTGCTCTACTTATGGTGTGTGGCCTACGGGCCTTCTGTGTGTGTGTGGCCTACGGGCCTTCTGACCTGCCCTGCTCTGCTTATGGTGTGTGGCCTACGGGCCTTCTGTCTGTGTGTGTGTGGCCTACGGGCCTTCTGACCTGCCTTGCCCCGCTCATGGTGTGTGGCCTACGGGCCTTCTGTGTGTGTGTGGCCTACGGGCCTTCTGACCTGCCTTGCCCCGCTTATGGTGTGTGGCCTACGGGCCTTCTGTGTGTGTGTGGCCTACGGGCCTTCTGACCTGCCTTGCCCTGCTTACTGTGCCCTGACCCAGCCTGGACCCAGACACTGCTTATTGCCGCCTGCCCTGACCCAGCCTGAACTTAGACTCTGCTCCTTGCCGCCTGCCCTGACCCAGCCTGAACTAGACACTACTTATTGCTGCCTGCCCTGACCCAGCCTGGAACCAGACTCTGTTTCTAAGCTTCCTGTCTCTCTCCACCTGGAGCCACCCTGCTGGGTGGTGTTCACGCCTCCTGACCGGAGCCCAAGCGTAACAGTGAGCTTATTGAAAGACGAACAACATTACTTGTTAATTTATATTTCCACCTGATAGAGATTTAGTTCTCAAGCTATTTCTAAGAAATAGACAGGTTCATTACTGTGGACAAAAAATATGGATTTTCCCTGACATTGTAAAAGCGACTCAGCAAAGGAGAAAAGAATTCTTAGCTCTTAGGCAGCAGGCTGAGCAAATAGGAGCCCAGATTACTATTCGCTACCCATGTAAATGAATCGTGAAAATAAATAATGTTAAGTATATATACTTTGAACCATCTGATCTTAAGCCTTTTTTAGATGCCAAAGTATTAATCGGGAATACTGACAACTAGTGTTATCACATAAAAGAATAGTCGGGACTCTCCTTATTTCCTGTTTTATCTGTGCTTTAAACCAAATAGCTCCTCATTGGAATCTTGGTCTCCCCAATTGCATAGTATCAGGATATTTTAAATGTTATGGGGTAGGAGGAAAAAGTGTAAACGAATGTGCGAAATATTGTTTTCTGAAATGGTAATATGATTGTAATATTACTTTTTCCTTGCCTTTCCTCTGAATATTATTTCTTATTCTTTGTAGTTAATATCCGATTTGTTGATTGACATTGTTTGTCATGTTAATGTTAAAATTCAATAAAGAAGTAAATTATAAAAAAAAAAAAGAAGAAGCAGCAATGCGGCTTATCCATCATAAGTAGGGCATCACCTGCATGGATTTGATGGCAACTCAAAGGGAATGCCAAGGCTCCATGCTTCTTCAGTCAGACAAGAACCTAAAGCGGAAAGGGTCGATGCCTTAGTACTCCCATGGCAACAAGGGGTTCTCCTGTACATATTTCCGCTGTGGCCACTGGTGGGAAAAGTATTACGGCAAATAGAGATTCATCCAGGAGAGGTGATTCTAGTGGCGCCAGAGTGCCCTCAGCAGCCCTGGTTTGTATATTTGATCAATCTAGTGGTGGACAGGCTGCTGCGCCTTGCTCATCTTCCCGACCTGCTGCACCAAGGTCCCATGCTTTCAGATCAAGTGCCTCGCTTCTGTCTCGTGGCTTGGCTTTTGAGAGGAAGCATTTGAGATGCAAAGGATATCCAGAGGATGTCATTTCCACTCTGCTGCAAGCTAGGAAGATCTCAACATTTTTAGCCTATGTGAGGGTGAGGAGACTTTTTGAGACTTGGTGCGCAGAGCCATCTTTGGTGCACATTTTGACCTTCTTACAATGGGGGTTGGTGAAGGGATTGGCCTTTTAACTCCCTCAGAATCCAGGTGGTGGCATTGGGCTGTCTTAGGTGCAAGAAGCAGCCCTTGCTGCACATCCAGATGTGTGTTTTCTCCATGGGGCGAAGCATTTGCAGCCTCCGGTGTGGAAGTTGTGACCCCCCCCTGGAGCCTTAACTTGGGTCTTAGGCGGATGTGTGAGGCTCCGTTTGAGTCGCTTAGAAGGGCAACTATGAAAAATCTTACCTTAAAGGTTATTTTTTGGTGGCAATTTGTTCCGCTAAGAGAATCTCGGAACTACAAGCTCTGTCATGTAGGGATCCGTTTCTGAGGTTTATGGATTCTGGAGTCTCTTTGCGGATGGTTCCTTCCTTTCTTCTGAAGGTAGTATCGTCTTTTCATTTGAATCAATCGGTAGAGCTTCCAGCTTTCCCAAATCTGGATGTGGTGGCGCCTCACGTGAAAGAATTGCAGTTTTTGGATGTGAAATGAGTCTTATTACGGTATCTTAAAGTCACTATTAGCTTTCGGCTATCGGATCATCTTTTTGTGCTATGGAGTGCCACAAAAAAGGGACATAAGGCTTCAAAGTCCACCATAGCATGGTGGTTGATGGAAGCAATAGGTTCAGCATACATCTGTCGAGGTCACCCTGTTCCTAAGATGTTAAGGGCTCACTCTACTCGATCGCAAGCATCATCCTGGGCCGAATGTCAAGTTTCACCACATGAGATTTGTAGGGTGGCTATTTGGAAATCGTTGCACACTTTCGCCAGACATTATCATTTGGATGTCCAGGCTCCAGATGTCATAGGCTTTGGCAAAAGTGTACTTGGGAATGGGACTCTCGCAATACCACCCTGTTTAGGGAAGAGTAGGTACATCCCATGAGTCTGGACTGATCTTGGTACATATAAGGAAAGGAAAATTGGTTCTTACCTGCTAATTTTCATTCCTGTAGTACCACAGATCTGTCCAGAGTCTCACCCAGTTGATGTGGGGAGAATTGGAGAGTCTGCTTGATCTGTTATTGTAAATAGACTGAAGAATGGCACAGGTTTCATTTGATTTCTTCTGTTAAGGTTGGAAAGTATCATTCCCATTATGGAGTTCCACATCTTACTGCTCATTCAGGGGGATGTGTTTTGTGGGGATGTGTTTGTTTATGTTCAGTGGTATCTTGGCTTGGGGTGCAGGTCAATACTGAGGGACTGCAGGTGGCACACCAGGTTATATGGTAGTGTCAGCAAAACTTTTCTCTAGCTCCATCTGCTGGAAGGGAGACAAAATCCAGGAATCAGGACTGATCTGTGATATAGGAACGAAAATTAACAGGTAAGAACCAATTTTCCTATATCATGGAGACTCAGTATCTGCAAATTTATTCATGCATATTCATTGTGGATATTTTGAAAACCCGACTCTCTGTGAGGGTGCCCAGGACAGGTTTGGGAAGCCCTGTACTATACCATGACAGATAGTAACATTACTGTTCCATTTGCTTGGATATAATTCTCAATAGTATATATATATATATAATATAAAAACACCTCAATTTGGTTCATCCAAAATTCATCACATTAATATGAATACATTTCACTGAAAATGTTTGAACATGAGCTGATTGGTCTTGATCAACGGATTTTTCTGACAAAATATTTCCCAGTTTTTATCATTCAGTCTTATTTCATCTTTTAGTCATAATGAAGTGATGCTTAAAAATAGGAAAGCTACAGTTTTGGAACTTGTATGCAACCTGCACTGCATGGCTAATGTCCATTCTCAAGAGCTGTATTTCACTCTTTATACATCAACTGGTGCTGCTTTAGCTAAATAGGGAAAATGACTGTTTTTCATTTGAGAAATGCAGTGTGGCAATTTTAGCATTTCTAGTTGCCTCTTTTATCACTTAATTGATTAGTTCTTTTTCAGAGATATTGATATTTGATTCACAAAAGTGGTAATTTTCTGGGGATTAAAAAAATAGTCCCAGTCAGGTCCAGTGGTATCCTCCATCTTCCCCATTTTCCCAGGGGGGAAATGGAAGCAATTTAAAAATGCTTTCAGGTATATGATCTGGCACAAAATCACCACTGATTCACAGTGTCAGCCCTAATATTTGAGTCACGTCAGATGAATCACTTATTCTCCTTTTCTGAGTCTACCAGGAAAGCTGAGAGACTTCATATGAAATACCACTGTCTAGACTGATGTAACTCATACAGGACTTGCTTTCTGTTCCTTTTTTGGGGTGATTTATTGGGTGTAACCTAATTATCATTTCGGGGAATATTTAGGCTTAATTTAATGCAAATACTGTGTACATGTGTGTATATGCATAAGCCTGCCATAAATATATAGGTCTTTACTAACTAATAATTAGATTCAAGTAATTTGGGATGAAAATATATAGATTAAAACAAACAGATTCATTTTTTTAAAAAACTGGTTATAATGGGGTAGATATTTGAAGCCTATCCGGGTAAGTAACTTAGCTGGATATATCTTTTTCTTCTTCTTTCTTTTCCCTCCCCTCCCCCCCTTGGTTCCCCCCCCCCCCCCTTTCATACTCTTCGGCTCTGTATTGATTTAAAAATTACTTTTATGGCATGGTAATGCTGTTGATATCCAGGTAGATGTTTCTACATAGCCGGATAAGTTGTATCCAGCTAAGTTTAGACCTGCAATTGAGCAGGTCTAATTTAGATAACTTATCTGCCTAAGTCTCAATATCGCCGCTCCGATCCGCCCACTGCCCATCCACAAAGTTCTCCGGCTAAGAGATAGCCGAATAAATGACATAAGCAGGTATTTAGAGGTCGCTGGATAAGTTCTATTTATTCAGCTATCTGCCATTTGAATATCGGGCCCAGTGTTTCTATAGTAAGATCCAGTTTCTCTGTTTTGTTTATATGTAATAGCACACTATGGGAAAGTGTTCATTTCCACATTAACAAATTCTGTTTTTCTTTGTCTCTCCATGTTTGCTAAAGCCACTCGTACTGAACCAAGACAGTAGCATTTTAAATTTGCGGGAACTGCGATTAGAAAAGCGTACTTTGTTTCGGTAAGAAAAAATATTAAGTATTATCTATTGTTAGCTTTTAATTGTGTTAAAAACAAATGTTAAGTAATGAAGATTGTGTAAAAATATAAATAGAATTTATGTAATTAGAATTGTATTGATAGAGCGGGATATCAATTATGTAAATCAATAGGTTTGCATATTTAATGCAATATTACAGCGTGCACAGAGGTCCTAGCTACTTGTAATATATGAATAGATCAGTGTATCAATATAAAATATAATTCATTTGTAGGGCTATACCAACTTTCTTCAAAAGCAGCAGGATATACAGGGAGAATTTAGAGGCTGACCCAGCAATAGTCATCCTTACTGCAAATATGATAGCCCTGGAATATGCCACCTCCTTAGTCTTGTCTTTCTGCTCTATAAACCACAGTGCTGTCAAACTCTCCAATATCAGAATTATACTACTATGAATCTGAAGTCATAAAAAGACTCTGAGTTGATTTGAGCTGTAAGATATGATGTGTGCCATATACTTTAATGAGGAGACGGGTTTGTTCACGGATGATAATTTTGTTTTTCTCATACTGGCCCGAGTTAGAAGCCATGTGAACACTGTGCTTATTGTCTTGATTGGGAGCAAAACAGAGTATTGCAGTGGTGGTAACACTGCTGGCTGGCTTGTTAGTTCAGGGGGTTTATTTTTGAATAGTGCCACTTCATGACCAAATAAATTAATGTAGTGCCAGATATGGAAGGGGGTAGAATGGAATTATGAGGGAAGAAATTTCCACAAGATGCCCATGAAGGTAGGGATTAAGATACATTGGGGTGAATTTTCAAAAGCTTCAGGCATCTAAATTAGCCCTTCTGAAAATTTACTAGGGCTGAGTGCCTACATTTAGGCTCCTGGTTTCACTAAGCTCTTCAATTTAGGGTGCCTTAAAGTTGGTGGCTATAGGGATGGCGTTTGGGTGAGAAAACAAAGTTAGGAGCTTAACAAGGATTTTCAGAACTAGGTACCTAATTTAGGGGCCTAAATCTAGGCAAATAAATAGCAGCCCTAAATTTAGGTCCTAACTTTTAGGGCCCTAAACTTAAGTGAATTTTCAGCTGAAAACTTAGGTACCTAATTTAGAGGCCTAAATTTAGAGCTCAGCTTTTTTAAAATATTGGCCTCATTATTTCTATTTTAGCTTGCATACTCCCTTCCTTCCCCAAAGGGAACCCAAAGCAATTTACATATGAAAACAATAAAACACATTTCCCTGTATGTACCCAGCAGATGGAGTCAGAGAAAGTTTTGCAGGCACCGCCTCTAAACCCAGTGTGCCACCTGCAGCTTCTCAGTATTTCTCTGTCTGCAGCAGATGGAGAAGGTGCAAAACCTGCAGTTCTGTACCTAAGGGAAAAAAGAAGAAAGATAATAGAAATAAGGATAATATTGAAGGTATTCCCTCCCAGAAGGTTGTCAGGTTCTGGTGGGACCATCTATTTTGGTTTTAGAGGAGGACGAGCAGGGTTCGGGGACCCTTGAGTGCTCACTGATCCACGCCAGGGGGGTGAAAGCTGGTGGTCCACTTCCCTCACCTTCAGGACTCTGGAAAGAAGCTGCTACCACCCTTCAGATAAGCTTGCTGTCTGTTTTGTAAAATTATTTAGAGAAAAAAAAAAAGTAAAGTACAGGAAGAAAAAGGGGAGTCAGGTATTTTTCTGTTGCAAGCTCACAAGACCTCTTCTTCCTTGGCATATGTCCGGATTTGGAGGGTCTTTGTGTCTTGGTGCCAGGAGCAGGGGGTTGATTCTCGGCGAGCTTTGGTGGCACAGATTCTGGCTTTTTTACAGAGAGGCCTGACGAAAGGTTTGTCCTTTAGTTTCCTGAGGTTGCAGGAGTCAGCCTTGGGCTGCTTGCGGGGCAAAGCTCATGGAACAGCTCTGGCTGCGCATCCAGATGTGGTACATTTCCTCCGAGGGGCAAAGCATTTGCACCTTCCCTCTTTGTAAGGTTTCTCCTTCTTGGAGCCTTAACTTGGACCTTAAGGGCATATGTGAAGCACCATTTGAGCCTCTCAGGAGGGCCACCATAAAGGATCTAACTTTGAAGTTGGTTTTCTTAGTGGCGTTTTGTTCAGCCAGAAGGGCGTCTGAACTTCAGGCTCTCCCATGTAGGGAACCCTTTTTACAGATTTCGGATTCCCGAGTCTTTCTGAGGATGGTTCCATCTTTTCTGCCGAAGGTGGTTTTGGCATTCCACTTAAGTCAGTCAGTGGAGCTTCTGGCTTTTCTAAATGTGGAGGTTAGTATGCCTCATGCGAAAGAATTGAGAAGTCTAGATGTCAGAAGGGCTTTGTTGCGCTATCTAGAGGTTACTAGATTATCGGATCACCTTTTTGTACTATGGAGTGGTATGAAAAAAGGCAGCAAAAGCCACAATTGCACGTTGGTTGAAGTAGGCTATTGGTTCCGCATACATCTGTCATAGTCATCGTATCCCGGAGGGGTTAAAGGCTCATTCTACCCGGTCCCAGGCCACCTCTTGGGCAGAATGTCAGCTAGAGTCACCGCAAGAGATTTGCAGGGCAGATACTTGGAAATCTTTGCATACTTTTACCAGACACTACTGATTGGACATCCAGGCTCCAGATGTCAACAATTTCAGTGAAAGTGTACTTCGAGCGGGACTCTTGCGGTCCCACCCTGGTTAGGGAAGCTTTGGTACCTGCCAGGAGTCTGGACTGATCTGGGTATATACAGGGAAAGGAAAATTGGTTCTTACCTGCGAATTTTCATTCCTGTAGTACCCACAGATCAGTCCAGAATCCCGCCTGGTGGGGGAGAGGAATTTTCGGAGAGTCCGCTCGATCCCTTTACTATATTGATTCTGAAGAATGGCACTGGTTTCTCATTAGTCTTTGCAAGAAAGATTCCAAATTCGGTTATAATTCTCACTTATGAGGTTTCATCTTTCCTCTGCTTGTTCTGGGGAATGTTATAGAGTTCATTTATTAAGAAGTTTTGTTAAATATTTTATGCTTGGGTACTGAGTAATACTGAGGAGCTGCGAAACTTTCGCTGTCTCCATCTGCTAGAAGGGAGGCAAATCCCAGGTGTCTGGACTGATCTGTGGTATTACAGGAACGAAAATTAGCAGGTAAGAACCAATTCTCCTTTACCTTATACATTGTTAAATATATAAAATACCCAAAATAGCATAATAAAACAAATCTGAAAATCCCTCATATTTCCGGCCACCTCCCCCACTCTCACTGGTGTGTATGAAAAGCAGTATTTACATATCATTGTCTCTTTCCCTGAATGATGGGGTTTGTTGGGATCCTTTGAATATTTTAAAATTCAGTGAGACAGGGATTAGTTCACTTGGCCATATTCCTGTATCTCCTTGTAAATATTGAGGTCGATATTCAAATGCTACGTAGCTGGATAAATAGGATTTATCTGGCTATGTGATAGCCACTAAATATTTGGCTACATTCAGTGATAGCCACTTACCCGGATAAGTCACTTATCTGGCTAAGTAGTGAGCCAGAGAATCAGTGGGTGGGCAATGCTACTTAATCAGCTAACTTAGCCAGCCTAAACCTAGCCAGTCTATACTTAGCCAGATAAGACATATCCAGCTGTGCTGCTGAATATTTAGTGTAAGTTAGCTGGATAAGTTGTATCTGGCTAACTTAGGGGGGTCATTTATCAAACTGCTATATGGCGTTTCGCATGCAAAAAACACCTTTAATGCATGCAAAAACGCCATAACGCATAGTGCGATGCAAATTAGAAAAAGGGGAGGAGTTTGGGACGGGTTTTTATGGCCAAGTGGGCTGGCTTCATGATTTGCGAAGCCCTAATGCACGGCTTTAACTACACCTTTTTCATTTGCGTAAAGCCGTGCAATAGGGCTTTATCGCACAGTTTTCAAGGTCCTGGAGATCCAGCCTAGCTATCAGGGGAGGGAAAGAGAGAAAGAGAGAGAGAGAGACTAGCCATAATGCCCTCATACCAGGTAGGCATTTATATGTTTCCTAGGTAGAGAGTCCATCAAGCTAGGTTGAGAGAACATTGCACAAATATCATCTTTGTGTGAGTTTCCTCACTCTGAAGGTCATCAAATCTTCACAAGAGAGCACTGTTCTGTTCGTACGTCTCACTTTGAATGTCAAAGTGGCCCCTAAACCCCTACACTAATACCTAAACCTCACCTCGAGTGACTAGGTAGGCCTCATATAGGGATATAAATACCTACCTGCTTTGAGGTCCCTGATAGCTAGGCTGGATCTCCAGCAACTTAAAATGGTCCCCGTCCCCCCCCTCCAATGGTTGTATGTAAGAAATACAATTATGGCACTTATCGCAAAGTGCGAAAACGTTATCGCAGTTTGCGGTAATACCTATGCGAAGCGCTAAGATAGTGCACTTTGCGAAAAACTGCTATTACCATAATACACGCCCCTTTTCCTATTGCAGGCGATATTTAGTGCATTTTGATAAATCCAGGCCTTAGCCAGCTATGTCTGAATATTGACCTATTTAAGTTTTGGAGAAAAAATTATAGTTAATTTGATTTATATGCTGCTTTTCCAGGAAACAACCCAAGGCAGGCTACAATAAACAGTCCTAAAAATTAAGAATAAACATAAAAATTCCCTAAAAACAGATATTGTGACTAAATGATTATCAAAGCACAATAGAACAGAAAACAACATCAAACAACATAAAATTTAAAGAAAAAAACAAATAAAAGACTGGTAGAAGTCTAATACCTATACTAGTCAATGACATATATAAATTATCATCAAACATGTTCAAAACAAAAAACAAATGTAAACAAAAAAACTTGAGGAAATTTAAATTCAAAATTAATATTTTTTTGATGATCCGGTGCAATTATGAAATTTCTAAATGGTCACGTTCAAAGTAACATCTTTATTAGTTTCATGCTGATATTTTCACTGTATCGGTTATAGAATTCTTAAGCCTTAAATTCCCCTTTCAAGTATTAAAGTCCTCCATAAAACCACATAGGTAGTTATTCATTTATTTTTTCTTCTTTCAAAACAGCAATGCTCAAAGTGTGCTACAAATAAAACGTTTTCGATATCATACAAATAAAGTAACAACATAGAAATGTAAAGGCAGAAGACCATAGTGGCCTATGTAGTCTCTCTATTTACTCAACTAATTTAACTTTTCAATTCCCATCACTCCCTCAGAGATACCCTGTGTTTATCCCATGCCGTCTTGAATTCAGATACTATTTTTGTCTTTACCACCTCTACTGGGAGGTGGTTCCATGCATCCATTATACACTCTGTAAAGAAATATTTCCTAAGATTATTCCTGAGTCTACCTGCGTTCACCCTCATCCTATGTCCTCTCTTTCTAGAGACTCCTTTCCATTGAAAGAGGCTCATGGAAACCTTTCAAATATTTAAATGTCTCTATCATGTCTGCCCTATCCTGCTTTTCCTCTAGAATATACATGTTTAGATCTTTGTCCCTGTATGCTTTAGACAAAGACCACTAACTATTTTAGTTGTCACCCTCTGGACTGACTCCAGTCGGTTTATATCCTTTTGAAGCTGCGGTCTCCAAAATTGTACACAGTATTCCAAATTAGGTCTCACTAGGGATCTATGTAGGGGCAATATCTCTTCCTTTTTTCTACTGACCATTCCTCTCCCTTTCCAGCCAAGCATCTTTCTGGCTTTTGTTGTCCCTTTTTCCACCTGTTTGGCCACCTTAAGATCATTAAACAGAAGCCAGTTGATAACCAATTACTAAAAATTACAAGATAGTACACAGTGTCAGCAGACAAAACAAACAGACCAATTACATATTAAACCTTGAAATTTTTCCAAAACTTCTCCCCCCTTCTCCTCTCAATACAATATATCCTTCCAGGTCTAGCCTACTCTTACCCTGGCCCTAGGAAGCCTGAAACAAAAGAGTGCACAGGAGCTGAAATAATGCCACTCCTTAGTACAGGGATGAAGCCAGCCAGCAGTACACATCACTTCTAAATAAAGGCAAGCTGGAGAAACGTCTCTGCTGATTTACTGAAAGTCAGGTGATTCTGTAATATCGTAATTTCCCTCGGAAGATCATTCCACACTTTAGAGCCTGCATAAAAGAAGGCCCTATTCTAGTGCTTTGCAGTTTAACAGCCTTACCTGGAAGCAGCTCAAACAAGGTACCTTGGGGTTTCTGCTTAGTTTCATTCAGGGATAGTTTTTACCTCGCATAAGCCAGTCATCTTAAAACAGAAAAATAAATGCTCAAAATAGGCAAGCACTACATAGCAAAATCCCAATAAAACTCATTAAAAATAATCTAGCAAAATGTGCTTTAAGGGTAACCAGGCAATAAAATGCTTTTACTCTTTAGACAGAAAATAGTTCTTCAAAAACCAGCCAGAGGACTAAATAAAATATCTGCAATCACACTTTATATGTAAAATATTTCTTGAGCCAGTTTTTTCATGATGCCTTTAGGCTTGATAACTCAACTCCCAGTGTACGTGGCTTGGCTAGTCATTCCACAATTGAGGAGCAGTAGGACATTTTCATTCTTGATCTGGCCAGCAGAATGTCTAAAGAGGTAAAATGTATGCAGGTTTATAAGTATTTTCATACAGGCAGGCTTTTCTTTAAGGACAGTGGTATTAGCATGCGTATAACCTCCTAAGCACTAGCCGAACTCAAGTGATTCTATGATTGCTTTGTTATATAAATATTCTGTATTAAACAACATTTTGGTTTTGAATGTTTTTATGTACATCACTTAGACCATCCGCATTAAGCAATTAATACATTTTAATAAATGTAAATGGAAGTCAAAATAAGAACAGTATTTTAAAAACAAATACTTCCCCTCTTTCTTTTTTGAGGTAAAATAAAACGTTTCTAAATGAATGCTCGGGGCTATATGCAGAAAGGTCTTTTTCCTATGCTGTGCCTATGGAACAGAATCATTATCGAATGAGGCTTTGTGTCAACAAAGCTGTTAGCATTACCTGTAAATAAATTTCCCCTGTCATTTTACACCAGCGTAAAAGGAAAGTTAAAATAAGTTAATGATCGGCTGTTTAAATCTTTTTTTTTTGTTATTTATTCTTTAGCATCAGTGCTGCTGTTTAATGTCCAAGAAAAGCACAGCGGCACCTAATTCCTTAACCCAGACGTGCTCAAACTGGTCCTACAGGCCCCCTCAGCCAGTCGGGTTTTCAGGATATCCCTAATGAATACGCATGAGATTTATTTGCATGCACTACTTCCTGTGTATGCAAAATGAGATTAGCTCATCTGATATATAAGTTTTGGAAAGTATCACGGTTCTGACATTCAGGAAGAAGTGTTGTGGGTGAGAGGACAGATGTGCATGGATGCATAAGAACATAAGAAATTGCCATGCTGGGTCTGACCAAGGGTCCATCAAGCCCAGCATCCTGTTTCCAACAGAGGCCAAACCAGGCCACAAGAACCTGGCAATTGCCCAAACACTAAGAAGATCCCATGCCACTGATGCAATTAATAGCAGTGGCTATTCCCTAAGTAAAATTGATTAATAGCCGTTAATGGACTTCTCCTCCAAGAACTTATCCAAACCTTTTTTGAACCCAGCTACACTAACTGCACTAACCATGTCCTCTTGCTACAAATTCCAGAGCTTAATTGTGCGTTGAGTGAAAAAGAATTTTCTCCGATTAGTCTTAAATGTGCCACTTGCTAACTTCATGGAATGTCTCCTAGTCCTTCTATTATTCGAAAGTGTAAATAACCGATTCACATCTACTCGTTCAAGACCTCTCATGATCTTAAAGACCTCTATCATATCCCCTCTCATCCGTCTCTTCTTCAAGCTAAACAGCCCTTACCTCTTCAGCCTATCCTCATAGGCTGAAGAGGTTAGGGTTGTTCAGCCTTTATCATTTTTGGTTACTCTTCTCTGTACCTTCTTCATCGCAACTATATCTTTTTTGAGATGCAGCGACCAGAATTGTACACAGTATTCAAGGTGCGGTCTTACCATGGAGAGCTACAGAGGCATTATGACATTTTCCGTTTTATTAACCATTCCCTTCCTAATAATTCCTAACATTCTGTTTGCTTTTTTGATTGCTGCAGCACACTGAGCCGACGATTTTAAAGTATTATCCACTATGATGCCTAGATCTGATTTTTATTTAATGGGGGCAGGACTCAGACTCATGAAAACATGACTGGTTTTCATCAGGAGGATACCTTATCGAGGAGAAATGATTTTGGACAACAGACGTTTATTGTGGTGTACCCACACTGTCGCAGCCCAACTTTGGGGAGGCTAGGATGGGGTTAGGGGACACATGACAAAACTCCTTAGAAGATAGCATTGATTTTTGGCACTTTGCTAAAACTTGAAATGTCGCTGACCTCTAATCTTCCATTTGCTGCGTTCATCCAGCCTACAGGGAAAGGAGCTAAAGGAGTTAACAGCATATAGGACGTGGTTCTCTCAGAAGGGCCAATGCAAAACAAATGCGCTGAAAGCGGGCACTGAGTGTTCAGCGCCTCTCCTGGGAGTGCCATGCAATATTTAAATTAGGGGTCGCGCTGTCAAGGAGGCGCTAGGGTCGACTGCATGCCCCTAATGCCTCCTTGACAGCAGGCGCCCAGGAGAGGTCGGCTGCCGCGGCTGTCTGCCCGTTAAGAAAACGGGAACTGAATTTATCGGCATCAGTTTTCCTAATCGGCGCCCAGACATAGGTTTGGAAAACGGACGCTGGTTAACTGAGCATCCGTTTCTCGAACCTGACCGCCAGTACTTTAAAAAAAATTTATTTTTTTTTAAAATCTTTCATTCCTTCGACTTAATATTGCCAGGATATTAAGTCTGAAAATGTACAGAAAAGCGGTATTTTTTGTTTTTCTGTACAACTTTTTGGGGGCAGAAATTAATGCATGCTCTGGGCAGAAGTTAATTTCTTAGCACAAAAATGTTGGTATTGAATGCACATTTTATTTTTTTTTTTTTGCATTTGGGGTGACTAATAGCCCCATCAACATGCATTTACATGGGGCTAATGTTCAACATGCGGTGCGTTGGATGCGCGTTGTGAAGGCGCTAATCCCCTTATTGCATATGGGACTGTGGACTCGTCTATACAACCCACATCGCTGCGCTTGCTTGAGCGCACTGTATTGCATCGGCCCCAGAGAGCGGGCAGTGACTGTCGATCAGCCTCAAGTTGCAATAGTTGTTAAACAGCGTGGGGTGAGTGTTCAACTCATGGCTAAGCAGCCAGCCTAACTGCCTATGTTTTAGATGAGTGCCTTAGGCTAAGTTTCAACTGCAACCTAGCCAGTTAGGATGTGGCCAAAATTAGGATGAACTCTAGCTGGCTAGATTTAAGCCTGCACTGCTAACACTCAAGGTTAGCCAAATAGAGCTGAAAATCAATGCTAGGTGGTTAAATTCTTCCCCCTAACCCTAGGGCTGCCCATAATTTTAGCAACCAAATCTAACCACCTAATACACAGACAGATGCAGAAAAGTGCATTCAGCAAAAAGCACAGTTTTACCTGCAGTTGCGCACACATTTTCTGTAGGTAAACCTTATTGCCAGTGCAGCAAGGAGTTTTACCCACAGAAAATTTGCAGATATAACTGTGTTGGTCTTAGTGCACTCGCATATAAATCCCTTGCAAATGAGGGCATTAGCTATTCCTGCCCAATGAAGAGAAGTGTGCTGGAATAGCTCCCATTTTACTAGCACTGGAAACTTAATTCCAGGTCAGAGTTGGAGTGAAGTTTCCAGTGCTACTGCGTTGGCACTTTAAAAGGAAAAAAAAAAAGGATGGGAACATTTGGCTGGATAAATACTGACTTATCTGGCTAAGTTGTGGCAGCTGCTCCATAGCTTAGTTGCATTAGCTCCATAGGCCTGTCAAGGACGTGCCCCTTTCCTGAGTTAAAATGTGCATATGCCTGTGCTGAACCCAATTTTTTTAGTCAATGTGCTTTATTTATTTTAACTCCTGGTATATTTGCATCGGGAGTTAAAATTGTGAACTGAAATCCGGTTCACAGTGTCTTAATGTTCAGATTACTGCATCAGTCTGAAAAGTAGGAAGCTAGAATTAGCCACTTAGTGGGCTAAGATCTACAAATCTCTTTGAATATTGGGCCCTCTGTATCTTTTAGTAAAAGAGGTTTCAAAACATTTTTTGAAGAAATATACAACAGATTTAAAAAAAAAAAAAAAAAAATCTAAATTTGGAAGACAGCCTGCTTGTTCTTTATCTTGTTCAATTCCGATTTTTATTGAGAAATTTTCTAGCTAGAATTGATGCTTCAAAAGATACCTTTTTTCCAAGAAAAATAGACCATTATAGGATGGCAGGTGGTGCAGTGGCGAGGTAAGGGTTAATCAGAAAAAGATGTGAATAATGCTGCTAGAAGCCCATAGATGACATGAAGTTTTTATGAAGGTAAATTTGTTGCTATATTCTTAATCTACTTTTGCAGACAATTTAGAATGCACTGCCATTTTCCAATAAATGTCACTGTAAGTCAAAGAAACCCTCTCTTCTATTTGTCAAGTAATTAAATATTTGATTATTTTAAGCATTTTCATTCACTCGGAAATTAATTTTAGGCATCAGGAAATTAGTAAAAACATCTACCGGTACTTGAACTATTGAATCTGCTTATTTTAATCTTGATTTTTCCCCTAAAACTATAAGAAGTTATATATTTGTTTTAAATTAAATTTGTTATTCCTTTGGTACTGAAATATTTTTTTATAAGGCCTTACATTGTCTTTAATTGTCCTGTATTCCATGCCCATTCTGACTTATCCTTTCATTTTAATAGATGTAACTGTTGGCACATTAAAAAATAGACCAGTAAAAACTGTCTCTCTGTTCCGGGCTCATAGCTCATGAAAAAAATGCTTCCTTGATGATTCAACCTCTGCTCTTTTCCCTGAGCAGATAGAACAGAGACTTAAGCACAGAAAATGTTAAATGCAGAATGTTCCTTGCAAACTCTGGGAGAAGAAACAGAACAGAAAAACAGACAAGTACAAAAAAAATTCCATAAATCCAAATTTGGATATAGAAATATCCTCACGATTTTAGGGAGTCGAGCAAGTTAAATATCCCAACTTATTTTAAAGTTGAATTAGCATACTAGAACAACCTGTTACATGTTTAATAATATAGACCGAGATTCATCATTTTGCCTTAAATATAGCAAAAATAGCGCCCGTGATTAAAAAAAAAAAAGGGTTAGGCTAATTTTCCTGATACCGCATTGCATAGGTATTTACCACAACGCGCAATAACATAGCGCAGTGCATGTTATTTTCACATCACACACTGAGTTAAAAATTGCAGCCACGTTAACGGCCGAAAAGGATTTTATTGTGAATAGTGTCCAGGCTGCTAGAGAGAGAGTGAGGGGGAGGGAGAGAGAGAGTCTGTAGTGGCTCCCAAAAAGTTAACTATTTATACCACTGTAAGTGGGAGCACTGGTAATTAAGGGTGAGGTTTGTGGGGTGGTGTGGGCTTTGGCGGGCAGTTTTACATGCACAGTCATATGTGCGAACAGCATAGTTATCCTCAGTGAAGATTTAATGTGATTTGGAGTGATGAAAGGTAAAAGAAAAGTAGATTTGTACCGGGTTCTCTCTACCTCGCTTGATGCTCTCGCTACCTAGCTGCAAACAAGGTAGGTAGAAAGTAGAGTGTAAAAATCTGCTCTTTTACCGTTCGTCCCTCCAAATCACATTAAATCTTTACTGATGGTAACTGTGCTGTTCATACGTATCACTGTACATGTAAAGCTGCCCCCCCCCCCCCCAAAGCTCACACCGCTCCACAAACCTCACCCTGAGTTCATTATGCCCCCTCTTACAGTGGTATAAAAAATTCAATTATAAATTACCTTCTCCTCTCCTCCCCTCCCCTCCCAAACCGCGATTTGCGATAAATCCCATTTTGGGTGTGAAGCACAGGTATCACAAGCCTAACGCACAGAAAAAAGGTGTAGTTATTTCCGGCATTAAAACCTGTGTTCCTATGCGTTACTTTATGGCACACAACATTAACCGGCCCTCATTTCCATTTACTCCACCCAAACGTCTCCTACTCAACTACTAATTTTAAATTTGCATACGCATTTCGCGATGCAGTATTTATCATGTGCATTAGGGCCCTAGCACGTACGATAACGCCCTAACGCAGTTTGATGAATGACCCTCATAAATTGTTTTTTTGTCTTAGTTTTCCTACATCCAGACAAACAATTATGCCATTGACAAGTAGTAGTGTGCTTCCTTTGTGAGACCTTTGTCACAAGTTAAACATGATGTTACTGATGGATTGGGTAGGAACAGCAATGCTTCTCTTCAGCAATAATTATTTGGTTTATGCCAGTCACTTTGCTATATTATTATTATTTTTGAAAGTTTACTAATGTTCTTGTAACTGTAAAAAGCTGTAAAGTAAAATGAGTTGATGCAATGTCACTTAAATCAGTGCATGGCTATAGAAGGGTGCAGAAAGGGTGGAATAGTGGTTTGACTGGTTTTATTAGCATTTGCAGTAAGATAGAAGTATGGCAGTGTCCATGCCATACTTCCACTGAAAACTTATCTTCATATTTTCCCCCACCAGACATTTCAGCTAATGATTTCCCTTTAGGTAGTGGGTTAAAATGACAAGTTGGGCATTATGTATAATTCCTGATGAATTAAATGCCCTTAAAGGGGTAATTTTGTAACCGCCTGCACAGTGCTGAAGTCTGTGGCTGCAATGTGCATGCATACTTTACAGAGTATCTTCAAGGCAGACTTGCATGTATAAGTTCACTGTGAAAATCCACAGCTAATTGGCTGAATGTGTGCACATAAACTACCTCACACAAAGTTACACTTGCTCTAAGCAGAGCATAACTTGTACGGGCTAGCTTATGTGCATACTTAGTATTCATGTAAATTGCAGTTTTGCCCCAGGAATGCCTGTGCATGTGAAAGCATGCTTTAAACTGACTCGCTCCATGACTTGCTCCATGACTTGCTCCATGACTTGCTCCATTCTTCCCAGCAAACTCAGATCATCTGCTGCCGCTTTTCTGCTAGACTAGAATGCAGGTCTCATGTATGTTTTTCCACCGATTCCACTGATAGCCAGAATAGTGCAAAAAATACTCTAAAGACCAGGCCTGTCTGATTCTAATAAGCTCCTGTGTGGCCCAGGCAAGTTTGGTACGCATAACTGGTACAGCTCTGTAGTTATCCTCTGATACTCATTCATACTTACTAACTCTAGAAGAAGGGTGCCTATTTCATCCAAACTTTGCCCCCCCTAAACTTGACGGCTTGGATGTTGAATGCGCAACGATAAAGAAATTGCCTTCTTACCCAAAGAGGTAGATGACAGACTACTGTCTGCCAGAAAACCATCAACTAAAAGAGCTTATAGTTTCACATGGAAAAGGGTCTCCATACAACACAACACAACACAACAGTTTGGATCCATTTGCATATGGACCTAAAGAGTTACTAAATTATTTGCTCTCGCTTTCTGCTTCAGGCCTTGCCACCTCTTCTGTAAGAGTACATCTCAGTGCCATAGCGGCTTACTGTGTTCAAACCGAGCGTAAGCCTATCTCCACTCATCCATTAGTATCCAAATTCATGAAAGGCTTATGGCTTACTAAACCACCAGTTGTAAAACTTCCTGTTTCATGGGATCTGAATGAAGTCCTGGCACAATGGATGAAGCTGCCATTTAAATATTTGGAGACTAATTCTCTCAAATTTCTAATATGGTCGGTTATATTTTTTTTAGAGGTAACCTCAGCCAGAAGAGTCAGCAAACTTTATGCTTTATTTCATTATCCTCCGTATATGCACTTCTTCCAAAATAGAGTGGTGCTTCGTATCTACCAAAGGTTGCGTCAGCTTTCCATATTAATCAATCCAACATGCTACCTATGTTCTTCCCGAAGCCACATACGTGTGACGGTAAAAAAGCCCTTCATGCCTTAGATTGTAAATGAGCCTTGGCTTTATTACAAGAGAAAAATTGAACCTCACAACTGTTTGTCTCTTATGATCCTAACAGACACAGTAACTAAACATGATTTATTTAATTGGTTAGCAGACTGTATCACACACTATCAACTAGCAAGGCCTACAAGTTACAGACCACATCAAGGCTCATCAAAGTTAAAGCCATGGGTTCATCAGTGGCCCATCTGCGATGTGTACCACTTGAGGACTTCTGGAAAGCTGCAACATGGTTTCAGTACATATCTTCACATCCCATTACTGTCTAGACAATCTCTCAAAGAGTGACAGTAAATTAGGACAAGCAGTTTTGCATAGTCTGTTCTTCCAGTTGTCCGTTCTCCATGGTGGGGTCCAGGTTGCTTATTCAGTAAACACATTGCTTCAGCCCTCAGCTTGGGACTCCCCACATGTAATGACTAATTCAACCTGTTTATCGATGGAACAAGCAAGTTTTCTTACCATAAATGGTGTTTTTCATAGATAGCAGGATGAATTAGCTATGCTATATACCCACCCACTCTCCTGGAAAGTCGACTACCTAGCTAGAATTAGCTGTCAAAGTGACTGAGGGTGCTGACAAAGCAATGCCTGAGCAGGAATTTCTGCATATGCTCAGTAAAACAAAAGCTCTACTAGCTAAGAGAGGTCTGTTCAATGCTGCCAGATGACAGTACCCACATGTAATGCCTAATTCATTCTGCTATCTATGGAAAATGCTATTTACGATAAGTGAACTTGCTGTTCTGCCAAATATCCAAATGAAGTTGCATGGATAACTTTTCTGCTCATTGGCCTGCTTAATATCAACTTCCTAGTATTTTTTTTTATTGTTAAAAGCTATGGATCAAAATCAGGAGTACAAAATTATAATACACTGTAGACTTGATACAACGCAAGATCGCTTATAACATGTTCAGAAATTTCTCCCAATTTCACATCTTTCAAACTTGAAAGATATTCAGCACCACTTAGCCAGTAAGTCCATATAAGTACAGACTTATCCAGCTAAGTGACACTGAATATAAACTTAATATAATGTGGGCTCACTTATAATGCAGACAAAAGTTTTGACCCCCATCACTTACATTACATCGGGTATACAATGTAGTTGATGAATTGTACTCTAAAATACTATAATTTTGTAACCATCAACTTGATGAGAGTTGCTTAGAATATTTATCTGATGCCAGCCTGATGAATCAGTAACACCACAGTGCTGTCATGTAGGATACTCAAGTTCAGTTCTCAAGTCCAGCTTTTACTCCTTTGGAAACAAGAGCTGGGATGGCTGCAGAGGCAGTATTCATAGCTCCTGGGAGATAAGGAGCATCAATCATTATGCTACAGCAGCATTTACAATGAAGTGTAAGTGGGTGTGTGTAGATTAATGGTTGTATTTTATAAACTGTGTGGAAGAAATTGCAGAGTTTATAAAATACTGTGTAGTTCTGCTCCAAAAGTGTAAATGTACATTTCAGTACGCACATATTTCCAATGCAAGAAAATGTATACTTTTTCTACTGATTTTATAAACTTATGCACCTTTATTTTATTTTATTTATTTATGCACAAATAATTGTGACACTGTGAATAAACACTTAGAATGAAAACGGAGACAGGTATTTTATAAAGTATGTACGAATACTTGAAATTACCAGTTTGCCGATATCTCCACTAGTTCACCCAATCCATATCCAGTTCATCTAGACCATCCTGAAACCCCTGTCCCCTACCAGTTCTCCCAGACCGCCCACCCAAAAACTGTAGACAACAGACACAACTGATTTCACTTGCATAAGTCTAATAGGTGTAAAAGTATCCAAACATGTTTGGTAACATATACATGTCTATCTTACAAATTAACAACTACCTTACATACTTCTGAATCCCGCTCCAAAATAGCCTCAAACCACCTCTTTTTTCCCCAGTAAAATGTACGCTTGAAACCAAAAATATACGCATACATGCGACATTTAGAAAATAGTATATACGTGCATATATGCTATTTTTACACACATTCACTAGTAAGCATAGAGGATCATTAGTTATTAAAAGTGTAGAGAGTGGAAGGTATGACCATGCCCTAGCAACATGTATTTAAGCATTTATAGCTTAAATATACCCCAACAATGGATGTTGGGGTTGCCAGAATATTTGGCAAAAAAATGAATATGAAATATAGCAGTAACACAGGCATCACATGGCCGGGTTTCTGACAGGATGCAATGGTAGAATCCATAGGCAGCTGGGTCTGCCTGGTAGGCTGCATGTTTCTCCAATAGCTAGAAGACCATTTGGAAACGCAGGATCTTGTGGAGCTGTCTGGCAGGCTATGCAAGGGAGCTGGGAGTCTCACTAGTAGTAGTATCTACCATGATAATACAATCAAACTAGCATCTGGCAGGCTGAAAGTTCTATAATTAACTAGGAGACTGATTAGTCAGTGCTGTTTATCCAGGTAGTTAGCGACTTATCTGGCTAAGTAGTGGCCTCTGAATATATAGCTACATTCAGTGGCTGTGACTTAGCCGGATAAGTCACTTACCCAGCTAAGAGGTTAACCGGATATTCAGTGAGCGGGCAGTGGATGAATTGGGGCAGTGCTACTTATCCACCTAACCTAAAAGTGGCTTTTAAAAGATGTGCCAATCTTATAACATGCGCGTGTTATAAAATCCACTACCCACATGCACATGCGCAGTCGATTTTATATTGGCACACACAGGTGGCGACTCGCATGCGTAAAGGGGGAATTTTAAAAGAATCGCACGGCGACACAATTGGGCCTTTGCCCAGTTCCCTAACTCCCTACCTACTCTGCCTCCCTTTTCCCCTCTTCCTATCTTTTTTCTTTTTATTTTGGAACTTACTTCATCTGAATAGGTGAAGAAAATTCCGTGCACCTGCCGGTGTGTGCGCTTCCCCAGTACGGGGCCTAATGCCGCTATCCCGGCTAGGCCCCGCCCCCTGCCCACCCCCTTTTTAACAACCTGGTGCTTCCGCGCATACCAAGAGATACGCGCGTGGCTGGGCTGTTTTTAAAATGTGCTCAGCCCGGCCATGCGTGTATCCCATTTGAAAATTCAGCCGTTAGTGGATAAGTAGCGATATTCATACTTATCCAGTTAAGTTAATCGAATACATTAGAACCTCCATACAGCATGTCTAAATTAGACAGATGTAACTTATTCGGCTAAGTAGTGCCAAATACAGGGATATTCAGCAGTATAGCTGTGCTGCTAAATGTCCCTTGTAAATTAGTCGGATAAGTTTTATCTGGCTGACTTGCCTAGCTGTTTTCTTCTGATTATCAAGCCCTAGGAGTGCCTGGCAGGCTATGTAGGGATTCTAGGAGGCTAGTATTGTTGGCTAATTAGATTATTACAGAGCTTTGTGGTTAGGCATAGGAAAGATCAGTGTATTGGTAAACTTAGTGTGGGGAGTTTGTATGCTCATGTACCCAAGGTTGTGAAGTACGAAGTTGGAAGACAAAAAATACTGTCCTGGATAAGGAGAAATCTTGTAGGTGGTCACCCACTGAGGCTGGCAGCTGGGATGTGGACAGGATAACTTATCAGACTGGATTGTCCGGATGGCCTTTTTCTACCAGCGTTTGCTATGTTGCTTTTCAGATTCTGGGTGTATGCATACCTTTGTGGCCTCTGGATGTAGAATGTCACTTTGATGGCTGGGCTAGATGAAATGGAGTAAAGGGTTAGTTGCAAATGAAAGCTTAAGGTGCCATAGCCTCAGGTGCAGGTTCACATTCAACTGGAATTGCAAAGGGGCATAAGAAAGCTTTTGGGCACAAAAAATATATTCATCCGAGTAACGTAACCTGGAAGATCACTACAGCTTGATGCGCAAGAAGAGGCTAAATTGGCCAATAAGGTTGGCTAGTTCGATTTTTAAGGCCATTAAGTTCTTTGCTATGTTTTAGCCTGCTAGGATGGAACTGGGTCCAAGCTCTACATAGTGCAAATCATAGTGTTGCTTTTAAATTTGTATTTTATGCATATTTTGTTTGTTTAAATATTGAAAAATGCTCATGTTATTTAATGCAATTTTCAGGTTGGATCTTGTACCAATCAATAGATCTGTAGGATTAAAGGCCAAACCCACCAAGCCGGTAACAGAAGTTCTACGTCCTGTGGTAGCAAAATATGGATTAAATCTGAATGAACTTGTGGCAAGACTCGTAAGTGTCTTTTGCTTATAAACAGAACTAGTTCAAACTTGAAGTATTACCTGTCAGCTAAAGTTAGTCTGTACAAAGCCTTATGCAATCTTTGAATCACAAGGACCGCCAAGCTTCGTATTTTCTAAAGAGATGTTTGAATACAGATGCACATAATTGGTCATGTGACTTTTGTCACATACTACCTTGGTGGAACTTTTCCCAACCTCTGAAATGTTTCTATACAATCTAGTGGTGTAGGTGAACCTTTGGGATTGTCTGTTGCTTTTCCTTTTGCTGCCCAATCAAGAAAGAGGCCTTTCAGTTAAACTCTCTCTCTCTTTCTGCTCAAGTTCCAGCTAGTTTTCTTTCTTTCTTTTTTTTTTTAATTTTGTACAGCTGTGCATTTTTTAAAATCAATGTTTTGTTTTCTTTCCTGATTCTAGAGCTTGGTGGATGGTCTTTACCCCTAGTTGAGTCAATATGCCGAGTGGATTTTTCTTTTTGTTGATATAATTTAATTTTCTTTCAAAATGGCTTTTAAACTTCTTTTGGCTAACTTCATATTGGCAGATGAGATAGGCCATATGGTCTTCTTCTGCTGTCATGTTTCTAAGTTTGACATCTTGAGAAAAGAGCACCCTGAGGTATCTCTCCCAGGTGATGCACATCAGTATCTTTCCCGTGTGGATTTCTTTACCCCAAGTGCATAATTTTAGTGATCTTGCCCAACCTGTGTCCCCTTTACGTTTATTTCACAGGATTGCAGTCTGCTATGAAAATTACTCCTGCAAAACTACGTGCACGCAATTGCACCTGTTTGGTGTGTGAAGTTTTTCCAAGAGAATTTATATGCATACTTTTTTAAATCACAGTATGCACGCAAGTCCCAACCCCAGACTCCATCCCCTGGAATGCCTCTCCCATATGCATGCAAAAGCATGCACATACAGTGTGTAGGCGCATAGTTCTACACATGTATTGGTTGCACGGTTTTCTAAAACACCGCTTTACCTGCAGAAATCCTTTTGAAAATTTTCTGTCTTCAGTTGATGCACTGACAGGCAACTCTTATGCACAGTCTACTGAACATGTGCTATTTATTTATTTATTTATTTATTTATTTATTTATTTAATATCATTTATGGATCACTTTCCAGATTAGAAATCACTCAAAGTGATGTAAAATAAAAACTAACAGTAATAGTTGTTATCCAGTGTCACAACTGTCACCACTCTCCTCTTTTTTGGGAGCTGCTGTTCTCTCTTGTATGGGCTGCTCTGCTCTGAAACTAAATAAATAAAATAAAATACTATTTTAACACACAAGCTCTTCTACTCCTGGATCAGTTGCTTTAGCATTTAATTCTTGTGTAGTAAATTAACCTCACACCTTGTTCTAATCAGACTAGGGAATTATGCCAGAATTAAATGTGAAGTAGTTTCTGTTTCTGTTCATGCATAAACCGGGCTTCAAAGAGGTCCATATTCAGTGGATCAATGAGTGGGAAAGTTACTCAGGTAATTTTACCTGGGTATTCAGCAAACTATACCCCTAGATTAATCAAAATGCTATAATATTGCATATCGTTTGCGGGATATGGTAAAGTTTTCGCACTCCACAATACTTATATTTCGCAGCTCATGAAGGAGAGAGAGACTATAAGACTCTCATAGTAGTCAACTATTTATATCTCTATAGGAGGGCCAGCTAATAGCTCAAGGTGAGGTGATGGTGGTGGTTTTAGGGTTTAGGGGCCAGTTTTACATGCAGAGTGAGAGGTAAGAACTGTATAGTACACCTCAGTGAAGATTTGACGACATTTGGAGTGAGGAAAGTCTCACAAAAATAAGATTTCTACTATGTTCTCTTGCCCTAGCTTGATGGACTCTATAACAGGGTAGCATCAAGCTAGGCCGAGATAACATAATAGAAATCTCATCTTTGTGAGACTTTCCTCAATCCAAATGACTTCAAATCTTCACCAAGGTGTACGTCTCACTCCGCATGTAAAACTGGCCCCTATACCAATACCTTACCGTGAGCTATTAGCTGCCCTTCTATAGTCATAAAAATAGTTGAATACTGTGAATGCCTCCCCAGAGGCGCTCTCTTTCTCTCCCCCCCCCCCCCCCCCCCCCTCTTTCTCTCCCTCTCTCTCCCAAGCCCAGAAATGGCCAAAATGCAGTTTGCAAAATGTATCACAAATTGTGTTATGGCCATTTCTGGCATATCACACAGCTTTAATGCCAGGAAAAAAGGTGTAGTTATTTCCAGCATTAAAACCGTGAAATAGCATGCGATATGCTATCATATGATGCGATATTGCCCCTCATTTTCATTAATCTCGCCCCTTCCAAAAATTTGCATTTGCGCCGTGCGATAATACGATTATCGCATGCGTTATGACGTCAATGCATGCGTTGACACATTATCGCGTGTGTTAATGCCATAACGCAGTTTGATGACTGACTCTGTTAGTTGGCCAAGTCTGCTGCTGAATATATTTGGATAACTTTACCTGGATAAAGTTAGCTGGCTATATTTAGGACAGCAGTTTCCCCAATCAGACTTACCTGGCTAAGTTTATCCAGCTAGTGAATATCTGTGCTAGCCAAATACATTTTATTCACACCTCTGGATTGCCTCTGCCTTCTTGTCTGACTAAATTTTATCTGGGTTTCGCTAATGAGAGGGGCAGGAATTTTAACTATAGGGGTTTTTCTCACAGGACAAGCAGGATGGTAGTCCTCACATATGGGTGACATCACAGGATGGAGCCCAATCACGGAAAACTTCTGTCAAAGTTTCCAGAACTTTGACTGGCCCCTACTGGGCATGCCTATCATGGCACTAACCCGGCAGCCAGCAGGGGTCCCCCATCAGTCTTCTTTTATTTGCGCAGCTGTAGCCTCGCGGTTTAGGAGCTCTGAAGAGATGCCTGACAGGAATTTTCCTCATGGAGTTAATTAAACTTAAATTGCCCCACAGGGGTCCATCCTCTAACTTTTCTCAGGCCGCGGTACTCCGGTAAGTTTTTTTTGACCGTCTTTCGTCGATTACCGTCAAGTTTGGCCCTCGCGGCCTACTGGCCGTCGACCGTACCGCGGCTCGATTTTTTTCGATGGCCATGGCGTCGGGGTTTCGTCGGTGCCCAGACTGTACTCGTACCATGTCTATCACAGACCCTCATGGGGTCTGTGTAATGTGTTTAGGCCGTGAGCATGATGTCCTGACTTGCACCAAATGTGCCCTCATGACACCAAAAGGTCGCAAAGCCAGAATGGAGAAGATGGGACTCCTCTTCCGTGCTCACACCCCGACGCCGTCCATCACATCGACGTCATCGAACCGGTACCGTCGAAGTCGCACCAGCATCGACCACCGTCCGGTGACCGTCCGCCATCGACGTCTTCACGGCCATCGACTCCCGTTTCTCCCGCTCAAGATCAAGGGGATCGTAGGGAGAAACATCGCCATCGGCATCGTAAGTCTCGGACCGTCGAGGCAGCGAAATCATCGACCTCGGCACCGTCCAAGCCACCATCGAAGAAGCCCCATCCAGGAATGGCACCGACCATTCCTGCGACTGGGACATCGAGGCCACCCTCACCCGATCTGGGTTTGGGAGTCGCGATTCTGCCTGTAAAGGTGGTCCCTCCGACTGTGCCTCCGCCTCCCTCTTCTGTTACGGAGCCGGGGCTGCTTGCTCCAGGTCTCCGGGAAGAACTGGATCGGCTGGTCCAGGAGGCCATCGACAAGGCGATGCAACGGCTCCAGGTTCCTCCGGCACCGACACCGAGAGTGGAACCGGTCACCAACCCGATGACAGCAGCGCTGGCACTGCTGCTATCCCGGATGGAGGCACTCATGACCGTCCTTCCACCGGTGATTCCTGGCTCCGATGGCTCCCTGTCAACAGGGAGTGCACCGATGGCTCCGGTGCACTCCCTGTTGACAGCTTCATCGGGAGCAGAAACACAGTTCCGCATTCCTCCTTCGGGAGTACTGCCTCAGCCATCGATGCCAATTCGTCCCTCGCCACCGATTCATTCATCGGGGGCGATACGCACATCGGCACCATCGATGCCTTCAATACCGGCACCGATGCCCTCCAGGCTGTCCGTGTTGCCCCCGGCGATTCCTTCGATTTTCTTGGAGCCTCAGCCGGGGCCTTCGGGTATCCAACCCCCTTCTCGTCCTACAGGTCAGTCTGCTGATCCTTTTGACACCTGGGGTGATGATACTTCCACAGACACCGATGACTTACCTTCACCTCCCTCTCCTACTGAAAGTAGAAAGCGTTCTCCTCCAGAGGACCTTTCTTTCATTAATTTTGTGAAGGAAATGTCTGAGTTGGTCCCTTTTCAGCTTCAGACGGAGCAGGATGATAGGCACCAGATGATGGAGTTGCTCCAGTTCCTGGATGCCCCTAAAGTGATCACTTCCATTCCCATTCATCAAGTTCTTCTTGACCTCCTCAAAAAGAACTGGGAAAAACCCTGGATCCATTGCCCCAGTCCATAGAAAAGCTGACACTACCTATTTGGTGCAGTCAGCCCCCGGCTTTCAAAAATCTCAGCTCGACCACCACTCAGTTGTGGTAGAATCGGCTCAAAAGAAAGCAAAAAGGACAAAGCCTCACTCATCTACCCCGCCTGTTAAGGAACACAAGTTCCTAGACAATATTGGTCGACGAGTGTTCCAAGGGGCCATGCTCATTTCCAGAATTGCTGCTTACCAGCTGTATATGACCCAATACAATAGGGTCATCTTCAAACAGATACAGGACTTCTCTGAAACCCTCCCTGAACAATTCCAAGACCAGCTTCAAATCCTTGTCAACAAGGGGTTTGAGGCAGGAAAGCATGAGATAAGAACAGCGTATGATATCTTTGACACCTCTACTAGAGTGTCTGCAGCTGCTATTTCTGCAAGACAATGGGCCTGGCTCAAATCTTCTGACCTTCGCCCAGAAGTACAAGACAGGCTATCTGACCTACCATGTGTAGGAGACAATCTGTTCAGTGAGCAGATCCAGCAAATAGTGGCTGAATTAAAGGACCATCATGAGACCCTTAAACAGCTCTCATCGATACCTTCCAACTTCCCCTTAAGACAGCCCTTCAGGAAGGACTCTAAGAAGTCTTTCTTCTGTCCAAGGAAGTACTATCCTCCACCAGCAAGGTCTCAAACTACGAGACCTTATCAAAAGCCTCAGCCTCGCCAGGCCCGAAAGCAAATGTCACAAGCAGCTCCCCAGCCGGAGCCTGCTTCCGGTTTTTGACTTTCAATTGGAGAGCAGCAGTCTTATTCCTCTGCCAAGCATACCAGTGGGAGGTCGATTGTGCCACTTTCACAACATGTGGCAATAAATCACAACTGACCAATGGGTGCTAGCGATCATTGCTCAGGGTTACCACCTAAACTTTCTTACTCTTCCACCGGACTCACCACCTCTGCAGGCGTGGAGAGTACCTGACCACTCTATCCTTCTGGAGCAGGAGGTTTCCTTCTTCTCCATTTAAGAGCAATAGAACCCGTCCCACTCTTGATTCAGACGGACAACCAAGTGGCCATGTGGTACATCAACAAGCAGGGAGGCACAGGCTCCTTCCTTCTGTGTCAGGAAGCTGTGCAGATTTGGGCGGAAGCACTCTCCCACTCGATGTACCTCAGGGCCACCTACTTGCTGGGAGTGGACAATGTCTTGACAGACAAACTGAGTTGCGTCTTCCAGCCACACGAGTGGTCTCTCAACCCCTTGGTAGCGACCTCAATCTTTCGCCAATGGGGATACCCCCAGACAGACCTCTTTGCGTCCCCTCAAAACCATAAAGTGGACAATTACTGCTCCCTCATTCGGAGCGAGCGCTCTCAGCCCAGAGATGCATTCTCCCTCTCGTGGGCAACCGGTCTGCTCTATGCATTCCCTCCACTTCCTCTTCTTTTGAAGACTCTCGTGAAGCTATGTCAGGACAAGGGAACCATGATCCTGATAGCACCTCACTGGCCACACCAAGTGTGGTTTCCCATACTCCAGGATCTCTCCATCCGAAGGCACATTCCCTTGGGAACGGACCCGCATCTGATCACTCAAAACGATGGATGCCTATGCCATCCCAATCTTCAGGCCTTGTCCCTGACGGCATGGATGTTGAAAGGTTAATCCTTCAACCACTTAACCTTTCAGATTCGGTTTCTCGTGTCCTGATTGCTTCACAGAAGCCTTCCACAAGAAAGTCTTATTCCTATAAATGGAAAAGGTACACATCATGGTGCACTTCGCAGTCCCTTGATCCCTTTTCCTGTCCAATCCCAAGGTTTTTGGACTATCTCTGGCATTTGTCAGAGTCAGGTCTAAAAACCTCTTCCATCAGAATGCATGTCAGTACGGCAGCCGCCTTCCATAAAGGTGTCGGGGATGTCCCTATATCAGTACAACCCCTCGTAACACGATTTTTAAAGGGCTTGCTCCATATCAAGCCACCTTTACATCCTCCGGCCCCTTCTTGGGACCTTAATCTGGTTCTCGGTCGGCTCATGAAAACTCCATTCGAGCCTCTTCACTCTTGTGACCTAAAATATCTCACATGGAAAGTGATTTTCCTTTTAGCTATCACTTCAGCTCGCAGGGTTAGTGAGTTACCTATCTGCCTTACACTAAACTCCTACAGGACCGGGCGGTACTCCGCACTCACCCTAAGTTTTTACCTAAGGTAGTTTCGGAGTTTCACATTAATCAATCCATCATACTACCTACCTTCTTTCCCAGGCCCCATTCCAATCCAGAGGAACAGGCTCTGCATCCCCTTGACTGTAAACGGGCTCTAGCTTTCTATCTAGACCGTACACTTGCCCACAGGAAGAGCACTCAGTTATTCGTCTCTTTCCATCCCAACAAATTAGGGCAACCTGTGGGTAAGCAGACTCTCTCCTCCTGGTTGGTGGACTGCATATCCTTTTGCTACCAGCAAGCAGGCATTCCTTTTCAAGACCGTGTTAAAGCACACTCTGTGAGGGCCAAGGCGACTTCAGTAGCACACCTATGATCGGTGCCGCTTACTGACATTTGCAGGGCTGCCACTTGGAGTTCTCTCCATACCTTTACAGCCCACTATTGCTTGGACAAAGCCGGAAGACAAGATTCCATCTTCGGCCAGTCTGTCCTGCGTAACCTATTTCCAAAGTGACGTACCAACACCCTTCCGCCTGCCCGGTGGGGTTCAGGATGCCCTCTACCAAATTCCACCCCAGTTGTTGTGCCTGTTGCACGCCGTTGGGTACATTTGGTGCATGTTCGGACATCCTCAGCTCGGTACTCACCCATATGTGAGGACTACCATCCTGCTTGTCCTGTGAGAAAGCAAGTGTTGCTTACCTGTAACAGGTGTTCTCACAGGACAGCAGGATGTTAGTCCTCACAAAACCCGCCCGCCGCCCCGCAGTGTTGGGTTCGTGCCGTTCTGTTGTTTTATTTTTTCGGCACTGCCTGTAGCTATCAAATAAGACTGAAGGGGGACCCCTGCTGGCTGCAGGGTTAGTGCCATGCTGGGCATGCCCAGTAGGGGCCAGTCAAAGTTCTAGAAACTTTGACAAAAGTGTTCCGTGTTTGGGCTCCATCTTGTGATGTCACCCATATGTGAGGACTAACATCCTGCTGTCCTGTGAGAACACCTGTTACAGGTAAGGAACACTTGCTATCTAGCTAACTTAAAGAAAGCTGAGCAAACCTTTTTGAATATGGACCTCAAATCTCTTTTCATATAAATGTATTCCATCATTCATTAATCTAGATTTGAACTTCCTTCCTTATGTGAGATTAATGTTTCCAGGATTAATTTGTAACTTACTTTCTGATTGCCTCCTTTATTTTCCTTTTGGTCTAGCATTTTCCTCTTCCTCCCTTTTATGACCTTCCAGTTTAGTCAGAACTAGCCTTTTCTGGGCTTTAGTATTATGAGCCTACATTCATAACTATCCACTGGTTTTTTTGCCAGTTTTTAAAACGGTTTTTCCCTTCCATTTGGTCCATCTATTGAAACAACAGCTGTGGGCCCGAAGCAACAGATTATGGCATCCTGAGTCTGGCCACTAGATATTTATTTATTGATGTATTTATTTTGAATAAATAAAAATATAGATATCGTTGTTGTAGGGGCTGTGGGTTCTGGCTTTGTCAGCTTGAGGAATAAAAGCCAGGCTCAGTTTTGAACCCAGGTCTCCCGCCTGGCAGCGCACAGCAGTGCTACTAAGCCACTGGCTCGTCTCTTGATCTGATGTGAACATAAGTATCAGTGATTCTGTGCAAATGCACATACATTACTGGAACAGAGGGGTATGTGAGACAGTAAAGATGAACAGAGGCAGTTGATTCCAACAGTCATTTACACCACTAGGAATCTGAAGGTTGGAAGAGGCTCCTCCAAAGTGAAATGCAATGCAAGTCACTTGATCCTTTAGTGTTGACTCTGTGTGTGCTGTTTTCCATGAACAGCATTTGCAGGCAAATAAATTCTCTAAATATGTTACATAATTTATATGTCTTTTTCTGCCACTCGACAATGTTCATATTTGCTTATTGTGTGTAATGGCTACAATCATGTATAGTTTACTTCCTTCTGTATTAAAGCATCTAGCTTCTAAAAAGCGACTCTTTGTTTTAAAAATGAAAAAAGTACTAGGAAGCAGACAGAAAGTGGATTTAAAAAAAAAAAAAAGGATTGCTGATATATAGAAAATGTTGTAAATAAATCATAAAAACATTTGTCAATCATTGTATTGTTTCAAACGTAATATGTAGGTTACAAATACATATATACGATTGGCTACGCCATGAACTGTTCAGAAAATAGTCCCAGGCTTTCCACCTCTCACCGATCATATTAGTAAACAGATTGTGGCATATAAAAGTGTGCAGAAGTAGTGTAAGTGGGCTTTCATATATGCGGCTTGTATACTAGAACATACTTAACTACGCTCTCAGCAATATGCAGCTCACTTTTCTAGTTGTGGCCCATAAGACTTAAAACATTACTTTTAACATTTTTTAAAGTGTTTTATTATTGCAAATTAAAAGCATAATCACACCCAACACTTACCTGCAGGGATGCAAAGGAGGAGGTTCATATCAGTGTCCATATAACCATCGGTGTCTGTTTTTGTTTTATTTTTTTCATGCTTTCTATGTTGAATAATCGTATGGACAGTGGCATAAAGTATTGAGAGCATGGTTAAATATGATCGAATATACATGTTGCATAGA
The DNA here is from genome assembly GCF_901001135.1 of Rhinatrema bivittatum. Lineage (NCBI taxonomy): Eukaryota > Metazoa > Chordata > Amphibia > Gymnophiona > Rhinatrematidae > Rhinatrema > Rhinatrema bivittatum. Next base: position 221,272,162 of record NC_042615.1, on the reverse strand, counting down.
TGAAAGTCCATTTAAAACTTGCCTTACACACCTGAACCATATGTGCCACAAATTCACTGTTTATTAATATTGGTAATAGCATAGCATACAACAAAAATCAACTCATATCAAAAATAGCGATCCACAAAAATGGAATGGGAGAGAAGACGAGCGTGAAAGTGAAATAAAATGAGACAAAATATGAGAAATGTAGGAAATTCTGCAGAAACTCCCCCTCCCCCAAACAAGCATCTTTGTAAGAAAAGACAATTAAGAAACAGCAAGTAAGATACCACTATTATGGTGCCGTGTATTGTGCTTCAGTAAGCATTCTGATACTTGGAAAGGCTCCCAGAAAACATAATTAACGTGTGATATACAATATTTAACAGGATATTTTAATAGAGATACCACCCAACATAGAAAGATCAGAACAGAACACTGGAAAGTTCACCCTTTTGAGCTACAGTTTATCAGAATATAGATGTACACGAAAACCTCATAAAGGTTTGTCATATTATGAAAGGAAAGTCTCATGACCAAGTTCTCTGTTGAAAAGCAGGACTGAATTACCCATGACACCTGGGTGGCATCATCTGATGGCACCAAATGGGATCCGTCTCTTATTCACGAGCCACAGGAAAGCCTGTGACATGCAGAACGGTTGTTCATGCAGCATAGTGAGGACCACTGTGGAGAAAATCGCCCAAGAATGCCACAGGGCTTGACCGTTCAAGAGTCACAGCCATTCTAGAAGTTTGCAAAATGTGTGTGACTCTGGGGTTAATACGGTTACTGGAAAAAAAGACATTTTAATAAAACCTATGAACTTGCTGTGATCCCTCCTTGTAAAGGCAAAGAAGGCCATTTTTCAGGAAGGAGGCGCATTAAGACAGAAAGAAGCAAATTATCTGTTGCTGAAAGGATTTCAGTTTTTGTGACATGATGTGGAAAGAAAATAATACTAATCCCTGAGGGGGAGGGTTGGCCATGTATTTTATTTAAGTTTGAATTTCCAACATAAAAGCTGATCTCACATGCTGTTTGTGTACTGTGTTTACCTAATTATTGTCTTTGTATGAAACTTCTAGATTGAAATAATTTCTGATCCTTTCATGAGCTTCTAATGATAATTAGGAACCTGAATTATGTAGTCCATTGGGATTCTTCCACGGATTACTGGTTAACCCCCTACAGACAAAAGTCTTTTTAAAACAATCGAGGCATTTTTTTTTCTGAAATGTTACTGAAAAAAACAAAAACACCTATTTATGATCTTGCTTTAGAATGGAGAGCAAGAACCGCTAGATCTTGGTGTTCCCATTTCTAATCTAGATGGACAACGCGTTGTCTTAGAAGATAAGGAAACTAATAAGGCTAAAGGTAAGCAATTCTGAATTCATGTGCATGGCCCTGGGATTTCTAAATCCTCCTCTGTTTTTGATTTTGGGTCCAGCAGATAAAACTTTAGCCAGAGGAAAGCAAACTGCTTGTAGAATCAGAGGTTGGCATGAGCTGTCGTTTTGAAAGTTAATTTTCAGAACCTGGGCACCCCATTGGTTGATCGCTAACAGCACTAAAACAGGGATGATCAACTCCCATGATTGAGAACCTTAAACAGATTTAGTTTAGAGGGTATAGAGCAGAGTATAAACAGAAAATTAAAAAAAGAATGTAAAATAATTTTAGGCAGAGTAATATCTAAGTTTGTAAATTATTTTCTCCTGCTCCTTTGGACTTTCAGCTAAATCAGAACCAGCCCCTGTTGGAGCTGCAGTGCCATGAGCATTCATCCACACCTACCCAGGGTTTCCCCCCACTTGATGAGGAAGTACTGTTTGTATTGTGTGTGCTGCACAATACGGGTGCCAGCTATCCGCGCCCTCCATGCTGCCCATAATTACCACTTCCCAGGGCTCATGCTGTAGCTAGGAAGGAGAGGCATTGCATGATTACCCATTGTCTCAGAAAGGAGCTCCTGCTCATTTAAGAGCCACTGCTGTCTCTGGCTGCTGTGAAGTGCTGAGAGCAGAGTCCAGGTGCTGTCCTGGATCTGAGCAGCAGGCAGTGGTGGCTTTTCTGTGGCACACCTGATCAGGGCTGAAGGCACAGCCGTGTGCCATGGCACACGGACTGGGGAAACACTGTACTCATTAGTCAAATAATTGCAATGACAGTCCTTTTCCCAGGAGCCACGGACCACAGGACCCCTCTAGAACTAGTGTAAACTACGGGGGAAGAACCCTGGCAAATGTCCTAATTTACCCTGAAATTCTTTCCCAGTTTGGCCCCAGTCTATTCCAGGATCTGGGAGTAGCTTGGGACATTCTCATGGAGGGCAGTCTTCAGATTGCCTGCTTTGGGACAAAGTTCATGGCCATGTCTTACCTGCTGCTGTACAAAGTACCCACCAACTTTTGCACCTGCTTTTAGTGCAGTTAGACTTTGTGAGAAAACTCAAACATGTATGTAGCCTTGGAAAACACAACTTCATGCATTATTTTACGATTCTTCCTAAAACATGCCCCTGGGAATGAATCCCTTAAATGTAACTAAAAATGCGAGCGTTACAGATTTTTAAATACCTGAAAAGTAGAATTGATGCTCACGAATCAAAAGTTTTCCAATGGAAAATAAGCTGTAGAACTAGAGGTCATGATATGAAACTTCAAGGGGGGAGACTCAGGAACAATGCCAGGAAATATTTCCTCACAGAAAGGGTAGTGGATGCATGGAATGTCCTCTCCGAAGAGGTGGTGAGGAGAAGAAGAACTATAATGGAATTCAAAAGGGCATGGAATAAACATTTTGGGGCCCATATTCAATGGCATTTGGCAGGATAACTTGTGAGTTAGCCAGGTAAATGGTGACTGTGTAATATTTCCTCCACTTATCCAGCTAAACGTTAGCCAAATAATGTGGGGGTGTTTCAGGGTGGTATTAAATTAGCCAGAATGTTATTTAGCTCACACCTCTACATTCAGAATTAGCCAAATAATGTATCTGGCTAACTCTGGTTGTGCCATAGAGTAGTCCTAAAATTAACAGGTGAATTTTCAAAAGGATTTACATGGGTAAATGTAACTACTATCGTAGCAATTTTTAAAAGCCATTTACACATGTAAAGTGCACTTACGCAAACAAATCCTATGGACAGTTCAATGGCCTATGTTATAGCAATTTTCAAAAGTCCACTAGGTGCATTTACTCAAGTAAAACCCAGTTTTACACGTGTAAATGCTTTTTAAAATCAGGCCCATTCTGTATAAAGTTATCCATCTAACTTTAAGATAGTCGGGTATATTCAATGGTACTGGCTGTGCCACTAAATATTTTGCCAAAGTTAGCTGGATTAAGTTTATCCGGCTAACTTTGCAAGCTGGCCAGAGGCTGATTGTTAGCCACAGAGGAGCCATAGTGGTTAGAGGATGCAAATGAAAAAAAACCAGGGTAATCTTTAGGTGTAACATTTCTGCACGGGTGTAACCTGCACAGAGTAGCATTTACTATCCTTAACAGACACATGGGGTAACCTGCACAGAGCGTAAGTAACTCCCCTTAACAGAAGGCATGGAGTAACCTGCAAGGAGCGGCAGTTACTACTCTAAACAACTTGTTGGGTAGATAGAATGGCTCATTTGGGTCTTTATCTGCTGTAATTTACTACGTTGGTTATAGTGCAGACTTTTAACCTTATTGAGTGAGGGCAGTTTTCATATAGCCAACTTAAACATGTAAATGGCTTTGAAAATGGCCTTGCACATGTCTGATTTGAACAACTTATCCAGAACTATAATCTTAAAGTGCTATCGCCTTCTTATAAAATAGAATAAGACGGTAACTTTCATACTGACACACGGGCGCACATTGATGCATGTAGCGATTTTATAACTTGTGCGACATGTGCATTTGTTTTAAAGTATAGTAGTCTCACACCTATGTGCGCTCAATTTTAAATGGGTGCGCACCTAGGCACATTAATGCTGCTTCTACCGCGCAAGTCAGAATTTTAAAAGAGGCACATGCCAGTTTCACCAGCTGAACCACCAGTTTGCCCAGTTATGAGCTAGGTCCTCCACACCTAGCCTGCACCCCCCCCCCCCCAGTTACCACAGACCCTTTAAACTCCTCCAAAATAACTGTTTGTTTTTTTCTGACTTACACCTCCTCCATAGCAAAGAATATACCACACATCTCTTGGCTCCGCCCAGATCATGTCCGGCCCAAAATGCATGTCCATTTCCCAATTTTGAAAATAGGTTGGCGCATGTAAGCCTGGTTTGTGTATGCATCCCCCTAATGGATGCTCGCGCCACACTTTTAAAATTCACCTTAATGCTTGTGTACTCCTAAGGGAACTATACATATATGGGAGTGGCAATGCTTTAGCCACTAAGGGTTTGATATTGAAATAGTTTGTCCGACTAACATTCTAAATTCCCTCCCCCTCCCAGACAAAAAGAGAAAATGCTGATATCTGGCACTGCGCAGACAAAGTTACCCAGGGAGCTGTCCAGGCAAATAGCAAGCCTAAAGTGTACCTGGACTTTCAGCCAGTGCAGTTTCACGCTGAATATCTAGATAAAGTTAACCAAAGTTGTTGGGGTAACTATCCGGAAATTGCCGACTGAATATCTGCTTCAAATTATCCTTAATTATCCAAATTATGGCTTCTGTTCTAGATACCAAGGGCTAATTAATTTCAGTGAGCAGGAACATAGTTAATGCCCACCAGAACAGGTTAGTGCATGTTAAACCTGTGTAGTGCATGCTAATGCTGGCCAGAAGATCTCAATCCTGAGAAAATACGGAAGCCCAGGAACACGAATATAATGCCATCCAAAGTTTTAATCTATCACAATTGAGTAAGCAGCCTCCTCAGCTCTTGCATCCCAATTTTCAGAGCAGTCTGTTTGCTGACTTGTCTATTGAAATGAGATCAGAGACTAAAGGACACAAGCACCCCCGTTAGAGATTCTTTTTTATTTATTTATTTATTTATTTATAGATTTTTCTATACCGGGGTACGTAAATAACATCACCTCGGTTTACATTCAAACAGTAATTCAGCATTGCGCTTTACAATATAACAAGGAAACTAAACGAAAAACAATACAGTATATAACTTTATATTAATAGAATATCAGCAATATATGAGAGATTGTGGCAGTTAGGAAGAGTAGTTGAGGATTCAGATCATTGATAGTAGGCTTTTTTAAATTTTACATTGTAAATTTTTTTAAATTTTACATTGTAAATGAATGCCCACAAAATTGCTTCTATAGTAAACACAGATGCTCCCTTGTAGATGCAATAAACATAAAATAACTTCAGTATGAGCTCATAGCACTTTTTATTTTTGCAGCTTTCTGTAATGATTCAGTCTCCATCTTGAGACGGGATATCACAGTCCAAGTCGCTCCCCTGCTGTTGAGAAAAGCTTTCAAAGAAGCAGCAAGAGTGGAGAGCAATTTGTATGTCAGAGGGGTAGGGTTGGGCAATCCAGAGAGCAAGAACTGGGCCATTAGCTGTAGATAACTTGCCTTTGAATTTTTCAAACTCTAAATTTGTAATTTAAAAAAGGCCAGCGAGTCAGAGGAACAGTTCAAGTTTCTATATACGGTACTTTTTATTTTTTATAACTGCTGGTCTTTCCACAGGTAAGATCAGCTTAAGTTCACAGGCGCTCAAGTGGTTGTGTTAGGCAGATTTAGCACCCTACATATTGATACGCATTATTCCCACAGACAAACCACGGGAGAAAAGCTATAGAATTGAGGACCCTTTGGGGTGAATTCTATGCATGTAAATGGCTGTTATAAAATAGCCCATGCGCGTAACCTGATTTCGTGCATACTTTTATGCGCAGTTGTGAAAGGCGTTCCCAGGGGGTGGAGTTGGGACTTGTGCTCATACTTTTTTTTTTATTTTCAAAAGAAGGTGCGTAAATTAACCCGCACAAATCGCCCTCTGTGAAGAGCAGATGTTATTTCATGAGGGTCATTTTCTGCCTGTTGAAGTGCATTTACTCCAGCATTTTCAAAGCAAATGTATTTGGCTATTTTTGCTTTGAAAATGTGGGGTAAAATCTGCATGTTAAAAGTTAGAAACAGACTTTATGCCAGCCTGCACAATTATAAAATGACCCTCCTGATACATTATTTTAATTTTAGATGGCAAACATTTTGGTGCCAGGAATTAGAGTTTAGTTGCAAGACACCAAAGGCCACATTTACGCAGAAATTTTTCCACATTCATAAAATGGGCGAAATTCCTAGGCAAACTGGACCCCAAAAATAATCTTGTTGCTCCGAGTATGTGTATGAATGCTTATTATTTATTTTAACCCTCTGTTGTACGCTTTGATATTTTCAGACAAGCAGCAGGGTGCTGCAGTAAAACAAAATCCAGCTATGACCAGTGGTTCAAGAAATCGCGCAGATACGGTAAATCCTTTCCGTAAAATATTTTGATTTCCTCAGATTGCTTTTAATTTAAATCAAAACTCAGTCCTTTAAAAAAAACAAACCAAAAAAAGCCAAGCAAAGCTCTTTGTACTTAGAGAAGATAACGTTCAAATCTATTTGCGGTCCTTCATTTGCTCACGTAAATGGACGCACAGAGATTTAGCATAATATTTTATAAACTGTGCACTTAGACCTCCCACCAAAAAAATTGCAGACAACAGACAGGTCCAATTATCAACTGCGCTAGTTAGTTCGGAAGGGTAAAATTGCATGCATAAGTTAGATAATTTGTACGCAAATATTTTTTATAATATTCCACCTTCCACGTGTACCTCTTGAGCCCGCTCCAGAAAGCCCTTAGGAGGCCATTAATTCATGCATCGTTCACCCCAGCTCCTGTAGCTTCTGCTGTACTTGTGTTTCTAGGAGTAAACATCAGAAACTTTTTCTTTACAGAAAGGGTGGCAGATGCATGGAATAGCCTCCTAGTGCGATGCTTGATGCAAGAACAGTAACAGAAATCAAGAATGTTTGTGAGAAACAACAGAATCCTTAGTTATGAAGGAGTGAGGGGAAAGCCAGAGACCAAATGGGGTCTCTGACACTGTTGGAAGAATGAAACTGAATGGACTTCACGGGCTTTATCTGTCCTCATATTCTATGATTTTGAAGACAAAGGCAAATTCCATGGCAATTGCTGTAGTCTCACAGTAAACTGGAGGATCATGGCTATAAGTTGAAAGCTGTCGTTCACAGTACCTATAATGTATTATGAGATACGCTTTGTACTGACTGAATAAGATGGCCAAGAAGTGCAGTTATTCACTTATTAGCACCCATGAATGAATTTCATATTTGTAAATGCTTTATAATTTATTTTTTTTTAAACAGAAGCAGTGTATAGCTGTTTCCTGAATGAGAGCACACTGTGTGAAGGATAAGAGGACTTTGAATGTTTGCCTAATCCAGTGCAGTCTTTGTGTTTCTCACTCCAGATTCTGAGAGTATCAAAAAGAAATTATATTTCCTTCTTTTTTTGACCCTGCAAATTCTTTGTTTCTTTGCTTTTCAACTTGATCAGACTCAGTTACTGCTGGCGCTACAGCTACATGTTGTTGTAAATGAGTCTTCATTTACAACAACATGGAGGGGGGGGTTTCTTCTCCCATGTAGTCCAGCCAGTTCAGTGACCGTTCTTGATCGAGAAGCACAGTTCAGCTCCCTGCAGGATCTGGTATGTGCACACCCTGAGCCCAGCCAATAGATGTTGCTGTTGAGCAATGGCTGCAACCTTCTCCCTCCAGCGGCTTTGAAGGTGGCCTTCACATATACCTAGCCCTGGATGGGAAATTGTATTTATCTATATTATGTGGCGCTCCTTACCTCTGCACTGAAATTACAAATTTATCATGAAATGAAAACGTCACTGTTCTTGAAACCAGTACTATGTCAAACAATTGGGCCTGATTTTCTAAGGTCACAGACCTTAGAAAATCCGGCGGTAACAGGGGGCAGGGTGGCGAAGCAGGGGGCAGGCCTGCTTTCGCACCCAATAGCGCCATTGTAAAAGGTGGTGCTATTGGGTGCGAAACTTGCGGCGAAAAGGGTCGTTACCTTTTCACCGTCAGCGGTGTCTTCACAGCGTCCGCCCCGGTGCCGCCCCGACTCCTCCCCTTCCGGTGCAGTCGCCACCCAGAACCCGCCCCGATTTAGCTATCGCACGCGAAAAGGGACTTTTCACGTGCAATCCGTTTTGAAAATGACCCCCTTAGTCCTTGTATTTATGAACACTATTTTTTTCTAAAGTATACATATTTATTGGGCTCGATCAAAAGTGTATGATGATCTTGTACTCCCCAAATATATTTGATGTGATTTATCTTCTCTAGCATTTACAAAGGAAAAAAAACTGTTGTATGAAACTGAAGCAGTCTGTAATCACTTTTTTTATTGCAATCCAGGGAGAAGAAAGAACTTTGATAAAGACTTCATCTATTAGAATAAAAGGAGAACATGGAAAAAATGCTAAGGATACTCGGACTTCCAAGAGGGAAGACTCTATTGTAAAGTCGGGGAAAAAGTCCCATCAGAAAATCAGTTTAGATGAAGCAGAGGGTACGTAAGACTTGATGCAAGCCAACATGATTTTGAGTAAACATGACATCAGTGGTTTCACATTGGCTGTAAAAAGAAAGTGTTTATACCATGCACTGTATAACATTTCGAAAGCCCAAATGGCTAATTGTAATACTCAGCCTGTATCGATTACAAATTTTACTTTGATATTACATTTGTACTTTTAAGCCACACCTCTGCAATTTCACTGAACTTCCTGGCGCGGTGGTGTTCAGAGGGTTGTCAGATTTGCATTGCAGAGAATTATTTGAGATCGATTCATACTTTGGATTATGATGTCATGAATGATATTATAGCCAGTTTGGACCAATCAGATTCCGCGTTTTGAGCTAATTTGCTATACTTTTTGTTTTGTTTTGTTTTGTTTTTTAGCATGTTATGCAATAATGATTTTTAGATATATTGAAGATTATTTATGTACTGTTTTAATGCATTTGTCTGGGTGAATGTTATTTTGGACTTGGGCTTTTTTGTTTTTGAGAGAACCATTTAGGATTGATTAGCAATCGGCTTAAATTTGATGGCATGGAGTTTATAACTTGTAAACACTGAGAAACTGAACATGTATATCATGGAAGGGGAAGCAGCGCAGGCTCGTCCTGCGCTGCTGATTATAACACGGGAGCAAGCAGCGAGGGAAAAGGGTACAGTAGGGGAGGGGGTGGTGACCCTTAGCAAGAGCAGTGATTTAAAATGCTGCTTTGCTATTGGTCCCAAGGGGATAGGAGTTTGGGCGCCAGTTGCCAGGCGCTCAGTCAGTTTCCAGGCAGCGAGGCAAAGAGCAAGGCTTGCTTTCCCTCCCTATAACGAGAATTGTTCAAGGATATATGGATGGCTTTTGGAAGATTGTCGCAGTGGAGGCGGAAGCCTGAGCCCTAAGTTATAAGTTTGTATTGAAAGATAAAAGGAATTGGGGGGGGGTGAGAATCTTGTGTAGTTTGGGGCTGCTACACGGGATGGCCAAAGAGCAAGGGAGGGGGGCCGATGCTCTGGCTGCATGCTTACCCTCGCTGGAGCCGAGGCGGGGTAAGTGGGGAGCGACGACACGGCTTACCATTGGGATGAGGTGGTAAGCGGAGGAATAAGAAGAAGGGGAGGGGGAATGGGGTGGTTGGTTTTTAGGATTATTGTATTAATTTAAGGGCTCAGGGCAAGTCATTTTGAATAAACTGCGGCCTGTTGTTTAAGCCATTACCTGCGTGAAGTCGTTTTGTACAGGGGGCGGGGGACATACTAGCGAGCTTAAGTCTTGCATACCTATGTTATGAATATTAGCCCTGTTCGAGCATTGGTTTTTGCTTATATGCTTATTAACCGACATTTTTTTAAAGTTTTCAAGAGCATTTTGTTAAATTATATGTCTGTAGAACAAAGTAAAACAATCTGAAAGTATTTCTCATTTTCACATCCTTTAGATGTAGGTTAAGTAAGAGAGTTGTCCGTTCTGCAAAACTTTGAATGCTTCATTCATAAAGGTGGTGTATTAGTGTTCGTGCATGTTTGAATCTTTTAATCAGTTCAAATGGTTTTGCCTCTTTGTCAGTTGCGATGCAGCTAATGGAGATGCAGTATTAAGTTATTTTTGTTTAAATGTTTATTTGAACATGTTTTATAGCTGACTGGCTCCTTCTGATCAGAATGCTGATATCACAACCGTTTTTGATTGCGCAGAGTAATTTGCTGCCTTAAAAAAATTAAGCTGCTTAGTTGGTGGTAGCAGCAGCCTGATTAGGAGTCCACAGTCAACAGCTATAAAACATGAAATATAAACATTAAGGAACGAAAATAATAATTATACTTTCCAGCTTCACAGCCACAGGATAGGAAACACGTTTTCTAGGATTGATTAATGCTCACCCGATGACCCCTTACCAGAGCAATAACGCAAGCAGAACCAAGCTAAATGTAATTATTGAAACCCAGTAATGTGGCTTGCAGGTTTTTGACAAATGAATCCATAAGTGTGTCATTGCCTTATTTTCCCTCTATTAGAATTTTTTGAGCTCATTTCCAAAGCTCAGAGCAACCGAGCAGAGGATCAGCGGGGGCTGCTGAGAAAAGAAGACCTCATCTTACCTGATTTTCTTCGTTTAACTCCTGCGCCCGAGCCATCGTCATCTACCCCAGCTGCTCCTCCAAAGACTAGCAACAGGAGGACTCTGAAAGGTGATGGAAAAGACAAAAAAAATAACAATTCCAGCTCGGTGCAGAATGGTTGGAAGCTGGAGTCCACACACCAGGGGCCTGAAGAACTCCATGCCAAGGCCAGTCACTTGCCTCATAATAAAGACAGGCCAGCCTTGTTGCTGCCTGGCAGTAAGAAGCCTCCCAGTGTTCCTTTCAACACGCTATTATCTCCAATCCCACACCTACAAGAAGCAACTCTGCCAGGCTGGGAGAGGCGTTCGAGAGACTTGCAGACAGAAAACATACAAACTATAGATGATGACAATGTAGCAGACTTAACTCTTGTGGCTGAAGGAGACATAACTAGCCCCAACAGCACCTTATTGCCACCATCAGATAGCAGTAAATTAGCAGACGCCAACTGCTCACCCCCCAGTCCACTGGGAGGGAATCAGGATAATTCAGGATACCAAAGATCTGGACCAGGTATTTCTAGATTTTGAAAAGTTCTAGCCTTCCATTCAAGACGGTGATTTACTTACATTTAATGTCAGCAGTTTTGCACCCCTTTCTCTCTCTCTCTCTCTCTCTAAATAGCTGAGTAGGATCTTTGCACTTTATGTATTATTTTATATTTAAATGAGATTTCACACTTTCACTTTTTAAAATCTTGTTTCTGTTCAGACAAGTTCTGAGTAGCTATATACACTTGGGTTTCTGGTACATGAAAATGAGATAATGTACATACCAGTGATCTTAGAGCTACAATTCTTACCAAAACCAAAATTTTATCTTAGATTTTTCTTGTTCGGGCAGAGTATACATAAAATGGAACAATAAAGCTGTGCTGTGCTATAGTGCCAAATTAAGCCCTAGCAGTGAAAAATGGGCCTCCTGATAAGGAACTTGTACTGTTGGCATTTTTTTTTCTTGGGGGGTGGGGGGTTGTTTTTAAGGATTCTTGGTGTCTAGGGGCTGATAATTGGGCAACCTTTTTCTGAAAAACGTAACTTCTGTTTTCCTGATCATCCTCTGTCCTCGGGATTTTCCTTCCTCCCCAGTAGTTGTTTGAGAGTGGCTGCTGCACTGCTGCAGGGATTAGAGAAGTTGCACTGAACCACAAACACTAAGCATTGTACCAGATTAAGCAAAATGTGTGGCCCAAGTTAAAAAGGAAAAAAAAAACCCAACCAAAAAACTCCATTGGGTCCTTACCTTCCTAGACCTGTGTGTATGCACTCATACCACTCTTGATTTTTAAGAACATTTAGAATCTTAATTGTTGCATCCAATCTTGCAGTTTTGAAGATTTTCTTTCAAAGTTTCCAAGGTGTTTACATATTGAACTATCTGTTTGCCAAGGTTCCATTTTTAAGATGTTGACGTCTCAGATTTAGTTTCTTGCCTTAGTTAGCAGCATGTTTTTAATGCAGCAGTAGTACCTCAGATGGATAGAAGACACTCAGCCTTATGCAGGGCCTCTTACACCTTAAAGAAATAGGATTTCAGTATTGTAATAAGACATGTCTTTTTTAATAGTTGTGTATACTGTCCATTGAATGTACATTTTGAAAACCAGGTGTTTTTTTTTAATGAGATATGTATATTAGATATATTTTTCACATGATCAGAATGGTGGATGGTGCCATAGTTTTTAAGATATCACTTCCTTGTGATAAGAGAACAAACGCTTGAATGTTTTAAGAATTGGTAGTTATTTATTATTTTACTTGTTAGAATGACTGAATATAATTTCTTAGTCTATACTATGGCCCCTATCAATGATTTGTAAATACTTTTCTTTGTTTAAGAATGACAATGTTAATAGCTATTGCCTGATGCTCAGGCTTCAGGAATAAAAAGGTCCAGATTTCTACCTTTGCTGCTGTTCCATATCTCCTCAATTTGCATGCAGGAAAAGACTGAATCCACCAATCAGAATCTGATTTATCCTTTTCAGGGGTTCACATCTCCTCTAACCGGAAGATGCACACAAGCACTTAGAATATAAATTGGACTCAAAGGCTGTCAAAACTTTATCAATTCTTGAATTGAGATTTTACACAGAATTTAGATCACTGAGTAAAATTGTGTTTCATATATCTCTGCTTTTTGTCTGTTTCCTGTCAAGAGTAAACAATTCTACAAAGTGTTTTGAATTTATATCTTCCTGTAGAGGAGCTGATGTAAAGATAATTGCACTTAAAAATTCCTTGAAATTATTATTTAAATGCATGCAGTACATTTCTCTATAACAACTGAACTGTAGCTTTTCTTTTTCATACTTGCTACTCTGTAGATGTCCTTTATGTAGTTTTTTTACATGCATTTTGTATCTGTGTTCTTTCTGATTTAATAAAATCTAGATTTAGATATGCAAGATTTGTTTTAAACTTTATTTCTTCTTCACTCCTTAAGAAGCTGTCTGTAGAAATCTTGAGCTAGTGACCTAACCATGTAATTCAAACAAAATAAACTTTTGCCATGCTCTTACTAAAATATTAAGCTTTCATTTGCTATTTAACCTATAGCAATACCAGCTTAGATCTTAACCTGTCACCTAGGTTTAAGCTAACAAACACTATGGTACTCTGCCCAACACTAAGATTGTGACAGCTGAGTAAAATGTTATATTTATTCTGAAAAGAAAGATCCTAGATCTGTGGAGCTTGCAGTGCTGCTGAAAGTTTGATACTGCTAGTCAACCTTTTTCTATGTTAGATATTATTTTAATAAAGAAAGATTTATGAAAACAATAACATTCATTATTTTAAATTCTTTTTCCTATAATCCAAATACAGAATGGACAAAATATTTTGCACAAGCTTGAATAACAAAACTAAACTTACTGGAGGGTTATTTGCTCTTTCTCCCAGGACAAAGCAGGATGGTAGTCCTCACAGATGGGTGACATCATCAGATGGAGCCCTGTCACAGAACACTTTTCTCAAAGTTTCTAGAACTTTGACTGGCACACTGAGCATGCCCAGCATGCCACCAACCATGTGGCCACACGGGGTCCCCCTTCAGTCTCCTTTTTTCCGTGGAGCTGTTGCATTGCGGTTTGTGGAGCTCTGTTGAGAACTTTTTTCCTCACAGAATAATTCAAAGTTTTTCTTCTGTTTTTTCCCCTCTTCGGGATCTCCCATCGTGAACCAATTCCTCCGGCGCTCGGTAGGTCTGTTTTCGTGTTGTTGCGGTCGCTTCTAGAGTGTCTACTTCCCAGTGGCCAACGGCCACCAACCACATGCCACCGGTTTTCGGAAGTGCCCTGAGTGTCCTCGGACTATATCTATCACGGACCCACATGACATTTGTGTCCTGTGTCTCGGGCCTCCCCACGATGTCTGTCGGTTTCCCAGCTGTGATCAGATGACTCCCAAAGGTCGACGCGCCCGCCTGGACAAGGTGAAGCACTTGTTTGATTCCAAGCAATCTGCGCCATTGACTCCTGTGGTAGGTACGTCGGGTCGCGGGGATCGATCTGACTCAGTACCTTTACCCTTGGCGCCCCGCCGTGATTATCAAGTGGCGGGGAGCCGAGAGCATCGGAGCATTCAAAAGCTTCAGGATCGTCATTCTCGGTGCCGGCGAAGGACCGGGCCAAGCACTGTGGGAAGCACTGACATCGGCACAGACTTTCTTCTCCGACTGGTGTTGGCACAGACACCGGAGTAGCATCGACCTCGGCCGAACCCCCTCTGAAGAAACCACGAGGATAGGAGGCTCCATCCTCCTCCAAGCCCAGGTGTCCATGGCATTTCCCACCAATATTGGTGCTGGGTACCGAGCCTCCACAGACCCCCGTGGAGGCTCCGGTGACGCCCAAACTACCTTCTCCTCCTCCCGGGTCGGTACTTTCCACACCCGCATTTAGAGAGGAGTGGACTGCATGGTTCAACAGGCAGTGCTAAATGCCCTTCAGGGCCTCCAGCAGCCACTGAAGCCAGCTCCCATACTGGCATCGGAACTGGCGCCCACCATGCTGGCACCCCTGCTGGAAAGGTTGGACGTGCTGTTCGGTGCCTTTCCGATGCAGCCTGTTCCGGGGGGCCCACCGGTGCCTCCCCCCATCTCGATCCCAAATCTGGGATCCTCGGAAGAGGAGCAAGCGGCACCATGCCCATCCCCACGGGCGATGCCACCGATGCCGGATTCCTTTCCTGGGCACTCGGGCCTCCTGGTGCCCTGGCATCTGCCGCAGGTCCTTGTGCCTTCGATGCTGGCACAACCGTTGTCTGTTCCACTTCACTGACCATCGATGCCTGTGCCCTGTACTTTGGGATCTGACCTCCCTCCTTGACCCAGACAATTCAGCGGTGAGGAGGAAGCCCCTTATGACCTGTGGGAAGATGCCTCTTCCAGTCACTCCTTGGAGACCTCCAAGGACATTCTATCAGAACCTTCTCCCCGGACGAGAGACGGTGCTCACCTCATGAAGACTTATCCTTCGCGGCTTTGTGCAGACAATGGCAGAAGCCATTCCCTTCCAGCTTTTGACTGAAGAGGACGCCCACCACAAGATGTTGGAGGTCCTCCAGTTTGTGGATGTCCCTAAGGAGGTGATGGCTATCCCTGTACATGAGGTCCTTTTAGACCTCTACCGGCTCTGGGAACACCCAGGTTCTGTGGCCCCAGTCAACAGAAAGTCTGATGCTATCTATCTGAATCAACATGCCTTAGGCTTCCAAAGGAGCCAGTTCCCTCACCAATCAGTGGTGGTAGAATCAGTTCAGAAGAAAGCCAAGAGGGCCCAGCCACACTCCTCTGCAACTCCAGGGAAGGACCACAGAGCCTTAGATACTCTAGGTCGAAGAGTTTTCCAGGGATCCATGCTTATTGTTCGCATAGTGACATACCAGTTGTACATGACCCAGTACAACCAGAACCTCTGGAATCAGATCCAGGAGTTTGCCAAGAACCAGTCACAACAATTTTAGGAAGGCCTAGAATCCATCCTCCAAAAAGGATTGGAAGCCGGGAAACACAAGGTGAGAGCAGCCTATGACATCTTTGAGGCAGCGTCAAGAGTCTCAGCGGCAGGCATTAGTGCCAGATGCTGGGCCTGGCTGAAAGCTTCTGACCTTTGCCCGGAGGTTCAAGACAAACTGGGCAACCTCCCCTGTACAGTAGAAAACCTGTTTGGGGACAAAATCCGGGATGCAGTTGCCCAACTCAGGGACCACCATGAGACCTTATGTCAGTTGTCTACTACCACCTCTGACCCCTCTTCGGCAACATGCAGGGCGCCACGTAGGGATTCCAGGAAGCAGTTTTACCGGCAACGGAGATACTATCCTCCGGCCTCCTGTGCTCATCCAACTCGGGCTACCCAAAGAGGTCACCCTCTCCAACAAAGAGCGCCTAGGGCTCAGCCAGCCCCCCAGCCAAGCCCTGCAGCTGGCTTTTGACTGGCACAGAGAGAGCAGACACCTAACCCCTTTTCTCGTACCATCCAACCCACCATGAACAACTGGTCCCACCATGAACAACTGTCCATCGTAGAACGAGGATATCACCTGAACCTTCTCAGTGTTCCTCCAAACTCCCCACCCTCTCCGGTATGGAGCCTCATAGAACACGCAATGACCCTCGAGTTAGAACTTTCGGCCCTCCTACGGTCGAAAGCTGTGGAATCAGTTCCCCGGGCTCAGCGTGGCCGGGGGTTCTACTCCCGATATTTTCTCATTCCAAAGAGAACAGGCGGCCTCCGTCACATCCTTGCCCTCCGGCCTTAAACAAATTCCTCCAAAGAAAGCTTTTCAAAATGGTATACTTGGGTACCCTACTTCTGCTTCTGCATCAAGGGGACTCGCTCTGCTCTCTGGACCTACAGGACGCATACGCGCACATTGCCATCTTTGCGCCTCATCGCAAATATCTGTGCTTCGCAGTAGGCCACTGGCACTTCCAATACAGGGTTCTTCCCTTCGGGCTAGCTGCCGTACCCCGGGTCTTCACAAAGTGCCTGGCAGTAGTGGGAGCACATTTGCACCGGAATGGGGTGCATATGTTCCCATATCCAGATGATTGGCTCATAAAGAGTTCTTCAAAAGAGGAAGCACTTCAGTCTCCGCACATGACGTTGAGACTCCTCCAATCACTGGGGTTCCTCGTAAATAAAGCTGGCTTTGTCCCAGTGATTCAACTTCATTGGGGCGGATCTGAACACCACGGTAGCCAAGGCGTTCCTTCCCAGCGAACGCATAGCCAGGCTGGCCAGGTCCATCCGTCACCGGCAGATTGCCTCGGCCCGCCTGCTTCTGAAGTTGCTGGGTCACATGGCATCGTGGGTGCACGTCACCCCAATGGCCTGCCTGGCCATGAGGGTCATGCAATGGACCCTGCAGTCCCAATGGCACCAAGCCTCTCAAGAACTCTCCACACTGGTCCAGATAACCAAACCAATCCAGCTCTCCCTCGCCTGGTGGGTGCAGGAATCCAACCTCAGCAAGGGACTTCCTTTTCAGCCCCCTGCTGCTCAGGTGATCCTGACCACGGATGCCTCCAGCATAGGCTGGGGGCCCATGTCAACAGCCTTCACAGACAGCCCGAGGCGAGATGCCAGATAAACTTCCTGGAACTCAGAGCGATGCAGTATGCACTCTACACATTCCAGGACTGCCTGTCCAACAGGGTCATCTTGAATCAAACGGACAACCAAATGGCCATGTGGTATGTGAACAAATAGGGGGGCACAGGCTCTTACCTCCTCTGCCAAGAGGCAGTGCAGATTTTGGTCTGGGCCCTGTCACGTCCCATTCTCCTATGGGCCATCTACCTGGCAAAGACCGAGAATGTGGTGACAGGCTGCCTCAGTCAGACCTTCCACCCACACGAGTGGTTCCTAAACCCCTTGGTGGAGGACATGATTTTCCGCCGGTGGGGTCAACCGGATGTAGATCTCTTCGTGTCCTCGCAGAACTACAAGATGGACCGCTTCTGCTCCCTGCAGACCAGACATGGATGCTTTCGCCCACTTCTGGAGTGCAGGTCTCCTGTATGCATACCCGCTGTTTCTGCTAATAAGCAAGACTCTCATGAAGCTACAACAGAACCAAGGCTCCATGATCGTCATATCCCCATATTGGCCACGTCAGGTCTGGTTTCCGATACTCCGCGACCTGTCTGTTCAGGAGCCCATTTGCCTGGGCACCTTGCCCAACCTCATCATGCAGTATCAGGGCAGGCTACACCACCCAAACCTCCGGTCGTTGGCTCTCACGGCCTGGATACTGAAAGGCTAGTACTGCGGTCCCTTAACCTTTCGGACAATGTCTCACAAGTCCTCATAGCTTCTCGTAAGCCTTCCACCCGGAAGTCCTACCAAGCACAGTAGAGGAGATTCTCGTCCTGGTGCACAGAGGAGGGTCTTGACCCTTTCACTTGCCCCACACCTAGGTTTTTGGACTACCTCTTGCGCCTTTCAGAGCCTGGACTTCAGACTACCTCAATCCGGGTGCATCTAAGTGCCATCAGCGCCTACCACCGCGGAGTGAGTGATATTCCGGTCTCGGTGCAGCCCTTAGTGGGGCACTTCATGAGAAGCTTACTTCAACTGAAGCCTCCATTACGTCCCTCTGTTGTGGCCTGGGACCTCACCGTTTGAGCCCCTGCACTCCTGAAGTTCAAGCACCTCACCTGGAATGTCTTCTTCCCAGTAGTCATTATTTCTGCTTGCAGAGTCATTGAGCTGCAGGCCCTAGTGACCTATCCGCCTTACACGAGGTTCTTCCACGACAGGGTGGTGCTGTGCACTCACCCTAAATTCCTGCCTAAGGTGGTGACTGACTTTCACCTAAATCAGTCCATCATGTTGCCCACCTTTTTCATACTCTCATCCAGGTGAGTGGGCTCTGCATACCTTGGACTGCAAACATGCTCTCGCCTTTTATTTAGAGCACACCGCAGCCCACAGGCAGTCCACCCAACTCTTTGTCTCCTTTGACAAAAATAGACTTAGAGTTGCGGTGGGCAAGCAGACCCTGTCCAATTGGTTGGCAGACTGTATTGCTTTCTGCTACCAGCAAGCAGGCCTTCACTCGGGGGCCGTGTGAAAGCGCACTTAGTAAGGGCCATGGCAGCGTCAGTGGTACACTTCTGGGCAGTCCCCATTGCCAACATCTGTAAGGCCACGATGAGGAGTTCCTTCCACACCTTCACAGCCCATTACTATCTGGACAAGGACGGTCAACAGGACAGCGTCTCTGGCCAGGCTGTCCTCCGTAACCTATTTCCAGTGTGAAAATCCAACTCTCCCTACCTAGGGCCCAGTATGAGGTTCAGACTGCCTCACAAGACATATGGTACCTTGTGCCTGTTGTTGTGCCTGTTGGCCCAATGTGTTCTGGGGGCAGCCTGCAGCTTTGTGTTCACCCATCTGTGAGGACTACCATCCTGCTTGTCCCAGGAGAAAGCAGAGTTGCTTACCTGTAACAGGTGTTCTCCCAGGCAGCAGGATGTTAGTCCTCACGAAACCCACCTGCCATCTCACGGAGTTGGGTTCGCCTGCGTTTTGTTGTTTTATTTTTCACTCGTATTTTTTCTGCTTTGAAACGAGACTGAAAGGGGACTCAGTGTGGCCATGGGGTTGGTGGCAAGCTGGGCATGCTCAGTGTGCCAGTCAAAGTTCTAGAAACTTTGACAAAGTGTTCCGTGACAGGGCGCCATCTAATGATGTCACCCATCTGTGAGGACTAACATCCTGCTTTTCTGGGAGAACACCTGTTACAGGTAAGCAACTCTGCTTTCCTCTGCATTCATAATAACATTGTAACGTAATAGATGACAACAGAAAATGGCTAAGTGGCAATTTTCTGCCTAGCTAAACTTGTTCGTGCTGCAAGGATATATATCAACTGCCAGCCATAGAAGCCTGATAGCTTGTTAGGATATCAATCCTTATTCAAATCTGTTTTTATTTGCTTCCTCATTGGTTCTCTACCATCCTGAGTAAATGACTGTACTTAAACCAACACTCAGAGTCCCTTGAGCAAGCTTTGCAACAATGGAAACAGCTACCAAAATTAGTGAAGCTATTGTCTAAACATCCATCCTCTTAGTACCCATGGCATAGCTGAGTAGTACTCAGCTACCACTGTCTGCCAGCACTGAAACAGTTAATTTCTGGGGAATATAGCCTACTGGTACCATATGACCTGCAGTATCATTAGGTCATGCTTTCTTTATCTGCCCTTTGTTTTGGCCTTAGCTCTTCTCTTGTGAGAATGAAGAGCAGGCTGTTTGCAATACTATAAGGTTCCAAAATTGTTCTTTTGCGACTATATATAACAGCAGATATGGACCCTGAGGCCCATGTAATCTACTTAGATTCACTCGTGGTTCAATAGCACAGATACCAGGTGGTCACTGGTTTTCCCCTCACATTCCTTGCAACTCAGGAGTAGGTTATCAAATTACTAGGGGTTCAGGGAAACCCAGTGTGTACATTTGCTGAAATAAAGCAAAACTATGTGACTAATTTTGCACTGATGATTGCCCCATGAAAAGTACTCACAAATTTGTGCCGGCTTCTTTTTTTGCAGGTATATATTTTAGGCAAAACTGCCTTCCTAAGTGCCTCCCCTGACCTAATCCTACCCCAGGGACACCTCCAAAGATTTCTGACGTATGCAAATACTGTTATCTGAGTAGTGGGTGGACAATAAAAAGCCCATTTCCATAGTATTTTACCCATGGAAAGGGCTTTCACTTTTGTCCTTCCCGGATCCTCTGTGTTTATCCCAGGCTTTTTTGAATTGTTACTGTTTTTGTCTCCCCATCCTCCACTGGGAGTCAATTCCATGACTCTTCCACCCTTTCAGTGAAGGAATATGTTTTGATGTTGCTCTTGAGTCTACCCACCTTGAACATCATATTGACCTGTTCTAGAGAACTTTCTTCTGAAAACTTTCTTCTGATATCACAAATGTGCTTAAAAGCAAGCATGCAATCGGGTTCTGTACATGCTTTTTTTTTTTTTTTTTAACGCACACAAAACCCCGCCAGGGCTATTTTCAAAGAGCTACTTATGAATGTAAAATTGGGTTTTATAAGCAGAAGTGGCTTGGAAAGTTACCTCATTAGAGGGTCATTGTCAAAGGCATTTTCCTGGGTAAAAAGCTGCTTTACTCTCAGAAATGGTCTGTTATAAAATTGCTCATCCATATGCAGGTAAACGGTCTGTCCTGTACGTGCAGAAATTTACCCAGACTGAGTAGAGGCATTCCCGGGGTGAAATTGGGAAAGGATTTATGCTTATGTGCGTTTTTTTTGCATTTTCCAACATCTGCATGCATAATAAAGCAGACTTAACTATATGCAGGTAGTTTTGGTGGGATAATTTTTAAGGCAGATTACACATGTAAGTATAGTTTTGCTTTACAGTACCTCCATAAAAGATAAGATTAGTGACAGAATGGAGTATGGTAAAACCTTGATTTTAGTGACCACTGTTAGAATGAATTCCAGATATAGTAGACTTTTCCTAAAGTCTGATCTCTAGCTTTTATTATTTCAGGGATGCAGAAGTTCCATTTTGCTATGTGGAATTTACTCAACGTGAATAGTATGAGCAGAACAGGTTATCCTAATGGACACATACTAACTACTTCTTTTCCACTGACTAATATGTATAGAAAAACAAATCCCATGATTACTTAAGATGGCAACGATATAAATGCTTGTTTCTGTTCATCCCAGCAGCAAGTCTGGTATGTTTTTCCTCAAGTACCTGACATACAATAGTAGGTTGTCAGCTTGCTTTTGAAACAATGAAAATATTTCATATAAAATGGGTTTCCACTAATACATTCAATATTAAAGTAATTACATTAACACTAAGATTTTCGTTAACAATTCATGTTCTCATCAATTCCCATTCACGTTTATTTAACAAATTAATAACCACATACAACAAATAAAATTTGAGGTAGGTAGTGTACAAAGTAAACATAAAACATCAATAAAAAGCATAAATGACAATCTGTGTGGGCTCCAGATAATGTCTTCTGCCTATTTAGTCGACCCAGTTGCCCCTGTGTACACTACTCTGTTGAGAGTATCTCCTAGCTGTTGGCTATACACCCTTGACCCCCTTCACTGTTCTAGCTGTGGTCATCAGTCTTCCTTACCCTTATTCTTAGTACAGTGGGAGTATCTCCCAGCTGTCAGCTATACATATTTGACTGCCTGCAAGATATGGCAACTTGTTCTTAGCCAGGAATTATATAGTAACAATAATGATGGCAGATAAAGACCAAATGGTCCATTCAGTCTGCCTAGCAAATTGATTATGGCAGTAAGTGCCGCTCCGTGCAGGTTACCCACATTCATTCTGTTAAGGGTAGTAAATGCTGCTTCATGCAGGTAACTCCCATGCAGAAATGTTAGACCTAAAGTTAGCTAGGATACCCCCTTTCTTCATTTCTAACTTGAAGGCTTTAGGGATCCGTAGTGTTTTTCCCATGCTCTTTTGAATTAATTTACTGTTCTAATGTTCACCACCTCCTCTGGGAGGGCATTCCATGCATCTACCATCCTCTCCGTGAAGAAATATGTCCTGACATTTGTTCTGAGTCGTCCCCTCATGGAGTTTTCATATCATGACCACTAGTTGTACAGTTTCCTTTCCAATAGAAAAGGTTTGATGTTTGTGCATCATTAATACCTTTTAGGTATCTGAAAGTCTGTATCCTATCTCCCCTGCATCTCTTGTCCTCCAGAGCATACATATTTAGATCCTTCAGCTTCTCCTCATAGGTCTTCCGAAACAGACCTCACACCATTTTGGTTGCCTTCCTCTGGACCGTTTTCCATCGTCTATCTTTTTTGAGATATGGTGTCCAGTACTGAATACAGTACACCAGGTGAGGCCTCACTAAGAAGGCATTATCACCTTTTTCTTGCTGGTTATTCCTCTTGGTATACAGTCCAGCATCCTTCTGGCTTTAGCTACTGCCTTGTCACATTGCTTCACTGTTTTCAGATTGCCAGGGACAATCACCCCAAGATCCCTTTCCTGGTTCATGCACATTAACCTTTCGCCTGCCCCAAAGCATACAGTTCTTTTGGATTATTGTACCCCAGATGCATGACTCTGCACATCATGGCATTGAATCCCAGCTGCCAAATCTTCAACCACTCTTTAAGGTTTTGTAAATCGCTTTTCATTCTCTCCTTCTTCAGACATTCCACTCTGTTGCAGATCTTAATATCCACAAAAAAAAACACACTTTTGCTTCTAACTCCTCTGTAGTGTCACTCATGAAGATATTGAACAGAACCTGTCCCAAAACTGATCCTTGAGGTACTCCACTTAATACTGTTATCTCTTCAGAGCAGGTTCCATTTACCATTATGTGATATCTCCTGTCAGTCAACCAGTTTGTAATCCACTCTACCACCTCAGCACTCATACCTAAGCTTCTCATTTTATTTATGATTCTCCTATGTGGAACCGTATCAAAAGGTTTGTTGAAATCCAAGTAAATCACATCGAGCACTCTTCCTTGATCCAATTATCTAGTCACCCAATCAAAAAAAATCAAACATATATTTGTCTGACAAGACCTTCCCCTGGTGAATTCATGTTGCCTTGGGTCCATCAGCTCACCAAATTATAGATAGTTCACTATCCTTTCCTTCAGCAGAATCTCCATTAATTTTCCCACCACTAAGGTGAGGCTAACCAGCCTGTAATTTCTAGTCGCCTCTCTGCTACCACCCTTGTGAAGCGGGACCACAACTGCTCTTCTCCAATCTTGTGGCACCACTCCCATTTCCAAAGATCTATTGAACAGGTCCTTCAGCGGATCCGCCAGCCACATCTCTGAGCTCCCTTAAAATCCTGGGATATACTCCTTCTGGCCCCATGGCCATGTCCACTTTGTTTTCCTAGCTCTTCCCATACATTCTCTTCTGTAAATAGGGTTTTGCCTACCCCACTTTCATCCATGCTGTTATCAACCAGCAACGGGCCTTCTCTGTGGTCTTCTTTAGTGAACACTGAACTAAAGTATTTGCTTAATTTTTCTGCTATTTCTTCATCTTTCTCCACACATTGCTCTTTGTCTCCTTTCAATTTTGGTATATCACCTTGGGTCTTCCTCTTTTCACTAATATATCTGAAAAATGTTTTATCACTTCGCTTTACGTAAGTACATAAGATTTGCCATTACTGGGTCAGACCAAATGTCCATCAAGCCCAGTATCCTGTTTCTAACAGTGGCCAATCCAGATCACAAATACCTGGCAGGATACCAAGGGGTAGATAGATTCCAAGCTGCTTATACCAGGGATAAGAAGTGGATTTCTGCAACTCCATCTTAATGGTTTATGAACTTTTCCTCCAGGAACTTGTCCAAACCTTTTTTAAATGCAGCTACACTAACAGCTTTCACCATATCCTCTGGCAACAAATTCCAGAGCTTAATTATGCAAAATGCATTGTGTTTATTAATTTTAAATGAATCGCCTAATAGCTTCATTGTGTGTCCTCTAGTCTTTGTACTCTTTGAAAGAAAAAGCCAATTAAAGTTTACTTGTTCCACTCCACTCATTATTTTATAGACCTGTATCATATCTCCCCTCTCCAGGCTGAAGAGTACTAACTCTTTAGCCTTTCCTCATAGGGGAATCATTCCATCCCCTTTATCATTTTGGTTGCCCTTCTCTGTACCTTTTCTAATACTGCTATATCTTTTGTGAGATGTGGTGAACAGAACTGCACACAATACTCAAGACGAGGTCGCACCATGGAGTGATACAGAGGCATTATGATATTCTGTTTTATTTTCCATTCCTTTCCTAATAATTCCTAACATTCTGTTTGCTTTCTTTGCTGCTGCTGCTGCACACTGAGCAGAAGATTTCACTGTATTATCAATGATGACTCCTAGATCCTTTTCCTGAATGGTGACTCTTCATGTGGAATCTTGTGTTGTGTAGCTATAATTTGGATTACTCTTCCCTGAGTGCATCATTTCACATTTGTACACATTAAATTAAATTTGCCATTTGCATTCCCAGTCTCCCATTTCCAGATTGTTTATAAATATATTGAAAAGTAGTTGTACCAGAATGGATCCCCACTATTCACCTTTCTTCATTGAGAAATTTACCACTTTAGACCTTCTCTCTATTTTTATCTTTTAACCAGTTCCCAATCCACAACAGGACACTGTCCCCTGTCCCTTGACTTTATTGCCTAAGAAGTTGCTCATGAGGGACTTTGTTAAATGCTTTCTAAAAATCAAGGTACACTATATTTCTTTAGCAATTCTTTCTTCCATTTGACCTTGTGCTTTATTTCCTCATCCCCCTCAGCTTCACCAGATATTCTTCCATGTGTTCCTCATTTTGGGAACCTTTGTACTTCTTGAATGCTGTTCTTTTTGCCTTAATTTTTTTTTAGATAGCTCATTTGAGAACCTGATCAGTTTCTTTTTCCTCTTACTCTTGTTTACTTTTCTTACATAGATTTGTTGCCTTTGTCATATCTCCTTTAAATCTGGCCCACTGTTGACCCTCTTCACCCATCATATCCAGATTTCTAGTTTCTCCTCAAGGTAGTTCCCCATTTTACCAAAGTCTGCATTTTTGAAATTCAAAGTTTGGATCTTAGTGTGATTTCTCTATCCTGGCTGTGATATTGAACCATACTGTCTAATGATTACTAGTGCTTAAGTGAGCACTTACTTGGACATTAGAGACATTATCACCATTTGAGTACTAGGTCGAGTATCATGCCCTCCCTTGTTGGTTCCATCGCCATTTCTTTTAACAGAGTCCCTTGAAGGGCATCCACTATATCTCTACTTTTTGCACATTCTGCAGTAGGGATATTCTAATCTATATCCAGTAGATTAAAATCTCCAATGAGCAACACTTCTCCCTTCTTCACTTTCAATGCATATCCAGCAGAGCTCTCTGCTTCAACGGCAGGGGGAATGAAGAAAAGTGGATCTATATACAGACAACCAACAAGGATTGAATTACATAGTCTGGGTAAACAAATAAGCATGGGTGTAGCTTGCATATTGCGGGGGTTACTACCCCTAACTAATTAAGCCAGATATTTCACTTAGATGCAGCTCCAACACTGCTCTCTACATTAATGGTGGGGGTGGAAGGGAACTAGAACCAAAAGGTTACTAAGAGCCAAGAGAAACAGATAAGCATGAAAAAAAAAAGTGTGAAACTTGCAGGGCAGACTGGATGGGCCATTTGGTCGTCTTCTGCCGTCATTTCTATGTTTCTATGTTTCTTTTCCAACTTTTGGATGTCTTCAACCAGTTCTCTGTCCTTCAGTTTGAGTCCGGAGGTCTGTAGACTACAACATTGTAAATGGAAGCACCATCTTCTTTTTATAGAACAGCCCATAATGCTTCTTCCCTACCCCACATCCCTTGCATTTCAGTTGTTTGGATATTGTTTTTTGACATAATGAGCTGCTACTCCTTTTCTGTCCTCTCTGTCCTTCCTTAAGTTATAGCCTGGGATGGCCGTATCCCAATCATGAGACTCTATGAACTATGTCTCTTTAATAGCAACAATGGCCAAGTCCATCTCCACCATTAAGGCCTGCAGATCTGGGATTTTCTTGCCCAGGCTTTGAGCATTTGTGGTCATAGCTTTCCAACTTTTCTCCCTTGGTTTTCTGCTCTTCCTAGTCACATTTTCTTCTCTTTTGCTTAAGTTTGGAATATTGAGATGACTGATTTTATTTTATCCTCTCATTTCCTGTATTGCTTGGGGTTGATATTTAAATGTCATTAGCCACTTTTTACCACTCCCCTATCCTCTGGTTTAAATGACTGATGATGTATGACCAGAATTATAGCTAAATCAGCTTGCAGCACATGCTAGGAAACCTGTCACTGTCCCCTGATTATATATGACAATACCAAAGTGTCACTGGCATTTTCTTAGTAGACTTTGCTTCCATTTCATGGGATCTTGATGCAACAATAATGTTCCTCTGTGCAAGCTGCCTTTGCCCTTTCCCTTTTTTTTGGCTCTCTGCTGTTCTAGGTGATGAAGCCAATAGCAGGAAACAAATCACAGTTGCCACATCTCTGTGGTGACTAGAAATTAGACCACAGTGCCCTGGGATTTTCTTTCACCGAATGTCTTGCTGCAGTGTGCTCCTTTCGTCTGGCACTGCATGGCTCCTGAGCTCCCAAGCTGGCCTCAGTCTTGTGAGACTCTGGGAGTTGTGCTGTGCCCAACCAAAGACGTTCAACGAGCATTCTGCAGCAGCCAGCTTAAGGGAGTTGGAAGTATGATTGACTGCTTAGGGGTGGAAGGATGGGGGTGACTTTTACTTGGGGAAGTGGCTGGCTGGTGGAAGGAGGTGACTGGGAGGGTTTGAGGGGTTATTTGCTGGGGACGAGGGTGGGAGATGAGAAAGAGGAACTGGTAAGGTCGAGGGTGCCTACTGTGTTTACCAGTTTTATATGAGGAACAGTTAAAAGCCTTTGATTAGATGAAACTTGGGCCTTTGTTGGGTATGTTGAAAAGGACCAGGTGTGTTCAAAAAGATCCTTTCAAGAATTTTTGTTTCATTTAAATTTATGCTTGTATTTTGTTTTTAAACTGTTATGGGAGCGTGATTGGTATGATTATGGTGTATATGAAGTATATAGTATATTCTAATTTTAATTAAGTATGGGAGGGTTTAACAGCCTGAACATGATTTAATTGGTAAGGAATTAATAAAGAAGATGGATTTTGTAATAATACACATTTTTTTGAAATATTAAGGTTGTAGTCCAAGGTAGTATATATAATTTTTGTATAGTTCAATTTATTATATATCCTGTAGCCGTGTGAGGCTCTGTCTTTCTCTCTCTGTATATCTATATATATATATATGTAATAATGGCTTCATAATCTTACCAAGCATTTCCCTGTTTACATCTGTTGGGAGATTTTTGCATTTTTTGACCCTCCCAGGTTGTTGGCCATTCCCCCTGTTTATGGGATTGATCAGTGCATTCCTATACAAACTGGAGTTGAGCATGCTCAGCTTGTGTTGGCTGTAGCATTTGCTTGAGTTTTTGGAGTTCAGCAGTTTGGTGGATTTTTGTTCTGGATATTCCCAGTGGGCCCCTCAGTCTACTACAAAGGGATAACAGGAAGAAATCCTTTTTTTTTTGTGCCTTCACAGACCAGAAGGGGTTTTCCTGTGTTTAGAGCAGTAAAGAGAGGAGGTTTTTGGACTTTCAGAGAGTGGGCCTGTTTTGGTGATCTAGCCAGTCGTGAAGGTAAATATATCCCCACCCCACCCCTGTTCCTGTGGGAGCAGGATTGTGGCTTTCTACCTTTCTAACAGCTGAGTGGACGTGCAATGCTCATAAAGAGTTTTGGACCAAAGACAAGTTGTTTGTTTTTTTTAAGGGGATGAGGGATTTTTGGTCTTCACTTTCCTATCCTAATTTTGAGAAGCTGTTTCCCTGTTGCAACAATGGGGAAAAAAAATACTGATTCAGCTGGTAGATGGATAAGGAGACAGTGATTTTGGGAGTGATTATTTTGTTTTTCATGCATGAGAGAAGGAGAGGGCCGGGACAGTGAGAGAGGTCCTGGACATTGCTGTAACCTCTTCACTAGAGACTTTAATACAATGATTTGTAAAAGTATTCAGCCCCCTAAAAACTCAGCAGATTTGTGTGGATTACAAAAGACACTTACACAGATTGTTCCAGACGATATGTTTATTGCAAACCAGTATGCTCTTAAAGTTGATGTTCAAAGTCACAACTCATTATTTCTCTGCATTTTTGTAACTAAATTAAAAATTGAAAAATGCTGCTTGCAAAAGAATTCAACCCCTATGCTGTAGAAGCTCCAAGTTTACACAGATGAAAGATATTGCCCTATCAAATGGCTTACAATTGGCCTCTACCTGAGAATCTTAAAAAAAAAAAAAACAAGTCAGCTTTTCTGGATAAAAGACACCTTAATTCCAGTATTATTGGTCAGACTGTGAATCTGAAGGAAAGCTGTAAAAATGAAGACCAAAGAACATTCTAAGGAAATTAAAGTTATAGACACGCACAAGATAGGAAAAGGCTACAAAATAATATCCAAATGCTTGGATATTCCAGTAAGCACTGTTGGATCGATTGTGAGGAAATGGAAACTGCATCATACCATCCAGACACTGCCTAGACAAGGCCGTCCTTCAAAATTCAGCATCAAAACAAGAAAGAGACTTGTGAGGGAAGCCACAGAGAAGCCAAAAATCACTTTGAAGGAGCTACAGAGTTCAGTGGCTGAGGCTGGAGTGGAGTTGCACCAAGCATATCAAGAGCTCTGCATACAACTGGCCTGCATGGGAAGGTAGCTAGAAAGAAACCATTACTGAAGAAATACCATATCAAAGCACATCTGGAGTTGCCAGAAAGCATCGGAGTGACCCAGCTAAAATGTGGGATAAGGTCAGATGAGACAAAAATGGAGCTTTTAGGCCAAAATTCAAAATGCTATGGGCCGGATTTTCAAAGGGATACGCACGTAAATGACCTTATGCGCACCGAGCCTATTTTAAAAAGGCCCGGGGGTGTGCATAAAGCCCCGGGACATGTGTATGTCCCGGGACTTTACAAAAGGGGCCTCACGGCCGCTGGGCCGGGCCAGAGGCCTCCTCACGGCCGCTGGGCCGGGGGATTGCGTTCTGGCAGTTGGCCCGCGCACGCAACTTACTTCAGCCCCAGGGCTGAAGTAAGTTTTATAAACCAAAAATAGTCATCAAAGGTAGGGGGAAAGGGAAGGGAAGGTGCGGTGAGAGGGTGGTAGGAAAGTTCCCTCCCAGGCAGCTCCGATTTCAGAGCGGCCCTGGGAGGGAACAGGGAAAGGCAGTGTGGCTTTAGAGCGGGCTCGGCACGCGCAAGGTGCACAATTGTGCACCCCCTTGCGAGCGCTGATTCAGGATTTTAAAACATGTGCGCTGCGCACATGTAGGCCTCGCACACTGCTTTTTAAAATCTACCACTATGTGTGGCGCAAACCCTAACACTGGCCCATTCCTCAGTAAATGCCATCCCAACAGTAAAGCATGGGGGGTGGCAGTAGTATTATGTTGTGGGGGTGCTTTTCCTCATCAGGGACTGGGCATCTTGTTAAAATTGAAGAATGGATGGATGGTGCAACATACAGGGAGATACCTGCAAGACAGCCTTGCTTCAGTCTGCTAAAAAACTAAAACTTGGGAGAAAGCTGCCTTTCAGCAGGACAATGGTCCCAAGCACAAGGCCAAAGCAACAGGAGTGGGTTGAACAACAAACAGGTGAATGTTCTGCAATGGCCAAGTCAAAGTCCAGATCTCAATCCAATTGAGAATCTGTGGCACCATTT
The DNA here is from genome assembly GCF_901001135.1 of Rhinatrema bivittatum. NCBI lineage: Eukaryota > Metazoa > Chordata > Amphibia > Gymnophiona > Rhinatrematidae > Rhinatrema > Rhinatrema bivittatum. Next base: position 221,242,094 of record NC_042615.1, on the reverse strand, counting down.
GAGAATTGAAGTCCATAAGCATCATCCATCCAATCTGGAGCAAAACTACCAGGAAGAATGGGCAAAATCACTCCCAGTGTGCAAAGCTGGTAGAAACTTACCCCAACAGACTTAAAGCTGATATTGCAGCAAAAGGTGGTTCTACCGAATATTAGTCTGAAGGGGTTGAATATTTCTGCAAGCAGCATGTTTCAGTTTTTACCATATTTTAAGGTGTATAAGCCGTGCTTTTCAACAATTTCGGTGACTGTAAATTATACACTGGTGCGACTTATCTACTGATATATTCATTTTCTTTCTCTCTCCCCATGCCATCACCCTCCGCAACACCTGCAAATAGATGCGCAGCAGATGCATCCTACATGCCCTTAGTGTGCCGATACGGTCTGCAAGTCCTTAGTGCCCCATCACACCATCTGCTCCTCCACCCTCCACAACACCAGCAAACAGACTCACAGCCGATGCAGTCTGCACACCTTCAATGCAAGTCCTTAGTGCACCAATGCCGATACTCAGCATGCCCTCACTGCACCTGCTCCTCCTCCATGCCTCAGAGGTCCTGCCATGCTGTATACAGATATCAGCACATTCTTCTGCAAACAAAATTTGCTGCACTACCACCATATTCATCCGTCACTCTCACAAAAACTGGTTGGTGCAGTTAAAATACAGTGTTCCAATTGTGAAGTTTCTTCAAGAGAATACACACCACTGCAGTGATCAGTCAGCCTCTAGGGTAAACCACTATAGTGCTGTTAACAGACAGTGTTTCAGGATATCTGCAGCTTCTTCAACACAAAAAATTAATCAACATTGATGTACTCATCCTGCAGCCCTAAGCTATAAAAACACACTGCTGTAGTGATCATTGAGCCTCTGAGTTAAACCTCTCGTGCCAAAAACTGGTTAGTGCAGTTAATATACCATGTTTCCGGATATCTGCAGTTTCTTCAAGAGACAAAACGTATAACACACCACTATAGTGATCTTTCAGCCTCTGTTGTAAAACTCTCGCAGTAAAAAAGTGATTGGTGCTGTTAATATACACTAGATAACTAGATATTAAAGCAGTTAACTTTTGTAATAATGCCACAGACTGCAATGCATAAAAGTTACACTGCAGAGTTCAAGCTGCGCACTATTGCGTATGCGGCAGAAAATGGAAATCGGGAAGCAGGTAGACTCTTCGACATCAGTGAGAAAATAATCCGTGACTGGCGTAAAGCTGAACAATGAAGAAAACAAAGAAAGCTGATTGTGGTAAAAAGCACGCTGACCACAGCTGGAGGAACATCTGCACAGGTGAGTCCAGGAGCAACGAGCAGAAGGCAGAGGGCTATTGACAATACAGGTGCATCTGAAGACCTAGATACTAGCAAAAGAAATGAATATAGTTGGCTTTGCAGCTGGTCCAGCGTGGCGCTTCAAGTTTATTTATTTTAAAATCTTCTATACCGCATCTTCCAGAAAATGTTCAGTGCAGTTTACAATATACATTCATAAAATCACATAAAATAGTAAAAGACAATTTCACAATTACAATTGCATAAAATTTACAATTCATCCAAAAGCCTATTGAATGAATATTGTTTTGAGTCCTTTTCTAAACATTTTTAAATTTTGTTGCCCGCAAAGCCCTACTGGTGAAACAAAAGCAGTTGGCAATCAGCGCACACACAACAATGTGTCAAAAGCTGCCAGATGACTTCCAGCAAAAAACTGAAAGTTTTCAGTAGTTTGTCCAGAAAGAAATACATGAGCATGATGACAATAGAAATCATATTGTCAATATGGATGAAGTACTACTCACCTTCGACATACCCATGGGAAGAGGCATAAGCGTGAAAGATAAGGCATTCATCGTGAGGACATTGGGCCATGAGAAGTCTCACTTTACCGTTGTGCTGGCCTGCTGCACCGATGGGATAAAATTGCCATCTATGATAATATTTAAACAAAGACAATGCTGAAAGATCCCTTTCCATCTGGAGTTGTTGTGCAGAAAAACATAAAGCCTGGATGGACGAAAGTATGATGGATGTCTGGCTTAACAGATGCTTCTCTCAGTAACCAGATGGGTTTTTTTTCACAAAAAGAAGGGTCTCCTGGTGATGGACAGCATGAAGGCTCTCATCACAGATTTCATCAAGAAAAGAATCAAGGCAACAAACTGCATCCCAGTTGTCATTCCTGGTGGCATGACAAAGATGCTACAGCCTCTAGACATCGCTGTCAACTGTAACTTCCAAGCTGTGCTGCGACCTCTGTGGGAATCCTAGAAGACAGATGGCAAAGCACAGCTTCACTACAACAGGGAGCATGAGACATGCATCATTTGGAAAGGTGGTCAAATGGTCAGCGAGGCGTGAAATTTGATTTCTGTGACAACCATAACAGCAGACTTTAAGAAAGCTGGTCTCATCTCGTCTGCTTCTGGGATTGATGGTGGCCACACATTAGACAACAGCAGGCAACAATGGTGACAGTACAGATGACACTGACGCCTGAGATAGCTGGACTCTTTCTGAGTGACATGGAAGATGAAGACTTTGATGGCTTTGCCACACAAATTGAATCTGATTAGGCAGTGATATCCAGGCATAGCGTAAGAAAATCCAAACAAGTTACCTTAGTTTTAAATGTTTTAAATACATAATTATCTTATAGTCTAAAATATATATATTGCAAAACATTTTTTTACATATAAAGGTTAATACTTTTTTGTTTTCCAAACATTTTATTGACAAAGTTCAAATATAAAAATACAATCATTGATATTGCAACTTTTCCACAATTTTCCAACATTTTCAACCCTGGCCCTTCCATCCCACCCTAAGTACAATCTGAAAGGATAATAATAATGAAAATGTCCTTCAGCTTACATGTTAATTAAAATCCATCACCAATATAGTTCCAGAACTATTGCGGATACAATTAGCTTATCTATTAATGAAGCAAATGTTCCAGACATCTTAAAAACAGCCATAGTTATACCAGAATCGTACCGGCCGATTTCCTTGCTGAACTATGACCACAAGCTCTTGGCCAAACTTTTGGCTGATCACCTGGCAATGTTTCTTCCATCATTGGTAGGTCAACATCAAGTAGGTTTTGTGCGTAAACGCTTTGCTCTCTCTAATATGCAGCGGGTGATTGCGGCGATGGAAATGTGTAGGTGCACTCAAAAAACCCCTATCTCACCATTAGCTTTGGTGTGGAAAAAGCGTTTGACAGGGTTGAGTGGCCCTATTTATTTTATGTCCTAAGGACTATGGGTTTTGGCGATTTTTTCTATGATGCAGTCCACCTGCTGTACGCAGATCCTCAGGCCACGATTATTGTTCATGGAGAATGGTCTGCCCCTTTTTCTATTTCGCGTGGTACCCGTCAGGGATGTCCCCTATCTCCAATACTTTTTCTATTACAGTTGGAGCCTCTGCTTCTGGCAATACAGGTTGAACCTAAGATTCGGGGCATTCGCTTCAAGATGTTGTTTTTAAATGCGCAGCCTTTGCGGTTGACCTGTTGGTTTTTCTCAGTTTTGGAGCTGATTGTCGGCTTCAGCAGGTTTTCGGGCTTTCGGCTGAACAGGCGTAAGTCATCTGCACTGGCTTTTCCGGATACCCTCTGGGAGAGATGGCGGGATTCCTTCCCGTTGCAGTGGACAGACAAGGTAATTTGTTATTTGGGGGTTTACTTGTCAGCTGACTCTGCGCAGGTGTATCAATTGAATGTACCCCGTCTGTTGCAACACACCCGAGATTTGCTTAACAGATGGCAGCCCCTACCTTTGACTCTGAGTGGCCGGATACATTTATACAAAATGGTAGTGCTCCCGAAGTGGCTCTGTCTCCTTCAGAATTTACCCCTTCAGATTAAGCATAAAGACCTATTGTTGATAGACCGATCTATGCGTCACTTTTTCTGGAAGTGAGGGAGGGTATGCCTTCCATTAGAGTGGTTACAGGTGCACTGGGGTGCGGGTGGTCTGGGAGTGCCCAACAAGGGGCTGTATAATTTAGCTAGTAGTATGCACGTAATTAGAAATTGGATCTTGACAAAGCTATGTACACCAATCTAGATTCCTATCGGGCCTTGTCTGCCCCAATTGCACTCACTTATGCACTTCAGGTTGAACCGACTAAGCTTTCGGTTTCTTCACACACTCCACTAACATACGTCCGATACGAAATGCCTGGACACAATTGACTAAGAGATTGCAAGTGCCCCGAGTCTGCGCTTATTTATTGTTAGTGGTCGGTAACCCTGAGTTTTCCCCAGGATCTTAACAACGGGTTTTCCGAGAATGGCGGACTTTGGGCATCACCCATTTGGGACATTTGTTAACTCAAGAAGGCCATCCGCTTCCCTTCACAGAATTTCGAGAGTACTATGGGCAGGGGTGTGCCTCCACATTCCCGTATCTTCAAATTGTTCATTATCTGAAGCTATACCCTTAGCACTTTTGTAAAGTAGTACATTCCAGAAACTCGAGGAGGCTCTACTCTTATCGGGCAATAAGGTGCCTTCTTTATCTTTTTTTTATAAATACTTACGGGCGGAGAGGCACCTGGAGATTTTTATTATACTGGCTGATCGCTGGACGGGAGATGGCGATTTTGTGGTGACCCCTTCAATGCTACGAACATGTTTTGGGGGAGTGGCCAGGATCTCTGGCAACAGTTATTATCGAGAATTGCAATTTAAATTTCTAGGGCGGGCCTATATTTCACTGCAGATGGCATTTCATCAACGTAGCTCTGCCTTTTGTGGACGATGTTCAGGGGTCCTGGGCACCCTAGCACACATTTTCTGGTCCTGCCCAGTTATCAAGGGGTTTTGGGCTCAAATTGCTACTTAGCCACTGTTTTGATGATTTCCATACCGCTTGTTCCCTCATGGCTTTTGTTTGGCTATATACCTTCACTGTGGCTCCAAGATCCTGGTACCCGCCTATTAGTTCAAAAGGCGTGTTTGGTGGGGAAAAGAATTATTTTAATGGGATGGCGAGAGGTGGATCCGCCCTCTTTTTGGGTCTGGAGAAACCTCTTTTATTCCCTAATGCATACGGAGTCTCTTTCCTCTCAAGGCTCGCCTAGACAGCGGAAACAGTTTCTTGCAGTGTGGGAGCCCTACATCCAATTGCTTCCGCACAAAGCCCGGAGTCGATGACTGAATGCTTGAACATTATATCGCATAGTGTGGAACACTGGAACAGCTTGGATTAGAATCTAATCTCAAGAGGAGTGGCTCTGTCTGCTATTTTCAGGGACTCAGGGTGGGGGCGAATTAAGGAGGGGGAAGGGAGGGAGGGGCTGATTTCTGGGGGGAATAATTGTTGTTTGGTTTTCTTCTGGTACTGGCTAAGAGGGGATGAAGCAAACACTAACTCCTAGTTGATTGAAATTTTATATGCAAATGCCAATAAAAAACGTTTAACAATAAAAAAAACAAAAAACCAAAACACCAGCCATAGTTAAACCAATCATGAAAAAATAAAATCCAAATCTCTTGATTTGTCAAATTTAAGACCAATTTCTAATTTACAATAAGATTCTGGAGAAGGTAATCAACAAACAACTAACAGATTACCTTGAAACCCATAGTACCCTGTTCCCTGCACAACATGGATTCAGAAAATATTTTAGTACTGAGGCCCTGTTAGCATCTTTACATGATATTATCCTTAGAGGAGCTGATAACAGCCAAACTTATTTCCTGATTATGCTGAATATATCATCAGCATTCAATACAGTTAATCATAAAATTCTCTTAGACAGATTAAATGAAATAGGTATTAAAGACTCTGCGCTGAAATGGTTTGACTCTTACTTAAAGAACAGGTCTTTTAAAGTAATAACTCATAATAAAGAACCTCAACCAATTGATCTTCAACATGGTGTACCCCAGGGATCTTCTCTGTCAGCGACCCTTTTTAATATTTATATGCTTCCTTTATGCAGAATTTTATCTGGTTTCAGTCTTACGCATTTTATTTATGCTGACGATGTTCACATTTTAATTCCAATCGAAAAATCAATTGATCTAACACTTAAGCTTTGGGATATATACCAATCTGCCATTCATAAAGTACTAACCAAAATTAATCTTTCTCTGAATGCAAAAAAGACTGAAATTTTATATATCTCCCCTAAATTAACCCAGTCAAAAGAAACTGAAATTTAGGAAGCTGCAAAAAATTATCCCATTTCCCTGGAGGTACGAGATCTTGGGATCTTAGCCTTTAAATAAATAAATAAAATAAATTGTGAATTCACACTGAAAGCATGCATTAAAAAAATCATTAATGATGGGTATTTTAAATTGAATGCCCTTAAAAGATTGAAGCCTCTCTTATTCCCAAAAGATTTTAGAACAGTTTTACAAGCTCTTGTTTTGTCAAAATTAGATTACTATAATTTGATGTTTTTGGGCCTACCAGCGAATGTGGCACGACCATTACATCTATTACAGAACTCAGTGGCTAGACTTTTGACAGGAACTAAAAGATCTGATATTGAAGGACCTTCATTAGTTGCCAGTTAAATACAGAGCTCAGCATAAAGTTCTATCGCTAATTCATAAAACCCTCTACAACGAAAAGATAGAATGGTTAACCTCAACATTACATTTTCATATCCCATCTAGAATTACTAGATCAGCAGGTACAGGGATGCTACCCATACCTTCTCCTAAAATTGCTCATTTAAATAATGAGAGAAAGGCCTATTTCCATTACTAGGCCCCAGCTGTGGAACTCTCTACCCCAGGATCTAAGGATGGAATCTTGACATTAAAATATTTAAAAAGGGTATTAAAACATGGCTATTTAAACAAGCCTTCCAAGGATTTTATTCCCCTTTAATAAAAATATTTAGTTAATTATATTATCTCTGTTCTTACTGTTCTGCCTCTTTAACTGTTTAAATTTTGTTTAATTATTTTACTATTTTATTTGTTTTCTTAGTTTATTATGAAACTTTGTATTTACTTTTCATTTAATTTTGGAAATACAAATATTTTTAAATGAATATTTGTTAACTATTGTAAACTGATGTGATATGTTCTCATGAAACTTCGGTATATAAAAATTAAATAATAATAACAATTATTATTTTTGTATTGGAAAAAATAGCATAAACACATAAAACTCTATACAAACAAGTGCGTCTTGTACAAAGGTGCAATTTACCTACCAATTCTTTTCATGATAATGGCTATTTATAGAGGGGCGTGACATACACTGGTGTGGCTTATACACTAGAAAACATGGTAATTTTGTTTTACAAAAAATGCAGAGAAATAATGAATTGTGACTTTGAAAATTTACTTTAAGAGCATATTGATTTGCAATAACCATACTGTCTGGAACAATCTGTGCAAGTGTCATTTGTAATCCACACAAATCTGCTGACTTTTTTTAGGGAGTCGGAATACTTTTGCAAGCCACTGTGTATATATACTTAAGGTATCCACCAAGCAGCAGCACTGCCAGCTCCCCTTTTGTTTCTCTTCAAGTTGCTGAAAGGAGCAAGCATGCACACATGGGCATAAAAGGCAGACATCCCACACCCAGACAGAAAGAAAAAAGATACCTCATATACAGACAGACACAGACGTCCAGACCTAGTTACCTCATACCCAGGTTGACACAAAGAGACAGAAACCCAATACCCAGATAGACACAGACATACTATACCTAGTTAGAATACACAAAGAGAGAGCCAGACTGACGCACTACACTTAGACACAGAGAGAAAGACAGGCAGACACACCACATCATACACAGAGGTACAGACCAAACACTATGGGGCAAATTTTCAAAGGCTACGTGTATAACCTGAGAAAATCTGCCCCTGCGCGTGCCGAGCCTATTTTGCATAGGCTCGGCGGCGCACGCATGTCCCGGGGCTTGCAAAAAGGGGCGTTCTGGGGGTGGGGCTGTGGGCGGGGCAGTGGGCCGGGGTGGGGCCAGGGGTGGGGCGGCGGGCCAGGGGTGGTCCCGAGTCCTCTGGCACAGTGCCTCGGGCAGGCGTAACTTTTTAAACAAAGTTACAGGGGGCATTTAGTTAGGGCTGGGAGTGGTTTAGTTAGGGGAAGGGAGGGGAAGGTTGGGGGGTACGAAAAAAAAAGTTCCCTCCAGGGCCGCTCCGATTTCGGAGCGGCCCTGGAGGGAATGGGGAAAGCCATCTGGGCTCCCCTCGGGCTCAGTGCGCGCAAGGTGCACATGTGTGCACCCCCTTGCACGCGCCAACCCCAGATTTTATAACATGCACGCAGCAGCGAGCGCATGTTATAAAATCGGGCGTAGATTTGTTCGCGCCGGGTTGCGCAAACAAATCTACGCCCACGCATAAATTTTAAAATCTGGCCCACAGAGCATAGCAAACCAGACAAACAGACAGACCACCTGGAAAGAGAAGCACCACACACCCTGCAATGTCAAGGGCCAGTCAAAATTTTATAGAAGCAGAGAAAAACTCTATCCCACCCTGCTCAACTTTTTTTTTTTTTTTTTGCTTTATTACTGTTTTCATTAATTTTTCTTATTTCTGTAGTTTTTGTAGTTTGCTAATCTTTTTTACTTTCTCATGTTTTGATTTTATTTAACTTTTTTTTTTGTTTGTTTTTTGCCTTTATTCTCCTTTCTCCACCTTTTCATTCTCTCTGGCTTCTTTACCCTTTCCTCTCCCCTACCTCACCACTTCTTTTCCCCAGGTAAGCAACAGCTTTGATCTCTCTGCCTGGATAGGTACCCAGCAGCAGCAGGAGCTCCTCCCTGGCTGAGACCTGAGAGTGACAGCAATTTCTGGGTTGTGGAACTCTGCAGTTGCTCCTCCTGTTTCCAGTTCTACTGCAGAGTAAGCAGTTCCCCATCTAGGCCTCCAACAGCTAGCTGCTTCTTTCTTCAGCCCACTTAAAGAGATACATGGCTAAACCATGAGATCACTACACTCTTGCAGCTTTCTCCCTCCTGAGTTTGCAGTGCCTCCATGGCACTGAGACTCACCTTTGTAGCCATTTGTCTTTCCTGCTTGGTTAACCAGTGTGCCCTCCAGGGTCGTTCATGCCCCCTCAGTTTAATCACCCCTGCTCTGAGATGCACTCCATCATGTTTCATTGCTTTATCTACTCTAATTTGTGCCAGTATTTCAAGTACTTCTCCTGTGTAAATGGGTTTGGAATAATCATGAATGACTTTGTATCCTGTCCTAGATGCATCACCTTCCCCTTCCTCTGGATAAGTAGAGCAAAAGAACATGTTTAAAAATTCTACTGACTGCTGGTTGCATCTCCTCACTAACTCCACTTTTTTGATGTATCTTAACGATTCCCCCTTTAGTTTAACATTTCTTTCTTATATATCTAAAGAAGGTTTTATTGCCTTTTATTGATTGGCCATTGATCGCAGCAAACTCTTCTCCAAGTTCTCCCCGTTCCCCTACCACCACAACCTTTACAGGTGAAATTGGAAATAACCAGTAAGATAGTGTTTGGTTATGCTCCCCCTAACTTGTGAAATATTGTCCCTTATATTCCTGTTGAATCTTTCTAACTGAGTTATAGGAAAAAGGGAAAATCTTGGATGCTTGATCAGACTTTTCTGAGTTGGAACAGGATTGGTGGCTTTATGTCTGGAAAGGGTCTTTAATATTTAAAGATCAATTTATTATCTAGAGTTGATGGGCTGAATATGAGGGCCAGAGAGGAGTTTAATGGCTATTAATAAGGGTCTGCCATTTTAAAACAGATTAGAGTGTACAAATGAAAGCATTCCCTTATAGATTAAGAAGCATATTACAGAAAGTTTGCATGCCTCATGGTCTGTACATACTATATATGATCATTATGATTTACAAAATGTAGTTGACTGTAAAGTTTTGTAAAAAAAAAATAGCTTACTTAATTAATTCTGCAATTATTTACAGAAAAAAGCGTATTTCATTGACAGGAAGATAAGGGTGATATGTCTTCTGGGTAAATAGCCATGTTTTTACTTGGCATCGGAAATCCATGTAAACATGGATTCCTTGCAGGTAGGAGGGGGCATGTATTCCATAGTTCTTGTGCTACTCTGTGAAGGTTCTGGTCCTAGTTTTGTTTTTTAGTTTTTTTTTAATTGGAGTTTTGAGGGGTGGAGTAGTTTGTGGTGTTTTGGCTTGAATAGAGATTTTGTTGTGGGTGATATTTTTGCCTTCTTGATTAGATATGTGAGGCCAAAGTATGCCCTGAATGTGAGTGTTAAAACCTTGAATTTGATTCGTAAGGATAATGGGCAGCCAGTGCAGACAGATTAAGCTGGGGATGTTTTTTCCATTTCCTTCTATCTGTAATAATTCTGGAAGCTGCATTTTGGATTGATTTATTTATTTATGGCTCAGCTTTTATATACCACTCATTCAGGTACCAAACCTGGCCGGTGCAGTTATTTATTTATTTATTAATTTGTGAATTGCTTTATAGATCTTACAATAAAATATTTCAAAGCAATGTACAACAAAATTCATTACATTTAATACATTAGCAAATAAAAACACAAAAATAGAGCAATTGTGGGATAAAACAAAATTTATAAACTGGAAATCGGTTTACAACATAAAATACACAATCAAAATACAAACAATATAAAATTACATTAAAATAAAAACTTAAAAATAAAAGACCTCCCCGTGTATAAAACTAATAAACCATGTCTGACATCCAGCCCCATCATGGATTATTTGCAGTTTGTTGTCTTTTTTTGTAATCCTATGTAGATGGCATTGCTCTAATTTACATGTATGAGCACCACTGCTTGCATGACTGTTTTGAGATCATTGAGTAGGTTTATTTGGGATTTTTTTGTAATTACTTGGGGCTGCTTGATGAGGATGGGAGGTGGTTTTTTTTTTATTATCTTGTATTTTTATTGTAACCACTTTGACTTATTTGATAAAAGCAGATTAATCTCATCTAAATAAATAAAATTCTCCTCTGATCCTTTGTTTTTCCTGATAATTCTGCCTGTCCTCGTCCATTTGTGTGTATTTTATATTTTCTGAATGCTAGACTTCTTGCTCTTACCATTTTCTCTCCCTCCTTAGAGAATCACGTTTATCTTTTTCTTCTTCCCTTTTTTGACTTGCCTTATACAGAGATTTATTGCTCTCTGAACTTGTTTTGCTCATGGTTCGTCTGCATCCTTCAGATTCTGGATTCTTGATGAGGCTTCCTAGGCACAATCACTTATCTTGAATTCACCGCTCCTGAAGTCCAGGATCCTTTTCCTAGTATCGTTCATTTATGCTTGAGACACATTGTATAACGATCACTAGATGCTGTCTGCTACACACAAGAAAACTACTTGGAGATGATAGTGAGCACAAGTTAAAACTTTGCTTTCACAGTCAGGTGGCATTTGCAGACAGAGTTTCGTATGTCTTCTGGGAGACTCCTGGGCTGTCTGCCTTCCCTGTTGAGTATCCGCTGCCCCAGAGAAACAGGATCAGAGCTGAGAAACAAAACTGAAAACAAGCTGTATTGTAACTCAAAACCCTTGATTCTTTGACAGATTTTCTGACTTTCAAGGAAGATGTTTCTCCTGGGATGTTTCTCCTAGGACAGGCAGTCCTCACATGTGGGTGACATCATCCGATGGAGCCCGGCACGGAAAACTTTTGTCAAAGTTTCTAGAAGCTTTGACCAACAGACTGAGCATGCCCAGCCTGCTACTATCCACGTATCCACATGAAGTCTCCCTTCAGTCTCTTCTTTCCCGCGGTGCAGTTGCCTCACAGTCCATGGAGCTCCAACCTTTTTGAAATTTTTCCTCGATCATTCGAGTTATTTTCAAATCCTCATAGGCTCCCCCTTCGCGGTCGGTGCCCCTCGGTACGGTTTGTCCTTTTTGGCCATTTTTTCTCAAACTTGCAGTCGATTCCAGACTTCCCACCTCATGGTGTCCGTTGGTCATTGACCACACACCGGGTATTATTTCATGGCGTCGACCGGTTTTCGTTGGTGCCCCAGGAAGATATTTATCACAGTGATTAAAAAAAAAAAAAGATTTTTACAACAAAATTTTAAGGTACCATTTTAAATATCTATAGTAAACAAAATGCCTATTTAGAACAGTTAGAACAATACAATTACTTTAAGAATTCTAAGAACAAAAACGTAATGATGAAAATGAATGCAGACTTAAAACCTACAAAAGGTACAATGTGTTATTTTTTGCCTGGGAATTCATAGGCAAAAATCTGCATATGCTAATTGAGCTGATTCCTTCAAGCTGTGTTTGTAGGGAAGCACCAGTCCTGCTATCTTGTGACCTGTCTGCAGAGATAGAGATGCCTTATTTTTTGTTCTCTTCTTCGTTTATTGGGTGTGAAAACATGTCAGTACCATTTATGGGAGAGATTGAATCATCTTTAAGATATATATCCTGTTTTGTTGTGTAATGATGTATTTTCATTCCTTTTATAAATGCACATTGTTTACAGTTTCCAAAGAGGAATATTGTCAAGCCTCATACAAAGAGTTATTTAATCACGCCATGATCTGGTCTCACTTAATTTAGCTCTCTCCTTAGGCAATGTATTATTTATACTGTAGCTGTATCATGTCTATGCTGCTCCAGGGGTATAAAGTTAAACAGACTCATTCCTTGTTTATTTGAGGAGGTCTAGGTTTTCTAACTTGTAGGCTTTAGTTAGTTTTACCACCACATTCAACATTAAATCTAGTCAAAATGTTTTTACTGTGATTTTTTTTTTTTTTTGCAGAATATAGAGTAAATGGGATAGTGTTATAAACAAAATATTAAATATCCAAATCTCCCTATTTGCCTCCTAAAAAAAATTGTTAGTGTTAAGAGATTGTAAACTTTCGTTATTCCTTTGCAAGGTTCAATAGCCTGTTTCAGAATTTATTAGTTATGCTTTGATCTTTAGTCGTCATTATGTGCTTTAAAGATTATATAACCAAATAAATCCATCAGTTGATCAGATTTTGGATTTGATTACTTGCCTTTCCGGTGTCCTCAGGCGTTCCCCACCAATGTCGGTGCTGGGCTCCGAGGAGGCTCTGGTGATGCCTCCCGCTCAGTCTGTTCTTTCTTCAGTGGACTTTCAAGAGGAGTTGGATCACAAGGTTCAGCTAATGTTGCTGCGAGCCCTACTGAATATTGAGCCGCCATCAGCACCAGTTCCCGTGCTGGAGGCCTGCTCCATCTCTCTTGGAGCCCCTTCTTGAGAGTCTAGACATCCGGTTTTGGCTAACTTCCAACACAGTCGGTGCCCAGGGTATTATCGGTGGTCAGCAACTACCGATGCCCTCCTCCATAGCGATTCCCATCATCGGGTCCGAGGAGGAGGAAGAATCGATGCAGGCAACGACACCCGCTGGGGTGCTAGTTCCACGGCCGCAATTCCCTGATTCTGGCCCCGGATCATCAGGCGTCGTGGGACCGTTTATGCCCTCAATACCATCGGTACCCGGGAGGGTACCGATGGTATTGAGGGTATTGAGGGTCCCCGGGTACCCTCCACATTGGCCCCCGGGTACCTTACAAGGGGGAGCCCCCATATGATCCATGGGGAGATGATAGCTCTGAGCCCTATTCAGATGACTCAGGTGATTTTCTCTCAGAACCGTGTCCACCGGACGAGAGGCATAGATCCCCCCGGAAGACCTTTCCTTTGTGGGCTTTGTCTAGGCGATGGCGGAAGCCATCCCATTTCAGCTCCTCACTGAGGAGAATGCCCGACAGAAAATGCTGGAAATCCTCCAGTTTGTGGGTGCCCCAAAGGAAATAGTGGCGTTCCCAGTCCATGACATTTTCAAGGAGCTGCTACTCAGGATCTGGGGACACCCCGTGACTATTCTTCCGGTCAGTCAAAAGGCAGACGTGATTTACTTAGTACAAGCAGCGTTTGGGTTTGAGAGGCATTTCCTCCCACATCAGTCTGTTGTGGTGGAGTCGGCCCTCAAGAAAGCCAAGTGCTCCCACACCCACGCCTCTGCTCCTCCAAGTCGGGAGCATAGGGTATTGGACGCTCTGGGTAGAAAGGTCTACCAGGTTGCTATGCTCATCACCCGCATTGCCTCCTACCTACTATAAATGACCCAGTACAGCCGGAACTTGTGGAAGCAAGTCCAGGAACTGTCAGAGCGCCTGCATCAACAGCACCAGGACGCCTTTTCGGTGGTGGTACAACAGGGTCTGGAGGCAGGTAAACACAAGGTGAGATCCACCTACGATGTTTTTGAGATGTGGCCAGGGAGGCTGCAGCAGGCATTGGCGTCCGAAGGATAGCCTGGCTTCATGCCTTGGACCTTCAACCAGAGGTCCAGGAGAAGCTGGCAGATCTGCCCTGCACAGGGGAGAATCTCTTCAGGGATAAGGTCAGGGACATGGTGGCCCAGCAGAAGGACCACCACGAGACCCTTCAGCACCTTTTGGCCAGAACCTCTGACCCACCATCCTCAGTCAGAAAATCCTCATGGCAAGGCTCTAGGAAGTCCTTCTATCCCTGAGGAAATATTACCCTCCTGCCTCAAGGTCACACATGCCATGTGAAGCTTCCCGGGGTTGCTCCAGGCATCAGAGGGCCCCCAGGGCTCAGCCAGCCTCCTAGCAGAGTTCCACTACAGGGTTTTGACTGGGAGCGGGAGAGCATAAGCCAGACTGCCATACCCTTGGTGCCCTGCCCTCCAGTTGGAGGCAGGTTGCCTTTTTGCAGAACACTGGCCCCCATATTACCTCGGACTAGTAGGTTCTCTCCATCGTTCACCAAGTGTACAGGCTAAACTTCAGGGATGTCCCTGCAGACTCTCCCCAATGTCCATCATAGGCCTCATCCGCTCATCAGGAAATACTTTCAACTGAGCAAGCGGTCAAGCCTGTTCCTTTGCGTCAGCAGGGACAGGGGTTCTACTCTCAGTATTTACTAATACCAAAGAGAATAGGGGGGTTCCACCCTATTCTCGACCTAAGAGCCTTGAACAAGTTCCTTCAAAGATAAAAGTTCAAGATGGTCTCTTTGAGCACCCTGGTCCCACTCCTGAAAAAAAGAGACTGGTTGTGCTCCTTCGACTTAAAAGATTCCTATGCCGACATTGAAATCTTCCTTACAGGAAGTATCTCCGATTTGTTATGAGCATGGAACACTTCCAGTACAGAGTGTCGCCATTCAGCCTTGCATCAGCCCCTCGTGTTTTCACCAAGTGCCTGGCAGTAGTGGGGGCACACCTCTGCCATCAGAGGGTACACGCGTTACCCTACCTTGATGACTGGCTGGTCACGAGTGCCACTCAGCAGGGTGCACTAAGCACTCTTAATTTGACAATTACAGTGCTGCAGTCTCTAAGGTTTGTCATCAATTACTCCAGTTCCCATCTCATCCTAACGCCACACCTGGGATTCATTGGGGCCAGACTGGACACAGTTCAAGCCAGGGCATTTCTGTCCCATGATCGAGCGCTCGCCCTATCGAACCTTGCGGGTTTGGTCAGCCGATGCCGGCAGGTTTGGGCTCGCCCTCTTCTGCGTCTTCTGGGTCTCATGGCAGCATCTATCCATGTTTCACCCCGGCCCATCTGTGCATGCACGGAGTGCAGTGGTCATTACGGTCTCAGTGGGTGCAGGCGACCCAGGACCTCAGTGCGCATATCTGCATTACACAGACTCTCCAGGTCTCCCTGTCCTGGTGGGAGTACCTGTCCAATCTGGAGCAAGAGGTCCCGTTTCAAGTTTCCCCACCCCAGGTCATACTGACCACTGATGCATCTCCCCTGAGTTGGGGGGCGCATGTGGGCAGCCTCCATACCCAAGGTCGTTGTTCAGCTCAAGAATTTCAATGCCAGATCAACTTCCTGGAGCTTCGGGTGATCCACAACGGTCTTTGGAAGTTTCAGGATCACTTGTCCCACAAAGCAATCCTGATCCAAACAGACAATCAGGTGGCGATGTGGTACATAAACAAACAGGGGGGCACTGGTTTGTTCCTCCTCTGTCAAGAAGCAGTGAAAATATGGGCCTGGGCTCTGTCACAAGGCATGCTCCTATGAGCAGTGTACCTAGCAAGTGTGGTTGCAGACTGCCTGAGTCAAGCGTTCTGATCTCGAGTGGGCGCTGGATCAAATAGTAGCAGACTAGATCTTCCACCTGTGGGGAACTCTGGACATGGACCTCTTTGCCTCCCCTTGCAACAGCAAAGTGAGCCACTTCTGCTCCCTCTTCAGGGCAGACTGACTACCAGCCTCGGATGCCTTCACCCACCATGGGGACAAGGGTCTTCTGTATGCGTACCCTCCACTTCTGCTGGTAATGAAGACTCTCTTGAAGCTCCAGCAGGACAAGGGGACCATGATACGAGTGGCTCCTTATTGGCCAAGAAAGGTCTGGTTCCTGCTCCTGCGGGACCTGTCGATCAGAGATCCAATCAGTCTGGGGACCTTCCCTGATCTGATTACACAGGATTGGGCCAGGCTGCACAATCCAAACCTCAGGTCATTAGCTTTGATGGTCTGGAAGTTGAGAGGCTAATCCTGCGGTCCCTTGACCTCTCTGATGACATGTCTCAGGTGCTGATTGCTTCTAGAAAGCCTTCCAGACTGAAGTGGAAGAGGTTCTCCATCTGGTGCGAGGATCATGGCTTGGATACTTCGCCTGTCCCACTCCCAAGCTGCTGGACTATTTGTGTCACCTCTCGGAGGTTGGGTTGAAAACCAATTCCATCAGGGTGTTGCTGGTATGTCCATCTCTGTGCAGCCCTTAGTAGGGTGATTTATGTGGGGTCTGCTTCATCCGAAGCCTCCTCTTTGGCCTCCCATTGTGTCCTGGTGGTGGTCACTTCGGCACTCAGGGTCAGTGAGCTTCATGCTTTGGTTATGTATCCACCCTACACGAAATTCTTTCATGACAGGGTGGTTCTGCAAACGCATCCTAAGTTCCTGCCTAAGGTGGTGACTGATTTTCATCTCAATCAGTCAGTCATTCTGCCCACCTTCTTTCTGAGACCTCATTTACACCAGGGTGAATGGGTGCTGCACAGTTTGGTTTGCAAGAGGGCCTTAGCTTTCTACCTAGAATGCACAGCAGGCCACAGGCAGTCCACACAACTCTTCATATCTTTCGACAAGAATACATTGGCGGTTGGGGTGGGCAAACAAACTCTGTCCAACTGGCTGGCGGATTGTATCTCATTCTGCTATGTGCAAGCAGGCCTTCAGCTTGGAGGCTGTGTCAAGGCTCATTCTGTGAGAACTATGGCGGAGTTGGTAGCCCACTTGCGGGTGGTTCCCGTTGCTGAAATCTGCAGGGCTGCGACGTGGAGTTCCTTACATATGTTTGCTGACCACTACTGCTTGGACAAGGTTGGTCAACACGACAGTAGCTTCGGACAATCTATCCTTCGCAATCACTTCCAGCCTTAAACCCAACTCTCTACAAGACTGAAGAGGAACCCTGCTTGGATGCGCGGATAGTGGCATGCTGGGCATGGTCAGTGTGCCAGTTTAAAGTTTCTAGAAACTTTGACAAATGTTTTCCGTGCTGGGCTCCATCTGATGATGTCACCCACATGTGAGGACTAACATCTTGCTGTCCTAGGAGAATACCTGTTACAGGTAAGCAACTCTACTGTCCATTCATGTCTAAAGTTTCCCACATATATACTATAAAAGGTACAGAGGCTTAATCATTTTGATTTAAAATATGTATTCATAATGACATTTAGAATGCAATTCAGTCTCATTGAACAGCTTCCTTGGACTTGGAATATTGACCTTTTGGGAAAACATGTGACTGCCATTACTTTACATTGTTTTTGAATAAGCTCCTCCCCAGTTTTTTAATCATTCCCTCATGTAGCTTTGCCTGATCAGTAAAGAGATCCCGTTTGCATGTAAAGATCTGATGAGATTTCTACTAGTGCTTCTGGGCAGCTGTTCAGATCAGGCAGTATTGAAACAGAGGAATTATAATTTTGCCACAGCACCCCCATTGAAGGTAACTGCCATGGTAGGTTCTTGCCTGCAAATTAGCAGATGACTCCCTAGTTTCAGTGTGGTTTTGTGTGTTAGCAAAAAGTAGTTTGGTACTAAATAACGCTGTCCAAAGAAAATTACTCTATAGAAAAATGTTTAATAAATCATTGAAGGAAACATGTACCACTCAGGGATGTACAGAGGAAAAATATTTGCTTCAGTTCCTTCATTCATTTTGAAGGGCACCTCCATTTGTTTCATTAATTTCAAACAAAAAAAAGTTTTATTTGTTTACCATTTAAATTAAATGGGGGGGAGCACTGCAGTGTATTTTGGGCTCAAACATTGGGGTTTTCTTGATGAAAACTGTAAGAAGTCATCATCATAAGGGGTAAAGAACTTCAAAGTACCTGGACTACTGTAAAGTTGCACCAAAAGTGGCTTGAATAGCCTAAGTCTCCATAAAGGGGCAAAGGGGTGGCAGGAGTTCTCCAAGGCACCATGAGAACATAAGAAAATGCCATACTGGGTCAGACCAAGGGTCCATCAAGCCCAGCATCCTGTTTCCAACAGTGGCCAATCCAGGCCATAAGAACCTGGCAAGTACCCAAAAACTAAGTCTATTCCATGTAACCATTGCTAATGGCAGTGGCTATTCTCTAAGTGAGAGGAGCCAAGAAGCAGCAAAAGTTAGTATAGCTATGTTTAAAAAAGTATTGGATAAGTTCTTGGAGAAGTCCATTACCTGCTATTAATTCAGTTGACTTAGAAAATAGCCACTGCTATTACTAGCAACAGTAGAATGGGATAGACTTAGTTTTTGGGTACTTGCCAGGTTCTTATGGCCTGGATTTGCCACTGTTGGAAACAGGATGCTGGGCTTGATGGACCCTTGGTCTGTCCCAGTATGGCATGTTCTTATGTTCTTAAGAGGGTACCAACATCAATGGCATGAACCCTCAAAGGTAACACAAGAGGTGAAGTGGGATTATCATCCTAAGGCACCATGAAGGAGAAACAAAGCAGAAAACATGGCAGAAAAAATCCCAAGGCACTGATAAAGAGACAAAGCAGCACAAAGAGTGGCATCAACATACCAAAGCACCATGAGAGGTACAGTAGCAAGATCATCTGGAGCATGACAGCAAGGCAGTGTGTCAGCAAGACCCTCAAGATGCAAAATCAGGGTATGGTAGCAATGCTGAGTAAAAGATTCCTAAGGTGTAGGAGAAAGGGGTATAGCATCAAGGCAGAATGGCATGGATGATATCTGTCTTCCTATTGAACCACTTGTCATATTTAGTACACAAGAATGCTCATCAGTATTACTTTTGTGACATAAGCTTTTATTACATTCCCTACTTGAACTTGAATTCCTGCTGGGTGGAATGTTAGGTTTCTTGTAAAATTTGCTTTCCAATTTAAATTTGCCACAATCAAAATATGACAATAGACTCTCCTCAGTGTGACTTTTCTGGTAATTTGTGGTTTGCTTCATTATGAAAGCTTTTTCCATATTCTGTAGTTGAACACAGCCTTTTTGTTGAATGTCTGGTGTTGCATTAATTTTCCCTTCTACTAAAACCTTTCCCACATTCATAACATGTGAGAGGTCTCTCCTGTGTATCTTTTTTGTTGTGCCCGAATTTCTTCCTTTTGACTGAGGGTTTTGGGGGACAAAAGACTGGATTATATCCAAGAAAGAAGAATGGGAGAACTAAGCTGGGATCCTAGAAATATACATCTAAATAGTAAGGTAGATAACTAGAAAAGAGATGGGATTGGAGGAAAAATTTGTATTATTTTCTTGTTTAAATGATTTTTTCTGGAGACACCCCAGTGTAACCAACAAAGAAATAGGGTGAGAGAACCTGGCTGGGATTGTAGAGAGACAGAACAAAACAGTTTGATAGAGAACCAGAAAATAGGTGGGGTGGGAGAAGGAACATGTGGGGGGGGGGGGGGGGGAGGGGTTCAAAAATTTTTTTTTCTGGAGATAAAACACCCCAGTGTAACCAACAAAGAAACAGGGTGAGAGAACTTGGCTGGGATTGTAGAGGGATAGAACAAAACAAAATAAACTTGATGGGTTTTTTTTTTTTCATTTTTCACATTTTTTTCCCCAAGAACAAAACACTTGTACAACTAACAAAAAAACAGAGTGGGAGAATTAGGCTGAGATCCAAACAGAAAACAACACAGAGACACCAAAACTTTCATGCTGGTACATAATAGGCATAGCAGGTAGGCAGAGCAGTAGTAGTAAGGCTCCTAAGGTGCTATATCAGGGGTATGACAGCTAGGCAGGCTGGTAGCAGCAAGACCCCTAAGGTGGTACATCTGTGGCATGACAGGTAGACATAGCAGCAGGAAGGATTCCTATGGTGGTAGGCAGAGGCATGACAGCAAGGCCTTTTAAGTGCTTCCAGTCATCTTGCCACTCACATGGAAATTCTAGAATCCCAAGCAAAAGCAGATTGATTTCCAAAAGACCAGCGTTTCCATAAACTTTGGCATCAGCTTTGAGTGATAAGGGCTTATGATATCTCCTGCCATTGAGAAGACACATTCACTGGGCATGCTGGTTGATGGGCAGTAAAATAGTGCTGAGCCACCTTGGGTAAGTCTGTGGACTTGTGTGCCTAATACGCCAGTGCATCTGTATCCATCTCCTTGATGGGTTCTGTGAGATAGCATGTAACATAAATTTGTGCTGGGGTCTCTCTTGCTGGGATGGGCTGAGGGTCTCTCTTGCCAGCTGTTTTAGCTAATGCTGTGTCAGAGGAGATGGTTCTTTGCAGGCAAGTGACTTTAGCATATTGAGGTGGAGGTAGGAAGTGGTAGCTGAAAGGGTGCTATTCCTGCTTGCACTGCTCTCTGAGGTGGTCACTCATTCCTGTGCTACATCCCCACTCGCCTCTGCCTCTGGTGCTCCTGTTCACACACCTTAGTTACCAGCATCTCCATGAATTTGAGATGCTGGGACTGGAGGTTGAGACTCCCTTTCACTCATGGATCACAAAGTGTAGCAAACAATGTACTGTTTATATTGCTTTGTATGAGAAATTTCAGTCTCTCTTGCACCTGCTGCTGCAAGGAGTCCATAAACTGCAACACCTCTGCTTCTGTTCCCTCTTGCTGATGGAAGTCTCTAACTTTTCCTCCAGAATATTTACTATAGGGATGACCCCGCTCAGGGTGTTGCTTATGAAACTCAGATCATGTCTGGCATCCTTGAAGGGCTTCTGGATTTGTATCAGCTGCTTCATCACTACTCCGTCATGATGCCCCAGGGTGCAATGCACATTTATTATATTTATTTTTAACAATTTCTTTTCCACCTATACAGGAACCCCTACTAAGTGGATTACAAGCACATCTTTCTCTCTGTTCCACAGACAGATCATAAAGGGGTGTCTTCTGCTCCTCTAACCTCTGCAGCATCATATAAGTGGAATTGTAGCAGGTGCCAACATCTTGAATCAGATGTTTGTAAGGCATCCTGAATTATTCCTGCTTCTCATGAAGAAGCTGCCCTGCCTTCACACTTTGATGAAAGTGCCCTGCTATTTTACTGCACCTCTTTTATCAGTTCTTTCAGAAATACAACCACATGGACCCTGGGCCCCAGCCCCAGGACATCTCTCACTTCAAGGTGCAGCAACTGTGCAAAGCTGTGTATACCCTGATAGCCCCCATCTTCTATTACCTTTACTATATTTGTACCATAGTCTGTCACAAACAAACCTGTCTGAACACTCCTTCCTCTCTGGTCTCGCTGCCAACCCTCCATCATCTTTCTTATGCTGTTAGAATAGGCTATGTATCAACTGCTAGAGCTGCTGCCAGCCCCTGCCTCAGCCAGGTCCCATCAGTGTGCCATCAGGGAGACATAAGTATGCAGAGCATTCATGCTGGTCGAGATTTCGCTGGTGAAATGTACCCTACTCCTCTCTGCCTTAGCCAGCTACACCAACATGCAACTTCAGCATGGGTTGTACAGGGTGGGGCTGGCCTTCCTACTAAATGTAGTATTGGAGGGCAATTTGTAATTGGAGGCTAACACATGCAGCAGATACATAAGGCCCACGTTCTCCTCTAGCTACAGGGGCTAGTCATCAAGAGCACTTACTTTCCCGGTGCTCTTTAGTACTAAGTTAGATGCTGCTTGCCTCTTACCCCGGAACAGTGCGATGGAACACCACCCCATTTCCTCTATGATGGGTTGCTGCTTCCAATACATGGCTGGGGACTGTTAGACTGCCATCTGACTACTGAAAGGGGCCATGGGATCACTTGGGGAAAAGTCTTCCCCTTTTCAACCCCTTTCTTCTGTCTTTTACTTGGAGTGGCAGAACGTGTCCCCAGGCTAGGATTGCCAGCCTTCCCTGAGGCAAATGCTAGCAGTTGCTGCTTCTGCAACTGATGCTGCATACTTGCATTTGTGAGATGCCCCACTTCCTTCTCCTTCCTGCAGTGCATACACTGAGAAAATGTGAGTCCTCCATCACTTTAAAGTGTCTCCAGATCAGGAACTTCTTCCGCAACCCATTCTCTACATCCTTGGAGGCTTATGCTGCATTGGAGTTGAGGTAGAGAGTAGACCCTTAGGAAAAATGCCAGGGGCATTGTTCATTCTCTCTACCTGTGCTGCCTGCATTTGCTGGAGAATCATCATTTATCTCCATCACTGAACTAGAAGATAAGACTTATCCTCCTAATTTTTTTTCCTGCTATTAGCATTTCAAGTTCTGATTTAGGGACTCCCAATCAATGTTCTTCCTCAGAATCAGTTGCTGAAAATACAGCCTTCATTGCATCAGAAGCAGTAACCAGTGTAGAGGAGCATGCAATTGGTTTTGACTGTTACACTTTACTTCCCTCTGTCTGTGCTTTGCCATACTACTGCCAGATAGGGATGAGTCTACCACCTTTTCCCTCTCATCCAAAACAAGAGGAAGAGAAACAAGTGTTGGTGGCACAGTCTCTCCAAATTTCATTTCTTCTGTATTGAACTGCTGTCTTCTCCTGCCATTCTGAACCTAAAAAAGACTCTCTTCAATTAAGGTGCAGGACTGCTTCTTTTATTGTTTAATCTGACAAAGCTGCCAACCCTGCCAACATTCCCTCCTTTCCCTTTTCTTGACAGGATGGAATTTATTTACGTGAACTGCCTACTGTAGGTTTGGGCATTACAAATGATACTATAACTATATCCCTACTCACAGAGCCATTCATTGTATGTAGAACTGTCTGTCACACATACTGTATAGGTATATGTGTGCTGTATTGTGTGCAGTAGTGCTGACTGACTCCACATACAGAAAAACTATTAAACAGTAACAGACAAAAGGGCTGTCAGCCTGGTAAGCCTGTTTTCTGGTGGGCTAGCTCTCACAACCTTGGGTCCCCAGGATTAAGAAGGAGGCAGGCTACTTCTCTGGTCCACAATCTGGCTGGAGAGGTTTCTTCAGTTTTCCAATGGGTTGACGATTTTTGGACTTTTACTTTTTAGCATGGTGTTTTCCCTGGATCCCTGGTCCTTGTTCAAGAAGGGAAAATACTCCTGCTCTGGAAAGGATTAGGCTAAGAGAGGTTTTTCTGGTTTCATCTCACACCCAGTGGATGGACGGGATGACTCTATTCTGAATGATTACTTTTCTGAAGATGTTTTCATTTTGTCTTGAGAGCAAATTGTTGTCCCCCCTTCCTGACCAAAGAGAGGGTAAAAGAAAGGGATTAATTTTTTTCTGCTGCTGGACCTTTCATCTTGTAAGTTTCCCAAGTTACCAACTGGAGAAGAGAACTGTGAGTTAGAAGTTTTGTTCATCTGGAGACCACCATAGGAATTTCTGTCCTGGGGCAAGAAAAGAAAATTGGAAGTTTAGAGAATCTGAAGTACAACTGAACTTCAGGTCTTGTTGGAAAGGGAATCTCCCTTCAAGGAGAACCATGGCTCATCTAGGATGCATTCTTTGCCAAGACATGGAGGGTAAGACCATTTTGGAACCCGAATATCCAGAGACATGAACGGCAGTTATAAAATGTCGTGCATAAAATTATCTGCTATGCAGATGGGAGGAGCAAGCAGATGGGAGTAGCAATCTGATAGGATCTACTCCTCCAGAGGGGAGGAGTTAGCAATCTGTTATGGATCTGCTAGGGAGATAGCAATCTGTTATGATATAGACTGCTGAGTTGGCAATCTGTACCAGCGGAGTGCTAGAGAGGGTGCTCAGCTGGACAGGAATATAAATAGGTGAATCCTTGGGCCGATGGCAGATGACAGCGCCCCCAGGAGGATATCCTGAGAGGGACCACGTGCTAGGCTTGAGCATGGAGACAGACACAGGTAGTTCTTTTATTAGACAGGTTAGTAGAACCACCAGAGGTGGCAGTAGTGAACTGATATGCCCGGCAGGGTTGAAGTCCCTCAGATACTGGAACTGCGATCCCAGGGTTGCTGAGCTGTAAAGAGACTGTAGATAGTGAATAGACAGGGTATTCAGTATACATAGCCAGTACTTAGATGATAACTCACATAAGGTCTTGAGAAAGCTCAGTAGCTGGAAAGGGTTAGGCCCTCGAGGAGCGAGTACCTGGTTCCAGGGAAAGCTCTGAGAGAGCGGTGGTAACTCACAATAGTCTGTATCTGTAATAGCTTCCAGGCAGTAGAGAATCTTCAGAGTGTTCAGGAACATGGGCCTTCAAGGAGCGAGTACCGGTTCCTATATGCCATCTAAAATAGTAACTCACAAATGTTTGTACCTGTGATAGCTTCTAGACAGTAGAGAATCTTCAGGAGCGAGTACCGGTTCCTATCTGTAATCTAAAATAGTAACTCACAAATGTCTATTTCTGTAATAGCTTCCAGGCAGTGGAGAATCTTCAGAGTGTTCAGGAACATGGGCCCTCGAGGAGCGAGTGCCAGTTCCTATATGCCATCTGAAATAGAGAAAAGAGAGCGAGGCCCCCAAGGAGGGGTACCCCTGGTAAGTCCGAGGAGGCAGAGTTGCGTAGAAAGAAGCCAGTCCATCAATCAATCCTTGCTAACTCAATCTGTTAGCGAAAGTGAAGACCTTTTATATTGGAAGCGGATGAGGTCAATACAGGGGAATGCCTCTGAGGTTCGTGCCCTTGCTGGTACATACTTCGGAGCGCGCGCACACGCCCTATGTCATCAGGAACATGGCGAATCCGCAGCATCGAGCCGGCCCAGGGACGCTGGGGAGAAGTGGCATGGAGACGCCGCGGCAGCAAGCCGTCCATCAGGCCCGGAGGGAGCCGCCACATAGGTAGAGAGGGTGGAGCGAGGGCGAATAGCAGCCACGAACGCAACAATTTCATGCTTACCTTTATGTGCATTGGTGATAGAAGACCTAGGGGTGGGTGGGGGGGGGGGGGGTGTCAGGGTTCAGATTTATGCAACTTATTTTACTATTTTCAAAACTATACGTAGATATGCAGTTATCCACGGCCTGAAGCTTGGAAAAGCTGCAGGACCTGACGGACTAGGGCACGAATTTTATAAGATCTTGAAGTTCCCCATGCTGCCCGTGTTAAAGCAGTATTATAATAGTTTAATTTTGGTCCACTCATTCAGTTTTACTGAAAATTAATCAACAATTGTTTTACTCACAAAACCTGGGAAGGACCCCCAAGAGGTGGGATCCTATCATCCCATCTCGCTTATTAATAGCGATTTAAAAATCTTGGCGGCTGTCCTTGCGGCCAGATTGAATTCCATACTGCCATCTATAATTCACCTGAACCAAACGGGATTTATGAAAGGGAGACAAGGGGTAAAAAATGTATGGCGGCTGATTGCTGCATTAAGTTATCACCCACGAGCTGAAGCACTTATTTTGAGTCTCGATGCTGAAAAGGCCTTCGACTCTCTTTCATGGGATTACCTATTCTGGAGTTTACAAAATTATGGTTTTTCAGGTAACTTCATCTCCTGGTTGGGAGCACTATATAATAACCCAAGTGCCCAGCTCCTTATTAATGGTGCGCTGTCAGAGCCCTTCTCTCTTCATTGTGGAGTATGACAGAGGTGTCCATTATCTCCTCTACTCTTTGTCCTGGCACTGGAGCCTTTGGCCATAAAACTGCGACTGGATAAAGGGTTCTGGGGCCTACGTATAGAGAAACACCAGCTGAAGTTAGTGATGTTCGCTGATGACATTCTATTGCTTGTAGGCAGACCTAGGTATAGTGTCCCGGCCATTATCCAGAGTTTCTCCCAATTCAAGGTTAGAGCGCGTTTGACTATAAATTTTTCCAAGTCAGAGGCCCTAGCTCTGGACCCTCGTACACAACATAATTGGCCAGAAGGATTCCCCTTCACGTGGGCCCTGAACAAGCTTAAATATCTGGGGGTGTGGATCCCCCTGGACCTATCGGCCCTTTATGACCTTAATATAAAAAGCACACTGGTGGATTTGGGTGCCCAATTGATGGCCTGGCGATCGATACCTCTCCCCCTATTTGGGCGTTGCGCCCTACTTATGATGGTAATAGTGCCAAAGCTGCTATATAAGCTGCATATGCTACCCTATTGGTTGACGAGCAAAGACATACGCTGACTACAGTTATCTTTCCAAAAATTTATTTGGGTGGAGAAGAAAGCTCGGCTACGATATCAAACTCTCACACACTCTCGGGACACTGAGGGGCTGGGCCTGCCAGATTTTCGGTTGTACAATGCAGCTTGCCAACTCAGATTTGTGGGGGAATGGCTCCTGGATAAGTATTCCTATTGGAAAGACGGCTTGCTAAATAGTATGACTTCCCCGTGGTCCCCACTGTTCTTATTACAAACCAACACTACCACCTTTCGTAACCTGGACATACCCAAAGGACTTCTTCAACCCTGCCGACAGGTGTGGCGCCGCTCAGAGCTCAAGGAGGCCTGGCTGGCACAGTCTCTCTATTATTACCACTCTTGGGGAATAAGAACTTTCTACCAGGGTGTGATTGTAGCGCCATCTTTAATGACTGGCTGCAAAAAGGATTACCATATATCTTCCATTTCTACTCGAGAGAGTCTCCGACGGTGATTGACTTTGCATCCCTGGCACGGGACTACCAAATACCGTCAAAGCACTTCTTCACCTACCTACAAGCACGTCACTCCCTCCAATCCTTCCGATGGACGGAGGAGACCTACTGCTTGGAATCAGTCTTTGCCCAGCGAATTTTTGATATCGCCTTAACCCAGAACTCTCGTACGGGCTGGAGTGGTCTAGGTAAGGAATACCGAACACCTGACCATATCACCTCCATTGCACAGTACTGGGCTACAGCCTGGGCAGAAGACATCTACAATACATACTTGCTCTCCGGTTTTAAGAACATGCATAAAAACTGCTGGATCTGACCCTCCAAGAACTTCAATTTAAAATACTACATCACATTATTTGTGATGATGTTCGCAGATACCGCATGGAGCGGCAACCGTCAGCTATCTGTATAAACTGGCACTCTAGCTCACCAGCTTTTCACCTGCTCAAGTTTGACGGCATTTTGGAATGGGGTACTTGCAGTTATTGCCCAGTGCACCAAAACTACAATTAACCGATCAGGTAAGCTCCTCTTGTCGGGGATGCATATTGTCTCTCCTTTGACAAGTTTGGTCATACCGCTGTAATGTTAGCCTGTCGCTCGATTTTAGCTGTCTGGATAGAGCCCGACACGCAACCCACACTACGGGCCTGGTACTGCCGGCTTGCCTCCTCCATGCAAATGGAGCAGCTGGCCTCGCTTACAAATACTAACATATTTGATAAACTGTATTGTGGCTGTTGGGCTACTTGATTCTATTTGCTGCCCCAGGATATTCAATCCAATCTTCTGGCTGCTGGGTACCAAACCATATGGCGATGACCATTCACCATCACACAGCTGAGGTCATAACCCCCTATGAGTGATGATAACTGCCTGCACCCGATGGACGGAGACAGCGAGATTGGCAGTGGACTAGAGGCGATCTATTTCCTTCAGGAGATTGAACACTGGCTCTCCTTGGTACACTGACTCCTAGGGATGGGGGGAGGGGGCGGGAGAGAGTTTGAGTGATGTTGCATTTGTTTCAGGGTGAGTGTGGTATGCAAGAGAGAATGATGGTATACCTGAATGACTGTTAAGGAACAACACTGTTGTAAAAAGGAGCATGCGTGTTGGCACACTTGTTTAACTGATGTTTCACAAGGGATCCTGTCACCTGCAGTTAAACCTGTTTGTACTATGATAAATTGGTCAGGATTGTACTGTGAGTTTACTGCCGCTGTATTGCATGTTTCCACCAATAAAAACGATTTTAATAAAAAAAAAAAAAACTATACGTAGACGTTAATCTGTACATGTTGTGACCTACGAGGAACAGGTGTAACTGCGCAGGTTATTTTGTGCGCCATGAAGGGCACTTACTCCACCATTTTCAAAGCAAACTTATGCCCATAAGTTTGATTGAAAATGTAGGGTAAAGTATGTGTGTAAAAGTTACCTACAGACGTTACCCCTACCTGCACAGTTTTAAAGGACCAACAAAAAGATGGTGCGCTATTTCAACTTCCAAGACCTCACTGTCTTCCTCTTCAGATCTGAAGAAGAGGTCTGTGAGGCCTCAAAAGCTGGCATAGTACAATTACTTTTTTCATGATCTAGTAAGACTACTAAAACTTATGTTCAGCATAATTTAGCAAGAAGGTTTTACTAAGAAGGAGAGAGAAGAAGAAATGTAAGGGAATAAAAACAAAAGTACATATTTTGTTTTAGTTCTATGAGGTTTTTTTATTCTAAAGATATCACAGTTTAAATAAAATATACAATATTTACCATCTTACAACACAGACACATGTTTGAATAAAGGAACTGTGAATATCAACAAAACAAATGATTCCACATTTGTTTCTAGAACTCTATAAATATTTAATTTCACAAGCACCCAAAAAAAGTATAAGAATTCAGTCACATACCATGCTGTCTGAAAATTACAGTATTTTCAATTATAACTCATTTGATGTTGTTTTTTTTATTATTAACATTTGAAATATACACATAACACATTCATAGCAACTCAAGTAGAACTGTTTATAAAGATTAATTTGACTAATATCATTAGAGAAAGAAATGTGTTGAATATGCCTTTTGTGGCAGTTTGTCAGTTTTATGGTTAAAGTGATTCAATAAGAAATTCATTCAAATAAGAAATTGTCAGTTGAAATTGAGGCAGACCAAATAAAAACAGTATCATTTTCCAAAGGTTAGTATTTTCAATGGAGTGCCAGTAATGGGTCATATGACAGGTTAGGTGCTGTCCTCTGGAACTTTCCAAGCTCAAAGTTCCAAAACATAGAATTTTGCTTAGCAGCCAACTAGCTTGTGTTTGCTTAAATCCACGATTCTGTTTCTAATGCTGATCAATTCAGTGAGGAGATTCTCATGCTTGTTTTGGTCTTTAATAATTGTTTTTCAAAGTTAAATTTCATTATAATCTTTATTTTCTTCCACTTCGCTTTAGGCTCATTAATGAAGAAATCTTCAGATTGGGCATTGCCCTCTCTAGGGAGGTATGCTGTCTAAAAAATGTACTCAGCTTCTGAGAAGGCTGCTGCATTTAATTCCCCTTTGGGCATCAGTTCAATTGAACATCTCTCTTGGTTGTACCTTTCACACAGCACTTGTTCTCCCTGTGACTTTCTATCTTTTTTTCTCATAAATTCATGATAATAAAGGTCATATAAAAAAAAAAGGACCCTCAGGTGCCAGCATGAGCTTCTCCTTTATTCAATATATATGAAACAGCTCAAAACTTTGGTGTTTGTAAGCTTCAAGAGCACTTAGACTTCTAGTTAATATTTCAATGTCTCGAGATAATTTTAACATAGCAGCACTTTGATGTTTGTGTCAGGGCAAGACCCCAACAGGGGCTTGAAGTGGTGTCAGCTCCAGAGTTCGGGATAGGAGTCCTAACCCTTAGACTAGCTGGGCACCTGAACAGGTAGAAACAGTAGGAAAGAAGACTGGTTCAGAGAGCCCTTTAGGCCACAACCCTGGGCATCAGTTATTGGCTGGTGCTTAGCTAAAAGGGGTGGCTGGGAAACAGGAAGCTGTTCAGAGCAAATCAAAGGCTGACTCGCCTCTTGCTACAAAACCTGCTACTTCCAAAAGTGTAACTTGTTCCTGACTTCAGCTCCTGGCTTGCAATCCCAGCTTCCTACTCTAGCCTGCTTCCGTGTAAACTCGTTCCTGACTCCAGTTCCTGGCCTTCAATTCCAGCTTCTTACTCAAACCTGCCTCTTTGTGAAATTTTACCTGCCTCATCTCTTGGTTAGCAACCGCAGCTTGCTACTCAAACCCACTACTGATCCTGCTTTCAAGCTGCTGGATGCCTGAGCTGTTCCCAACTTGTCCTAGGTCCGGCCTGAGCACCCCAATTCCAGGGCTCAGCCCTGCACTGAGCCTGTAAGAATCCAGAGAACGAGAACATGTCAGTTTCCTTAAATGTTCAGAGTAACTTGAGGTTATGCCTGTGCCTTTTATGTGGGCATAAAAGCAAGAGGTTACTGTGGTGGGGCCACTAAGCAATAGCGAAAATAATGCACTCAAATTTGATATCATTACTAGAAGGACAGTGAATAAAACTACCGCAGTAGCATATACTGTAACTTTAATCACTCTAAGATAGAATGAAAAAATGAGTTAGAAAGAAAGTTTGCTTGATGCATAGCCATTATTTAAAGGTATTTTATTTATATTATAAGCTTTTATATACCGAAGTTCATGAAAATCATATCACATCGGTTTACATATAACTTAAAGTTGGAAGTACAATAAACAGGGAGATATTAACCAGGATAAAATTAAAGAATGAGTTGACAGGGGGTATCATCTTTGACACTCAGAAAAAATATATTCCGTGCCATAAAAAAGGCTGGAAGAAGATCAAATGATTGCTGACCTGGTTTAATGATGATGTGAAAGATGCAGCGAAAGCCAAAAGATCCAAATGAAGAAAATAGGCAAGAGCATGTACTGGTAAGTTCGATATAAAATCGTTGTAAGACAAGTCAAGGGAGAATCGGAGAAGCTTGCCAGAGAGGCAAAAGTTAATAATAAAAACTTTTTCAAGCACAATCGAAGCAAAAAGTATGTGAGGGAATCAAAGGTAAAGAGTGGTAAGGGCGTTCAAGGTAAATTAAATTCATTCTTTGCTTTGCTCTTTACTGAGGAGGATGTTGGGAAC
The DNA here is from genome assembly GCF_901001135.1 of Rhinatrema bivittatum. Classification (NCBI taxonomy): domain Eukaryota; kingdom Metazoa; phylum Chordata; class Amphibia; order Gymnophiona; family Rhinatrematidae; genus Rhinatrema; species Rhinatrema bivittatum. Next base: position 221,210,875 of record NC_042615.1, on the reverse strand, counting down.
ATACCCACAATGGAAATATTCTTTGAAAGTGATGCTTCTGAGCAGCTAAAACAAATCTCTGTGATTATGAAGAGATCAAATTGACAAGCTAAATTAGTCACTATATTTTAAACAGGGACCACTTTGTATCCAGTGAGACTGGGGGTCCCCCTCCAATGCTTTGGCAGACCAGGGGGACCCACTTTGTGCCACCAGTATCAGTCTCTCTTTCTCTTTCCATCTCCCACTGCCTTATGCTACCCGTATCAGCCTCTCTCGCTCTCAGCCCCTCCCGTACCTTGTGCCACCAGTACCAGTCTCTTTCAACCCACCCTGTCCCACCATTCTCTCATGTCATTAAAACAAAATCCGCTTATCCAATAAAACAATACTTTGAATAAAAGGAAATATGGTATTACCAATGCATCTATGCATGTAAACATTTTAAGAAGCCAAATAGTGGGGCCGATTTTAAATATTACGCGCGCGGAGTACATTTGTGCACGCTACCCAGCACACAGAAATGTACACCCAATTTTATAACATGCGTGAGCTGCCACGCGCATGTTATAAAATCCAGGGTTGGCGCGTGCAACGGGGTGCACACCGAGCCCGAGAGGCGCCCCGATGGCTTTCCCCGTTCCCTCTAAGGCCGCTTCAATTTCGGAGCGGCCTTAGAGGGAACTTTTTTTTCGGCCCCCCCCCACCTTCCCCCACCTTCCCCTCCCTTCCCCTATCTAAACCACCCCCAGCCCTAACTAAATCCCCCCTACCTTTGTTTCAAAAGACTGAGCTGCTTTAATGATGCAGGTTGCAGCATCGTGGGCAAAAGCCTGTGAATTAACTTAATTAAGTACTAAGCATGTTTAAAACTGATAACATTCCCTGAAGAATTTATTTTAAATTTTGGAGCATCTTTTTTGTATGTTTTAGAAATAGTATAGGAGGTGGAATGCTCTGTATTGTTTTCAGTTGTAATCCATTGCGCCCATCACGTTAAGCAGACTAGCGATGTTATTTAAAAAAAAAATCCCTTTTGCAGTCTTGCTATTGTTGCCTCTATTGACATATTGAATATTCATCCCAATTTGTTAATGCATGACTTGCAATACCTGTGGAAACATCTGGCAAAAGTGCTTTGCTCCATCCCACCAATTGCAGCTATTGTGGTTTGAGACAAGATAACGTAACAAACTCAACAGTGTGACAAGCCCAGGTATAATGTGAGACCTGGTGTTACGCTCCTGCCCGCAAGAGCGTGGGCAGGCTCTTACCTTGTTACAGCCACAGCCAGTCGGGCTGCTTCTTTCTCCCTGAATCAGTTGGGGCCGTTCCCACAGCTGTTGCCATGCGGTCTGCTCCTCGGCTGCTGTCTCTGTCTTTCCCCGACATGCTGCTGCGATCCCGGGACCTTCAGCGAGCAGGCCGTCTCTCCCAGTGCCTGTTTCAGTCCGGGTCCTTGCCTGGCTGGGAAGCCGTTCCTGCCAGTGCCTGCAGCCTGCTTCAGCTCTCTGCTCTGCCTGCTATCTTCACGGCATGGAGCCGTTCCTGCAGTCAGCCCTTCCCCCGCTTCCTCTGCAGCCAGCCTTACCTCTCTCTGCTTCCTCCTGCTTCTGTCCTTGCAGCTGGGAGCTGCTCCAGTGACCTGCCTTCACCCAGCTCCAGTCCAGGGCTGCTCCGCGGCTTCCTTGGGCCCTCCACATGGCTGAGGACGCCACCAGCTTCCAGCTCTTCTCTCCAGCTTCCTAGGGCGTGGGCGCGCGCCTCTCTGCTCCTCTTAAAGGGCCAGCCAGGTGTGGCCCCCTGCTGACCCCTCCCTGGGCGTTGTCCACCTCAGCCCTACTAAAGGGCTCAGCTTTCAGTGTGTCTTTGCCTTCGCAAGGAGTTGGTCACTCCTGAGATCCTTCGCTCCAGGAAGTCGTCCGTGTTCCAGCACTTCTGCAAGGTCCTGTGTTTCGTGTTACCTGTCGGAGCTCCTCGTCCAGTCCTGATGTCTGCCTGCCGTTCCAGTCCCAAGGTCTGTCTCTTGATCCAGCCCTGAGGTGTGTCTCCTGTTCCAGTATCTGTGTTCCAGTCCTGATGTTCCTGCTGTTCCAGATATCCTTGTTCCTGATCCTGATGCTTTAATCTGCCTTGTGCTGCCAGGAGAGCAGCGTATCTTTACCTCGTGCTGCCAGGAGAGCAGCGTATCCTTGCCTTGTGCTGCCAGGAGAGCAGCGTATCCTTGCCTTGTGCTGCCAGGAGTGCAGCGAACCTGCTTCCTCTTTCCTGTGCTCTCCCGCTCTCTGCGTGGTCCGCGACCAGCCTTCCAGGGCTGTGTAGGGCGCGCATGGGACAGGGTGGTCCGCGACTCAGTCCCGCGGGTGGCCTGAGTAGGGTGCCCTGAGGGTCAGTGCCCATGTCTACCTTCAGCCCTCGTTCCTGATTCCACCTCTGTGCATCCAGTCCTGAGTCCACGCCTGTGCCTGTCCACGTCTATGCATCCTACACCTCATTCCTGAGTCCACGTCTTTGCCTGAGTCCACGAGTCTACATCGTTCCTGAGTCTCGTCTGAATCCATGTTCCAGTCTTCGCTGCCCTGGCCTCCATCCGGCCTGCCGCTTCGTGCCATACCCTGCGGCAGGTCCGAAAGGGCTAGTAACGGTCGGAGGACTGTTCACAAGACCAACATTGCGTTGTTGGGTCTTCCGAAGCGTGCAGGTCCGGAGGAGGGCCTGTCTTCCATGTCACTCCAGCCCTGCTTCCGTCCAGCCCATGCTCGGGCATGCCACGCCTCCCGCGGCACCTCTTCAGAGCCCTCTGGGGTCGAGCCGTGGCCCAAGGACACACATCACCCAGGAGTGGGATCGCTCTCCTAGCGCTCCACAACACCTGGCTAATTTAGGATTAATATCGAATTTAATTTCCTCATATAGGGCCCTAATGGCCAGAGAGCTCGGGCAATAAATGCAGATTTCTTCTTCCTCAAGCCAGAAGATGCATGGTCTCCTCTGCTGGTTCTGAACTTTATCTGATTTAGCTCCTCTCTGCCCTCTTCCTCTTCCTCTGTCTCAGCTACCTGTCAGCTGTCTCCTCTATATCCTCTTCGCCTTCTGTTTGTGTGGACGCTCCATTGACAAAATATGGATACTCTCTCTGACTATTCTAGAATAAAAATATGCAATTAATTCCTTGATGAAGCACTGACTGCTACATGCTAAAGAAATATTTAGTCAGATTAAGGCTCATACTGATCTTCTCACCTCTTTGGATAAATAACTCAGCAACGTATTCACTGCTAAGCCTCTCAAAATGAGTACAAAATTAATATAAGAAAAGTGTGTGATTATCTAATGTAAATATGTCCACTAGTATCCAGCTTTTCCCATTAATAGCCGTACAAATCTTGATGAATTTGGATTATGTACTCCTTATTTAAGCATCAAATCATTTTAATATTATGTTTATAGCAAAAGTACTTAATTTTATACTTTATGATGATAAGGCTGTTAGCAAGTCCATTAAAAGAGTAAAGAAAAACAATAATAAATATACATAAGTAATAACACATGGCAGGATTATATGAGATTTCAGTGCATGCCTTAGGTCCATTGTGAAACAGAAGACCGCGGTACTTTCAGAATGAATCTAATAATTAGAGATATGTTGTGATGCTACTTTCGGGGGGGGGCTGATGGTGCTAGGTGTGGGTTGGAGAGGGGGGAAGCTTGTGATCTGGGAGAAGAGAAGTTCTCCTATAATTGTCTCTTTCAGTTGGTTAGCACAGGGGATTTTCTCTCCCCTTGAGCCCTACGAATTACAAGCTGACTCCTTCCCCAGCTCCCCACCCCCTCAAGCCCCCAAGGAGGATCCATCCTGAAACCCCTTCTGCTTCCTCTCCAATATAAAGCACCTGCCCCTACATAAAGCCCTAACCTACCCCCCCTCCCCACACACACACAACTCTCCAGAATGAGATCATTTTCGTACGGAAAATGGCGCCGGCAGGAGATCGACTGCAGGAGGTCGTTCAGCGGACGATATTTTAAATCGTCAAAAAACGATTCACATCCCTACTGCTTAGTGTTTGGGTACTTTCCAGGTACTTGTAGCCTGGATTGGCCACTGTTGGAAACAGGATGCTGGGCTTCATGGACCCTTGGTCTGACCCAGTATGGCAACTTCATATGTTTTTATTGTTCTTATTCCTCATGGAGTTGAAGGGGTGGTGAGTCTGATGGGGCATTTGAGTGGGTTTGTGTGATGATGCTCAGGGTAGAGAGGTTTGTGATACTGCTATGGGGGCCTAATGATACTTGGGATGGATTGGGGAGGGGGACAGTTTGTAGGGGTGTGCATTCGTTTTGAACTTATATGTAAAACGCTACTTTTTTTTTTTTAAACTTAAAAAAGTGATGAGGCGAAAACAATCGGATTTCCAACGTATTCAACATAGCTATGTTGAATACGTTGGAAATCGCGATCGTTGATCCTAAATAAAAACTTATTCAACATAGCTATGTTGAATACGTTGGAAATCGCGATCGTTGATCCTAAATAAAAATTTAAACCCCTCACCCTCATTAATCCCCCCCAAGACTTACCAAAACTCCCTGGTGGTCCAGCGGGGAGTCAGGAAGCCATTCCTCTATTCCTTTGCGAGGAGCACGTGATGGCCGGAACTTTTGGCCAGCTTTTGGCCAGCTTGGGGGGGTCAGGAGGCCTCCTGACCCCCCCAAGCTGGCCAAAAGTTCCGTTTGTGTCCAACGAGGGGTCCGGGAGCGGAACCGCGGTGGACCACGTGACGGCCGCATCACTCCGACGTGACGTGGCCGTCACGTGCTCCTCGCAAAGGAATAGAGGAATGGCTTCCTGACTCCCTGCTGGACCACCAGGGAGTTTTGGTAAGTCTTGGGGGGGGATTAAGGAGGGTGAGGGGTTTAAATTTTTATTTAGGGAACCGGTGCACGTATGGACATAGACTCAACTTATGGAATTCTCCATATGTCCATATTGACCAAAATTGACCCCCCTTTTCGACTTATGGACTTATGAACATAAACTTTTTGTCTGCACATCCCTAACAGTTTGTGATCTGCAAATTTGAGGGAGAGAGGAAATCCCCATGATAATCAGATGTTTTAGTAAGAGCTGATTAGTATGGGGATTTAAAAAAAAAACAAAACCCAGTCACTTTTAGGCCTTCGTATGCACAATTAAAATTTAGCAACCAGTCTGAGGTAGATGAGCACACGATAAATAGTATGTGGAGGAGAGTTAAATGGCTTTAATGTTAAGGCTAAGCTTAATTGCATAGGTCACTTTGTAAGTCTAAATGGATGCGCTGTATTATGGCATTCAGAAAGCTACACTGGGCTAAATGTGCTAAAGATTTTTTTCCCCATTTTGTGTCTATGGGAAAAATAGTTCGTACATCTAGCCCATTTTCAGAGAAACGTCAATTGTGAAAAGAGCCCTTAGTATTTATTCAATCTGCATCCCATTACTTACAAATATTTAAATCTAAGGGCTTTTTTCTGGAATTTGAGGCTGACAGTTTGAGCTCTAGCAAGAACAGATTGCTTGCAATTCTGTAATGATCAAAGCCCCCCAGATAAAAGGATTTTACACATTTCAGAATTGTTTTAGGCTATTAGTCTTGTTTTGTTTGTTCTCAAATCATGTTAATGACTTATATAGACTTAGAGACAAAAGAAGGCATAGCCAAAGAGGATTTCCACAATGTAATCTTTTATTTTTGATGATTATTTAAATGCATTCTAAAAAGATTTCTTTGAATACTTTTTGTCAGGTTTGAGCCGTGGACAGCAGAAAACTGCTTTACAGATTACAGGAAGCTTTTATGACCAAAGTTCTGGTAAACCCAGGAGCAACAGAAGCTTAAAATCTGATGCTGGTTCTACTCAGTCAAACAATCAGCTTCCTGCAAATAGAATCATCGATGTGGATGGAGTCAAACTGGAAGACAGCAAAAGAGGCTGTGCTGAGGATTCAGAGGGGAACCTCAGCTTTGAAGGTTATATTTCTGAACTGAAATCTTGCCAGGGGAGGATGCGCACAGGAGTTTACAGGACATCAGACCTCCCATCCATGGTTACTGCTAAAACTAACAAGAGCAAAGACTTAAACAATGCATGTAAAGCTACCTTTGTTTAAAAAAAAAAAAAGTTTCCGTGAAATTTGCAGCTCACCTTCAAAATAAGGACATTAATGCACATTTTCTGTGTATTTTCACTTGTCTAATGGACATTTCGGTTAAAACAGAATACCCAGAACATGGTGGGAGGTAATTACTGGCCAGTCATTTGAGAACACTGTTAGACTTTTGTATCTTTTCTGTGTCATCATGGATTTTGCCAAGCTGTTGGACATTCTGCCATTATTCTGAACTATCTTTTGATAAATCTTCTAGGAATTTGTCATTTTATTGATTGCAATTATGTACTGTATGAGCAGATTAATGGACCTTGCATTCAGCATAGGACTGATATTCTGACAGCACCTTAGTCAGTTTTACTGCCTGAGTGAAATATGGATGGGCTGACTAGATTCAGAAAATCTACTGAAAAATGGTAGTGTAGGTAAAATATCTGTATAAACTAGGTTAATGAAAATGAATATTGGACTTATGATGATTGCACTTAAAATGTTTATTTAATGCTATCTTCCATACTTTTAGTTTTGAAGTAATTTTAATCTTATCTTGTATAACATTTTACAAATAAAAAAAAATAGAATTCCCAGCTTAAAAGAACAGGAAAATTCCTATTGCATGGAGTTAAGGAGGACATTGAAGACAATTTTCAAAGCCAGGTAGGTGGGTAAATAGCAATTTAACAGGATCATTTATCAAAACACGATGGACCGTTATCGCATGTGTTAGGGTGTTATTGCACGCGATAACGCCCTAATGCATGCGATAACAACCGCATTGCGGCGATAAAATTGAAATGAGGGAAATGGGAGAGGTTAGGGCAGGGTTTAAAAAATCTTGGGCCTGGTTGCGCTGTGGGTGATAATGTTTAATACATTATTGCCAGCAGTAGCCCCAGAAATAACTACATCTTTTGAAGGGGCGCTATGGGGGTGATAGTGTGTGGCACGGCCGCAACTGCGGCATGCGAAAACGGACCGCCGCAATGCGGCCGGCTGCACACTATCGCCCTACCCCTTTTTTTTCCGCGGCTCATCATTAGAGGAAAGATGAATGCAGGGGTAAGTGTGTAAACTGATTAGCTGCAAATTGGCCTCTTTCAATGTGGACTGTGTTTAGAGGGCATGTTTATGTAGAGCGGAGGGAAGGAAAGACATACACACAGAGATTGCATTTTCACGTCTACGCGCATTGTTTTTCCATGAAGAAAGTTCCCACGTGAAAAGCAGGTGCCACAACTACTTTTTACCCGCAGCAAATTTCAAGGCAAAAGTCCTCATGTGCTTTCACTTTGAATATTGGTGTAAAATCTACAGGTTAAACATACCCGTGTGCTTTGTCCCAGAGCGGACAATTTGAAAACTGCCCCCATTTTTTTCTTCTCTAGAAATATGAAGATGCATTTTCTTGTTTCTGCACTTGCATTGCCATGCTCTCCCAGGAGTATGGCCTAGAGGATGGGCGGGGGGGATATGATACAGCCCTTTAAATATCTGAAAGGTATTAAAAATACATGAGGAAGCTGTAAAACTAGGGGTCATGATGGCAGATCACGGTGGCAGACCTGGGAACAACCTCAGGAAATATTTTCCAGGGAAAGGGTGGTGGATGCCTGGAATGCCCTCCCACAGGATGTAGTGAAGACAAAAATGGTGATGGAGTTCAAAAGGGCGTGGGATAGATGCAGAGGATCCCTAGTAGCAAGAGGATAGAAAAGAAGCACTGGGGTGACACATGGTAACCTGCATGGAAGGTCCAAGACGTTGCACTGGGGTGACACATGGTAACTTGCATGGAAGGTCCAAGACGTTGCACTGGGGTGACACATGGTAACTTGCATGGAAGGTCCAAGATGCTGCACTGGGGTGACACATGGTGACTTGCATGGAAGGTCCAAGACGTTGCACTGGGGTGACACATGGTAACTTGCATGGAAGGTCCAAGACGTTGCACTGGGGTGACACATGGTAACTTGCATGGAAGGTCCAAGACGTTGCACTGGGGTGACACATGGTAACCTGCATGGAAGGTCCAAGACGTTGCACTGGGGTGACACATGGTAACTTGCATGGAAGGTCCAAGACGTTGCACTGGGGTGACACATGGTAACTTGCATGGAAGGTCCAAGACGTTGCACTGGGGTGACACATGGTAACCTGCATGGAAGGTCCAAGACGTTGCACTGGGGTGACACATGGTAACTTGCATGGAAGGTCCAAGACGTTGCACTGGGGTGACACATGGTAACTTGTATGGAAGGTCCAAGACGTTCTGCTGGCATCACATGGACTATCATTTCCATTTAAAGGCATAGCTCCTTAAACACTTTGCTGGCAGACTGGATGGACAATTTACCATCATGTTATGTTAGAAAGGACAGTTTTCAGCTGGCCGATGCACATGGTTAAAATGTGTTTTACTTGTACAAATGACTTTGAATATCATCCTCATTATTCTTGTACCTGCTGGGTGAAAGCTAGAATGACTTGGAGGTTGCTTTCTCAAGATTGAAAATTAGTAGAATTTGAAAATGTTGACAGAACTTATGTTGTGATTTCTACATTGTTATCTTCAATTTAAACTTTTGATATGTGCCTACAGAGCTCTCAAGGCCTTCAATCCTACAAATCTTTACAATGTGATCTCCCCATGTTCTCACAGGACAAGCAGGATGGTAGTCCTCACAAATGGGTGACATCGAGGATGGAGCCCTGTACGGAAAACTTTTCTGTCAAAGTTTCAACAAGCTTTGACTGACACTGGCACACTGGGTGCACTGAGCATGCCCAGCCTGCAATTATCCCTGTGAGCCACAGGTGTCTCCCTCAGTCTTCTTTTTTCCGCTCTGCAGTCAGCATAGCGGTTGGAGCTCTGTGAGGATTTTTTAACTAATTACCTCATGGAAACACTTAACTTTTCACTTCAAAAAACACTTTTCCCTGCACAGGTCTCCCTCCGCGTACGTTTTTACGACGCTCGGTGAGTACTAATTCTTATTTTTCGGTCGGTTCCTGTCACTATCTTAAGGCTGTTAACTGACTGAAGCCTTCCCTTCCCCCATTTTTCAGTTAGCTTTAAACAGCTTGCGAGTATCTCTGTGACACTCTGCTTGCTTATGCTAGTGGGGTAGGGATTTTTTCCTTAACTTTAGGACTTCTGTAGCTTCAAGTCCTTCGTTCCCTGGTACCCTCACGCAGTCGATACCCTATCGCTACACACCGGGACCCTCCTAAACCGCCCTGGGCTTTTATATGTCATCAGCGCCCCTCCCCCCACGGTGCCCTGATGCCTTTATCCATGTTTTTTGCTTTTCAGTGCTACCAGGCTTTTTCCTCCTACGCACTGTTTTTTTCCTTGGGCTTCCTCGGTGCCGTCCCTACCCGGATGCATGCCATTGACGCACACGCTGTTAGTCACTGCCATGCATACTCGGGTCGCCGCCACCGCTGCCCGAGACACTTTTTAACGATCCCAGGGTCACTTCATCGATGCCACCCCCCCCTTTTGGGGATGCCATCGATGCCCCATCCTCCCCACCGATGTCCAGCCCTTTTCCATCGGTGGGCATCGGTGCCACATCGATTCGTCGGTGGGCATCGATGCCGGATGGTCCCCATCAGTGGACATTGGTGCCGGATGGTCCCCATCGATGGACATCGGTGCCGGATGGCTTGTCCATTGATGGCATTGGTGCCGGATGGCCGTCCGTCGATGGCATTGGTGCCAGGTCCTTTTGCATCGATGGACACCGATGCCCAGGTGTTTCATCCATGGGCATCTATGTTAGAATGCATCCATCGAGGGCAGTCGATGCCAGGCTGCTCCCATCGGTGAAATTCGATGCCCAGGTGGGTCCCATCGGTGGGTATCCATGCCGGCTCGATTCCGTGGATGGGCGTTGATGCCAATGCCAGCCTTATGGCTGGCATCGATGCCCATGCCGATTCCAGGACTGGCGTTGATGCCGGGATGGAATTCATCGACTGGGAGATCCATGCCATCGATTCCATACGTGTCCATATCGATGCCACCGACACACGTGTCTGGGGCACCGATGCCATGTACACTTGGAAATCTGAGTCTGTCCAAATCGATACCGTCAACGTCTGTGGCCCTATAGTTGATGCCCGTGGCCATGCCACAAACGGCATAAATGCCCGCCTCCATGCATCGATGCCCTCGACACCTCCGTTTTCCTTCGGTGTCCTTGACGCCCTATTGATTCGACTTCGACTCAGTCGATGCCGGTATCTTTTTCAATAACGGCAATGTTTTTCGATTATTCGATTCCACATCGTTTCAAAGATACCTATGCCACTGCTGTCAGTGCCCGTCACTGTCATCATTCTCCTGGCCAGTCATCGACGATTTTTCATACCCATTTTGATGATATCCTCGAAGCCCCTTAGGTTGCCTTCAATATCGTCAATACCGACATAGCACCGCCACATAATACCCTCGCCTCCTCACATTGCTCCACGCTTTGGGTTCTTTTTTAAGCCCCGTATTAGCTTAAGACACTCCATTGTGTCAGGAGCAGAGCAGGCGTGCTGACAGTTCGTCATCGATCGCCTTCCAGGACGACGAGGGCTTCCATCTCGGCGCTGGGGAAAGACCGGGCCGAGCACCGTGGCACCCATCATCGCCGACATCGTGATCGTCCGCCGCTGACGCCATCCAGCACATCGGTGCCATCCTTCTCCAGGCTGGACAACGCTCGGGCAGAGCGACATCACCACTGCCATCAGCACTGTTCCTACAGTTTTGGCAGTCCTTGGTGATCCAGAACTTCCGGATCCAGGTCCGACAGCTTCTGCATTGGCGTCACGACACATCGAGCCGCTGGGACGAGGGAAGGGAACATGAGTTCCGTTAGGGCTCCTCTGTTCCTGGCGTGCCCCACCGTCAAGTGGTGTGGGACTATGGCCATCTGTTACACTTAGCAGTCTAAACGCCACTCACGCCTGGCCTGTCTCCTCTGTACCTGTGCCACCATACCGGGTTTCAGAGCGAGATGGACGTTTACGTCCCCGGCCTTACCCTCGAGGACTCCGGAGACCGTCGGAGTCAACAATCTTCACCGGCTCGTCTTGCGGCGATCCACGTCGGATGGTAAGTACCCGCTTCGGCGGCATTCCCATAGAGTTGTGTTCTCCCATTCGGACTGTGGTTCGAAAAGTTCTGGGTCATGTGCATTTTAGAACTGTATTAGTGTCACATATCGCTATGTTAGCTATGTTAGCCACAATATCAGGAGAACCCCTCTATCTTCTTGGGATTGCAGCAGGGCTTCTTCTCTTGTCAGTAACAAGTCCCTGTGCCGACCAATGCTCTGACTCTTGGTTCCCTCCCAACCAAGGTCCAGCTGCATTGGCTGATCTGCTAAACATGAGATTCAGCAACCATTGCCCCATGTACAAGTCCACCTTGAGGCCTGGCCACAGGTCTCAGTGTCTCCTTGTACAGCATACAGAAATGCGGGTACCACTTACCGCTCACACACCTGCAGGAGCCTACATGATATCCTCCATTGGGACACCTCCTGGTCTCCCATCTGGTCAGATATCAGAGCGGCCACCCCACCTTGTACCAAAGTCCCGGTACACTCCCCCAGGCGCTACGAAGTGCAGAGGGGAGAAGGGAGGGGGGTTGGGGAGTTTTAATTGCACTATTCTTTCTTTTAACAGAAAATAGTTACTCTCCGCACATCCTGGACCTAAGAAAATCCAACTTTCTTTAGACGTCACAGGTACAATGGTATCTTTGGTTACCATCACTCCATACTGCAGTAAGTACATTATTTTAATGTTTCTATGTGCTTTATGGTGAGTCAACATTACAACCCCAAGCTCTGCCGCCGGCACCAGCTTCGGTAAGTGAACTGTCTCTTGCATCACTGTTGGTGAATGCTGTTTTCTCTGCGGAGTGTAACATCATTCACTTTCCTTTCAGTACATGCAAGGTGCTCTCACTTTTTTCAGGACTCACTATACATTTACTAACTGGGATTACTGTCACTGCCATAAATCCCTTCTGTAACACTTCTGGACACCACAGTCTTAAGACCCTCTTGTCCAGCATGCGCACAGACATTCTGATACATTGTTATATGTCCCTGCGCATATTTTCCATAACCTCAACCTTTCAACTTTTCATGGTTGGGCTATGGGGTTTCTTCCCACTATGCATTTTTCTCATAATTCAAAACTGCTATGGGTTATATTCAGTGACATTCTATACTCAATGGACCTAAGTGGTTTCATTGCTTTCGTCCCTGATTCTTATCCCAGTTCGAACTAGGACCTAGTCTCCTTCGACTCATGCTCGCAATTCCTTAGGGTTATAAAGTTTCTCCTGAAAGCTGTCAACCCATTATGCATCTATTGCACTCCAGCATAGTTTCTCATAAACTTCCTGGACGTTGCACCCATGAGTTATGCCCTTATGCCTTCCAATACTGCTTTTGCAACAATTCTTTGTGCATACAGACAGACAGCATAGGGACAATGTGCTTTCCAACTCATAAGCACGCACAACCTCTTAGCTGCTCTGCTAGACAGCTGCGCAGCTCTACCCTTGGCCCTTGTTCACTTCATGCGTCCTTGGGCCACATATCTAAGAGATTTAATGAACGCTCTATCTGACCTTCTCCACGTAGGTTCTATCCTCTCGAATGGTCTCAATTACATGTGTACAGGGCAAATCTTTTAACGCTGAGTTTAACTAAACTTTCCTCTGCGTCTGCATCATTCCATACGATGCACAGGTTCTGCTCCCTACACATGTTTCCTATGCGTTCCCTTAGATGCCTTTTCTTCCATCAAAGGCCTCTTCAATATATCTCTTCTGCTGCCTCTCGTAGCCAGCATTCTTCTAATGTTGAACTGGGATGGGGTTCAGTATTCTTTTCCCCACTCCCTGACTGAGATCAGTATGCTTCCCATACTTCTCAATCCATCATATCAGTAACCTTTTATTCCCTCACCAGTCAGTCCCAAATCATAGACTTACTGATGTTCTTAGGTTCTGGTAGCGTCACAAAACCTTCTAAACATAAATCTTGCCGTTTAATATGGCAGGCTTTACCTCCTGACGCTAAAAAAAAAAAAAAAAAGAGGTATTACCCCTTTTACTTTTCCACCATTTTTTCTTACTCCCTCGGATTCTGTTCTCCAGACATCCTCCACATAGATACACCTTTCTCTTAGGAGGTGTATCGTTTTGGGAGTTGGGTTCCCATTTTCGGTAATCCTCTCTGAGTCGGCTTACCATGGATTATCCACTGATCAAGCCGCCTCTATTTCTCTAATCACGGAATGAACATATATATTCTCCTTATAAGTCTCATACATTCTACGTTTGAGCCTTTCCATTCCTCTCTTCCACAGTTTGGCAAGGGAACTTCTTTCCCTCTTAATGTCATTCCTGCCAGCAGGGTCCGTGAGTTATGCACTCTTTCCATACTCACCTGACTCCGTTCCTCTGCCACTGAGTAGTTCTACGCATTCAACTTTCTATCCTTTTCAGGTAGATGTTGTATCTCCTTTCCTCAGGAAATACTCTATTAATTTTTCCTAACCTCTCTCTCTCGCCCTAGGGAGAGAGTGGGTTTTCCACATTCCTGGACAGTAATGCTGCGCTTACATTCTATCTACATTGCACTGCATTCCATGTGAATTCCACTTGACTCTTTCCTTCATGCAAGGGTCAAGCTGCTACTTCCAGTGGCCACACAGACCTAATCCTTCTGATTAAGTGGTCTATATTTCCTTTCCTACCAACAAGCAGACATTTCACTACAACACTGTGGGTATCCACATACTGTTGTGTCCGTCTTAGCCTTAACAGCTTCCCTTTGGTTACTGCTGCTTGTACTTTTTTATCAGGTTGCAGCCTGGAGTCCTCTCCATACCTTCGCAGCCTATTATTGCTTACATTTGACTAGCCGGCATGCTCCATGTTTGGCCAGTCCGACTACTCTTACCTTTTTCAATTCACTACCCAACATCCTTCCACGAACCCATTATGGTGTTGCGGATGCCCTCCGTTCCCATTTCCACCTCAGTCGTTACGCCTTTGCGCATCTGCGGTGTATCTGGTGCATTCCCGGGCATCCTCAGCTCGGTACTCACCCATTTGTGAGGACTACCATCCTGCTTGTCCTGTGAGAAAGCAAATGTTGCTTACCTGATGTAACAGGTGTTCTCACAGGACAGCAGGATGTTAGTCCTCACGAAACCCGCCCGCCACCCCGCGGAGTTGGGTCTGTATACTTTTATTTTAGTTTCGCTTGCGCTTTTTAGCTATAAGACGAGACTGAGGGAGACACCTGTGGCTCACAGGGATAATTGCAGGCTGGGCATGCTCAGTGCACCCAGTGTGCCAGTGTCAGTCAAAGCTTGTTGAAACTTTGACAGAAAAGTTTTCCGTACAGGGCTCCATCCTCGATGTCACCCATTTGTGAGGACTAACATCCTGCTGTCCTGTGAGAACACCTGTTACATCAGGTAAGCAACATTTGCTTTCTCTCCCCTGCTTAACCATCTTTTAACTAATGTTTTCTTCACCTGTCTTCAGTATATACTGTGGAACCCTCTTCACCTAGTCTTATGTTTTAAAATTCTCTCCCTGAGTTTGTCCTGCTGACTCTTTGCCATTAAATTGAGACAAAAGACTTTTTTGTTTAAACCATGACTTATCTTGTATGTTAGTTTAATTCCTACTGCATGTTTGTTTTAATGTTTTATTTAAATGCATAGCAGGGTATACTGAGGGGGTCATGCATGAAAGTGCTTATGGCGTTTTCACATGCAATAATGCATTATTGCATGCGAAAAACGCCGTACCACACAGTATGAATGCAAATTTTTGGGGTGGGCAGGATTGGGGAGGAGTAATGGGCGGGAATTAGTAAAATTAGGGGCCATATGGCACCGTCCAATAGCATAATGCATGCTATTGCAAAGTTTTAATGCTGGAAATAAATAGACCTTTTTCCGTAGCGTTAAGCTGTGCAATATGTGCGAAATCGCCATAACGCAATTCGCGATAAATTTTTGGAATTGCATTTTGGCCATTTCTGGGCTGGGGGGGGGGGGGGGCGGAGGGTGAAGGATGTGGAGTGAGTGTGTGAGAGAGAGAGCCTCTGGGGAGGACCTCACTATGTGCACCTATTTATATCTCTATAGAAGGGCCACCTGATAGGTCGAAGTAGAGTGAGAACAGCACAGTACACCTTGGTGAAGAGTTGGCATCATTTGGAGTGGAAAGTCTCAAAAAGATGAAAGTTTGTACCATGTTCTCTTACCCAAGCTTGATGGTACCCTGTTAGAGTCCATCAAGCTAGGGTGAGAGAACATAGTAGAAATTTTATCTTTTTGAGACTTTTCTCACTCCAAATGATGCCAACTCTTCACCAAGGTGTACTGTGCTGTTCTCACTCTACTTTGACCTATCAGGTGGCCCTCCTATAGAGATATAAATAGGTGCACATAGTGAGGTCCTCCCCAGAGGCTCTCTCTCTCTCACACACTCACTCCAAGAGGCGTGGTCATTGTTAAAAAATACCATTCTAGAAGCACAGTCCAGATGTATTCCACACATTAAGAAAGGTGGAAAGAAGGCAAAATGATTACTGGCATGGTTAAAAGGGGAGGTGAGAGAAGCTATTTTAGCCAAAAGATCTTCATTCAAAAATTGGAAGAAAGATCCAACAGAAGAAAATAGGATAAAGCATAAACGTTGGCAAGTTAAATGTAAGACATTGATAAGACAGGCTAAGAGAGAATTTGAAAAGAAGTTGGCCGTAGAGGCAAAAACTCACAGTAAAAACTTTTTTTAAATATATCCGAAGCAGAAAGCCTGCGAGGGAGTCAGTTGGACCGTTAGATGATTGAGGGGTTAAAGGGGCACTTAGAGAAGATAAGGCCATCGCAGAAAGATTAAATGATTTCTTTGCTTCGGTGTTTACTGAAGAGGATGTTGGGGAGGTACCCATGATGGAGAAGGTTTTCATGGGTAATGATTCAGATGGACTGAATCAAATCATGGTGATCCTGGAAGATGTGGTAGACCTGATTGACAAACTGAAGAGTAGTAAATCACCTGGACTGGATGGTATACACCCCAGAGTTCTGAAGGAACTAAAAAATGAAATTTCAGACCTATTAGTAAAAATTTGTAACCTATCATTAAAATCATCCATTGTACCTGAAAACTGGAGGATAGCAAATGTAACCCCAATATTTAAAAAGGGCTCCAGGGGCGATCCGGGAAACTACAGACCGGTTAGCCTGACTTCAGTGCCAGGAAAAATAATGGAAAGTGTTCTAAACATCAAAATCACAGAACATATAGAAAGACATGGTTTAATGGAACAAAGTCAGCATGGCTTTACCCAAGGCAAGTCTTGCCTCACAAATCTGCTTCACGTTTTTGAAGGAGTTAATAAACATGTGGATAAAGGTGAACCGGTAGATGTAGTATACTTGGATTTTCAGAAGGCGTTTGACAAAGTTCCTCATGAGAGGCTTCTAGGAAAAGTAAAAGTCATGGGATAGGTAGTGATGTCCTTTCGTGGATTGCAAACTGGCTAAAAGACAGGAAACAGAGAGTAGGATTAAATGGACAATTTTCTCAGTGGAAGGGAGTGGTCAGTGGAGTGCCTCAGGGATCTGTATTGGGACCTTTACTTTTTAATATATTTATAAATGATCTGGAAAGAAATACAAGTGAGATAATCAAATTTGCAGATGACACAAAATTGTTCAGAGTAGTTAAATCACAAGCAGATTGTGATAAATTGCAGGAAGACCTTGTGAGACTGGAAAATTGGGCATCCAAATGGCAGATGAAATTTAATGTGGATAAGTGCAAGGTGATGCATATAGGGAAAAATAACCCATGCTATAATTACACAATGTTGGGTTCCATATTAGGTGCTACAACCCAAGAAAGAGATCTAGGCTTCATAGTAGATAACACATTGAAATCGTCGGTGTGCTGCGGCAGTCAAAAAAGCAAACAGAATGTTGGGAATTATTAGAAAGGGAATGGTGAACAAAACAGAAAATGTCATAATGCCTCTGTATCGCTCCATGGTGAGACCGCAACTTGAATACTGTGTACAATTCTGGTCGCCACATCTCAAAAAAGATATAATTGCGATGGAGAAGGTACAGAGAAGGGCTACCAAAATGATAAGGGGAATGGTACAGCTCCCCTATGAGGAAAGACTAAAGAGGTTAGGACTTTTCAGCTTGGAGAAGAGACGGCTGAGGGGGGACATGATAGAGGTGTTTAAAATCATGAGATGTCTAGAATGGGTAGATATGAATAGGTTATTTACTCTTTCGGATAATAGAAAGACTAGGGGGCACTCCATAAAGTTAGCATGTGGCACATTTAAAACTAATCGGAGAAAGTTCTTTTTTACTCAACGCACAATTAAACTCTGGAATTTGTTGCCAGAGGATGTGGTTAGTGCAGTTAGTATAGCTGTGTTTAAAAAAGGATTGGATAAGTTCTTGGAGGAGAAGTCCATTACCTGCTATTAAGTTCACTTAGAGAATAGCCACTGACATTAGCAATGGTAACATGGAATAGACTTAGTTTTTGGGTACTTGCCAGGTTCTTGTGGCCTGGATTGGCCACTGTTGGAAACAGGATGCTGGGCTTGATGGACCCTTGGTCTGACCCAGTATGGCATATTCTTATGTTCTTATTGTGCAAAGAGATGTTTTTAAAGATGGCAATGATGAAAGCTTGGCAAGCTGCCTAGAATGCTCAACTTTTAGACTCCAGAGATCAGCTAATTCTAAATAAAAATAATTATTTATTTTCTGTCAGTAAGCAGGTTGAATTAGTTATGAGATATGGCTTTATCCGGTGGCACCAAACGGACTCATCTCTCCTAAGTAATAGAGCTTTTAGCTGTACTGAGAATGTGCGGGAGTTGTTTCGTGAGTCTTCTCCAAGTCTTCTCCAAAGCACTAACACAGATATGTACTCAGTCTATCCTTACAATGTTTACTTCTAAATCTTAAAACTCTATTTTTTCAATATTTTTTTCTTCAGTATCTGCCTTTTAGTTGCCACACTTTCTCTGCAGTATCACAAAAGCACTTTTCAAAGCTCACAAAAAAAAAAATAAAAAAACTGAAGTTTACAAAAAGATTTACCTCCTCAACATGTGGGCAAAGAGAAGCCTACTGTGAGTGGATTCAAGAACTGCATTTGTGGCAAGGTAATGTCCCCTCTGGGATGGGCTCGAGCTGTGCTATCTTTGCCTTGGCTAAGATTACAATCAGGTGATCTGTTATGCCTGTGGATACAGCGCTCCATAGCCTCCAAGATTGAGGAACTATGTAAATCTCTTTGGAGTGACAGTAGATCCTCTTCCCACCGTACAGTGTTGTCTGCCTTACCAGGAAAAGAGTTGAGCAGGAGCTCCTTGAAAACACCCACATTGGCCCAGGCCAAAGCTGCTGGGTTGAGTAGCAGAAGCCACACTATGTCAAGAAGAAATGGAATCATTCTCTGGGGCCATCGGAGCCTGCGCCAAAGAAACCCAAATGCTAAAAGTAAGGTGTTTTGGCATAGTCAGCGCAAGGTGCCTTGAAATGCTCAACACACAGTGCACTGACACATTCAATGTATGATGCCCTCAGTAAACAAGGCCCATGCTTCTTTATACCTCGATATGTCGATGCATCATTCCTGCAGTTCCATCACTGCATGACCCATTGACACACAGTGTGAGAACATATGTCATAGGGGCCTCTTCCAGACTAACAGTCACAATGCAACTGATGCATGCATCGACAATGCATCTTTGTTCCGCATCAGGTTCATCAATGCATTGTAGGGGAGTTCCCTAAAAATACTCAAAGCAACATTTGGCCAGTTTGTCAAGGCATCCGAAACCTGAAAAGCAGAAGTCTTCTATAGTACCACAAGTGCTCTGAGTCCTGGACTGACCTTATCTTGCTGCATTACCTACATTGCTGTATTCTGGTCATGTTCAATCAGGGTATCTGTTACCTCTACCTCATACAATTACAAGAGCCCTCACTCCTTCAAGGTTAATGGCTGAGGGCTTCCAATTAGAGGTTCCAGAGCTGGCATGTTCCATAGTGCCACATACCTCCAATAGATCTCCTTTTCAAGAATAGGAACCTGTTCTTGTTTCTGAAGAGGATGTTCCTCCACCTACACCGGGCCAGAGGACATGTCAGTTGCTTGACCAAATTGCATATCTGGTAAGACTAAGTGTCAGAAGGAACTATCCAGTCTGTCCTTCAGTATTTCTGCGCGATCCCTCAGAGCGAAGTCCCAATTTCGCCTATTAGGGTGAACACATCATCAGAACCCTTACCTTCGGGTTCTTCATTGTACCATTCAGTTGCGGCAGAGTCAAGTCATACAGGGGTGATTTACCAGATGATTTCCCCTCCAGTACAACCAGGAAATTGCCCTCCATCCCCCTCCCCCCCAGGTTCCCCTTCTTCATCATTGGAGCCCTGGATTAGCAAGCCTGCTCTATTGGGTTCAGAGAAAGCATCCACAGGCATTCTGTCTGATCAAAGCCCAGTCATCCTGACCATACATTGCCCCTATGACCTGACATAGTAACAAAGCAATGGTGGCAGAAAAATCCAAATGGCCCATCTAATCTGCCCATCAAGCTTCTTATGGTCATAACTGCTGCTCTGTGAAGGATAACCCCATGTTTCTGTTTCAAAGTATCCAGAGAACTCTTGGCATCAATTTGTACAAAAATAAACACCCCTGATCAAAGGTCTATTGGCTCTTGCAAATCCTGGACATCCGTCAGATCCTGCTGAATCTATTACAGATTGGAATGTTGAAACTTCAGTCTCTGCCATTCCTATAGCTAGGAAGCTATATTTAAAGTAGAAAGTTCTAAAATCATCAGGCTTTGGAGTTGTGAAATTGTCTTATTAGTTTGTTGTCATTGTGTCCTTTCTGAAAAAGGTAAAAAAGGCAACAATTCATTTGAATTCCCCTCCAGGTAATGCCCACAGGCTACTGGACAATTTTGGAAAGAAAATTTTTCAAAGTTCCATGTGTACCGCTCATATCTTTACTCACCAGTTTTATATAGTGCAGTATTTACATAACTGCATTCAAAAATTAAAACCTTTCCTACAACTTATGGATGGTGGTGCTTATTACCACTAGCCACTCTTGGATGCGGAAGAATGCATACAACACTTTTTGTTCTGTCTGAGTCATTTGACTCCATTTCACATATCTCCTCACCTCGATTGGAGCTTGGTTCATGTTATGGCTTAGAGCGAGTAATATCCGAGATGAAGACCATGAGAAGTTGGTTGGCCTCCCTTGTCTGGGGGGGACAGCCTCTGGCAAAAAGCTCAGAAAGATGGTCACTCAAATAAAAGAACAGAATGTAGAGGTCCAATGTCTCTTGAGGGTTCCCGAGCAGCCCTCCTCCTCAAGATACTCCTTCTATACTTTATTTATTTATTTAAAACTTTTATATACCGACATTCATTTGCATATCACATCGGTTTATGAGGAACAGGGAAAAAACATAAATTAAGAAAGGGAAAATAAAAGTTACATGTAACATGGAGATAAAGGAACAAGGTGGGAAGAAGAGAGAAAATAAAAGGGGGTCAAGAGGACCTAGGCAAGGCAATTATAAATGAAATTGAACCTTAACTAAATTAAACTTGTAGGTTGAAGGGAAGGGGGGGGGAAGGGTGGGAAAGGGCGTGTCGCGAAGGTGCGTCATCCGGGGGCAGGGCCGCGGGTGTGGTTCCAGCCCAGGGGCGTTTTGGGGGCGTGGTCGAGGCCTCCGAAAACAGCTCCTGGGCCGGGGAATCGCGCAGCCGGCGCGCGTAACTCTTCAAACAAAGGTAGGGGGGTTTAGATAGGGCTGGGGGGTGGGTTAGGGAGGGGAAGGTGCGGGGGAGTGGAAGGAAAGTTCCCTCCAAGGCCGCTCCAATTTCAGAGCAGCCTCGGAGGGAACGGAGGCAGGCTGTGCGGCTCAGCGCACGCAGGCTGCCGATTTTGCACAGCCTTGCGCCAACCTCGGATTTTAAAGGATATGCGCAGCTACGCACGTATCTATTAAAATCCGGCGTACTCTTGTTCGCGCCTGGTGCGCGAACAAAAGTACGCGTGGGCGTACTTTATTAAAATCTACCCCAATGTGTGCAAGACGTTTGTTGCACATTTGCGAGAGGTACCCCTCATAGACATCTGCAAAGCTGCAACTTGATTTGTGTTCACACCTTTACATTCCTTTACTGTGTGGACAATCTCTCAAGAGCTGACAGTAAATTCAGACAGACAGTATTGTGGAATCTGTTCTCACAGTAGTCTACTCTCCATGGTGGCGTCCAGGTTGTGCTGCAACCCTCAGTTTGGGAATCCCCACATGTTATGGCTAATTCAGCCTGCTTATCAATAGAAAAAGCAAGTTTGCTTACCCTAAACAATGTTTTCTGTAGATAGCAGGATGAATTAGCTATGTATCATTCCCATCTTGCCTCCCTGGAGAGTCAATTACCTAACTAAAATTAACTCTGATATCCACTGAGGAGGCTCAAAAAGTAACACCAGTGCAGGAACGAAAAGCTCTACTAGCTAGGAAAGACACGTTCAGTGCTGTCGGATGACGTCACTCACACATCATAGCTAATTTGTCCTGCTATCTACAGAAAACACCATTTATGGTAAGCAAACTTGGTTTATTTCAGTCCTATTAGATTCAAAGTAGCATTTAAATGTGTGCAGTATGCTTTACAATCATTTAACACCTGCACCAGCCAGTACTATGGCATGGTTGCTATATGATGCAATTATTTGCCGGCTAACTTTATTAGCCAGCTAAGTCATCCATCTGACTCTGAATATCATATTAGTTAGCTAATTCAACTCCTCCTAGTTATGCCCCTGGAACGTAATTTATCTGGCTAAATTCTAGGTCCCTAACTTATTAGCCAGCTGGATTTTAGCCAGATATGTGCTCAAATATTAATTTAGGCAAAACTATACAATGGGTAAGTAGTCACAAGATCTCTCCTATCACTTTTATAAACAAACACACAAGGAGTATTCCAATTTTTCAAAATTATGTGCAAAAAACGTTTTTATTATCAAATCTATCTAGACAATAAAATGCTCACTATCTCATTCAACACATTCACACACTCAAACTAAAACCCTATTAAAAACATATACAGTACATCGTGATTGCGACAATAAATCTTAACAGATTGTATACATAATTTATAGTAATATCAATTCTTATTCTTTTCAAGATTATTATTCGCCATACATAATATTCATTTCAACCGAAGTTTATCTCCAAAGTTAATTCCCACTGCTGCTCAGGGTCGATTCTGTGGCAAAAAAAATGTGAAAATTCTGGTGCATTGACAAATATTTCCATCTTTTATACTTCATTATAAAGCTTGCTTGTATCTGTATCATTTATTTTCCTTTTACTGGGTGAGCAAAAAGGGATCTCAGGTAAGAAAGAGGAGGTCTCGGGAATAGGGAGAGGAGAGAGAGCTAGATATGGGGGAAGATCTATAGGGAGTGGGGGAGATCAGGAATCTGGGATGAGAGAAGAAGAGAGAGAGGGAGGGAAGTTCCGAGAAAAGGGAGGAAAGAATTGCAGCGATATTTTGGCAGCAGGGTCCGCCATTTTAAAGTGCTGATTATATACCTACCGCTATGGGCGGGAACAAGTAATAGTGACGTCAAACCAATTTAGCTAGAGCAGGAACTAAATGAGCGAAGCCCATTCAACTGAGTCATTGAGACCGAAAGGTGTTGCGGACATTAAAGTAAAAATCCACCACTGTTCCCGGAAATTGAGTATTTGTTTGATGTCTCCTCCACGTGGGCTGGGTAAAATTTGTTCAAGGGTGGTCCATCGTAATTGGTCAAAAGTGTGGCCAGTTGCAATACAGTGATCTACCATCGGTGCTTCCAACCTGGAAGCACCGATGGTAGATCGGTGCTTCCAACCTGGAAGCACCTGGAGGAGACATCAAACAAATACTCAATTTCCGGGAACAGTGGTGGATTTTTACTTTAATGTCCGCAACACCTTTCGGTCTCAATGACTCAGTTGAATGGGCTTCGCTCATTTAGTTCCTGCTCTAGCTAAATTGGTTTGACGTCACTATTACTTGTTCCCGCCCATAGCGGTAGGTATATAATCAGCACTTTAAAATGGCGGACCCTGCTGCCAAAATATCGCTGCAGCCAAGTAGCAGAAGAAGCGGGCAGTCTGGAAAATAGTAAGTTATGGCAACTAACAGCTTGAATTTAGTCTGTCTTGAACATGGGATGTATTAACTCTGCTTTATCACATTGCAGCACTGGCACACTGCGGCCCCTGAAGAAGGTTCCCCAGAAACACGAGCCGTGTCGGGCCAACACGCCAGTACCGAGTCCCTGACTGCAAACCATGCTACGATAAGTGTTTATCCTTCCTACTGCCTATAACACTTTGTAACTGACAATACGCTGTCGGTACTTTGATCACCCAGTGAGACCTATGATTACAATTTTGAGACGGTGCACGCAGAGCTTATCACCGCACTATTGAACTATTGGCATTTAGGGACTAATTCACCAGTACCCTGCCATAGTATATATGAGGTCTCATTACCCATCAAACTAACAGGCTACGGCAAATATTGATGGTATAATATGATGTTGCTTTAAATAATTGCTGTGAGATTCAGAGCATCTGGAAGGCAGCAAATCTTCAGCCAAACGGTTGCTCCCCTCTCTCCCCCCCCCCCCCCCCCAATAATTCTGCCATCCTAGGCACAGGCCTAGTGTGCCTGCCATTGACAAATCCAGAGCTGGCACTGCTACCATCCATTCCCCTTGAATCTCTGAAAAGTGTTTTCCTAGTCAATCGCTTCTCTTCTTAATCTTGTAAAGCATCAAATTTAAACACTCTTGTGTGTTCACACAAGCAAACAAAACACTCCATGCTGTTCTGTTTTAAATTGTGCTCTGATCTGTTCATCCAAACCTAATACTCTTAAAAAAAAAAAAAAAAAAAAAAAAAAGGAATGTCCCAAAATAGCTGTATAGGAATGCAGGTTAAACACACACACACACACACACACACACACACACACACACACATGAATAATTCATTTGTCAGTTAAAACAAAGTCAATAAGATTTCACTTTTAAGCTACAGTATTTTTATTTTGTTCCTCAGAGATTCTCCCCAGATCCTGGAGCAATCCCAAGCCCCCTCCTATTCTTTCTTACCTTTCTTCAGAACTTCCCTCCCTGTCCCTTCCCAGATTCCTGATCTCCCTCACGCTCTATAGATCTCTTCCCATCTCTAGTCCTCTCTCTCTTTCTCCTCTCCCCATTCCTGGTCTTCCTCATGCCTTCCTCTCCTCCTCCCTGATCCTCTTACCCTCTCCTTCTCCTCTCCCCATCCCTGAGATCTCCTCCTTGTTACTTGAGGTTTCTTGTTTTTGGGTGAATGTACAGCACCTAGGCCAGTAAACCCACACACCAGGAGCGGCAGAAGCAGTGGAACCGATAGACATTCACCCGAGGCTATTCTCTCTCACAGCATCCTCAAGTGTGCTGGGAAACTGACCAAAATTCAAAGTCATGTGGCTTCACTGTCAGTGCAAGCAGCTCCACCACTCTCTGCTCTGCCTGCTTCTTCCAGGGGCTGAGAAGCTGGAAATGATCCGTGCCGTTACTGGTTCTGCTTCATTTCCAAGGGGGAGTCAGAACTGAGTTATACTGCCAGCTCTATGCTGATTTTTCAGGTCCTGGAAAAAATAAAATAAAAATACATTTTTGATTTATATTCTGCCTTTATCGACTGGTAAAATCACATTTAGATAGCATTGGTGTTTCCCTGTCCCCAGAGCAGTGGTTCTCTGCCTTATGTATTCCTGGGACTGGCTAGCCTCCTTCCTTAAATTAGATGGAACCAGATGCAGCACTGATGAGTTAGGGGGTAGGGGATATATATATATTCCCTCCCTCATCCAGTCTTTCATCACATGGGTCAGCCCTGCAGTTGGTCTGTGCATTGTAAGAAGGTAGCTAGCTAGTTTAAGAAAGTGTTTTCTTAAAAAAAATATATAAAAAGCCTTCTCTATATATTTCTCTCTGCCCTTTCCCAGCCAGCCAATAGTATTGTCTTGAAAAAAAAAATTCTTCCCTCTCTTTCCTTCCCCTATCTAGTCAGACACAAGTTGGTCATTTAAAGAAAGAAAAAATATCCCTCTCTTCCCCCCCCCCCCCAGTCAGTCATCAGCTTGTCATTTAAAAAAAAAAAAAAAAAAAAGAGATAAGAAATCCTGTTCTCTCTTTCCCTCTCCCCCAGCCCCTGCCAGCCAGCATCACTGGGACAATTAATATCCTCATCCTCTGGATGTTTTTATTTTTCCAGCTGGGGCCAGACCCGAGGCCTGATCACCGGGAGGGAAGCAGCTGCCTCTGAATGTTAACAAGCCTATATAAGCCTGAGTCGGCCTCTGCTTCACTCTCAGGCCCTGAGATGACTCTGTTCCTTCTCAACATCTGTACGGGAGGTGGGACTTGAGAGCTGAAGAGACCCCCCCCGACTCAATTTCATGCCGGTTCATTAACATTCAGTTGCAGTTGGACTTCTGGCCATGCTTAGCTGCTGAGAAGTCACTGCTTGGAGGAGCTCTGTACTGCTCTATATCATTTTTACTCTTTTTTTTTTCTTCACTATCTCTGCATTTTATTTTTACCAACGCCGCTTCATGGCAGATTACTCTTATTAATAACTCCTTCTCTGCTGACTGATATGTTGACAAAAAGTGCTTGTACTTCGTGAGAGAAAGTCAAGAGTCCTGACCTCAAAACGACTGCTGAGATGGAGCGATCCTTACTGGAGCTGCAGGAGGAAATTGTAAAAGACATTTCTAAAAATATCTCTGCAATGTTGGAAGATCATCTATCCAAACAATGAAACTAAAGAAGGGTTTGATCAGCAATCGGAGAAGTTTTTGGACTTAGATAATAATTGTGTGGCTGCACAGGAACCTACGCTCAGATCAATCTAGCACTCAACTATTTGAGTTGAAAAAAGAAAATGCAGCTCTTTTGGAATGAATGGAGAGTCAGGAAAACTGGGCAAGAAGGAATGATCTTCAGCTCATAGGTCTTCTGGAATGGGTGAAGGAGTTGGACTTTATGCAAATGGCACAAGCCTGGTTCCCTGAGATTGTGAGCCTCTCAATGGACACAGAACCCATCTTTGTGGAAAGAGTGCATCAGGTTGGCCCTTTTAGAGAAAATGCTCCCAGACAGTGGCCAGTTATTGGGAAACATTTGAATTAGAAAACATCTTTGGAGTAGGAGGGGTCAAAATGTTTGTTGTTTAATGACTTGTCTACTAGAGTGTTTGAAGCTTACGGGGATCTTGCTCCTATAGGCTCTGAACTGAATTCTCAAAGGGGTGAAGTTTCAGCTCCGGTTCCTTGCAAAACTAAAAGTTTTCATGGATGGCAAGGCAGTGATTTTGCAAACAAAGGAGCAGGCTCAGTGTTTTGTAGAAAATTTCAGTGAGCCTTTAGTTTACTGCAGCACAAATGCTCTGTGAAATGACAATTTGAATATTAGGTTCTCCTGGAAATGGAGAATGCATTTGCTTAGGTGAGTGTGATTATTGAGTTAAACATTTTCATTATTTTATCGGAACTATTATTTATTCTTTTTTGTAATGGCCAGTACACTTATGGCACTTATGGCACTCATTGCTATTAGGTTGTGTGGTGTTTGTCCATGGGCCCCTCTGATTAGAAGTCTTTACTTGCACTGACACAGCTTTTGTTCTTATTTGTCGGGGTACATCATTCGATTTCTCATATTTTTCTTTTATTTATTTTAAGAGTACTTCATCAGATGCATCTGATGAAGTAGACTCTGCCCTTGAAAGCTCATGCCTCAATAAATTGGTTAGTCTATAAGGTGCCACCTGCCTCTTGCCATTTGTACAAAAATGATTAAACTATTTGCTTCAAAAGTGGGCCTTAGACTCTATTCGGGGATTTAGAAGTAAAATATTTGGCTATATCAATAAATCTTGCAAGATATTAGCATGCTTAGTTAAAAGTTCAAAATTAAAATGTTATGAGATTAAACTGTGCAATTCTAAGGGAGAGATCAGACATGAAACGGTCAGACATTATAGAGATATTTTTGCATTCGTATAGGAAACTCTACTCTGAGCTACCTTCAGAGAATGATCTGAGGGATACGTTTTTGGAAGGTATGATTCTACCACAATTGCAAGAACTCAAAATGCTCAATTAAATGCTCCCATCACCAAGCTTGACCTAGACAATAATATTAGACATTTGAAACTGGGGAAATAGGGGTTAGATGGTCTTGGTGCAATTACAAAATTCTCTGAAGTAGTCTGCTTCACTGTTGCAGATGTTTTTACATTCTTTATAAAATATTCTTTTCTCTCTGAGTCTAATCAGGCATTGATTATGGTTTTCCCCCCAAAAGGCAAAGACCAATATCCCTGATTAACCTAGATATTAAGATTCTGGCTTCTATCTTGGCTAATTGACTATGCAAGGTAGTCCCAGATTTAGTACAAAAAGATCAAGTGGGATTTGTAAAGGGCAGGCATACTCTTGGAAATTGAAGCATGCTTTATGGGATCAGGGGACTTACAATCACCGAGGAGTAATATTAAACTTAGATGCGGAGAAAGCTTTTGATAAAGTTCAATTAAATTGTTTGTTCTCGATTTTGCAAAGATTTGGTTTTAATGGTACCTTTTTTTTATCATGGCTTCAGTTGCTTTATGCTAAACGTCAAGCCCAATTGCTAGTAAATGGTTATGTCTCACTTCCCTTAGTGTTAGCCGGCTACACCAGGCAGGGGTGTCCTTTGTTGCCCCTCTTGTATTTTGAACTTTTAGCTACTAAATTGAGATCACATTCTTTGATCCAGGGTTTTTGATTGTGTTCCTTGGAGCAGAGGATCTGTTCTTTCACAGATGATATTTTTCTATTTGTTGCTAATCCCTCTGATTCGTTGGGCGTAATTTTGCAAATTTTCTCAGACTTCAGTAAATTTATTGGATTGAGCATTAATTTTGCAAAATCAGAAACTCTTCCACTGGCTTGAGAATGGAGGAGTAGCCTGGGGTTAATGCAGCAGGTTATAAACCAGGAAGACCAGCCTTCAAATCCTACTGGTGATCCTCAAGACCTGGGACAAGTCACTTTACCCTCTGTTACCTCAGGTACAAACTTAGGAACCAATGAAATAAGATGCACATTGAAATGAATACTAAGGTGAAAGAAATTTGGCAAGATGATTTTCCTTTGCAATGGACCTCCCATTATGTAACACATCTGGCTGTAAAATTTATTCTCAATGGGAAGAAGTCTATGGACTTAATATTTAATCCTTGCTAGATAGTTTTCAACAGCAATTACAAGTTTGGAATAATCTCCTGGTATATCGTTCTGTTCAATATCTTTGTGAGCGGCATTGCAGAAGGGATAGAAGGTAAGGTTTGTCTAAGACCTGCGACAGAGTGGACACGCCTGAAGGAGTAGAGAAAATGAAAAGTGATTTAGGAAAGCTGGAAGACTGGTTGAGGATTTGGCAGCTGGGATTCAATGCCAAGAAGTGCAATGATGGGTAATGAAAGACTAATGTGCACGGACTGGGTGAGAGACCTTGGGGTGATAGTGTCTGGTGATCTGAAGGAGACAAAGCAATGTGACAAGGTGATAGCTAAAGCCAGAAGAATGCTGGGCTGCATAGAGAGAGGAATAACCAGTAAGAAAAAGGAGATGATGATGCCCTTGTACAGGACCTTGGTGAGGCCTCATCTAGAGTACTGCATTTGGCACTGGTGTCCATATCTGAAAAACGATGGAGACAGTCCAAAGAAGAGCGACCAAAATGGTGTGTGGTCAGTATCGGAAGCAGGGGCAGCTCAAGGGAATCTGCTGCCTGAGGCAAATGATAAAATGGCACCCCCTCCCCCCCCCCCCCCCCCCCCCCCCATGGCCCAGTGCAGGTAAAATCACCAAGGGCCAGGGCAGCGGGAAGGCAAAGGGAGGGTGAAGTGATTTGCCCAAAGTCACAAGGAATAGCAATAGGATTTGAACCCTGGCTTCCCTTGTTTGCAGCCCACTCCTCTAACCACTCAGATTTTGGGCCTGTTATTTTTTTGTTCTCAGTCTTTGCTGTCCGCACTAGGGCCGCCGGAGAAATGTTTAGTGGGGTGGAGTTGCCTTTGGCCATTGGCCATTGGGTCTAGAAATAGGACTCCTCCATTCCCTATTGCCTGCCTCCCACCCTTCTCCAGGATCTGCCCCCTGGAGGTGTGACAGGTTGGTGAATGGTGGGAGTCTGTGTATGTGACACACTCTCTCTTAGGGCATTAGATGCCCTAGACAAACTTTACAGCCTTTCATTCCCCCTTCTCTCCCCACAATTAAAAATTGGGCATTCTTTTCCATTTTAAAATTTATTAACTTCCCCAACCTAAAAAGGCTGATTGCATATGGAAAATAGACATTCAAGGACAATCTTCTGAAGTAAAAATAATCACTTACAGCAACATATACTATATAGGCATACACTGCAAAAAAAAAAACCAAAACCCAAAAAACACATTTCAATAATAGTTTATTAGACTTACTACCTTTATCATAGTAATCAAGGCAGTTTGCTGGGTCCCAAATGGTACCTCTGTAACCCATCATTATTTGTTGATTATAGTTATGAATGTTACTTTTGTAAACCATTGTGATATTTACATGGAATGACGGTATATAAAATGTCTATATATATATATATATATATATATCTTATATGGTAAAGTGCACTGGATGTGGACCTGGCCCACAGAAAGCCAGGAAAAAAACTGAACTACAATTCCAATATAGTAAGCCTTCCATATCATAAT
This sequence comes from Rhinatrema bivittatum, assembly GCF_901001135.1. NCBI lineage: Eukaryota > Metazoa > Chordata > Amphibia > Gymnophiona > Rhinatrematidae > Rhinatrema > Rhinatrema bivittatum. Next base: position 221,180,761 of record NC_042615.1, on the reverse strand, counting down.
TGCCAGCACTCAATCTATGAAAAAGCCATACTGCAAATATTATATCAGGCCCTATTAAAAAAAAAGATTAAAGCCAGGTTGTTGTAAATCCCTACACATAAACTACATGCTAGCAGAATACCTAAAGCCTCAGTCACACAAGCAGAACATAGATAGACTCTCACCAAATACAGAGATCATAAAATATAAGTTGATAAAAGAGATCATAAAATATAAGTTGAAACATGCAGACAAAAACTGAATTGGAACGCACAAGAAGCCAAGCTTTGTAAGCAATGCAAACACAATCAAGAAATAGAACATTAAACATACCAATAAAAAGAATGTCAAATCTGCTGATAAATTCAGCCAATTAAAAGCACATTTAAAATATTAACACTAATAAAATATTTCAAAACAGCAGATACTGTTGCGACCGTTGCTGCCAGACGGCTCCACTCTGCCTATCTTTCCTTGTCTGCGACTCCTCCTGCTCTTGATGGACGTCTGGTTGTCATGGCATCTGTCTGCCATCCTCTCCGGCATCCCCAGACCGGCTTGGGTGCTGCCTCCCGTCATGCTCTCCAGGTACCTTAGGGCGCGTGTGCCGCGTGGCCCTCATTCTTATTTCCTCATTGGCGCGTTCCTCAGGGGCGTCCCCCTGTGATGATGTCACGCTGCCCGGATATTTAAGCCTACTGTTTATTGCGTTGTAGCCGTTGAGTTAGCAAGGGTAATCTTACGGATGGGATTCGCTCTCCGTACCCAGCTACTCTGCCTTCCAACTACTATTGGACTCTTTCTGCTAACGGGGTACCTGCTCCTTGGGGGCCTCTTTGTTTCTTTCAGATCGCTATCAGGTAACCGGTACTCGCTCCTCGAGGGCCCATGATCCCTGACTCGCTGCCTGCATCTATTTCCTCTTCTACTTGGAAGAATTCGCTACAGACACCATCAGTGAGTACTATCGTCATCTACTCCTCAGAGCTGTTTCCCTGGAACCAGGTACTCGCTCCTCGAGGGCCTGCCTCCGTTCCAGCACCAGTGCCATCTCTTACATGGAACAGCTGTGTGAGTACTTTGCCAACAAGTCTCTCTACCTCCAGGGATCTGGTACTCACTCCTCGAGGGCCAGCTCTCCCTATCTCGGGGCTTCTCCATATCTGGGACTCTGTGAATGTTCTATTGTGCTCACTTTCTCAGTTCTCTCCAATACAGCACTGCAACCAGAAGAACCGCTGTTCCAGCGCTCTGGGGAATACTAGCCCAGCCGGGCTACATCTTCTACTCACTACCGCCACCTCTGGTGGTTTCTCATACTGTCTAAATAAAGAACTTTCTGTATTTGTGTGTCCAGAGCTGAGTCTGACCTGTGGTCCCTCACGGGACTTCCCCCTGTGGGCATGGTCAGCTGTCAAAGTGTCCAAAGGTCCATCCAAAACCTCACTAACTATAACAGATACATCACATAAGAACATAAGAAATTGCCATGCTGGGTCAGACCAAGGGTCCATCAAGCCCAGCATCCTGTTTCCAACAGAGGCCAAACCAGGCCACAAGAACCTGGCAATTACTAGGGATGTGCAGACCAAAAGTTTATGTTCATAAGTCCATAAGTCGAAAGGGGGGGTCAATTTCGGTCAATATGGACATATGGAGAATTCCATAAGTTGAGTCTATGTCCATACGTGCAAATAAAAATTTAAACCCCTCACCCCTCACCCTCCTTAATCCCCCCTTAATCCCCCCTTAATCCCCCTTAATCCCCCCCCAAGACTTACCAGGTGGCATCCAGCAGGGACGCGGCGTCACTCCGACGTGAAATGGCGTCCTGACTCCCTTCTGGACCACCAGGGAGTTTTGGTAAGTCTTGGGGGGGGGGATTAAGGAGGGTGAGGGGTTTAAATTTTTATTTAGGATCAACAATCGCGATTTCCAACGTATTCAACATAGCTATGTTGAATAAGTTGGAAATCCGATCGTTTTCGCCTCATCACTTTTTTAAGTTAAAAAAAAAAAAAAAGTTGCGTTTTACATTTAAGTTCAAAACGAATGCACACCCCTAGCAATTACCCAAACACCAAGAAGATCCCATGCTACTGATGCAATTAATAGCAGTGGCTATTCCCTAACAGGTCGATACTGTAAGACCGCGGGAGAGCGGACGAACGCCCGCTCTCCCGGCGCGCGCACCAGCCCTTCGCTGGTGCGGGCGATTCAGTATTTAAATGAGGTGACGCGGGAAAAACAGGGAAAAGGAGGCGCTAGGGACACTAGCGTGTCCCTAGCGCCTCCTTTTTGTCAGGAGCGGCGGCTGTCAGCGGGTTTGACAGCCGACGCTCAATTTTGCCGGCATCGGTTCTCGAGCCCGCTGACAGCCACAGGCTCGGAAACCGGACGCCGGCAAAATTGAGCGTCCGGTTTTTGGCCCGACAGCCGCGGGCCGAATTCAAATTTTTTTTTTTTTTTTTTACTTTTTTTTACTTTTGGGGACCTCCGACTTAATATCGCTATGATATTAAGTCGGAGGGTGCACAGAAAAGCAGTTTTTACTGCTTTTCTGTGCACTTTCCTGGTGCCGGAAGAAATTAGCGCCGACCTTTGGGTCAGCGCTAATTTCTTAGAGTAAAATGTGCGGTTTGGCTGCACATTTTACTTACTGGATCCCGCGCGCATACCTAATAGGGCCATCAACATGCATTTGCATGTTGAGGGCGCTATTAGGTGCCGCGGGTGGGCCGCGTGTTTTCCTCCCCTTACTGAATAAGGGGTAAGGGAAAACACGCGTCCAGAGCAGGTTGACAGTGCGCTCCGACGGAGCACACTTTACTGTATCGACCTGTTAGTAACTTGATTAATAGCAGTTAATGGACTTCTCCTCCAAGAACTTATCCAAACCTTTTTTGAACCCAGCTATACTAACTGCATTAACCACATGCTTTGGCAAGAAATTCCAGAGCTTTATTGTGCATTGAGTGAAAAAGAAATTTCTCCGATTAGTCTTAAATGTGCTACTTGCTAACTTCATGGAATGTCCCCTAGTCCTTCTATTATCCGAAAGTGTAAATAACCAATTCACATCTACTCGTTCAAGACCTCTCATGATCTTAAAGACCTCTATCATATCCTCCCTCAGCCGTCTCTTCTCCAAGCTGAACAGCCCTAACATCTTCAGCCTTTCCTCATAGGGGAACTGTTCCATCCCCTTTATCATTTTGGTTGCCCTTCTCTGTACCTTCTCCATCTCACACATCCAATAATTAAAATTAACAAGGATAAAAAAAAATCTCCCACTCTCCGTACCTGGCAATTTTAGATTTCCAGTCCTCCTGAGATTATCGAAACTGGAGGAAGGTGCACAAACTTTAACCTCTCTCACACACAAATCTACAGGTACTCTCACACACGCACACATATGTGCGCAGGCACTTTCCCTCATAGACATATGCACACACAAATCTACAGGTACTCTCACACACACATATGTGCGCAGGCACTTTCCCTCATAGACATATGCAAAAACCCTCTCACATAGAAACATACATACCCACACACCCCCACCCCCACCTATTAGGGGCGAGGACCCAGCTTGGCTGGGGAACCCCCATAGGAACAGTCCAGGACTCAAGGGGCAGACTAGACTAGGAGATCTTCGGCCTATACCAGTCACCTTCCCTGCAGGTTGAGCCATTGGGTTCTGGTGGCCGGCAGGACTTGAACAAGGGAGGAGACCTAAGGCTAAGGCTGGACTGGAATCTGGAGTGGTGAGGAATGAACTCAGGTGAAGCTGAACAAGCCTGGGGATACAGGTTGCAGGGCTGGAGATAGAAGTCAGGCAGGACTGAAGAGGCAGGCTGCAGGGCTGGAGGCTGATGTCCAGAGGGTCTGGAGCTCAAGCAGGAGTCAAGGTCTGGGATGGAACAGTGGAACAAAACAGAGGTCGCTAATACTGGCAAACTCGAGACAGGAGGCTTGGGAGCCAGGGAGCAAGGTTTGAGACAGGAAGGCAAAGGCAAGCTTGGAAACAGGAAGGTTTAGGGAAGCCACAAGGGAGAAGGCTATGGAGAGCCACAAGGTATACAACGACGAGAAGGCTTTGGAAAGGCAGAAGGCAGCAGAGAGCCACAAGGTATGCAGAGGCAATGGGCCAAGCAAGGAGCTGAGCAGACTCAATGACAAGGCCCAGAGTGTAGAATGAGGCAGGGCTAAATAGCAGGGAATTGCCAAGTCATGAGGTCATTGAGAGTAAAGCTGGAAAGAGGGTAGGTGCAGCTCCTGGGGGACCTCATAATCATAACACCACTACTCTCTCATATACCCACACACATCACTCTCACGGGGCAAGTCTCTTTCACACACACATTTTGGACCTTTTCTCTGGCTGGCCAACAAGGCCTCTTCTGCCACCAGCTGGGGGGAAAATGCTGGTGGCATCTCAGACACTTTCCTGCCATTGGCTGCGGGAGAATCGCTGGCCAGTCTCCTTTCACGTTGCCTTCTCAGGCTCCCAAACTCCTTCACCCTCCACTATCTCTCCCCTTCCCCGCTAGGCTCAACCCCTCTATCTCCACTTCCAGAGTTTGACCCCTCTCTCAGTACTGGCCCTCACACAGGCTCCCTCTGTCCCTCTCTCTCATATTCACAGGTTCTCTCTCTCTTGCACATATGCACCCCCTCAAACAGGCTTCCTCTCTCTCCCTCGCACCCCACCACACACAGGCTCCCTTTCTCTTTCATGCATACACCCTCATACAAGCTACCTATCACTCTCTTTCATACACACACCCCTGCACATTGGCTCCCTCTTTTGATTTGAAGGATGCTTGACATGATTCATGGACGTTTGGAGGGTTCATTTATCAATTGCCATCTGAGATGTTGGAATGTTCAATAGAGGATTTATTAGGGTTCTAAGGGATAGTGGTAACAGTTTAATATGAACTTAGAGTTTTGTTTGTGGAAATTAATAAAAATGTCCTTAATTCTGGACCTTTGCTAAATCATATTTATATAGCACTGGACAAAGATAGCACAGCTACAGGAATATGGTACCTTTAATGATCTCTAAAAGGTGATTTTTAAAAGCCCTATGTGCCGAATCTGGGAGATATGCACAGAAGTTGGGCCGGCCCATGCCGTGCAGATTTTAAAAAGCGCATGAGTACCCTCGTACCTCCTATTATGTACACACATTTTTATTTTTTTTTTTACCAAAAAGGGGCAGTCATAGCCATAGTTTTGGTGGGGCATGAGTGTTCCTAAATTTCTCAATGAAATCTGTGTGTAAATATTTTATGCACCCAAGTGCACGTTGAGGTCCCCTACCGCATGTTATGGTTATTGATGTTTGGGTGGATCCTTGGACAATGTGGCAGCTGACCACGCCCACGGGGGCAGTCCCGTGAGGGACCACAGGGTCAGGCTAGACTCTGGACACACAAACACAGATTGAATCTTTTATTAAACAGTATGGTAACCACCAGAGTTGGCAGTAGTGAGCAGATGATGAGCCCGGCTGGGCGCGTCTCCCACAGTATACTGGAATAGCAGCTCCTCAGTAGTCTGTGCTGTAGTGGAAAGAGACTGAGATAGAGAGAGCAGGCCCTCGAGGAGTGAGTACCTGGTTCCAGTGAAACAGTACCATGGAAGAGATGGCATGTACGCACAGATGGAATCTGTTGGTGAGGTCTTCCAAGTAGCAGGTTGAAAGTTGCAGGCAGCAAGTCAGGGAACATAGGCCCTCGAGGAGCGAGTACCGGTTTCCTGATGGCACCTGTAATAGAAATAAGGAGCCCCCGAGGAGCGGGTACTCCGAGATAACCCCGAAGGGTGTTAGAGTCCAGAAGCACTGGAGTGGCAGTGTAGCTTCGGTACGGAAAGCGAATCCCATCCGTAAGGAGTCCGTTGCTAACTCGACGAGCTAGCAAAAGTAGAGAGCTTAAATATCCGGGCAGCATGATGTCATCTCAGGGGGATGCCCCTGAGGTTCGCGCCAACGCGGAAGTAAAGCTGAGGGCGGGGTGCGCGCGCGTGCCCTAATGGTACCTGGAGGAGCATGGCGTGAGGCAGCGGCAAAGCCGGTCCGGGGACTCCGGAGAAGACGGCCCACAGCCGCTGTGGAGGCCAGCAGTCCAAGGTAAGCGGGAGGAGCCACATGAGTGAGGTGTAGGCGAGGCGAAGGTGTCGAATACCGACGGTCGCAACACCGCATAACTTTACTTCTGCTATGGATGGCGTGTGAGTCCTGAAACAGAAAAAAACTAAAGAGGTTAGTGGGGTTTTAAGGTTGAGGCAAACAGGGTAAAAGGTAGGCTACTTAATTAGGGAGATTAGGATTTTCTATCCTTTACCTGGGCAGATTGGGAATGAACTGCATAAACTGGTAATTGCATCAGCGCAGGTATTTACCAAAATCCCCCCACATATGCGTTAGAGGTGTCATATGTACACACATGCACGCGTTCATATAAAATTGCACGCACATGTATGCACGGACAGCCTATTTTGTACCATGCATGCATATATGCCCATGTGTTATAAAATGGCAGCATCCATTAGCATGAGCCGGCATACATGTGCGCCCGTGCAGATTTTTAAAAGCTACTGTCCCCGTGATTTACTGTAAGAATGGCCTTCAAGTAATATCTGGATTTAATGTAATTATTATGATATATGGTGTGTCTATTCTTTGATTCTATATAGTATTTGATAACATTACCATGGCTGTGTTAAAGACAATGAGGCAATGGTAATGCTGCCACATTCAACATATCGGGTTTCCCCATGGTTACTAGCTCAAGGTGGGAAGGGACATGCAATGTTAGTACCTAATGAGGTAATTGAAATGTTTATTTTGTCTTTGGGTATTTGCATGGACATTAATGTTACTGCTGAGGAGCTGGTGATGATGCTAACGTGCATGCAAATAACATGCATTAAATCACTTAGTGCATGGACATCAGCTAATGTTTGTGTTAATATGCATTTACTATAGGCACTAATGATAATGTCCATTAGTACCTGTGCTCCTAACTGATCTCAAAGTAACTGATCTTTGAGAAGGGACAGAACAGTCAAATTTATAATATTTGCTTTTTTAATTTGAGATCTTAACACATCCTTGCTTACATGGTTGGTGAAAGGACTAAAGGCTTTAACTTATTCTCTTCACAGCTTGGTAGTGTTGAGTTTCTGGCTCAAGAACCTCATTTAGCTGCCATAAACCTTCATTTGCAGACTAAATGGATTTTTGACCATTTTTCGTTCCCCCCACTTTCTGCCAGTGTTGGCCTTGTAGCATTAATCCTTGGCTAAGAAGCACAGTTCATTGTTCCCTTCAGAGCCCAGTACAAATGTGCAGTATGCTGACTGGCAGGTGTCACTGGTAAGCAAGAGCCAGGACATGCTCCCTCCCAAATGTTGTGACTATTGCCAACACAGCATTTTCTAGCTCTGGCCAGCACTAGGAGCAGAAATTGTATCTGGAATTGTACCTGGGTCTCCTGCAAAGTAGCACAGAACAGTGCTGCTGAGACATTGGGCCATCCACGAAACTCTCTTTACAAAATGGGTCAACCTGGGTTTTAGCGTCAGGTCAATGGACAGAGCCGCTTATCAGATGAGAAAAGGTCTGTGTTTGTATGTGTTTATGGCCCCTCTCTTAAAACTTTGGACTAATTGGGTCTGGCTCCAGCAACCTTTGTGTGGAGGTAGATCTTTGGGGTGGGGAGGGGGAGGACATCTAACTTTCAGGCCGATACAGTAAGGACGCGTAAGAAAAAGTGCGGCAATGCCGCGCGCACAATTTGGTTCACATACCGTTCGATTCAGTATTCAAATGAGACGCAAATGCAAGCGCGTCTGTGAAGCGGTAGGCATGCGCAATCCATTTTACTGTATAGAGCGGTATACAGCGCCTATACAGTATCCTGGGTGCACTGGTACCTGTCATTTCAAATGTCATTCCACCAGGTAAGTTCTTTTCTACAGACCCCGCTGCCTTGAGCATCAGGCTGGACGACCAAGCCATGACCTCGGACGTCCGGCTTGGGCATCCAGCCGGGCGCTCAAGGCAGCGGGAAGGCCCATACAGGAAACCCTATTATTTACCATCTATATTTAAAGTATTTATGCTACTCACCCTCTAGTTCTTTGAAGGGCCACAGGGAGTCCTAGTTGTTGCTGCTCAAGGCAGCGGGAGGTCGCGGAGTCCGTTCATGGCGTGGCGTGAAAATGCCAAGTCTAATCTTGCGTGCCCTGCTTTCCACCTTCAGAACAAAACAGGACGACGATGACGCTCTAGTTTCGTTTCATCTCTCCCTCTCCCAGGAATCTGTCCATGAACGGACGCCGTGGCTTCCCGCTGCCTTGAGCGCCGGGCCGGGTGCTCAAGCCGCTTGGGCGCCCGGCCGGGCACTCAAGGCAGCGGGAGGTCGCAGCTCATCTTGCTGGTTCAAGGAGACACTCTAGTTTCATCTCGTCTTTCCCTCTCCCAGGAATCTGTCCATGAACGGTCGCCGCGACCTCCCGCTGCCTTGAGCGCCTGGCTGGGCGCCCAAGCGGCTTGGGCTCCCAGCCAGGCGCTCAAGGCAGCGGGAAGGTCCATGAATGGACGCCGCGACCTCTCGCTGCCTTGAGCGCTCGGGAAGGTCAATGAATGGACCCTGTGACCTCCCTGCTAAACTGCTCCGCCACGCTCGGGGAGGAGAAGGGAAGGCTTTCGGGGTCTCCAGCTCCCCTCTCCTCGCGGGGGGGGGGGGGGGGGGTTGTCGCTTGCAGAGAAGGTTGAAGGAGGGATCCAGAGGGGGCGAAGTTACAGCTCAAGGCAGTGGGAAGCTGACTGAACACCACACTAACGCCAGGGTCAGGGTAGGTGGTAAATTTGCAGGTTAAAGACGCGGCAAAATAGCTGGTTAAAAAGGCGATAATCTGGGCGCACGTTACTGTATCAGAGGGAATAGCTAATCCGATCATTAACATATCATATACATGCTGCGGGCGGAAAGGGATACGCGTCGATTTAAAGAAGCGGTAAGGACGCGTAAAACCGGATACTGAATCGCAGGTTCGCCTTACGCATCCAAATTGTGCGTCCAAAGCAGGTTAGAAATGGGATAACTGCGGCCGCGCTTTACTGTATCGGCCTGTTTGCAGGGTGTGGGAGGAAGATAAGTTGGCAGTTTTCTCATAAGAAATGCATGTGGATTTGTATGCATCTTCCCCTTATAACTTTGAAACGATTGGGCCTAGCTCTATCAAACTTTGGGGCCGATGCAAAAATGTTGCGCTGAAAGCGGGTGCTGTGTGTTCAGCGCCCGCTTTCCTAACGCGCCCCCCAGGTACCTCTCCTGGGGGGCGATGCAATAATTAAATTAGGGGTCCCACTGTCGAGGAGGCACTAAGGGTGATTGCGCACCCCTAGCGCCTCCTTGACAGCGTGCACCGGAGCGAATTCTGCTGTCGATGGCTGTCCGCATGTTAAGAAAACAAATGCTGAATTTATCAGCGTCCCGTTTTCCTAACCAGCGCACATTCAGGGGTTAGGAAAAGGGACGCTGATAAATTCAGCATCCATTCTCCCAACCTGACTACCGGCACCAGAAGAAGTGTATAAATCAATATTAAAGTGTTGGGCACTTAATATTAATTTATTCACTCTTTCACTTATTGCTGATTGGTCGCTTTACTGTCACATGTCAGTGAAAGGACCAATCATCTTTCAGAAGGCTGTCCTGAAAGGATCAATCGCCTTTCAGATGGTTGTCCTGAAAGGGGATTGGTCCTTTCACTGACAAATGTCAGTGATTAGGACCAATGGGCAATAAGTGAAGGAGTGAATAAATTAATATTAAGTGCCAGACACTTTAATATTGATTTATACACTCCTTTTGGTGCCGGTAGTCAGGTTTGGAGACTGAATTTATCAGCGTCCATTTTCCTAACCCCTGCATGTGCCAGGGGTTCAGGAAACAGATGCTTGTCAATTGAGTGTCTGCTTCCTGCACTCCCCTGCCAGCACTTTTTTAAACTTTTTTTTTTATTATTTTTTTAAAGAGTTGTTCCTCCTACTTAATATCCCAATGATATAAAGTAGGAGGCAGTACAGAAAAGCAGTTTTTTCTGCCTCCTTATGCAACAAGGGGATTAGCGCCTCTACAACACATGTCCAACGCGGAGTGAAACTAATAGCACTCATCACATGCAAATGCATGTGAATGAGGCTATTAGCTATTCACTCCCAATGCCAAAAAATGCCAAAAAAAATGTGCCTGCTCCAGGCAGGCGTTAATTTCTGATCGCTAAAATGCGCGTCCTAGATGCACATTATTTTTTGCATTGGGAGTGAATAGCTAATAGCCTCATTCACATGCATTTGCATGTGATGAGCTCTATTAGTTTCATTCCGCACTGGACCTGTGTTGTAGAGGCGCTAATCCCGTTATTGCATAAGGGGATTAGTTAGCGCCTGTACAGCCCCTTTGTGTGGAGGTAAGTCCTTGTGGGGAGGAACATCAGACTTTTATTTATATTTCAAAGTTAATGAGTGATTCAGGGGAAGAGAAGCACAGGAGGGGGCAAAGTTGACACCTTTTAAAAAGAAATTCACAGGGGCTTGAACTGATGCTCTCTGTATTGTTACCCCTTGCTTTCTATGAAAAAATACATTTGAAAATAGAGCTCTGATGAAAGAAGATGAAAGATAACAGAATGTCAGACTAATTATTAATGTAAACTTTGCAGCTTGTATGTCAGATGTACAAATGTCTCGCTAATGAAGTAAACTTGTTAATACTATGAGTTAATTTATTCTGCCATTAAAAGCCAATTGCATACGTTAGGGAAAGCAGGACAAAAGGCAATGAATAAAACCTCTGATGCTGACTTGAGTTTGCACTGAACACACACACAAATGGTGGGAATTATGCCTCTACTATATGTGCATATCCTTTTCTGTACCACACGTGGAAAGATGACCGTCTCGTTGGCTTTCTGCCAGGGGTTTTAAGAAATTGAATTTTATCGTACCATATTGAACTGGAGTTGATACTGCATGCTTTTGTGGACCAGCTGGTACGGAAAGGGGTGCGTGGGACTGGATGTTCTGTGCTGTGTGTATGTGTGTGTGAAAAGATTACAGCTGGCCAGAACGCACACTCATGCCAGTGACTGGAAGCTCCATCTGGTCAGGATTTTATGTTGCAGTCGATGTTCAGTTTATGTACTGTCACACTTAATCTCGTTTCTGGAATGGCAGACAGGACTGAGCATACTGCAGTTCCTGAAACAGAACCCTCTCTAGCAAAGCCTCATTAATCTGAGGGGCCCCAGAGAGTTCCCTGTAGGTAGCACATTGCTGTTGTAGTCAGTTTGTTGCTGGTAAAAGTCTCACTTTTCAGTTTTGGAAATACGGTCTAGCTAAGCGAAGCTCCTCTTTTAACAGAGGCATCACGAAAGATGTTCTCTTTCCTTCTTTTCTATATATTTTTTTGTTCACAGTTAGAGTTCTTTCAGAGTCCCTTTGAATGCAGGTAGATTCATGGAGACAGGTTCTGCGTGCCTTGGGGTGGGAAACTGAAATGGGAGAAGGGTGAGTGGCTGAAAGATTGGAGGATACGAATGTGAAAGTTTATAGGAATGTTTTTGTTTTTTTTTAGGAGAGACGAATTACTGCATTTAATAGCTTTTCTTTGAAGAGTTAGATGAGTTTTGAGTCATTTGGCTGTTTTTTTAAAATCTTTTCCTTCTCACATATCTAAACCCTGTCCTTTCCTTAGTCACCAACTTCGTAATACTTGCAAAATCCACTCATTTCTTTCCACTGATAGATGCCTCTCTCCCCTTCAGGCTCTTTCTAGATCACGTTTAGATAGCATGGTATCACAGTAGATGATGGCAGATAAAGACCAGTTGGGCCATCCAATCTATCTAGTTTTTCTGCTCTTCTCTGCAAAGAATTTATCCCACCAGTCATCCAGAGAAGCCTGACCATTTGTAGGACACTGTTCCTTTCTAAGTCACAGGTCGATGCAGAAAGGTATGTTCAGTCCATCTGGCTGCGTTTGAATGCACATTTTCTGGGTGCAAAACTTACTGCTGATGCAGCAAGGAGTTTTTTGTGCAGAAAATGTGCGTTCCTAAACGGGAGCACTGCTTAGCACCTTCGCATGGAAATTATATGCAAATGAGGGCATTTGGCCAGCACATCTTTTTTTTTTTTTTTTTAGCGCTGGAAACTTAACTTCTGGGTCAGGGCTGGAGTTAAGTTTCCAGTGCAATGAGAAAAAAAAAAAAAAAAAAAGTAAAGTTGTAATGAAAATAAAGTTCCAGGTAAGTGCTGGCAGCCACCACTACTTAACTGGAGAATTGCTGACTTCTGCAGGTAAGTGGCAGCCATCACCACCACTTAGCCGGATAAATACTGATCTATCCAACCGCGGCCGTGCTTTACTGTATCGGCCCATAGTTTTGGTAGCTGTTTAGATTACTGCACAAACACATGGAAGACAAAGGAGGTGTGGGGGCCTTATTGCTGGATTAAGCATGGAAACTTGAATGCTCATCTATCCAATATTGTAGAAAACCAAAGAGGAAAAAAAAATAAATCTTGCCGATGCAATAATCTAGGTGCTAAGAAACTGTGTGCTGGTTTTCAGCGCACAATTTTAATGCCCAGATTTGGTTTTTTTTTAAACTCCAAATGTAGTAAACTAATGCTATGCTAATGCATCAGGAGTTTAAAAACATGCATTATACTTTAAAATGTGCATTCGGCAGAGGCTGAATGCACATTTTAACTCAGGAAGGGGGTGAAGGTATCCTGTCTATCGCCGCCGCCACTTAACCAGATAAATACTGATCTATCCATCTATCTGACAGCGGGAAGCAGCTGCCAGATAGCCACATAAGTCAGTACTTTTGCAGCTAAGCAGCGGCAACTCGTGCCAGATGGCTGCATAGGTACTGAAGAATTTCTGCTGTTTGAATAGATGAAAGGTAAAAGAGGAGTTGATTTGTACAATGCACTCTCTACCTAGCTTGTTGCACTCTCTACCTACTTTCAGTGATGTCAACTTTGCGGTTCATACCTCCTACTGTAAATGTAAAACTGTCCCCCCTACCCCATCCCCAAACCCAACTCCAAGTTAAAAGTGCCCCCCTCTTACAGTGGTATAAATATCAGAGTGACATGGTGCTCTCTACAGAGTCTCCCTCTCTCTCTCTCAATCCCTCTCCCTCCCGCATGTGGCAAACATAAAAAAGCTGTAGCTAAAACCTGCATAACTCTATCACATTTGACGTTAGAATCTGCTCATAAACTCTTCCCACTTGAATAGTAAATGGAACATGTGTTACAGCATTATCACTAGCTTTAAGGCCCTAATAATAAATGATCCTGTTAGAGCCCTATTTATTAAGCATTTTTTCCATAGACACAAAATGAGAAAAAACATGTAATAAATAGGCTCCTTAGATTGTAAGCCATCTAGGGAAGGGAAATACCTACTGTACCTAAATGTAACTTGCCTTGAGCTCAGATTTGAAAATCTAAAATTGGAATCCATCTTGTAGCTTCCTTTCCTCAAACACACCTTGCTTGTGCTTTCATGTACTTGCCAATCTCTATCCTGTTTCCATGCTTCTCCCCTCCTAGTCCTCTATTTATAGAACAAACACCCTCATGACATCCAAAAGACTATGTAGCTAATAGGGCTGTGCGTTCGTTTGAAACAAGTGGGGTAAAACATTACAAAGGAGTCCTTATTCTTTTCATTTGTGGTCCCCTGAAATGAATGGAGGGGTCCCGTATTTGTCTCACTTGTTTGTTTCCCTTTCAAGCCCATGCTCATTAAAATATATAGCTGTGTACTACTGAGCAAAAAACAAACTATTAACTATAGCAACCATCTCATGCCCGAGTTATTTCAAAGCTTTGTCAGAGTTGAATCAGGACAAGTTGGTAAGGAAACCACAGAAAGGACAAATCAAGGTGTAGCTTTTTTTTTTTTAACCTACATCTGTTATCTGGATCAAGTAACACTAACTCACTCCCACTGTAAAGTCTGAGCACGTGCAAGAAGAGGTCTGCATTTCCTCTCCAGCTCTTGGCAGAGAAGGACATGCTAGTGTAACCCTACCCCCGGGTACAGACCGCACACCAATGGGGCCATAAAAGAAATTTTAGTCTTTTTGATGCTGGAACCACTCCTGGCTAGCTCTATCACAGTCTCTCTTTCCACCAGGATCTGGATTCTTTGTGGATAGGGGGAAAGATTTATCTTTCAGGGCCTGGAGTGATAGGGGTGACTTTTTGTGGTGTATTTTTTCCTGGGAGAGGTGTACTTATCCTCACTGTATGAGCTGTATGTGCCAAAGAAATATACTGGAGCCACTGATTTGGTGTCCAAAAAAAGATCCTTTACTGATGGGTCATCAGGTGAAATAATGGCACAATTAACAAAGTCCTTGTTACCACAAAACTGTTGTGGTTATGTATGTTTGGTGGATCCTTGGGTGCTGTGGGGATGACCACGCCCCACAGGGAGGAGCCCCGTGAGGAACCACAGCACTGGGCTAGACTCGGAGACACACACACACACAAGTTTTTTTATTATACAGCTTTGTAGAGAGCCACCAGCGGTGGCAGTAGTGAGGCAGTTGGTAGTTGCAGTCTCAGGTTCCTCGGCAGAGGGAGCCCTTCTCTCCTGGATTACGTCAGGAGGTTCCGCAGCAGGTATTCCCCAAGGAGACACTGTGGAAGAGTTAGACTGATGATTAAAGTACTCACTGGATGTTAGCTGTAGGTTAGCGATTCCACCAGGTATAGTTAGAGGTACAGGCACTGAGGCAGGGAAAGCAGGCTTTCGAGGAACGAGTACCTGTTCCCTGTAAGGCACCTGAAAGAAAACAGAGGGCCCCTGAGGAGCGGGTACCCAAGTTAGCAATACCCCGAAGGGCAGAGAGGAAGGCTTCCTGCGGCAGCATGGAAGCGGCAGAGTAGCGTAGACAGGAACGGATTTGAGTCCTTGCTAACTCGATGAGCTAGCAAAATGATGAGGGTAATATACCCGGATGAAGTGATGTCAGCAAGAGGGAACACCCTCGAGGTTCGCGCCAAGGGTGGTACAAAGACGTGGGTTGCGTGCGAACCCTAGTAGGTCCTGGGAGGAACCATGGCGGAAGGCAGCATCGTAGCCATTCTAGGGACACCAGAGAGGTTGGAAGGGAGACGCGGCGGTAGCCATCTTTCCCAGGTGAGCGGGAGGAGCCGTAAACAAGGCGAGGCAAATGGGGCGAAGCCATCGAAGACCGACGAACGCAACAAAAACTTCTCAGATTACAGTCTTTTTCGCTCAACTTGTGCAGGAGACTATTACCAGTACTGAGAGACACTCAATTTTCAGGGAGTAGAGGTAGCGAGGCTCCCAAGTGTACAGGGTATCCTTTGTTGGGACAGGAAAACCCACTCCAATCTGGAAAAAATTGCAAAAAATAGTCTCTGCACAGAGAGTCAAAGCCTTCTTTCCCCAGGGACTGAAGACTCCGGATGGGTGTCCTCAGATAGTCTCATTTGTTGTTACTCACAGTTAGATATCTCTTTCTTGCTCTCACTATCGAATCCCAAGTTGGATAGGATACCCTAAGGAACATGGAGACCTCCGTATTCCTCTACAGATAGGAAGGGGCAGCAAAAATCTTCCTCCTGTTTCTTCTGGAAACCAAATTCCTCGCCTCAGAAGGGAAGGCAATACTGAAGTGTTGTAGCCTCAGGTCACCAGCATACCTCTTTCCTCACTGAAGGAACAGAAGGGCAGGTCTTCCTTACCCTGGGCACTCCAAGAACAGGGTTCTCTATGCCCTGAACCCAGGGGTCTCACAAGGTCTCCTACAAAGAAAAATACTAATCCCAAAAACAACCCAGAGGTACCCAACCAGCCATTTAGTGGACCAGAAGTGTAGTCTCCAGACCTTGCTTAGGCTTCCCAGGCAGGGTTTGCCTGGGTCCTCCAAGTAGGCCTGAAAAACCAACGCAGGAATAATTTTTCTACACTGCCACCTATACTGAAAACCAAAAATTCAGTAGAGAGCTGCTAATAAATTCTATCTAGGGGGACGACCATCCCAGCACCCTCAAAGGGAAGGGGCTGTACCAAATGGCACCTCCCCACACATAAAAAACTGTCTAACCTTAGCTAAAGGACTTAACTAAGGACTTTAACGGTAATGAGCCCAAGGGACCATTACAATAGTAGAACCTCTAACAGAGTTTTAAAAAAGCTGAGATACTTTTGTTTTTTCACTGAAAAAGGCTGCTTCTTATCTTCTCTTTGCTGCAGTGGTCTCACACTCACTATGCCAGAAAGCGAGACAGTGCTTTGCTTCTGATATTAATTTTTCTATTCACTGGAAGAAGGTCAGGATGGGAGACAGTGTGGAGATTGTAACTGCAGCAATGGACTGTGCACTGTATACCTTGGTGGTTTGGACAACTTTGTGCTGTTTGCAGTGGATCTTCCTCCATACCTTGGGAGTTTAGACATCTTTGTGCTGTTTTGATTCTCTGCATTTTATGCCATAGGAGTTTTGACACATCTGTACTATTTGTGATTCCCCCTTCATTGTACACCTTGGGGGTTTTGATGCTGTTATGCTGTTTGCAATTCCCCACACTCTACATCTTGGGGATTTTGATGCCCCTCTATCTTGTTGCCATGCCCTGATGCTTTACTTTGGGAGTCTTTGATTTACTACATATCCCTGATTAACCACCATGGAGGCCTTTCTTCCAATTAGCCTGTCTGCCTTCGCTATTCTCTGCACATTAGGGGTCTTTCTGCCACTCAGCCTTGCTGCCATACCCCAGACATTATACCTTGGGGGTCTTGATGCCACTATGCCTTGTTGCCATACCTCAGACTCTTCACCTTCGGGTGTTTTTTCCCTGCGACTGAGGGTGGATGCTTTACACCTCTCATGGTGTCTTGGAGTCTTCAAGCCACTCTTAGTGCTGCTTTGTCATTCTATCAATGCCTGAGTTTTATTTCTTCCATTTTTGCTTTTTTTTGTTCCTTCTTTATGATGCCTTAGGATATTTATGCTATTTTTGGTGCCTCTTTGCCCCTCTTGTGCTACCTTTGGGGGTCCATGACACTCTTGCTGCTGCTTTGCTCCTCTGACGGTGTCTTAGATAACTTATTCAAATTCTGATAGCCTTTTACCCCTTTATTTAAAATATTGCTATTTTGCTTGTCCACAATACTAAGCGAATTACATATAGACATGCATAATAAAATATTGTATTCAAGCAGCAAATAAAAGACTATTAAAACTCAAAATATTAACAAATAAAATTCATAAATAATAAAATACATACTTTGAGACATAAATTAATAAATACCTCAGCTCAGACTAAAGCATCTGTGTACCTACATTAATGTTATCAGTGTGTTTAATTCAGTAGCCTATTCTACCATAAGCATTACCTGTATGTGTAATTAAGTTGCCTTTTCTGAAAAAAGTATAACCTTTTAACTTATCAATCATCAATTAATTTCAGTTATCTATCTCCTTCAGATATACATAATAAGTCAATGTCAGCTAGATACCTTCAAATGCTTTCTCAAAAAGATATGTTTTCACTTTCTTTCTGAACTGATGTAGTGAAGCTTTAGACAATGTCATATGGCAACTCATTTCAGAAATTGGGCCTACCACATAAAATGTGTGCTCTCTGGATTCTGTGAATCTAACTTTGTAGTGATGGCATGGACATTAAAAACTGAAAAGATAACCTAAGAGTTCTTGTAGGCTTATACATTTTTTAAATTACATTAAAACAAATGGGGCTAATCAAAATGATTTTAAAAGTAATCTGATAGTGGATTGGAAACCAGTGGAGGCATCTAAGTGCTGGGAAATTATGCTTGTGTATATGCTTTGCCCTGTCACAATTTTGGCTGCTGCCTTTTGTGTTAATTGCAGTGCTTTAATTGATGAATCAGGTAATCCTAAATCCAAAAAATTACACTAGTCAATATTAGCCTTGACTAAACTGTGTAGAACAGTTTTTAGGTCTTTTTCAGAAAGAAACATCTTCAATTGTTGAAGCATACAAAGTTTATAGACGCAGTTCTGTACCATTGCTCTAATCTGCAGTTTAAATGATAAAGATGTGTCCATAATTACTCCAAGATTTCACATTTGCTCAGAAATTGGAATATTAATGCCTTCCAAGATTATAAAGGCTGGAAGTTTCCTTATCAAAAATCTTGATAAATATAAAATTTCAGGTTTGTTAACATTTAAAATTAATCCAGTCACAGTCAACCAATTCTTGACCACTTATAATGTTTGCATGACCTATTTTAATGCAGTTTCCACCAAAAATTCAAATGGGACATAAATTGTATGTCATCTGCATATAAAACATAACCCACATTTACATTTGCAAGGATCTGGCACAATGGGAATAAGTATAAATTGAATGCAGCAGACAGTGCCGACTCTTATGGTACTCTAGTCTACTCCTTTTATAGTGACTTGCTGAGATCGTTCGCATAAAAAAAGATTGAAACCATTTTATCACAATAGCATTCAGACCTAACTCACATACTATTTGTAATAGCAATCTCTGATTCACTGTATCAAATGCCTTGTAATATCCAATAGAATCAAGAAAAATTCTTTCCTACTATCAAATCCATCACAGATTGTATCAGTAACTGACAATAATAGAGTTTCTGTGCCTTGCAATGGCAGGAATCCAAACTGATATTTATTCAAGAACTCTTTCTCCTCAATATATTCATTTAATTGTTTTAACACTTTGCTTTCCAAGAGCTTACCTAAAAATGGAAGCGTTGAAATAGAACGCTTATTTGCACAGATGGACAGATCAAGATTTGATTTTTTTAAAACTGCAGATGCTAATTTTAACAATTTGGGTATATACTCTTCTTGCAAGGATAAATTAACTAGCTTTGTAAGAGGCTGAGCTAGGTCATTTTTTAGCAATTTAAAATGAGCATTTGAGCATATCAATAAAGGGCAAAAGGATTCATTCAGACCAGTAATAACCTCTATTATCTTGGTATCATAAATTTCTTGAAATTGACCCAATGTTTCAGTAAATATGCCTACATCATTATCACTAACAAAGCTTAGATTATCATTAGCTAAAGTTACATTTTTAACCTTGTCACAAAAAAATTCAGCAAACTCTTCACATTTACCAATTAAGGCAGAATCAAGAAATTCATCAGAGACAGTTGTTAGCGATTTTACAATGTTCTTCTGGATGATATTGCGCCAAATTAATGCATTTCACAAAATACTGTCTCTTTTGCTTATCCATTGCACCTTTGTAATCAGAGTGTTGAGAGCGGCCTCAAAAGGCCTTGCATTCTGTTGAGAAGGGGGTGTTTAGTGTGCCCTTGGGCCTCAGCCCGACCCCAGATGAATGCAGGGCCGGACCGAGGGTTGATGGCATGCTCCCACATGGCTGAATACAGTCTTACCCTCTGCCAGGCCTGCAAGCTCCCAGAGCCAACAACACGAGGTGTTGGTAGGGGAACGGTCCTCCAACTGTTCCGAGCCCTGTTGGACCTGCCGCTTGATCGGCATTGGAGCAGCAGGCCTGGCCTGAGGTTGAGGGCAGACGGAGGCCTTGACACGTAGACAGGACTATGACTGATGCGACGGCATCTCAACGAAGACACTTGGGCTGATGCAGACGGCATCACTGGCGAAGACACTTGGGCTGATGCAGACGGCATCACGGGCATGACAAGGTACTTGACATCCAAACCGGGCAAGACATAAGGCAGGAAGACATTGGCACTGTCTCTCAGGGCGCCCTACACAGCCCACCTTCACGGGCGGACCCAATGGGCTGGTCGCAGACCACCCTGTCCCACTGCACGCCCTACACAGCCCTTGGAGGCTGGTCACGGACCACGAGGAGAGTCGGACAAGCGCGGGACAGGTCCAGGCAAAGAGGAACTCCAATGACAAAGCCGATGTCATCCGAAGCTTCCCCCATGGCTGGCGGAAACAGAGGCTGAGGAGCACAGGGACCGGAGTCCACTGCCTGCATCTCCAAGACGAAGCCGCGTCACCGGGAGATCCACGGCCGGCAGTACGGAAGGCTCAAGAGCATTGGACAAAGACGCAGGGAAGAACATCCTGGCAGGCGGACACATCGGGATATGGAAGATCATGGTGGAACATCAAGACATGGTCAGGGACCTCAGGCAAGACATCAAGACACGAAGATGTGTTACGAAGGCAGACGAGACGAGGAGCTCCATGAAGAACAAAAAGCCTTACAAGGCTCTGGCAGGCGAGAGCCTCCAGAGAGAACTCACGCTGATGCAAGGCAAAGACAGACTGAAGTTGAAGTCCTTTTATAGGGCTGCAGACCGGCGACTCCCTGGGAGGAGTTAGGTAGACCCCCGCCTAGCTGGCCCTATAACTACGGAGAAGTGCTGCGGGCTGGCCCCTAGCGAAGGGCGTGGCTCAAACCAGGAAGTCCATGCAAGCACAAGCAGCCTCAGGCAGGCCCCACGGACATCAAGGCCTCCCAGGCCCTGGAGGAAATCCTGGACAGTTCGCAGGCGAGGCCCTGGCTTGGAGCGGCCTCCAGGAAGAGGTAAGAAGCCTCCCGTAGCCCAGCTACAGGAGGGTTCATAACACAGAGAGCACAAAACAATAAAACATTAGATTATCAGCAGAGCTTTCCTTCTTCCAATGTCTTCACAATGCCTCAAGTTTCACTTCAATAAGATTAGTTCATTATTAAACCATTCAACACTGTGGTTTTGTTTTGACAGTTTACTTTGTACTGGAGCGATTTCATCCAATACAGAGGAACGCAAAGATTGCCATCCTTCAAAGGCTTGATCCATATTTTTCCATGTTTACTTTCTTAATTTTGGAAGCCCATGATCTCTCAAATCATTCGAATTAAGCTTTTTTTCTTCTTGTGACCACCTAGGGGTGTGGAGCAGTAAGAGAGCTTTGACAGTTAAAGGAAGGTTCTAAAGAAACCAAAAAATTGGTCTGACCAAGGAACTTTCTCACATGTGTAGCTAGCTTGGGTGTCAAATGACCATTCTTTTTTTCACAAATACAAAATCTAGCTTATGTCCAAGTCCATGGGCAGGTTTATTAATTAATTGAGACCATCCCAAGGCTGCCAGAATTCAACACTTTACGGTGACAGGCTATTCATGGCACTCTTTGTGCCACTTTGTCACAGTCTTGGTGCCTTGGCGTTCTCCTCCCCCTTGTGATGATGTCTACTCACATCACAAGTTTCATTAGAAAACCCCAATTTTGAAGTTTTTCTGTTTTTTTTTTTTTTCCAAAATATTTTATTGAGCGGTCAAATAAAGTATAACAGCAAAATCCGCTGAAACATTACAGCTGGGAAATAATGAATATACATGAGAAATAGAAACTACAGACAAGCAGGTAACAGAGATAATGATACAAAAAGCATACATCACATTATTCTCACCAGCATTCCCAACCTGTTCTATGACCCACCATTTCCTTTTTCCCCCAACAGTAGAACCTCCCATACACTCCCCTCACCTACCCCCCAACCCAAACCCCAACACTAACCCTAACCCCTGCTGTGCCACCTTCTGAAGCAGTAAAAATATAGAAAAACTGCAGAAAGCAACAATATTTTAGCGAGAAACTAGACCCGGCGTCCCATTACACCCCCAAATGGGATTAAGCATGCCCCTAATATAGTAGTACTGCACAAGTGAAATACAACATAATTGAAGTATACCCCAGTCCTCGACCTTCCACCTGTTGAGATGCTGAAAAGTAGGTCAAGTCACGGTAGGAAATGGAAATAAACGTTGAGTAGTTGCAGGTAAGGAACCGTGGAACTTCTGCTAAATGTCCCTGAAAAGAATCTTTTTCTTGGGGGATGCAGTCACATATAAGGATCCATATTCCATTTGAAATAACTGGGACATCTGCGTAGACCACAAGATACGGTCAGGTGGAGTAGCTTCGATCCACTTTAATAAGATACACTTTTTGATGATCAAACATGATTTCGAAAAGAACACAATGTTTTCATGGTTCAATGAGGAGTCACCTATATCAACATTCAATAAACAAAAAGCTCTAGACCATTCAATCGGCACACCAAAGAGAGTAGACAATAACATACGAATTTGGTCCCAAAAAGATTGAATTAAAGTACATTCCCACATCATATGTATGAATGTGCCAAGCTCTGTATTGCATTTCGGACAAAGTGGGGAAGGTGACAGTCCCATATGAAAGGCCGCTTGTGAGGTATATATTATCCTATGGAATACCCTCCCTTGCAATTCTCGCAAAGCCACGTTATTGGTTACCTTAAATATGGATAGATACCCATCACGCAACATAGGGACATCAAGATCTTCTGGGATATCCTTCTGCCATTTCGGTAGCAGAGCATCCAGTATTAAATAAACTGTAATATTTTGGCAATATTTATATAAAAGGGAAAGCGAGCCTTGCTTCGTTTGATATAATTTAAGGAGAAATAAGTATGCAGGAGTGTCCAGCGGTTTGTTAACCTTCTTCCACAGTTGGCGAACATAAGCACATACCTGACCATAGTATAAAAAGTGATTAGGTTGCATGCCCAACTGCAACTGCAGTTCCTCAAAAGATTTAAGTTTCCCAGTAACAGGGTCACACACTCCCCCCAAAGTTAAGTGCTCCACAGATAGTGATATATTTCTTAAAAGTGTAGCAAAGGGAGGAGTAAAAGGGTTGTTAACCAATGGATATTGAGAAGACAAGCATGAGGGTAATTGCAATAAAGTTCTCAGCGCTACCCAAGCCCGTCGGACTGTAAACACCAAATGAGCGGATATGCCCAATTGGAGAATTTCTTTTTTAGATAAGTGTAAAATCAATTTGGGATCTACCGGCTGGCAAACATCTAAAATCAAAGAATAATCAGAGTACTCAGAAGTCCCATTTATCCAATCCCCTAAAAACCGTAAATTAGCCGCCCAGGCATATAATTTGAAATCCGGCAGGTTGAGACCCCCCTCTTCCTTGGGCGCAACCAATGTTCTATACGCCAGACGTGCCCTTTTGCCTTTCCATAAAAAACAGGCAATGTCCCTTTGAAGGCGTTTTAAATCCACTTCCAACAAGTACATGGGCATCATAAGCAGCAGATAGAGTAGCTTAGGAGCAATAATCATCTTAATGACCATCACTCGACCATGCAGAGATAGGGGGAAGTTCCGCCAAGCTTGCAATTTCCCTCGAATTTTATCCAATAAAGGTGGGATATTCACCCGGTACCACTGATTTGTATTTCTATGAATCTGCACCCCCAAATATTTGATTTTGTCCCCGGCCCATTTAATAGGAAAGTCTACCCAATTAGATTCCAAAGTGCCCATGATATCCAAGGCTTCTGTCTTGTCTAAATTCAATTTAAAGCCAGAGGCCCCTTGGTAGGCAACAAAAAGCTGTAAAGCTACAGGCAGGGATTCTCTGGCATTAGTCAAAAGTAACAATAAATCATCGGCAAAGAGCAGTGTCTTATGAACATGATGACCAATGGGGATTCCCGCAATGTCGGTATGAGAGCGTAGGGCTATGGCTAAAGGTTCCACAGATAAGATAAAGAGAAGTGGGGACAATGGGCATCCCTGCCGGGTACCTCTACGTAACGAGAATTCTGGGGACAGGGAGCCATTCACCATGATCCTAGCAGTCGGGTTCGTATATAGTAAAGAGACATACGCAAAAAACTCCCCACGAATACCAAATTTCCATAAGGTCTGTTTTAAGAAAAGCCACTCGACCCTATCAAAAGCTTTTTCCGCGTCGCATGCTACTAATAATGGCTCCGACAACGACCTATTAACGCACGCTTCCAAAGCACAAAGCACTCTATGGATATTTACAGATGACCTTCTGCCTGTAACGAACCCAACTTGATCTTTTGCTATAATCAGGGGCATAATACTTTTTAGGCGATTAGCCAATACTTTCGCATAAATTTTTATGTCCAAGTTTAATAGAGATATTGGCCTATAAGATCCAGGAAGAAGAGGATCCCTGCCAGGTTTCAGGAGAACCACAATGTTTGCGGACCGCATTGTAGCAGGCATAGACCCTTCCTCCTTCATAGCACCAAACACCTTGCAAAGTTCTTCAGGCAGCTCCCCGATCAGAGATTTATAAAAAGTGGAATCAAATCCGTCAGGCCCGGGGGCCTTGTGTGTGGGCAAGGATTTGATGGCATCCAGCACTTCATAGTTTTGAATTGCGCTCTCCAAACGGAGGCGATAGTCATCCGGAATCTCTGGACAGACAATCTGGTCTAGAAATTTGATAATATGATCTGGATTAGGCTCTTCAGACGCATAGAGCTCCTGATAATATTGGGAGAAGACCTTTGCTATATCCCCTGACTTAGTGTGCAAAATCCCATCAATATCCTTAATCGCGGGTATAAATTTACTAGGGTCTTGGCTTTTCAGCAAATTGGCTAATGTTTTCCCAGCTTTGTTAGCATGTTGAAACATATGGAATTTATATTTCTGAATCGCATGTATTGCACGGTTGTGCAACACAGTATTCAGTGCCATTTGGGTTGCTTTGAATTCAGACAACTTGGGGTCTGAAACCTGACCTGTAAGCTCTGTCTTCAGTCGTTTAAGAGATTTAGTAAGCTGGAGAATCTCCTCATTCTGTTTCTTTTTTTTATAACTAACATAGCTAATTATCTGGCCCCTTAGCACCGCCTTGGCAGTTTCCCAAAATAAAATTGGTTGCTGAGCGTGCTGTTTATTCTCCTCAGCATACTCCGCCCATTTGGTTTTCAAGAATTTAGGGAATTCCCTGTCCGTGGAAAGGAAACCTGGCAAACGCCACTGATTGCCACAGGATGGGGGTACCACCTCCAAATGAGCAGTCACTGGGCAGTGATCCGATATGATAAGCTCTGCTATCCTCGCCTTGGTAAAGCGTGACAGCAAAAATTCTGAAATTAACAAGTAGTCGATTCTCGACCACGTCCCATGTGCCCTAGCCAGATGGGTGCAATCGTGATCCCCAGGGTTTAGGGTCCTCCATAAGTCTAACAATTTCAACTGAGCACACAAAAGGGGGGGCCCTTTATTGTCACTCATGGGGCTTCCCTTTTTCCCAGGTTGCCTATCCAGGGCTGGATCCACGACACAGTTTAAGTCTCCTCCCAGAATAATAGGGTTAGCACTATACGGAGACAATCGGGAGACTAACTCCGTGAAAAAACCATGACTATATTGGTTAGGCGCATATACGGACACCAGTGTCACCAACATTCCCATCAACAACCCCGTTACAATGATATAACGCCCCTTGGGATCTATGATTTGGTGATGCAGTTGAAAATCAAAGGACTTATGCAGCAAGATCGCTACGCCACAGCTTTTGGAGGTACCCGGGGCAGCATATATTTGAGCAAAACCTTTCTTTGTAAGTTTACCCATCTCCTTACTCACCAAGTGGGTTTCTTGGAGAAAGATTAGTTTAGCATTTAATTTTTGCAACCGGGAAAGCACTTTTTCTCTTTTTATAGGCGTGCCTAGGCCCGCCACATTCCACGTGATTACTTCCCCCGCCATGAAAGCCGATCAATACTACACAGAAACGCATTAACTCTCCAATTCTCCCATCCTTTGTCTCGCTCAGATAACGCCCAGTTAGCAATAGATAAGTATGGGTGCGTAATAGAAGAATGTAAACCCCCAACCAGGGGTACAGTAGCTAGTTTCTCCTCCCCGTCCCAGCAGCACAGCAAACCCTTAAAAACCCCAACAAAGAACATTCCCTCCCCCCCCACCCCCACTCCCAACCAATCTAATAAACATTTAAACCGCCCCAAATGGGGTAAAGCCCCCCTGGAGGAGCATGGAGTCATCGATGTTGACGTGTTCAGCCGCCTCACCCAGGTCAACAGAGTACCTGTATAGAAAAAAAAAAAAAAAGGAAAGGGGAGAGAAAAGGAGAAAGAGAAAGGAAAAAGAAGCAACTGTCTCGCCTGTTTCCATAATACCCGGCAGCGTAACTAGAGCAGAATTCAGCCCTAGGTTCCAAAACTGAGAAAAGAGAAAAAACAAAAATTTCAAGGATAACAAAGTCAGCCAGTTGCCACTGCGTTTTCACGTGGCAGTTGATTCACAAAGTCTTTGGCTTTTCCGGCGTCATCAAAAATATGCTGTTGCCCCTGATGCCCGATTTTCAGCTTGGCCGGATACATCAATGAAAAACGAATCTTCTTCGCCACTAAATCAGAGCAAATAGGGGTATAAGATTTCCGCAGCAGGGAAACAGAAGCAGAAAAGTCTTGAAAAATTAAAATGTTTTGGTTGACATAGCTTAACGATCTTTCCTTCCGAAAATGCTGTAGGATGAGCACTTTATGCACATAGTTGAGGAAGCGCGCAATAATTACACGCGGGCGAGTTGTCCCTCCATCTGCCGGTCGGGGTCCTATCCGATGCGCTCGCTCCAACAAGCAGCCGGTCACAGTTTTTAAGTCCGGGAGCAGGCCCACTAACCACGCCTCCAGGGTTTTCATAATATCCGCGTCCGCAAGCGATTCAGGGAACCCGACAAAACGCAAATTATTGCGCCGAGCCCTATTCTCAAGCTCATCGAGCTTCTCTCCTTGCTGTTTACTCAGCTTTTCCAAAGTGATAAGCCGGCGCTCCATTGCACTAACGTCATCATCAAGTAAGTTGGTCCGGCCCTCCACTCTTTCAACTCGCGTATCCAAGTCACTCATTGAGGAACGCACCTCTGCAATCTGTTCTGCTATTTGATGTAACCGGGCATCCAACGCGAGCACTACCGCCTGTGATATACGATCTTCCAGCGATTCCTCTGCGGGACTCTCCGCCATCTCTGGAGAAATCGGCGCCATTTTAGTATCAGGCAGTTTGGCCTTCTCCTTCTCCTTTCTCTGAGCCTTTGTCGCCATTGAGGCTTTGCGGTCCTCGGAAGTCAGTT
Source organism: Rhinatrema bivittatum (assembly GCF_901001135.1). Lineage (NCBI taxonomy): Eukaryota > Metazoa > Chordata > Amphibia > Gymnophiona > Rhinatrematidae > Rhinatrema > Rhinatrema bivittatum. Next base: position 221,153,743 of record NC_042615.1, on the reverse strand, counting down.
GAGAGGTGGGGCACCCTAGGTAGCTCACTAACTGCTACAAGTAGCCGCAAAGAAACTCAAAAATTAGGGTCCCGCACGATGCAAAAGGATGAGGCGGCTGGAGCTCAGTCAGTACGTGACCGACCGGGTTCACCACATCACGTGACTCCCAAGTTTTTCTGTTTAAAAACTGAGGGTGACCTATGAAATACATAAACAAACCAAAGCAAATATTTTGCCTCTGCATATCCCTAGTAGCTAACAAAACAAAACAAAACACAAAAATCACTCTTATAAACTGGCTTTCATGTAATTTCTTTTTCAGCTGTTACACTTTTTGTTCACCATTTGTGAATTGCTGTAAGGGCCCTCGATTTACAGCATCAATTGCATCAAACAAGTAAACTTTCTTTAGGAAAGTTTATAAATTGTCTTGCCCTATACTCTGTACACTGATGGAATTCTATAAATGATGATTATCTTGCCATTTTGCTTCACAATTGTGAGCTGGGACACTGTCATTAGGTTCCTGAGCTCACCTTAGTACCATCTGAAGAGTGAAAAATCCATTTATCTAAATGGTGTTATTTTTGAAGGCTAATTGTGAACAGTTCAGCGCTAAGAGTTTTAGACAGGTTTCTAAAACACAAACAGCACCTTTCAATCATTGGAATGTGAATGTGAAGAGCAGCAAGGTTCAGTTTCATTTGACTGTGAGGACTCATGTAAAAGAGTCCCATGCAAAACAAAAAAATTGAATTTAGCAGACTTATCCCTTCTATGCCCAAAGAAACTAACCTAAAGAAAACACTGTCATTTTCAGGCATTCTTTACAGTATGTATACTGTGGAACACTTTGTATGTCTGACCATGTCCATCACTGTCATTCTTTTTAGCTTGCATAAGTGATAACTTACATGTATCACTTTCTGTTGTTGTTGCATGTGCCGGCCGCAGCAGTCCCGCAGCCAGGCCCTCTTACCTCCTCTGCCTGCTCCACCATCTGGCTCCACTTCCCTCGCGGCCAGGGGCCGCTGCCTATGATCTCAGGCCAACCCCGCTGCTCCTACCTCCACGACAGACGCCGCCGACCTGCGCTGCGCCCCTCCCTAGGCGCACGTGCATCTCCTCTTCTTTTAAAGGGACCGCAGCGGGAAACTAACCCACGGCCCCGGATGATGATATCACTGGGTCCTGGCATATAAGGGCGGGCCCAGCCACAGTTAGTTGCCTTTGCAACAGGTTTCCATGATGGTCGTGTACTTCGTTGCTTTCCCTGTTGATTCCTTCATGTTCCTGGTTCCTATCTTGTTCGTGTTCCTGATCCTAGTTCCGGTATTCTCCTTGTTCCTGTGCTATTCTACTTGTTCTACGGATTGACACCTGGACTCGACCTGTGCTTTGCCTGACCACGCTACTGATCTTCTCCTGGATCAGACCTCTGCTTTGCCTGACCTCGCTACTGATCTTCTCCTGGACCCGACCTCTGCTTTGCCTGACCATGCTACTGATCATCTCCTGGACCCAAACTTTGCTTTGCCTGACCACGCTACTGATCATCTCCTGGACTTGACCTCTGCTTAGTCTGACCACGCTACTGATCATCTCCTGGACTTGCCTCATCATTCTACCTTGCCTGCCCTGACTCCAGCTTGTTCAACGATGCCTCTGCTATACTCATTCTGGACTTGGCTTCTCAGGCTCCAGCCTGTTCTTACTCGGGCGCCCCCCTGCTGTCTCTCGTTCCATTTGGCGCCCGGGTCTCTGGGACTCCGCCTTGTCCAGATCAGACTTGCTACTCTTATCACTGCTTGTCCCTGGCTGACCTCCTCCTCGTCCATCAGAAGACCTCGGATGGAGGCCCACCTAACTCCAGCCGGCCCTGGTACCCAGTTAAGTTTCCAGTGCTAAAACAGCCTGCATTTGGTCAGCACGTCTCTCTGCTTCGAGGATTACTGTTTAATGCCCTCATTTGTAGTACTTCCATTTTAGAACCCTCATTTTGCATTGGCAGTAAAGTTTGTGCTCGCAAAATGAGCATTCAAATGTGGGCAAAGCTGTACGTTGGCCAAAATGCACCTTTCTGCACTGGCCTGAGGTACTCGGTGCTGGTGAGCAGCTGAATGCAGCACATCACAGATCTCCAATTCCCTGGGCAGACAACCAATTTCCCTCCTCTTCCTCCCCTCACCAATGTCCAATGTCTTCCCACCCTGGCCTCCAATTTTTACCCTCTCACCACCATAAGCCTCTGGGCCTCCTTTGACTGTAGCAGTAACTGTTACCAGAAGGCAGAGACATGGGAACTGAGCCGGCCCCCAGCCCTGCAATCACAGGCCCTGCATCCTGCATGGGAGCTCAGAAGGGGTGGGGCCATGGACTAACTCAGCTTTATCTTCATTTTCTCTTGCTTCGATATCCGGTTTGTCATGGGGGTTTACTTCTGGGGGGAGAGGAAGGAAGGAGTCCAAAGAAGACCAAGTAACTTAGTAAAGCAGCAGTTAGGAAGAGAAGCTGCATCAATGGAAGTGGCCCACTTTAAGCAAGGCCCCCAGTCGTGGTCTTCACCCAACGCAGCAGCAATTCCCTGGGGGCTGAGATAGAAGTTGCAGGCTGCAGACAGGACTCGGGGTCCAGGAATACCTGAAGGTCCAGGCTGGGCCTTGGCATGGCTGGGTACTAATGTAGAACGGGAATCAGGGCTTGTCGAGCAGTATTTCCGCAGGCAAAGACTTCAGGACAATGTTTGGACAAGCAAAGATATGTCAGGCAAGGGCTCCTTATATCCATCCTCCAACCTGGGGACACGGGTTGGTCCAGTTGGTAGCTTCCAGGTGTGTGCACTGTCCCTGACAAAGTAGTCTGTATAGTTGCTACTGGGGTGTTCTGAGATAAGCCATTCTTGTGGCTAATCCTGATGATCTGTGCTCTGAATTTTGGAGGTTATCGATTCAAAGCCTGACAGAATACCCTCCACTGGATGGCCTGACCTGGGGTTTGGGTTTTGATGCTTCATGTAGAAGCTGACTAGGAGTTTGTCCGTATGTATGTATTCTTCTGCTTCCTAGCTATGGTCCTCTGGGTTATAGCCTTTCTAATCTATTAAATAGTGCAGACATTTGCAGATATATCTTGCACCCAGGATCTGATGGACAGCAAACTCTTGCTGACTCTGGATCAAAACTGTCATTGGAGGGGAGCATCATGTCCTAGAAAAAGGTTTGGTTTGTAGGGTTTCTGGAGGGTGACCTGAAACACTGGGTAGATATGCAGGTTGATCAGGAGTTTTACTGTGCAAGATGTTGGGTTGATCTGCTGCTGGATGGTAAATGGTCCTATATACTTTTGGTCCAGCTTAGCAGTAGGCCTCCCGCTTTTCACAATGTGAATTGCAACTCAGACTTTATCCCCAAATGCAAAATGCAAGGCTTGTCTCTATTGCCTGTCTGAAAATCTTTTCTGGGATTATTTTAGCCTTTTTCAGTTCCCTGCAAATTCAGGTATGCAAGTCACCCAGAGTATTTACCCAGTCAACTGCTGCAGGAACTAGGGACTGGCAGGCATCCCCTAAATGACAACATGGATGAAAACCTTGGTTAGCAAAGAATGTTGAGAAGCATTACCTGGATAACTTTATTCATGTACATTCAGCAGGGTGTTTATCTCACTAAATGTCCTTGATAACTTATCTGGCTAACTTTAGCCAAATAAATAATCTGTTCTCTGATTTTCTGAATACTAGCCTCTTGGATACTTTGATTGCTACCTGTTGGAGTAAATCGAAACACCACTCAATTGTATGAGTCTGTCTCATAAGCTCTGTTAACAAGTTATGGGCTCCAGGACATCCCAGAATAGTCCAAACCACTCTGCAAAAAAAAAAAACCAAAACAAAACAAAATAAATCCTGCAAGCTTAAAGGTGAGGAGTGCTTTGACTTATAAAAACAGCAAAATAGTAAAAGATTCAGAAGCCACAGCCTAACCAATCACAAAGAGTATTGGCAAGCAGTTCAGATATTTAGTTTGTAATTGCAAAGTTGAATAAACAGAACTATCAGCTATGTAAATTAAAGCTAGAAATGTTGTTACCAGAGATGATCTGAGAGATGTTTAAAGCAAAAATACATTAGCTGAGAATCCAGCAGAATGGGATCATCAAACAGGAAAGCAAAAGCAACTATAAGCCTGCTAGTGGAGGATGATCAACTTATCCATGTAAGAAAAGAAGACACAGCTAAAGGTGTGTGGAATGTACTGCTTAAACCGCACGAGTATTCAAATCTAAATAGCAAATAATATTTATTGCTGATCTATATAAGATGAGATTAGAAATGCAGGAACATGTTAATGCAATATGTTTTAGAACAGTTGCATGGGATTGGAAAAGAAATCAGAATGAAGTGCACCGCAGCAGTATTGCTATATAGTCTCTCAGACTTGGAGAGTGCCATCATTATTGCTCTTGAGGCCAGATCAAAACCAGAACTAGCATTAGAATACTTCATAGGCAAACTAATAAATGAATATAATCACAGAAAATGAAATAAAGAAGCTGAAGAAAATGATAAGTCAGAGACAGTGAAGGTTCATGAGGGGAATGAAGCAAAGGAAAGAAACTAAAATGTGTTTTTCCATTGCAAGAAATTTGGACACCTGAAAAGGAAAAAAAAAAACTGCTCAATCTGGAAAGCTGAGTAGCTGAAATAAACATAAGAAAGCAGGAAAGGGCAAAGATCTAAAGGGCTTCAATAAAAGAGATAATAATGTGCTAATAAAGGCGTTAGAGGCGCCCATATTCATCACTGCCTTTATTAGCACGGGCCTTTAATCTCATCGCCATTAGGAGGTTCTCCGTTCTTCATCCTCGCTTTCATTAAGCCGTGCCTTTGTTCGCGGCTCTCTTTTACTGAAGCCCTTTTGGTCTTCGCCCTTTCCTGCTCGCCCTTCTTGAAGTAAACCGTCTGCCGCCTGCCCCAACCTGTGGCCTGTCTCTGACATCTCCAGTCTGCTGCCTGTCCTGACACCGGTGTGCCACCTAAGTCCTGCCAGCCACAAGAACCCAAGGGCGCAACCTGCAGGGGGGAGGCAGCTAATACAGGTGAAGCTCCAGTCTGTCCCACTATATGGCATGACTCGTAGGTTCGCCTATGAGGCAGTGTCAACTGCACCACAGCATCAAGGAAGATCAAAGCTTTGTATGTAAACTTCAAAAATGCATCTATGGACTTAAACAAGTTGTAAGAACATGGGATTAAAAGATAAATGACGTGCTCACCAAAGAAGAATTTATACAAAGTAAAGTAGACACATGCTTGTGCCCTAGAAAGCATGATAACAAATGGACATTGTGAAGCCCTGCCCCCCAGCCTACCCTCCCCCCCCCCTCCCTCCCCTCCCCTCCCTCAATTCTCTACTCCTTGGTTTCATTATTATTGTTTATTTTGTTGTATTTTGTTTTTGGTTTGTTTATTGTTTTTCGTTAGTAACATCATATTGTTTCAATGTCATATTGTTATATTGTTATACTGTATCTCCCAACTGAGTTCATTGTAAACCGGCATGATGTGCTTCACGAATGTCGGTAAATAAAAATAAATAAATAAATAAATAAATAAATAAGGAGTATATAAGAGGGAGTTCTAGAGCATCTTAAGAGGCTTTAGGGCCTTGTCTACCGTAACACACTCCCAGAAGGGAATCTTCATCCCAAGGCATTTTCCTAAGCAGGGGGATAAAAAGGCAGCCCCAGGGAGGAGAAGGAAGCCAAGCATATGCCAAAATGATTTATGTTTAATTGCTGCAACTTTATTTCAAGACTGCTGAGGTAAGCAGTCTTTTTTCTGCTTTTTTTTGGTGTTAAATAAAAGTTTTTGTTAAAAAAAAACAGCTGGAGTCCAGACTTCTCTGTCCTTCAGCACATTCCCCATGCCATGGGCTATTTCCACAGCTTTACAAACATACCATACCCCCTGATCTATGCTAATGACATAGTAATATTCTTTGAGGAAGAAGGGGACAGTGATGGTGTACCTTGTAAACTGAATCAGAATTCTCAGGTAAATGAACTGGAAAACTTTATATGTTACCATAGCATCCAAATAAAGAAGAAGCTTGAAGCTATCTCCTCAATCAGAGACAAAAGATCACTGAAATACTGGAACAGAAGATGCAAAAGAAGTCAAGACACCCATGGAAATAGACTACCTGAAGAACAATAGAAACCGAGATCCACTAGCAGGCAATGATCAGTATTAAAAGGCAATTGGAAAATTATTATGTGTAGTTCCTGTAGCAAGACCAGACCCTGCTGCAGCCATGGGGATTTTCTGCAGGAAAGTTGCACTACCCTGTCAAAGTGATTGAAATGCAGTGAAAAGAGCAATGTGATATCTAAAGGGAACAAGTCATATGAAGCTGCGGCTATTGCTGACTAGACTGGAGATGCCACAGATCAGAAGTCCACCAGTGGCTACCTATTTCAATGGCATTCAGAATCATTTACTTGGTGCTGCTGAAAACAGGAGTCTATTGCATTTTTGTTAACCGAGGCAGAATATGTTGCAGCCGCACATGCATGCCAACAAACTTCGTGGATCTATCGACTATTGTTGGATGAATTCAAACCCATACCAGTCTTTAAGGACAAGCAAGGCTGCATAAAGCTATCACAAACTGAGAGGATCAATCCTCGAGCCAAGCACTTTGAGTAAAGTATCACCTCCTAAGAGATGTGAAGAGCAGGGGATTATTGACATAAAATGTTGCCATTAGAAGAAATGACCGCAGATACACTCACTTAAACCATTACCCAGAGAGCATCACTGTAATACAGAGAAGAAGAATGTTGTGGAGTAACATATATGCTGTTGAAAAGAGGTTATGGAGAAGCAATAACATGTGAGTGGAATGAAGTTAAAATACATCAGCTAGATGCATTAATAGCGTCTCCCATTGGCGGGTGGTACCATAGCTCTCTACTGCATGCTAGGTAGTCAGATGTTTTTTCTTGCTTTCTTTGTACTAAACTGACTTGCTCCTCCCTCATTTAAACTGCTTAATGATGTATTGTATTGTTTATCTAATTTGGTTGCTACATGTTATAGTAAATGATGCCAAGCGCAACTCAGTTATGTGAGCCTATCTCCTTTTACAAGCTTCAATAACAGATTTCATGAATTAAAAAAACTAAATAAGTTTGTTGTCCTTCAGGCAGCTTAAACTTTGAAAAAAGACTTTTCTAATGTCAAACCACCACAAAGGTAACTTTAATACATTTTGTACTTTATCTTTCTGATAGGAATCTTCAAAGTGTTTGACTCCAGGGCCTCCAAGACAGGTTAAGATGGCACTGCAGTCAAGAAATCATAAAAATTACAACTTCTGAAGTGAAACGCATTTCAGAAAATTCAGCTCAAACTGTGAATGGTCTTCAGCATCTTTCCTTTACAATTCATGTCGTTTGGTGAAACAACTGCTTCCAGATAGCTGTGTGCCTATGAGCTTTGAAAGCAGTTACTAATTAACCTGAATTCCAAGTGTCCGATAGCCAAACAAATTTTAGGATTGGGAGAGGGAGGGGGATGAAGGCGGAGAGGAGGGGGGGAAAGCAACATAACCCCTTGCCAGTTTCAGTAAATTTGAGTCGCTTGCGAAAGACAAGAGTTGGAAGTCCAGGTATTTGCTTAGCGTAGGCCGTTGTCTCACCCAGCCCTGCTAAGCTGCTTAAGCCCCTGCACTGGTGTCAGTCCTGGAAGGAGCCCCTCGCAATCAGGGTAAAGAGGAGCCAACATGAGAGCTGGGGCTTTCCTCCTCCTCACCTTGCTTTATGACTTCAGCAGTGTCACAGGGAGAGTGGTAAGTCCTGACGTTTCTGGTGGCATTGTGCCAACTTTAGTTCGGTTGCTAAAGTTACATCCCTTCCCTCCCCCATAAAAGTTCAATTACCTAGACAGACTCCTGCCAAAGATACCCTCCAGCAACCAACAGCTTGATTCTTTTCTTTGTATGGGATTAAAATGAAGCAGCTTTGCAGGGAAGCTTAAAACAGGGAGAAAGGCCATACAATGACGGGGGGGGGGGGGGGGGGGGGAGATAGGAGGCCCGAGAGCCCTTGCTTGTTTCACTGAAAAAAAATGTTCTTATTTTCACTCTTAATCCAGGGCCAGACATATATTTTAGAACCGAACATAACCGTAAAATGAGAAAAGGTCCCTCTGTGAAGCTGTCATTAATCACACTAGTCCATCATTAGTTTACAAGTACTTTATCTAAACTGAAGAGAAAACATTTTGAAAGTGACAAAAACGTTACCATGTGACATGGAGAGAGTTATTTTGCAATCATCTCCTCCAGCCCTGAAATGCATTAGAGATTTCTCACCAGGGAATGTTAAGAAAAAAAATAGTGTTTTCATCGAGTCTCCTAAAATTTTACTCTGTTTTAAATGGGTGGTGGAGAGGTTAAAGCATGTCCCTCTATAAGAGTAATTTTCCAAGACATAGTTGCTTTTTATGCACGTAAAAATAGTTAACTTGCTTAAGTGAGTCGTATCCAGGCAAGTGGATTTTTATCTGTCTGAAAATACGTGTGCTTTAATAACACACATGCTTTTGGTCACATTGCAGATGTTCTGGGGGCATTTTGGAGATGTGTTTGTAACGTACATACAGACAGTTAATTCTCAAAAATGTACATGCATTGTAGGCATGTCGCTAACGTGCTGAACTTGCCCCATCATTTTTTAAAATGGGGAAAGGCTATGTGGAGACTTTTAGCCTCATTTCAAGTTGATACTCAACAGAATGTGTGTGGGTATGTTGTACTGAGAAATCGTCTTTCTTGGTGCATGCTTAAAAGTGCGCACTCACATTTGCAGTTGGGCGCCCTATTGAAACTGTTCGCCTCAATGTGTCCTCCATTAAAATATTCAACCCACACTAATATGTAGCTCCTGTTGCACTGGCTAGTAGGGCTTAGGGGCTCACTCGGAAGTGCTGGTCACGGTCTGGCCGATACGCCCTGCTTCTTTGACCGACATGGGGGGAGGGGACGTTAGTCTTTCAAGGCCCTAGGCTTCTGTAGAGGTCTTCTGTTTCTTCGTTTGAGTCCTTCCAGCCTCTATCCTTTCCCCGGCTACGTAAAACAGGAAGAGCATGCACTGAGCGATTGATGGGACTCAGTTTGAGCATCGGGAGCAGCAGCAGTGGAAGAGCTCTGGCAGCCACATTCAGCATTCTCCCTTCTCCTGCATTGGTAGATAGAGGGAGCTGGACCCATCATAACGGATTCATGTGCATCTCCACACCCCCTCTTTTCCTTTGTTTTAAAATTTGGAAGAGAGACTGGTGGGGCTTTCAGTGCGTCCCTGGCTCTTATTTTGGCCATCTGAGTCCTCTCCGTGTCCACGCTGCCTGCTTCGTGGAGGCTGGGGTGCCACACATTTTTGTTAATGTAGGGTGCGCTTTGGGCTTGGCAAGGTTGGGAAACAATAAAATAGAAGATTACTTGACAAATTTTTCCAGGTAGCGATGAAGCATTCAAAACGTGCTATTGGCCTTTGTTCAGCTGCTACTCATCTTCCATGAGAAGGACGATGACAACATGCATGGCTTGGTAGATGTGAAATGGGGAAGCAATGAATATAATTTTAGCATTCCGCTCCTCCGGTTACATTTCAGGTTCCAGCCTAACTATTCACTGACACCATAAACTGTACCACACAGGTGGTTTTTTTTTAAATTTATTTATTTATATTTTATTAGAGATGTACATAAAACAATATTTTCAACATTATGTAAAGGTCACTGTTTGGCATAAGAAACACTAACAACAGAAACTATCAAGAAGTTTCAAGATGAATAATTTGTACAGTGTCATAGTATGTACTTCATAACTTGAACAATATCTTCATTATACATCTTCATTTTACATCATTTTAACCCCCACAATATGGTATGAAGTATATCAACTGATATCTCCTCCACCCCCCCCCCCGACATTACCCTTTCCCCTGATCTCTCTTCTCCCCCCCTCACCCCCTATTTAAGTGATGCAACTCCTGATGCCGTTCATGCTATGGCCTTGACAGCCCTGACCGCTCCGACGCTATAGACCACAACCAGTCCACCATTTTGCTCACTCCTTTGCCATAGCCCATGGAGAAGAGAGTGAATATTTTCATACTCAGCCCTTGCCCTTCTGTCCCTCTCGCCAACTTGCATGCTACATTTTTATTTGTTATCTGGTTTTATTATTATTATGTTTTGTTTTTATTTTTATTTTGCCACTCAATATATGGTTTCCAAATTCATGCAAACTTAGTAGCCCATTTTCGTCTCAGACCAGTGAGATAGCTCAAGTAATGCACATTGTACAATCTTTGAATCACTTTATGTAATTCAGGTACTTGCTTGTCTTTCCACATCCGAGCTATCTCTGTTCTTTTTTTATAACCTTTTTTTTTTTTTTCTTTTAATTGCTTGGGACATGCCACAGATTCAAAGTCCACTTTAGCATGCTAGTGCTTGGATTCACTTGAATAGTCAGCATTTTTTGTTGTTGTTGTTTTTGCTAGCTAAACAATCCTCTTCTTTAGCAGGGAAGGCATTTATAGCTCTTCTGCTGCCCTTCTTGTTTCAAACGATGGAGACTGTAAGCGCTTCAGATGATGCAAAATTGCAGTTTGATTTCAGCAAGTAAACTGCAAGCAGCAGCAATTAGTACTGTCAAAAGGCAGGAAATGATGATCCCCTCTTATAAATCAAGTTACGAGGTTATTGCGGTACACACTATACAGCTCTACAAAAGTTTTTATTTCTTTGGCTATCTATAGATTTTATTGGGTAACTTAGAACAGAAAATATAAAATGAGCATCAGTATGTTACGTAGTAAAAAAAGGAATCAAACATTTGGATAGACTTGCTTGAGTTTTCAGTTTTGATGGGAATTTTGCCAAAGAGAGAGCCTCATGGATATCTTGGGGGAGTTTATTCTGATGAAATGGTGCTAATAATAAAGCCTGAATGTGGAAGGTTCTGACTGTGCAGAGAATAGTGCACGACTCAGAGCGTTAGGTGCAAGACAGAATGGGGTGAGACCATGAAAGCAAATGCAAGAAGCTTAAAATTTGCTCCATTTTTAACTGGGAGCCAGTAAGGTGAGTAGAGAAGTGACGTAACGTGAGAATAGCAAAGTGAATGGAAAAGAATCCATGCAGCAGTGTTCTGAAGAGAGGTCCAAGGCAATACGGTTAACGAGTCAGGATACTATTGCAAGAGTCTAGAGAAAAAGAAAACAGCTTGAAGAAGATGAGAAGCTTGAAAAGTAAGGGGAACGGAGTTTCTAGATGTTATAGACTTGAACATGAAGACTTGAGGAGAGGCTGGAAATGTGGGTCTTTACAGAGAACCCAAGGTCAACAGTTAGAGTTCTGAATGAACCGGAAAAGAATAGCAGGAAAGAGTCAATCAAAAGAAAGTCAGGAAGAGGCAAAAGAACACAGGAAAAAGCAGGGAAAATTAGGATCACCGGTTTGGAGGGCTTGACATAAGAAAGTGTAAGTGCGTCCATGAAAATGCAGCTGAAAGATGAGAGGAGAGATGGGTATACACTGAGGGAGAAGAGAAAAGAAAAAAAAGATCTGTGTGTTAAGTTAAAGTCTGAGAAATAAGTCTCATCTGTAGTAAACTTGTTCTAGTTTTGTGCTTTGAATGCAATTTTGTGCTTTGAATGCAATTCCTGCTCTGGGGTTATAGTTAACTGGCAGTGCGCCAACCACTGCCTTGCCTTTTGAAGTGGATCAGTGATGCAGCAGGACCCAGGTTAGCTGCTTTCCTCTTGCCTGTTACTGCTGCCTCCCTGGTTCTAGGGAGGGGGAAGGGGGTCTCAAGAGGTGAGGGGGGGATCCTTGCCAAAAGAAGGAGGGTTAGAGAGTTACAGGGGGACCTCCTTTCAGGAGGGCATTTTCCATCCCCACTTTTGAGCGGAAGATATACTAATGATTATGCAGAGATTGTAAGAGATGGCTTTCTCTAACATGGCCCTGTAAAGCATATGAGCTCTGTGTATATCATTACTTTAGTACAGATGGCCCCAAATTTGGTCCTTCAGAGCTGAAGATTAGGGTTGTACTTTTGTTTAAAATGAAATAGACAATGCCAACGACATTGTTTTATTTCATTTTGTCGGAACCACAAAACAAAAGAAAAAACAAATTTCAGGGTTTTTTTTTTTTTTTTTAGTTTGTGTTAGTGCATATTAAGTGGACTTAGTGTGCACTAACAGTGAGCATTAAGTCTACTTAATGGAACTTAGTGTGCACCAACCACGAAATTAGTGAAAAAAGGAAAAATAAATTTTTAAAAATGAAATCAAGAAAAAACGACATGAAACGAAAACGACACAAAGTAAAGAAACCCACTGCATACCCCTACCGCAGTCAGGATTACCATAATAAATATGTGTGAGATACAATATATTTGCATGTCTTCCCCCATTTGTAGGAAAATATATCTCATTTATATTCATTGTGGAAATCCTGAAAACCGAACCAGTTTCCAGCCCTTGAGGACTGGATTTCAGGATCTCTGCTTTAGTAAATATTGAGGACCATATTCAGTCAGCTATGTGCAGATAACTTTATTTGAATATTCAACATGAATACGGTTAGGCCAAATATCTGGTCTGACTTTGTCTGGGTAACTTTAGGCCTGCTATTTGGCCTATTTGGCTGACCAGAATTACCCGGGTAACTTCGTTCCAGTAGCGCTGAATATCAATGCTTCCTGGACAAAGTGAAACTCTTACTCCAGAATGCCTCCAGTGCCGTAACTTATTAACCAAGTAAATTTTGTCTGAACAATGATTATCCCAGACACAATTTAGCCAGAGAGTAGTGGGAAATTCCAAAAGTTAGTTAAACAAATCCTTTTAATATTATGAACATCATTGGTGCTACCCCAGGGTGCATGCAGTGATAAAGCAGGCTAAATTAGCGCAGCTGATTTTAGCAAGCTTTTTAATATATAGGACCCTTTGTTAGCAAACATGATATGAATAATCTCTGTTGTTATATCACTGATTATATTGTGGAGACACTTTCTAAAGTGTACTGAACTTCATTCATTTAAATCTATGTGATTTCTAGCATAGAATGGGGTTTCTTGGCCATGGAGCTGGTCGAATGCACACCTCGGAGCATGAAGCCTCGCATAACAGAAGTAAGATATGTTATCTTTATTATTTTTCTGTATTTTGTGTCATTATCCCTGTCAGTACTGTGCTTCACTGATCTGAGGAAAGCCCCCTCCCCCGTTGAAGGCAGTCAGGGTCAGAAGATTCTATGGCATGCTTCTGGAAGATTCTTGGCACATTTGTATAGAGACTATGAGGCCTCCACCAAGTGGCCCTAATCCACAGCCTTTAATGTTAGTCCACCTGCATTGCAGACTCTGCCATTCAATATTGCTCCTCCCCCAGAAGCTTGCAGGAATAGGTAGTCTGTTAGGCACAAGGGGGGTTTAGACCATGTGACTAGGAGGCAGTGTAGTTTTGATTTCAAGAAGGAAGGACGTGTTTCAGTGTGCTCTCCAGAGTTAGGCCCTCAGCATAGCAAAAGAAGGGAGAGACACTGCCCTGCCAGTTCTTGGGGATAGGCTGGAGGGAAACAGAGGGATTTTTGTAATTTTTCCTAGACTAAAGTGAGGATTTTGGCTGGTTTGACTTGTACCTTCTGGGAGGCTGTAACCCCCCTCTCCAGAGATGCAGGAAGGACCTGTACACCTCTTCAACCCAGCAAAAGGAGGTTGCAGAGCTCAGAAAGTGAAACCCATTCTGTATTTTTTCTATTTTGTGGGAAGGAAGGTGATTTTGCTGCCCCCCCCCTTCTTTGTCCAGTGAGAGAGTTATTTTTCAAAGAGCAGTTTGTAGAAGAAGATGAGGAGGACACCCCCAACCAGAGTTTCCATCTTGGGACATGGGACACAGGTAGGTGAAGATTGGGAGTGCCCTTCTGGAGTCAGGTACTGGGAAAAGGGACATCCGCCCTGGTTAGGATACCCCCTGCCCCTTGGGATAGACGTTCATTCCACACCATGGATGGATTACAAGCTCCAAGTTTCAGTAAAAAGGGACACTTCTACAGAGGGATACATCTTTTAAACTTGTACTACATCAAAGACAAGGAATCTGGATGTATTTGGATGTTTTGTTTAGATTCTTTATTGATTTTCCTCCAAGCTATATCAGTATTTACTCTTTAGGATAATAGAAGGACTAGGCAGCACTCCATGAAGTTAGCATGGGGCACATTTAAAACTAATCGGAGAAAGTTCTATTTCACTCAACACACAATTAAACTCTGGAATTTGTTGCCAGAGGACGTGGTTAGTTCAGTTAGTATAGCTGTGTTTAAAAAAGGATTGGATAAGTTCTTGGAGGAGAAGAAAATAGCCACTGCTATTACTAGCAATGGTAGCATGGGATCTTCTTAGTGTTTGGGTAATTGCCAGGTTCTTGTGGCCTGGTTTGGCCTCTGTTGGAAACAGGATGCTGGGCTTGATGGACCCTTGGTCTGACCCAGTATGGCATGTTCTTAGGTCTGAACACCCATCCAGCGAGTCCTCCTGTTTTGCCCAGATAACTGTCCCGAAGAGCAAGAGTAACACACACACACACACAGGTTTCCCTTACCCGGGCCACGAAGGTTATCCTTTAACCCCACAGAAAGAATCCCCCCCCCCCCGAAAGAAGAGTTGGGGAAAACCAGAAGAGCTAGCCCACGTAAAGAAATTCTTTTATGGCCCTTTGGAATCATCACTATTCCCCCCAAAAGGGCTACATTTGCATATACTTTCCGAGTGTCTGCATTGCTTAATATGAGCATACAGTACCACTCCTGCTCCACTGTCTTCCCTAAGAAGGGGAGGAGAAATGTGAGTGTGTGTGAGGTGGTTACTGAACAGGGGGGCAAGCATTACTTCAAGGCCCTTTGGGTGTAAATTTTGGCACCACAAAACACTCTTCATAGAAATGGACTGCATTCCAATAAAGTCTTTACTGTAAAGAAACATATTCAGTCGTATCAATTTCACAGACAGTGCATTTGTGAGGGGAGGAATCAGAACTCTCCATTTCATTGAACAGCAGTTTCTCCGGTAAGGCCCTCCTAAGTTAGGGGTGGCCAGGTTTTCAGGACTTCCACAATGAATATGCATGAGAGAGATCTGCAGGCGCTGCCTCCTTCGTTTGCAAATCTATCTCATGCATATTCACTGTGGATATCCTGAAGACCAGGCCTGTTTGGTTTCTCCAGGACTGAAGCTGGTCACCTCTCTCCTAATTCCTTCCTGCAGCAGTTTTTCCTCCCGATAATTCTTAGTGGGGCTTCTAGCACAAACTCCTCTGCTGCTCCAGTACTGTCCTCCAAGACTCTGCCACTGCGCCTTCTTAGCAGACAAGACTCCTCTCCTCTCATTGAGTAGCATTTTGTAGCCACCTTATTACAGTGACTAGATAAACGCAGTCTTTTGTTTCAGCAGACTGCTGTATGGGCTCCAGAGCCCGTTCTGGATACCCTGGCGGAACTTTCTTCCTCGAGGGTCCTTTAGGTAAGAACTTTCTCTCACCTCTTTGGAAAAACTCTTACTTTTGTTAGAGTAAGATATTCCAAAACTTTGGGGAGGAGGGTTTCTTCTCTCATCTCCTCCCTATCCTTTCTAGGACTCCTCCTGCAAGATCCTCTCCCCGCTGTGGAGGAGATCCTGCTTCTTCCTCTATCTTAGAGGAACGTCCTAGAATTCCTGCTGTATTTATTAGGTGCCTTGCTATCCCTTCTAAGGAACACTTGACTCTACTATTCTAATACTCAAAAGGGGGTGCTCGATAGAATGGAATATGCCAAGCCAGTCCTTGTGCTAAGGACTTCTCTATTAGTGGGGAACTTAAGGACTTCCTACACACAAAAATATCCTTTGCAAAAAAAAAAAAACAAAAACAATTTGTCCTGCTTTTGTTGTGTGTATGGTTTTCATTATTGCTTTCCTTTACCATTTCAGTTGCTTCTCCTGTTCCCTTTTATACTTTCATTTGCTTTACTTTCTCCTACTTCCGTTGTTGTCTTTCCTTTTCTCTTGCCTTTAGTACCCATCCTCTCTTTTCCCTTATAAAAGGCACCTCTCCTTACCTGATTCCTCTTTCCATTCTATTCTTTTTTCTTTCTGCAGTCTCTCCTTCCCACCCTCCTTCTGTTCCTCCTGTTTCCACTCTCCTCTGCCTCCAGTCTCTTCCTCTCTTTCTGCTCTCTCACTCAGTTTTCCATCCTCATTTCCAACTTCTCTTTACCTGTCTTACTTTGTTTTCTCCTCCAGTTTCCCATTCATCTTTCCAGTCTCTCGTTCCTTCTTTCCTCTGCTTTCACACCAACCTTACCTCCTCCTCTGCTTGCTTTAACTTCCTAGTTTCCTCAGTTGACTCTGTCGCCCCCAGCCAGCTGTAGCTGCCGCCTCTGTCCTGCTAATGGAACCACATAGCTTTTTGTATTGTGACCCGAGCACTGATGGTGGCTGGAGAGAGGCAGGGACAGGTTGGCAAAATGATAGGATAAAATAAGATAATTGCAAAAGGAGGAGAAAAACTGACCATAAAGAATTATTACCTCCATCAACAGTTATTCAAACATTCAAAAGGTTCCATGTATTCATACAATCAGAGACCATCATACTAGGCACTCCCAGTTTTGACACCTTCATTTCCCTTATAAATAATCATATGGTAGATGTCCATTGTTCAAACATTTTTTATAATCATTTTTGAATGGACATAAAAAACACTTATCCTGGTGCAATTTTCTGCAGATCATTCCATATACTACTCTTGACACAGATCTGGGTTTCAAAGTGTGATCTGCATCAGAGGGTACTCAGAGGATGAGAGCAGGAGTCACCCGACACATCTTACATTGGTCTTCAACAGTTATAACTTTTATTTGTCTGATACAAAAATAACATAATTATATGGATGGTTCCAAATATAATCACAAAAGCTAAATAGCCACAAAGACAAAACGCTGATTCTGAATCAACGTCCATTCTTTCTTTTGCGCCAAAATTCATTGTAGTGTGGCCTTGGGGAGGAATGTTTTGTTGCGCTCGGGGGTGGACCCTTGTCCTGAGTCAGTGGAGAACCACCTCCTGGTTGGGACCAGGAAGCAACTGCCCCCAGGGGGCGGAGTACTGGAGGAGACAGAGGCTAGGTAGAGCTTCACCACTGGAAGCCTGAGGTCCCCCCAGGAGGAGTCCGTAGGGACCCGGGCCGCTTGGACTTAGGTGGGCTTCGCAGGGTCTCCTGGGAAGATGGAAGTCTGGCATGCCCATGGCCAAAGGGGAGCGTGGTCAGGTTCGAAGCAGGAGGTCTGATGTAACAAGGAGGACCAGAAGAGCGTGGGTGATGACAAGGCGAGGAACAGAGCCAGAATCTAGGGTCGTGGTCAGGCAGGCAGAGGTCAAAGTCCAGGAGTCAGTCCAAGGAGTGGTCAGCGAGCAGAGGTCAGGTACCGGAGGTCAGACGAGGTCACAGGCAGGCCGAGGTCAGAAGGCAGGCAGGTCGAAGAACAGACTGGAGTCAGAGGCAGGCAGGTCAAGGAACAAGCTGAGATCAGTACCAGTAAGACAGTCCGGGGTACTAACTGGGTAGACGAACAGGAACAGAAGGACACTGGAGTACTAGGAAGCAGGAACAAGGCATGAACAGAACTGGAACAGAAGGATACTGGAACGAGACTTGGAACAAGACAGGAGCAAGCAACAAACGCAGTGACAATGTAGCACAAACGCCGACCCGATTGCCAAGGCAACGAAGTTTATTTTATTTATTTATTTTAAGTTTTTCTATACCGGCATTCGCGATGAATATCGCATCATGCCGGTTTACAATTAACAAATGGTGAAGGAACACAAAATAATAATAAATAATAAACATTAACAGGTGTCGATAAAAAGTTGCAGTTACAATAAAACAAGGGGAATTACACAACTTGGAACAGAGAAAAGGAGCTAGGAATTTAACATAGTTCAAATAAGTTCAAGCAATGACTTCCTTATAACAGGGGATCAATCAGGGTGCGCTGCGGAGCTAGGACTCGCCCTTGGCCCTACAAGAGGCCGAGCGGTCTGCGCGCATAGGAGCGTGGCCGACACAGCCTAGGATGCCGAGCTCTGGCGTGAGGCCTGATGCGCAGTGGAAGGCCCGGCGACCGCCACCGTGGGATGCCGGGGGCCTGGAAGCGCTAGTAGCAGCAGCCGCTAGGGAGGCCGACCCAGGACCTGCCGTGAAACCATGAAGGTGAGCAGGCCCGTGCGCAGGCCAGGCGCGGACGGGATGCGTAACATGTTTGCCTTGTATGACCCAGCAGAAATAAGACTCATTCAGTAAGAAATACCAGCAAAGAAATATATATTGTAAAAGGCAATGATAATAGCATGCAACATAGGCAGTAAAGCAATATACTGATAAGCAATGCTAGGATTATACAAAAACACAGGCTATTTATGAGACTGATGTAAGAGCAAAGAAAGGTGATAGATACTTATATGATTATGTCCTGCTCAGTTTGCTTGGCTTGGCAAATCTGAGGCAGGTGGGTGAGTGCTGGTCTCCTGTTTTAGTCTCTTCTGTTAATTCAGGCAGGGCAACTCTGGTGGTCCCTCTGAAGCATGGGCATCAGCTCTGGCTCTCTGGACAGGGCCTGCAGCGCTGGGGTCACAATGGTCTTCACAAGCTATAATCGAGGTCAGTAGCTTGTTCTGTGCCAAAGATTGCTTCCAAACCTCCCTCTTTTATACACCTAATTGAGGAACTGGTACTGGACTACCATCCAGGATGGGATGACAGCTAAGGCTCACAGTCTAGGGCTCTCTGACTGTGTGGACATAGCTTGGTTCCTTGTTCTTGCCAGCATGCTACATGTTGAGTGCATGAGTTGCATGTTAGGGTCAAGCGCTCAAGTGTGTCTCAGCTCTCACTAAAAGAAAGGTATACTGTCCCCCTTTGTGCTTTCTGAACCTAATCTAGTTACTTCCTCTTCTGAGACACTGTGAAATCTTTAATGTCACTGTAGTACCTTCTTATTGTTTTTCTACATGGAAGGGAAATATTTCATTTGTTACAGGCCCCAGAGTCCGGGAAACCCACCTGGGGAGCAGCACAGGACTGCAAGGCAGGACTCGGAGCAAGACAAGAACTGGTCTTCCTCCTAGCCATCCCTCTCCCCTGCAGGTTGAGCCCTTGGGTTCTGGGGACCAGTAGGTCTCTGCGGTGGCAGTGCATCATAGTGGTGAGTCTTGCTCAGCCTTGTCTGCCTTGTCCAAGCCTTGTCTCCAGCCTACCTTGTCCACAGGCAAGGCTTGGATAAGGCAGGCTAAAGACAAGGCTTGAACAAGGCTGGTGGAGCAAGGCTAGGCAGGCTTGGCAGGATAAGGCAAGGCTGGATACTAAGCAGGATCTGGAACTAGATAAAGGCTGGAGGCAAGGCTTGGACAAGGCAGGGAAGGCTGGTCAGGCTGGACAAAGCATACAAGGCTTGGCAACCTGGACCGGGCAAACTTGGCTGGTAGGACAAGGCAAGGATGGATGCTAAGCAGGACCTGTAATTAGACAAGACAAGGGAGAGTCAAGGCAAGGGCAGGACTCTGGTACAGGCAGGACTGGAAAATTGAACAGACAGGACAAGACTAACAAGGCAGACTAGGGCAAGACTTAGACAAAGTAAACAAAGAACAAAGAGAACCAAAGGCAGCAAGGCTTGAAACAGACAGAATAGGCCCAAGGCAGGATACAAGAGAGAACAGACCAAAGGCCTCAAGACAGGGAACAAGACAAGGTAGGCCCAAAGGCCTCAAGGCAAGGCAAGAGACTAAAAGGCCTGAAGGCCACAGGCAAGACAAAAGGCCCATAGGCCACAAGGCAAGGCAAGGCAAGACAGAAGGCCCATAGGCCACAAGGTAAGACAAGAACAAGGCAAGAACAAGGGTCAGGTCATAGAGTCAAACGTGACACCATGAGAAGATAAGTAACTTCTGGCAAGGCAGGGTACATAGGGCTGGGACTTTGACGTGGCAAGGGCAGTGAGGAGGAACTTGACAAGACTAGTGATGAGGCACACTGAGGCCCTCTGCTGGTGGGGAGGCCTCATGAAGGTAGGATAAGGCTATATAACAGGCAAAATCCTAACACCGTTATCTCCTTATTATAAAGGAAACATTTCTCTCTTTTGTTAGATACTTGAAAGAAATGCATTTAAAGTATAAAGTATGATTTCAGAATAGTCTCTGTCTTTTAATTGAACATATTATAAGGCAGTATGTAGTTTAAACTACAAAAAGGTCTCTGTATATCTGGGCAAGCATTCAGCTGTAGATGGGTACTTCCTCGTTTTGGAGGGTTAGCTGCTCTGGGCAGAAGGTCAGTTCTGGGTATATGGCCAGGAATGATATACTTCCCTAGTTTGGATGGTGTACTTCCTCAGCCTAAAAGTACTTCCTGAGACTCTCTTATCTATAGAAGCAGATGCAGTGCTGTGAGCATGGTGCCA
Source organism: Rhinatrema bivittatum (assembly GCF_901001135.1). Classification (NCBI taxonomy): domain Eukaryota; kingdom Metazoa; phylum Chordata; class Amphibia; order Gymnophiona; family Rhinatrematidae; genus Rhinatrema; species Rhinatrema bivittatum. The sequence goes on along the minus strand of NC_042615.1, from coordinate 221,133,177 downwards.
TTTAACTATCACATGGCTGTCTTCATTTGATAAACACCATAAAAGGTGGAGAAAATGCAAAGCACACCAAATAGTATAAAAAATAATGAGTAAATGTCGCAACACATTTCTTTGAGTCCCCAATCAGACATTCTTTCAAGGCTTCATTTGTAAATGGTTACATTCTTTCAGCTTCTTAATGTGATATTATCTTACATCTTATACATAAAAACTTCAGTGTGATTTGTTCCTCCCGATGAAGCTTCGGCAAAACATGGTCCCGTGTCTGGGGACAGAGGAGCATTAATACGCATCGTTGATTTCAATTTACCTATAATTGTTATTAATTAAATTTTTGACATCACAATCACACACCTTTGTCCCCTATATGAATTATCAGACCATAAAACTATCTGCAACACACTCATTGTCTGCTTTTGATGCCAATGTGTCTATTCAAAGAGGCACACAGTTGCATATGTGCACACATTCATTGTCCTGCACCCAGAGACGCAACTATTTTATAACATACATGTGTGTATGTTATAAAATAGCCTGGCCACACACACATGCAGTCAATTTTAAGTGGATGCACGCATGTGCTCGCAAATCCCACTTCTACCACATAAGTGGGGGGGATTTTAAAAGGCACACATGCCGATTCCATTGCCACTAAAACAAGTTTGTTTCTAGTTCACCCAGTTACAGGATAGGTCTTCCAACCTTTAAAACTCCACTGATCTGCCTAGATTTATTTTTCACTTACATGTCATCCGTAGCAGAATAAAGTTACGTGGCAGGGTACCCCAATGTGTGTAAGTATTTACACGCTAATTTCAGTTTAAAATCCCGGAGCGCCTATGCTCTGCCCAGACCATGTCCACGCACAACGACCTAACATATTCGCACATCCCCTAACTGATGCTTGTGTCTGGCTTTTAAAATTCACCTTTCAGAGTTTTGAGATGGTTACAAAGATAGTGACAGACCTTTCCTTTCTGTCAGGGGAAAAATCTTAAGATCACAATTGCAGTTTCATATAACTAAAAATCTATATTATGTCTAATAATGGAGAAAATTGTAAACAGACAACTCTTAGATTTCTTAGATGAAAACAACATCCTCACCAAAAACCAATTCGGTTTCCATAAGACCCGGAACACCGAATCGCTATTAGCCTCACTATCAGACACAATTCTCTTTAGTCTGGAAAAAGGTCAACCATGCCTCCTCGCACTTCTGGATCTCTCCTCAGCGTTTGACACCGTGAACCACTCGTGCCTCCTCCAGCGTCTAACCGAAATCGGCATCACAGGATCAGCGTTCGATTGGTTCAAATCATTTCTTAAAAACAGGTTTTACAAGGTCAAGATAAATAACAAAGAGTCTCACCCTATTGAATCCAAGTTGGGGGTACTGCAAGGATCATCCCTTTCACCCACTCTTTTCAATATCTATCTTCTCCCACTCTGTCACCTACTAACTAACCTCAAGCTAATACACTTCCTATATGTGGATGACATACAAATACTCATCCCTATAGCGGAATCTCTCCACAAAACTTTGTCGTATTGGAACAACTGCCTCTCAGCAATCAACAACCTACTCGCCAGCCTCAACCTGGTACTAAACACCAACAAAACTGAAATCCTCCTTATAGCTCCAGAAAATCACGTCCCACTCATCCCTCCAACTGCTAGCCAATGTCCTATCACCTCCATAGACATCACTTCTCCACAAGTAAGAGACCTGGGTGTACTCCTAGACAACAGACTCAACCTCAGCAAGTTCGTAAACAACACCACAAAAGAATGCTTCTTTAAATTGCAAGTATTAAAAAAAATTAAAACCACTACTACTCTACAGAGACTTCCGCCTGGTACTACAATCCATCATCCTCCCAAAACTGGATTACTGCAACTCACTCCTTCTGGGCCTTCCCGCTAGCACCATCAAACCACTTCAGATGGTCATGAACGCTACGGCCAGAATTCTCACAAACACCAAAAAAAGGGATCATATCACCCCCATCCTCCAGCACCTTCATTGGCTACCGATTAAATACAGGATTCACTTTAAAACCCTTATGATGATACACAAGGCTCTACACAACATCTACCCTCTCAACCTAACTTTTCAACTCCAGCTGCACATCACCAAGAGACCGACTAGAAGCGCGTACAAGAACACGCTACTCACCGAGCCGGCAAAAATCTCCCTGAGGAAACGCGCACTATCCACGGCGGGCCCTACACTCTGGAATTCGCTCCCTCTGGACCTTCGCCTTGAACCGTGCCGTACTGAATTCAAAAAGAAGCTAAAGACTTGGTATTTCACCCAAGCATTCCCGGAGAACTAAGGGCCGGAAGAATACAATATCTTTATTGACATTGACCCCCTATCCCCTTCTGTACATAAGTTTCTGAATAGTTCTTGATTGCAATTTAATTAGACATGATCGTTCATTGTAAGTTCCACTAAGCTCCTTTTGTTACTTGTTTCAATGTAAGTCGCCCACGAGGCGACAGTTTTTATTTCCTTGTAAACCGGTGTGATATGTATATTATACAGGAACATCGGTATATAAAAATTAAAAATAAATAAATAAATAAATAATACCTTCAAGAAAAGACTAAATTATAAATAATACCTTCAAGAAAAGACTAAAGACCTGGCTGTTCACACAAGCATTCTCGGACTCCATCTGATTCAACACCCCAACCTCAACCCCCATTGCCATTTACACTATTGTTAGCTATCTCTACTAGCGTTAGCCATTATTAATTAATAACTGTCCTTTCTCTTCCTTCTTCACCAAGTTCTAGCTACCCTGTTACATGTAACTGCCTTTTCCGCACCAATGTTCTAGTTTATGTTTATTATGCATTCTCGTTTTATGTGAACCAGCATGATGTGACTGCTGTCTCGAATGCCGGTATATAAAAATCCGAAATAAATAAAATAAATAAATAAATAAATATGAATTCTAATGCTAATAATCCTATATGAATTCTAATGCTAGCAATGTTTTTTTCTGCAATCTTGTTTGTTACTAAATAAAATAATTAGCAATAGCATTTTATTGTATCTATGCAAGCAGTATATATGTGTGTCTGATCCTTTATAGTGGCTCATTGTGATTCAGAGCCTCTGATTCCTTTTTCCTCTAATTCCTAACTCCAATACACTTATCAAACTGAAGTAACTGCAAGTGTGCAGGCATATTATATAGATCTATAATGTGGAGTATTCCATAAGCCTGACAAATATATGCAGAAGATTACACTAAGTGTTTTTATGTGCTTTGAAACATGATTTCAAGAAATTTATGAATAGTGGCTATCGATCATATGATTATTTATAAGGCAAATGAAGGTGTCAAATCCGGAAGGGTCTGGTATGATGGTCTCTGCCTGTATGAATACATGGAGCCTTTAAATATTTAAATAACTGCTGATGGAGGTAATAATACTTTCTTTATAATAGATGGGCTGCCATGGCAGTAGATGCAGGCCTATTGCTGTGCTGGTGGGAGGCCAGTAGGTAGATTGATGGGCCAAGAGTGGTGATATCAGGAATCAGCAGCAGACCGATAGAAAAAAAAAACAGCGGCAATGCTGAATTGGGCATGTGTGAGAGAAAGGAGCAGCAGGAGCCAGCAAAGGATAAAGAAGAATGCAGCAGCTGAGGCTGTTAAAAGGAAGGAGACAGCTGATTTCAGCAGCCCTACAGTTGTGAGGACAGCAGGATATATTTGCCATGATTGAATGCCAAGATAACCAATTTTCTGGCCATTTCCATGGCTGCAGAATTGCAGCAAAACTATGGGCCCTTATTTAAGGCTAGTGCAATGTGTGTGTGGGTCCTTTCAATAAGGATTTGGTTTGCAAGTTATTGCTTTGTAAATTATATTTCTCACTTCAGGAATTTAGACTGAATTGCTGGCTCCAGCTGACTGCCCATTCAGACACAATGAGACCGGTGCTACGAAATCCTAGTTATCAAGAGTACAAAGGGAGAAAAGAGCACATTGCTGCACACCTCAGAATAAGTCAGATATGAAAAATTAAAAAGGAAAAAAAAAAAGTTTTCCAAGTATGATTTTAGGATTTTTATTTCTGATCTGCTGTCTTTATTCGTGCAAATAAACTATTGTCATATATATATTTTCTTAGTACAGTGTTTAAGGGTGTGGTACATTTTATTTCTTTTATTCTTTTGAATTTTTTTTCTTTATTTTTGGCATACTTTCTACCTCCTGTCCTCCTTTACTTGTTCCTATTAACAGCCAGCCTGATTAAAAACTACCGGTAATGTGTTTATAATTATGAATCATTTGTAGAGCATTACCAGGGGTATGCAGTACTGTACAGAGACAAATGAGAAAATCCCTACATCTTGGAGCTTGCATCAAGTCAAGAGAGCCAGATAGACAAGACACATAGACAAAAACAAACAAGAGGCTCTGAGTTAAAACAATGAGGCCATGATTGGGAAGACCTAAACCAGGGGATTATAGGTGGGATTAATTGAGGACAGGGCAGGGAATGAGGCCGTTTAAGATTGTATATAAGAACAGCAGCCGGTGGGGGTGGGTGAAGCTCTAAGTCAGATCCTTAATTTGCTCAATAAAGGAAAACTCTCCGCATCTAACACATAGACCGAGCCACCAATAAGTAGACCCTTGGAGTCAACATGAAAAAAAGCAATAAATCCATCACAGTGAACACAGATTTTAACCAGTGAGAAAAATTTACAGCATATTAATTTAGCTGCAAGCATTCAAGCTGCTTCTGAGCAAGCTCTGCTAAACTGACACCTCCAATTGGTTCAAAGCAGCAAAAAATCTGCATATCTCCCTTTAAAACACAGGAATGCATAAACCTTAAGAAATCTGCTAATACTAGACAGATTTTATGATACTTTTAATTGAATATGAAGATCACTAAGGTGACCACTAAGTGTGACTTTGCAAACTGTATTGGTGGCGTTTTTCTCCCCTGTATCCTTACTCCTTGATGTTTATTATAACTTGATCCCTGTACTGAAAGCAATGTTTATAAACTTAGGTGATAAGAATTTTATGAATGGCATTGGAAACAACATAGGAAAAGAAAGGTTTGATCATTTCCAAGCACATTCATTGACTCTGAAGGAGGAAACCCCTCTGCAGGGCCTATGAAATGATATGTATTCTTTGCTGAACTGCTTTTCTAGAAAAATCTCTCTCCTTCCCTACAGGTTGACTGCCAGTAGTGACAGCTGATCCTTGGGAAGGAAAGAGCCTAGTGCTACAATATCTGGAAAGCTACGAGAAGCTGGGAAAGTGAAGATGCATATTGAAGAAAAAATAAATACAGTGAAACAGGAGGCAAGACTGTTTTAATGATATCTTAGTGATAGGAGGAAATGCAAACGTGGCATCATGGGACTCAAGAGGAGAAGGGGAGGAATATTTAGAGACTGATGAGGAAAAACTGGAATTGCTTAACACATTTTTCAGTTCAGTACTAATTGAGGAGGGGCCAGGATTAGGACCATAGAAAATGGACACAAATAAGATTGGAAATGAGGAAAAGTGTGTTTGTGAGGAACTAGCTGTTACATCCCCTGGCTGCGGCAAGCCCGCGACCGGGCCTACTCACCTCCGGCGCCCGATTCCCAGACCGGGCCTGACCTCACTGGCAGCGATGGGCAGCCACCTGCGCTCCCGCATCCCCGCTGCCTCCTTGGGCGCTATCTGTTGTTCTGCAGACTCCTCCGACTCCCAGCGGGTCTCCCCACATGTGCCACAGGGAGACGCCACCGTCCAGCATCCTGCCTCCTCCTAGGCGCACTCGCACATCCCTTCAGCCTTTAAAGGGACCGCGACGGGAAACTAACCACGCCCTGGATGTTGACATCATCGGGCCCTACTATTTAAGGCAGGGCCCGCTACTCACTCCTTACCTTGGCAACAGGTCTCCACGATAGTTGTGTGTTCCATTGTTCATTCCTGTTCCTGTCTTCGTTCCTGGTTCCTGACTTCGTTTCTGGATCCTGTTCCTGTCTCTGTTCTTGGTTCCTACCTAGCCTCTGCCTTGGACTGATTACTGGTTTTGACCCTTGCTTCATTGGACCACACTCAGGATTGATTACTGGCTTTGACCCTTGCTTCGTTGAACCATGCTCAGGATTGATTACCGGCTTTGAACCTTGCTTCGTTGGACCACGTTCAGGACTGATTACCGGCATTGACCCTTGTTTCATTGGACCACGCTCAGGACTGATTACCGGCGTGGATCCTTGTTTTGTTGGACTACGCTAGGACTGATTACCGGCTTTGACCCTTGCTTCGTTGGACTACGCTCAGGACTGATTACCGGCTTTGACCCTTGCTTCGTTGGACTACACTCAGGACTGATTTCTGGCTTTGACCTTTGCTCCGCTGTACCTTACCTAGCATTGCCGCCTGCCCCAACTTCAGCGTGTTCCTGACCTCACCTCTGGTATCTCCTCGGACTTGGCCTTGTTAGGCTTCGGCCTTCTACTGCCCAGATGTCACTTATCCTTGTACTCTGGTCCATCCTTGCCGCCCGGCCCTCTGGACTCCACCCTCATCCGGACCTGTCTAGTTCCCTCTGATAGCTCTGCTGGTCCCTGGCTATGTACTCCAAACATCTACTGGGATTCATCTAAAGGAGGCCCACCTAAGACCAGCCAGCCCTGGCACCCAAGGGCTCAACCAGAGGGGAACAAGGGCTGGTATTGGCGATGCTCCAGCTGGCCTACGTCTCACGGTCTGCTCCACCTCCCGACAGTGGGGACCCATGGGGCTTGCCCTATGGGTAACATCAACCTCACCTCGGGCCAAGGGTCTATCACCAGACAACACTAGCTAAACGTAAAGATGATACAGTGATAAGGCTGGATGGGATACATCTGATGGTTTTAAGGGATCTAAAAGGTTCTGGCAGCTCCGCTAATTGATCTTTTCAAAGTTCTTTAGAGTTGGGGGTAGTTCCAGAGGACTGCAGACAGGTTCCTTTTCACAAAAGTAGAAATAATGATGAGGCTGTAAATTACAGGATGGTTAGTCTGATCTCTATGAAGAGTAAATTAATGAAAATGCTGCTAAAACAGAGGATAGTACAGTTTCTGGAATCCAAAAGATTACATGATCCAAGGCAGCATAGTTTTACCAGAGGTAGCTCTTGTCTTAGAATTATTTGATCAATTTCTTTGACTGGATAGCCAGAGAGTTGGATAAGCTTAGAGCACTAGATGTAGGGTATTTGGATTTCAGTAAGATCTTTGACATGGTTCTGCATAGGCAATTTATAAATAAACTGAGCACTTTTGCTGTGGACCCTAAATTAACTGATTGGGTTAGAAAGTGGTTGAGTGGAAGGCGACAATGGCAGTGGTAAATGAAGCTCACTTTGAGGACAGTGGCATTATTAGTGGAGTGTCACAGGGATCGGTCTTTGGACCAATTCTTTTCAACATTTTCATGAGTGATATTGCAGAAGGAATCTTATGAAAGGTTTGTCCTTTTGCAGATGATATCAGATCTGTAATAGGAAGCAAGGAAAGTATGGAAAACATGAGGAGGGATCTAGTGAACTTTGAAGAATGTCATAGAGTCTGGCAACTAAGATTTAATGCTAAAAAATGTAGAGTCATGCTTTTAGGCTGCAAAACCTAGTGAATCAGTACAGAATAGGGGGTGAAATTGTTCTACGCATGAAACAAGAATGGTATTTGGATGTGATCGTATCTGCTGATCTCAAGGTGCCAAATAGGTGGATAAGGCAATGGCAAAAGCCAGAAAGATGCTTGGGTGCATACGGAGAGGAATGGTCAGCATAAAAAAGGGAGGTGATGATATTGCCCCTGTGTAAGTACCTGGTGAGATCTCATTTGGAATACTGTATACAGTTCTGAAGTCCGGACCTTCAAAAGGATAGAAATAGGGTGGAGTCGGGCCAAAGGGTGACTACTAAAATGGTCAATGGTCTTTGTTCTAAAGCAGATGGGGACAGACTTAAAGATCTATACATGTACTGTATATGCTAGAGGAAAGACGAGATAGGAGAGATGTGATAGAGATATTTATGTTGCGTACCCTGTCCATGCCAGGCCTGCGCACGGGCCTGCGCACGGGCCTGCCCACCTCCATGGTTCCATGGCAGGTCTCGGGTTGGCCTCCCAAGCGTCAGCTGCAAGAGCTTCCAGGTCTCGGTGTCCCGTGGCGGTGGTTGCTGGGCCTTCCACTGCGCACCAGGCCGCACGCCAGAGCTCGGTGTCCTCGGCCATGTTGGCCACACCCCAACGCGCGTGCGCACGGGCCACCCAGCCTCTTGTAGGGCCAAGGGTGAGTCCTAGCTCTGCGGTGCGCCCTGATTGATTCCTTGTTATAAGGAAGTCCCTGCTTGTACTTTCTTGCCTTGGCAATCGGGTTGGCTTGTATGCTAGATTGTCACTGCGTTTGTATCTTGCTCCAGTCTTGTTCCGTTCCAATACCCTAGTACTCCAGCGTCCTTCTGTTCCAGTTCGTCTGTCTGTCTCCCTAAGTAGTACCTCCGGACTGTCTTACTGGTAATGACCTCGGCTTGTTCCTTGACCTGCTTGTCTACTGCCTGCCTTCTGACTCCAGTCTGCCTCTCGACCTGCCTGCTGCCTGCTTTCTGACCTCAGCCTGCCTGTGACCTCATCTGACCTCCAGAACCTGACCTCTGCTTTGCTGACTACTTCTTGGACTGACCCCCGGACTCTGACCTCTGCCTCCTTGACGTCTCTAGATTCTGGTTCTGTTCTTAGCCTTGTCATCACCTACGCTATTCTGGTCCTCCTTGTTCCATCTGACCCCCATTCTCGAACCTGACCACGCTCCCCTTCTGTCTGTGGGCACGCCGAACTTCCATCCTTCCAGGAGACCCTGCGAGGCCCACCTAAGTCCAAGTGGCCCGGGTCCCTACGGGCTCCTCCCGGGGGGACCTCGGGCTTCCAGTGGTGAAGCTCATCCTAGCCTCTGTCTCCTCCAGTGCTCCGCCCCGTGGGTGCAGTTGGTGCTTTCTAGTCCCTACCAGGGAGCTGTTCTCCACTGCTCCAGGACAAGGGTCCACCCCTGAGCGCAACAATTTAACTACCTCAAAGATATCAATGCCCATGAGGTGGGTCTTTTTCAAGAAAGGAGACTGCGGAACAACGGGTCATTGATGAGGGTAAAAAGAGGTAGACTGAGGAGTAATCTAAGGAAGTATTTCTTTACAGAAATTCATGGGACAGCTTCTCAGTGGAGATGGTGGGGACAAGGACAGCATCTGAATTCAAGAAAGAATGGGATAAATATGGAGGATCTCTGAGGAAGTGGTAGGGATTTTAGAGCTGAGCAGTTGTGTGGGTTGACAGATTAGATAGATCATATGATCTTTTTCTGCTGTCATATTTATAAGTTTCTATGTTTCTGTGTCTCTACTGTGAGTGTTGATGAGTTGGTTTTGAGGGGCAGGTCAGGGAAGCAAATGATTTTGCTATTCCAGAAAGTGTGTCACTAAAAAATTTAGGAATGCTTCTGAATAATGAAAAAGATTGTTGAATGGAAAAATAAAAAAGTGAGTCATTTTTTTCCATTGATTTTTCTCCCATTTATGTTCATTGTAATAAACACTGATAAATTCCAAAGGGAAAATAAAGTGAAACCTGAAAATGAAGGACTCTAAACATCCTCTAAATGGATGTTGAGATCAAAGTTGGCACTAGAATAAATAATGCATGGAGGAGACAGGATTTATGGACCTTGCAGTATTTATATGCTATCATATTTCCCTATTTCTATGTTTATGTAATAGGAAATTGTGTTAAAATAAGAAAACAATACCAAAATGCATCAAATCTACCTACAGCCTTCTTCCCCAGTCTGTCTCCATCAGAATCAATAACACCTGCCAGTAGTACAAATAATAAAGTACAGACAGATTAACTTGGAATCCTAAAACTCCTGTCATTGCATTGTACACTGTGTTCACTATCCGTACCTCATTACTAAGGATGTGGACACATACAGGTGAATTTTCAAAGGAGTTACGCATGTAAATGTAACATACTATTGTAGTCATTTTCAAAAGCCTTTTACCTGTGCAAGTGCACTTCATGTGGGTAAATCCTGTAGACAATTCAATGGCATGTATTGTAGTAATTTTCAAAAGCCCACTCACACACAGAAAAACTGCATTTACATGTGTAACCCACCCATGGACTTTGCACCGGTTGTCAAAAGGAAAGCGTGAGTGTACTTTTCTTTTGCAAATTGCTGTGGGAAAACATACCCCCCAAAAATGTGCACCTGCTTTTTCTGCTGGTATTTTTCCAATGCAAAACAGTGCACATCATTTTGAAGGCAAAATCGATGGGGGTGAATTTTTAAAATAATGCAGGCTTAAAAATTAGCATATATACATGTAAGCATCCTCTTCGCATGTTATGCCTGTCGGTCGCAGGCGGCTGCGACCACAAGTATTCACTGCTTGCACCATGCTCCTGCCCTCCCCGAGTCTACTCGCTGCACGGGCCTGCCTACACCGCCGCGTTTCTTGGGTCTCCTTGCGGCGGCATGGACACTGCTACTTCCTACTTTGATGTCTGGCCTTCCTAGGCGTGCGCGTGTCACAGGCCACGCCTTTGAAGCCTCTTCGGCAGGAACCTCAGGGGCATCCCTGTTTGATGATGTCATCGGACTCCTGTACTTAAGCTCCACTTTCGCCCCCAGCAAGCCGACTTAGCAACAAGTTCCATACGAGTCCTCAAGTCCTGCCTTGTGTTCCTGAGATGCCGCTATCTGCCTAGCTCTTGGACCCTGTCTGGTATCCGCTCCTCAGTGGTCAGTGTGTGCTCCAGCAGGGACTTGCTCCCCTGGCCTACCCCGCTCCTTGGGCTGGCTCTGCTCCTCTTGGTTTCTACTCAGCAACCGGTTCCTACTACTCGGGTCTCCCTTGGAACATCGTGGCAACCTGTGAGTTCCTCAACTAGCCTTCCCCACTCCTCGGCGTTGCGCCTGTGTTCTACAAGACTGCCCGCGCTCCCCACTCCTCAGGCCATGCTCATCACTCAAGAGACTACCTTGAGCTTCCCCGCTCCACGGGCTTGCTTCGGGGTATTTAGCTACTGTCAGCTGTCCCACTCCTCGGGTGGTCAGCCAGTTCACCTTCGATCTCCGGGTTCTTGTCTACCTCAGCAGCTGACCGGGCCCATGCTTCCCTGCCTTGTGGGTTGGCCTGCACCTTCAAGTCTATGTCCACTACGCTGCAGCTTCCCCCCCCCCCCCCCCCCCGCAGAGCTCTCTTCCTGGAGAAACTTTGACACTGCTATTCCTGCGCCCACCACTCCGCGGTTTGTCTGGAGCCTCTCTCTCTACAGGGCCTCACTCCAAGTACTGTCTGTCTCTCACCCTATGAGGGTTACCACCTGGTCCCTGAGGATCTCCCCACTACTGTGCCCAGAGCTTCCTGCTGTACAATACCTCAACTCCTGATGGTGCGGACCCGTGGGGCTCCTCCCCATGGGCTGTAACAACTCACACCTCGGGCCAAGGATCCACATACCCACAAACCATAACATGTGTATTCCGTATTGTATTAAAATTGCAAGTACGCATGCATTTTCACTTTTGCATGCACATATAAGCACGTAAAAAAGGAAAATTAGGGAAGCTAATCAAATTGGTAGTGCGGTAATAATGGGAGATTTCAATTACCCCAATATTGACTGGGTAAATGTATTATTGGGACATGCTAGAGAGATAAAGTTGCTGGATGGAATAAATGACAGCTTTATGGAGCAATTGGTTCAAGAACCGACAAGAGAGGGAGCAATTTTAGATCTAATTCTCAGTGGAGCACAAGATTTGGTGACAGAGGTAACAGTGGTGGGGCTGCTTGGCAATAGTGACCATAATATGATCAAATTTGAATTAATGACTGGAAGGGGAAGGGTAAGCAAATCTATGGCTCTCGTGCTCAACTTTCAAAAGGGAAGCTTTGAGAAAATGAGAAAAATTGTTAGAAAAAACTGAAAGGAGCAGCTACAAATGTAAAAAGTGTGCAAGAGGCGTGGTCATTGTTAAAAAATACCATCCTAGAAGCACAGTCCAGATGTATTCCACATATCAAGAAAGGTGGAAAGAAGGCAAAACGATTACCGGCATGGTTAAAAGGGGAGGTGAAAGAAGCTATTTTCGCCAAAAGATCTTCATTCAAAAATTGGAAGAAGGATCCAACAGAAGAAAATAGGATAATGCATAAACATTGGCAAGTTAAATGTAAGACATTGATAAGACAGGCTAAGAGAGAATTTGAAAAGAAGTTGGCTGTAGAGGCAAAAACTCACTGTAAAAACTTTTAAAAATATATCCGAAGCAGAAAGCCTGTGAGGGAGTCAATTGGACCGTTAGATGATCGAGGGGTTAAAGGGGCACTTAGAGAAGATAAGGCCATCGCGGAAAGATTAAATGATTTCTTTGCTTCATTGTTTACTGAAGAGGATATTGGGGAGGTACCTGTACTCGAGAAGGTTTTCATGGGTAATGATTCAGATGCACTGAATCAAATCACGGTGAGCCTAGAAGATGTTGTAGACCTGATTGACAAACTGAAGAGTAGTAAATCACCTGGATCGGATGGTATACACCCCAGAGTTCTGAAGGAACTAAAAAATGAAATTTTAGACCTATTAGTAAACATTTGTAACCTATCATTAAAATCATCCATTGTACCTGAAGACTGGAGGATAGTTAATGTAACCCCAATATTTAAAAAGGGCTCCAGGGGCGATCCGAGAAACTACAGACCGGTTAGCCTGACTTCAGTGCCAGGAAAAATAGTGGAAAGTGTTCTAAACATCAAAATCACAGAACATATAGAAAGACATGGTTTTAGAGTCTGCATGGATCCATCTGCATAGGTTCTAAAACATGCATGTTCATGCCACCTAAAGTATATGTGTTTGTTTCTGTATACACTGTTTCATGCATGCTGGGGAACTTTAGTACATGTGTAATTTTTCATGTGTATGCATGCATTTCTGGTTTTACTGGGGTGGGCTCATTCCAAGATGCCCCCCCCCCCCAGTTATACAACCTAATTTTACAAACATGGATGTGGCCAGGCTGGTGTCCCTAGTGGCCCAGAATGAGCACCTGCTCTTCCCCATCTGAGGGGTCAGGTGCAACAACAGGTATTGAGGCAGATCTGGAGGGTCCTGCAAGAAGAATTTAATTGTGCACCTTCCATCCCTGTGGGGTAAGTACCTAGTGGAAAAGAACAAGGTGGGATGTCGTAGAGATATGGACATGGGGGGCTTGGTGTGGAGTTTTGGGGGCGGGGGTTGGGAGTGGGTAGGCTTTGGGGGGGTTCCACTCTTGTCTGAGATATATAATGATCTACATGTTTTCAGATTTGCTGAAACTTTGTAAGTCTATTATATTTTTTTTTACCTGCAATAGTTTCATATTTGTATATAAAATATACTATATCCCACCAAGTATGTATCTCTAGAAAGGAACTATCTTTCAAGTTATGAAGGGTGAATTTTAAAGCCAAGGATAGTGAAATATCTATCAATTTCTTATTACAGACAGATATCTTCTGTAATTACAATTGCAAATAATAATTTGAAATGGAAGCTCATGTTGAATGTTCTTTATATCTTTAATGCTCTCCTGTATCTCTGTCTAAAATTCCCTTTTTGTTACAAAAATATAACATATGTGAGAATGTCCCTGTGTCTGTATGAAAAGACCAGCATTTATTATCTTCCCCAGTACTGAGTTTGGAGATTTTTGCCAAACTATCCTATGAGTAATAAAATAAAACATCTGAAAGAGGGATGCAGCTATGGAAACCTTCAACGAGTTGTTCAAAAAATGGTTTCTAAGACCTTTTCTCACTTTTTATTCTTCTTTTAGCAACTCCCAGTAAGCGCATTCTGTAAACATTGATAGAACCTAGAAGTCACTTACAAGGATTAAAGGATGCTAGCACAAGTTATAACCCTTTCCGGTACATCTTGCAATGAATGGGCATCATTTTTCCCTGCTCATTTACGGTGCCTCAGTTGAAGCCATTTTATATGTTTGAGAACTTGTTAAATTAAATTTTATCCTCCTGTCTTGGAAAGTTATAAGCTCTTGTCCTTTTAATACTTGATCCAACATCCGCATATCCTGTCTGTAACCCAACTCAATTAATGCAAAGAATTATTACTTTGTAAACACTGAGTTGTGCCACGGGGCATTTTGGTATTGAATTTTCAATGAATTTTCCAGTTTTCGAACTGCTGTACCGATTTATATTATTAATACATTTTCCTTAGCAATTTATGTAGGAACCACTCCCGAAATATGACAAAGAGAAAAGAGGAAAGACTAATTCTCTTCAAGGATCACTCTTCCCTCAGATTTTGTAGCCACAATCCATCGTGATGCAAGATATGTGCATGCTAAAAGTCAGAAGAAACTTGGCGAAATCCAAATTCAATCACAGTTTTCAAGTCTGAAGGATAAGGTTAATATGTTGAATAACTAATTTCTACTGTTCATTGTCTCAGCGACATACTACAGTAAAAATGTCCAATTATCTCTTACATATTGAGTAGCTTGTTGGGCAATACATTTGGTACTGAAACAAACTGGTCAGGTCCTTGTGAGGCATATTTTATTATGAAAAAGTTTCCCCACTTACATGACTTCAGTTTATTATTTGATTTATATTCTACCTTTCAGGCACTTCAGAGCTTGAGCTTATACTTTTTTTTTCCTGTTCTGGATGGTGGCAGCAGAGAACTTATGAATTATACAAAACCTCCCCAGTTTTATGACTTCTTTTAGAGATTTCTTTTTCTAGATGTTTTTACCGTTAAGTAAATCTGCTCAAGCTTGTGGAACATGAAAGGGCAAGTGAATGCCCTACTCATTATTTTTTTTTTCTGCCGGAAGCTTAATATTACTAAACTTCAAAAGAACAGGTGAAACACTGAGTGGAAAACCTCTGTAAAGACGGTTACATTAATTGCTAACAAGCAGTGAAATAGCCTTTCAGAATCTGCAAGACTGAGAGGCAACAGTATGAGGCTATATGTCACCAACTGGAGAGGAGGATTTAGATACATTAATTTTCCCACTTGTGCATATTGTATGTGCTAGGACAGACAGTGTCTTAATTAGTCCTGAAACTAGTGAATCCTTCCCTGGAGAGAGATGTCCTATTGCATGGGATTGTTTCCCATTAATTGGGCATTTTGTTGATGTTGAACAGCGGGGTAATAGCAGCAATTGCTTATGAAGGCGTTCATGGGTACTGGGACTCAACTTTGTTAAGCGTTAATTGTTCTATATTAACTGCTGATAGAAAAGCAAAGAATATATGTTTAATTACATTATACAGTTTAGAAATCACTCGGCTATATTAATTAATATTTTATATTATGTGAAATATCTGAATGGCAGTAATATACTCTTAATTGAGGCAAAGGGTCTTGGTTTGGTCAAAATTTTAAAAAAGTTTAAATCACAATGTTGACTGATAACTGAAAGGCCAGATGCCAAATCTATGCTACAATGAGACTTGCCTTATTTTTGTTTCTATAGACAAAATATTTAGTATATCTGGCCTTTGGTATATAAGAAGATTTGCAATACAAAGGGGATATATCTTTTCCCTAATTTGAATATGAAACATAAGAAAAGCACATGATTTAAGAGACAAATAAGAAAATATATTGCCATGTATGCAATTCTAGCTCTATTTTGTTTTAAGATGCAACTTCCAATCATGCCCTTTATAAAAAAAAAAAATAATATATATATATATAAGCAGGGAATATGGCAAATAAAAACTACAAGGCCCATCTCATTTGCCCAGTTTTTTTCTTGCTGAAATAACAAAGTTCTTGCATGATCTCTGTCTTTACCTTTACTTCCCTGTGGATAATGATCTTTGTGTTTATCCTGTGTTTACTTGAATTCTGACACTGTTTTGGCCTCCACTACCTCCACTGGGCGACCTCTTTTTGCGTCCACCATCCTTATGTTATTTCTGAGTCTCTCCCCTCTATCCCTTTCAGCCACATATCATGACTTCTTGTTCTCAAATGTCCTTTTCACTGAAAAGTTATTGCTTCTTGAAAGTTGCATTTTAAAATAAAAAGGTGCCACAGTTGAGAATGCCCTAGACAAAAACCACAATTGCCCCATTTCTCTAAAAGAGGACACAACTGACAATGCTTCATGGCTTGACTTCAGTTGACCTTCTGGAATATACCATTGTAGCTTACTCCTTCAGTAGTCAGGTCCCAAATCCTACAGTGCCCAAAAAATCAAAACAAGAGTTTTAAACTGAATACTGGCCTTGATCGGCAGCCAGTGTAATAGGTGCTCTCAGATACAACATGAGTCACTGTATCCTGGGCGGGGAATCGCACTGTGTTAGGGCCAAGGAGGAAGAGGCCAAACAAAAGGGAGCCAGCGGGTTTTAAATGTCCCACCGGTCACCCCCCCCCGACAATGTCACTGAGCCACTCTTCCGGCCAATCTAGTGGCCTGGCATTGGGGTGCATTAAGATGACATCATTGCAACTGATGCTGAACCAACCAGGAGGAGCGTCGTTGGAGAGCTGTGCTGACTGCCGAGAGGAAGGAGCTCTGCCCCAGGGTGCCAGCTCCTCTATGCTAGCACATCATTGTCCTCAAGGGGGGTAAGGGGAAGGGACTCCCCCCCCACCCAACCGGAGCCCGGCACAATCGAGGCAGCTGCCCACATGATGCATCGTGCGCCCGGTTATTCACGGCACCCAATCATCTGTGCTGGGGGGCTGCCCATTTCTGCTCGCACTGGCTGTGAAAGACAGCCCACAAATTGAATCACTAAAGCACATACGCACCATTCCCAAACTGGACCTTCTGCACTTTGGTTGGCTGGGCAGGAGCTGCTTGAGACAGCAATCACAGGCCCTGTGAAGGAGGGAGTCATGGTCATGGTTAAGGGTGATACCTGTTGGCTGGATTTAGAGCCCATTATAAAGGATTATGGAAGGAGCCCTGTGTGCATGGTTGCTGGCCTCTAGTCTAGACCATTGCTACAATGACCAGACTAGGAACAGTGGGAAGATGAATTAGTTAAAATAGGAGGAAATCCCTGGGTAGTTGAGAATGAAGGCTCATGGCACCAGAATCCCAGCATTAGTTCCAATTAAACTAGAAGAAAAAGGGGAAAGGAGAAACTAGAGATCAAAGAAAAAGTACATATCCATCTTTTATTTGCCTCCCAGAATCATTAGATCTAAATATATTACCTTTAGCATAAGCCAGAACTGCCACAGTAGCAAAGCTCTATGGAAGTGATTTTGATACTATAAAAAAAATACATTTTCAAGTTTTGATGAAGCTTCTCGTATCAAATCCTCAACTTTTACCTGATACAAATTGCACAGATAATGCAGATAACACAATTTCTCTCTTCTGAATGATGCCATGTAAAACACACTATTATGAGTTAATTTTCAAAGAATTATACAGGGTTGTGCATATAAAATTAGGATATTCATGAGCATGTAACATGTACATCATATTTTATAAATCTTGAATGTAAGTGCGTATTGCATTGTCACAGATAAATGTTAACGAGGGAAAAAAGGGGTGATTTAGAGACAATTGCGCCAACATGAGATAAGGTACATCTTCAATAAGAAGCGAGCCCGAGGATGGTTTTGGGGCTCTATTCAGATAATTACTCTTTCACAGTTTCCCACTTTGCACAGATTGCTTTACATTATGTGCAGTGTTGAGATATGAGTTTATCTAATCCTAGGAGGAATGGAGTGGGAAATGCCACACCAGCAGAATAGGAACCATGTGCTGCAAGGAGGAAGAGACTGACACTGGCCCAAAGCTACCACAAAACACTGATGACTTGAGGGAGCTATGAGTCTGAAGGTAGCATCCAGGTGATCATGCTCCTGATGGAATAGATTAGTCCAGGGGACATATTTAAAGTCAAGCCAGACATAGGAAATTGCTCTCAGCAACTAGAAAGTGAAGGTTTGCAGGAGTATTTTTGTGTTCATTTCGTTTTTGAGGGTAGTTTTGTTTGTGTGTAATTTTTTTGTAATGTTTTTCTTCATTTCCTTCTTTCAGTGGACACTATTTTATAATAGCAAACAGTAAAAGCAAACCTCGGTTGCCTTTTTATGTTTAAACATTTTTATTAAGAAAAGGCAAATAATCCAATGCTTAATGTACATTTGACTCTTATGCACACCAAGCAAAGGTATACAAGGTATCCATTTTTTCAAGTTTCACTATTTAACAATACATTGAGAGATGTAATTGAAACAACAATAAGCAACAATGCAGGCCTTCAAAAGTACAACACATCTTAAGCACTTCCAAATTATATAGTCAGCATCTCAGAGGAAAAATCATTGAGCTTCTCCCCCCCAAACCCCTCCCCCCTTATATATGTAAGCAGCATAGAATCAACAATCTACCTTTATAATCCAACAAGATATCACATATTATATCTCTTGTATTAAGCCTCCTTGGGCTTTCTCCCACCCTCTGCAGACCCTCAAGGAATCTAATCTAACCTAAATTGCTTTCTGAATACAGGAATACCCAGGACTTATTGGTAAAGTGACTGTAATGTCTTACACTAATGTTTACTAGGGTATTTACAAAGGCACAGAGGCGTGATCAAGAAAATATTGTTATGATTCTGCTCTTGGCTAGTGCCGCGAGCAGCCTCTCACCTCTGCTGCCAGTGTCCGACGCGGTCTCGCGACTTGTGGCAGCTGCCTGTGCTCAATGGCGGGGGGAACCGCCATTGTGTAGCCTTGCGACCTGGAGGCCGTCCTTGTCTTTCTCCTGCACAGCAGGCTGTGCCATCATGCTTCTACATGGCCTGAAGCCGCTGCCATTCCACCTCAGCGACCAGGAGGCCGCCAAAATTGCCCTGCCTCCTTAGGCTCGCAGCCGCACCTCTCCTGTCTTCTTAAATGGCCCATGGTGGGAGTAGTCCCACGGCCCCTCTTGATGATGTCACCCTGGGTGTTCCTATTCAGCCCTATAAGAAGGGCCTTTTGTCAGTTCTTCGTTGCCTTTGCAAGGAGCCAGTCCGCTCCTGGACTTCTCTATGTTGCCAGCTTCATCAAGGCATTCCATTCCTTGTGGGAATTCCCTCGTTGTTTTCTTCTATGTTCCTGGTCTCTCATCGGATTCCATGTCTTCGTCTCATCGGTTCCTGATGTCATTGTTCCTGATGTTCTAGATGTCCTGTTCTCCAGATGTTCTGATGCCCAGATGTTCCGTCTCTCGGCGCCTCCTTGATGCTCTTGACTGAGTGTCCTGGGAGTCCGAAGTCCAGATGTCCTGATGTTCCAGATGCTCAGTTCTTCAATGTTCTGATGTGCCAGATGTCCAGTTCTCCTGATGTTCTAGTATCCAGATGTTCTAGTATTTGGATGTCTTTGGTTCTGGCTTCTCCCTAGCCTCCCCCCGGCAGATTGGGCTTGCAGTGTATCTGCCACATCGCAACTTGCGCCAGGTCTCTGAAGTCTTTACTCTGTTAAGAACTTGCTTTATGTGTTGCCCGGATTCCATCGCATCCTGAGTTTTAACCATGATGCCCACTGTTCTCTCTTCAAGTGTAGTGCCTTCTCTCTAGCCCGACCTTGCCTCCAAGTACTTTCGGCTTCACCTTGTCTTCAAGTGTCTTCATCTTGTTCCAGTACCATTGCCTGTCCTCAACCTCTGTCTGTCCTGTCGCATCTGTTGTTCCTGGTGGCAGGTCCGAAAGGGCTATCAAAAGGCCGGAGGGCTACCCCAGAGACCAACATTGCGTGTTGGGTCTCTTTGATGCGTTCAGGTTCGGCAGAGGTCAGGGCCTCCTGGTTTTTAGCCTGTCCGCCCATGTTTGGACACGCTTGCCTGCCTCGGTGCTTCCTCAGAGCCCCTCTGCAGTCATGTCATGGTCCAAGGACACACTAACCTTCCCGGAATTGGGACCGCTCCCTAGCGCTCCCATAACAAATATTGCATGATGCAGTATTCTACTGCTTTATTTGGTGTGATAAAATACTGTTTCATGCATTACGATAAAATGTATTTATGACTTTTATTTAAAATAGCTTTTGTTCACTGCCCCTCTAGTAGTTCGGGGTAGCGAACAAAAGATGTAAACAAACAAGTTACAGTAATAACAATAAGAACTTATGGACATAAACACACACCTAGTCACTTTCACCCTGCAAAAAGCAAAAATGCGCAGATATTGTTAGTGGAAGGGATCAGGGGGATTAACAGTCAAATACTTTTCTGTTTTTAGCGTTTGTTTTTTTTTAATAAGAAGAACATAAGAACTTGCCATACTGGGCCAGACCAAGGGTCCATCAAGCCCAGCATCCTGTTTCCAACAGTGGCCAATCCAGGCCATAAGAACCTGGCAAGTATCCAAAAACTAACTCTATTCCATGTTACCATTGCTAGTAATAGCAGTGGCTATTTTCTAAGTCAACTTAATTAATAGCAGGTAATGGACTTCTCCAATAACTTCTCCAATCCTTTTTTAAATACAGCTATACTAACTGCACTAACCACATCCTCTGGCAACAAATTCCAGAGTTTAATTGTGCGTTGAGTGAAAAAGAACTTTCTCTGATTAGTTTTAAATGTGCCACATGCTAACTTTATGGAGTGCCCCCTAGTCTTTCTATTATCTTTGACTGTTTGTAACTCTAATGGTAGGGAGTTCTGTATTTGTTGAGGGTCTGTCTATGTTTTGCATATGTGACTCAGGTGGGGTATTTTGGGTAGGGATCTGTGTCAATCCAGTTTATTCTCTTCTAATCTGCACCTTCCAACAGCAGGTGCACTGATGTTCTAGGGTTTGGTTTAATATTTGCAATGCTATCCTTTCGTAGGCAGGGTTTTTACGTGTAAGTCCAGAAATTTGAGCTATTTTGGTATGGCAAATTGCTACATAGGTGCTGATTGTCATTTTTGCAGAGTTTTGTGTTGTATCGCAGAGTGCCTGGTAGTGGAATGAATTTGTGTTGTGTTATTACTGAGGTGAAACCAGCATTTGGGATACTACCTCTTGCAGCATCTTTAAATATGATTGAAATGTTTCCGTAAGTGGATATGCGGTTGGCAAGTGCTTGAAAATCATTGAATTTAAGATATTTAAAGTGTTACCCAGAAACGTCTTAGAAATCTGTTGTCAGGTGCACTCTTAAGGCTTATTTATCAGTGAGTGTAATTAGTGTAATTCAGAGTTGTATGCCTAGTGCCTGCCATGCAAACCTTGGGCCCTGCCCAAAAGTCAGTTCTAGTTACACCACTGATCAGAACCAGGGCAGGAATGGACACATAAGCCTTGGGGATTTTACCCCTATTTTATATCTTCCCCAACATACATAGTCTGGTCATTGCAGTGACAGTCCTCAACTGGGGCCATGCACTAGGACTCCTTCTGGAACTTTACAATCGTAGGTCCAGAATCCGACTATTAGGTATCATCTGTAAGCAATGAGTAAGACTCCTTCCCCCTTCCCGCACCACCAGAGGCTGAGAATGCTGCCTCAGAAGCATCCACAGCCCCAGCTGACCCAGGTGGAAGAAAACCCGACTTGGAGGTCAAACCTGAGGGCCTTCCACACAGCAGCACAAAGCACTTGCCACTGAACCAATGGGCTGGTCTGGTTCTTGAAGGTTAAGGGAGGGAGAAGATTTGGGGGTACTCTGCTCCCAAGCCTGGGCCTTCCTCAATCTTTGGTGCAATGGATTCAATTGTTACCAGCATGCGAAAAGGCCATAACGTGAGTTGGAAAATAACTCCCTTAGATAGATAACTGCCAAATATGTAAATGGCAAGTTTTGAATATTGAGCAGAAGGCACCGGTAGTAGAGAAGGGCTTACTTTGCTCCCGACAGAGATTTTTAGTGTCAGGGGGATTGTAAGGATTTGGGGGGGGGGGGGGGGGGGGGGGGGGGAGGGGGAGCAGCCCGGACATTGGGACTGCAGGTGGTCCATGGGGAGGGAGTGGCAGCCCAATATTTTTTTTTTTACAGAACCGGGGAAGAGGGTGGGAGGCCCAACCTCTGGACCCCAGAACATTATTTTATAATTTAAGAGGGGTTGGGGATAGGGGCTGCATAGTTTGAAGGTCCATATATGAAATTTGGGCAAGGAGTAGAGAGGGACTCAGGTCACAGGCCCCTTTATATCTTTTCTTTTCACTGCAGTGCCACTTAACCAGACATCTTTGAAGATAATCTGGTTAAGTGGCAAGTTATCCGGCCACACAAGACCAGATAACCTTCAAACCTAACTGGTTACATTCAAACATAACCGGCTAGATTTTTAAGTTATCCAACTACAACATGGATCCAGATAGCTTTAGGCGAGTATATTCAGTGGGACGTTTATCCCACTGAATATCCAGGAAAGTTATCCAGTTAATTTTAGCTGCATCCCTTGCTGCTTACTGGATCTCTTTACAAACTGTCTTCCCTTTAAAATACTGAGACTTGGATATCCTTCATGTTGTGGACTGTGAAAAGCAAATAATCGACATGATTTAAAGATGTATAATTATTTTCTCCTTCATTTTTATAATAGTCTTACTGCTATTTCCGTACACTAGTTTATCCTGATAGTTTCTGAACAATTTATATGAGGTTCACATTCAGTGCATTTTTCCAGATAATAGGGTCATTCAACAAAATGCGTTATGGCGTTAATGCCTTAACGCGTGCGATAATCGTACTCTCGCATGGCACAAATGCAAATTTATAGAAGGGGCGGGATTGGGAGGGGTTTGCATGGGATTAATTAAAATGAGGGGCAATATTGCACCGTGCGATAGCATAATGCATGCTATTGCAGGGTTTTAATGCTGGAAATAACTACACCTTTTTTCCTGGTGTTCAGCTGCACAATATGCCTGAAATTGCCGTAACACAATTTGCAAAAAATGTTACAAATTGCATTTTGGCCATTTCTGGGCTTGGGGAGGGAGAGTGGAGTGGGGAGGGGGAGAGGGAGAGGGAGACTATAAGAGAGCTAGCTAATAGCTCGAGGTGAGGTGGTGGTGGTTTACGGTCTAGGGGCCAGTTTTAGATGTGGAGTGAGACGTACGAACAGCACAGTTCACCGAGGTGAAGATTTGACATCATTTGGAGTGAGAAAGGTCTCACAAAGATGAGATTTCTACAATGTTCTCTCGGCCTAGCTTGATGGACACTATAACAGGGTACCATCAAGCTAGGGCGAGAGAACATTATAGAAATCTCATGTTTGTGAGACTTTCCTCACTCCAAATGATGTCAAATGAGTTAAGTAGTAGTACTTTATCTTATAGCTGATACAGAGAAAACTGGACATGACCTACAACACCCACCAATTAATACTTATTATGAAACCATGTTACAGTATTTTGATGGCACCTGTTTAATTGTTATAATTTAAGACATTTCTATGCAGCATGTAGTTATGTGCCCTATTGTGAACCGTTGATTTGGCATCTGCTTAACGACGGTATAGAAAAGATTTTAAATAAATAAATTACATTAAATCTTCACTGAGGTGTACTCTGCAGTTCATACATCTCGCTCTGCATGTAAAACTGGCCCCTAAACCCTAAACCACCACCATCACCTCACCTTGAGCTATTAGCTGGCCCTCCTATAGAGATATAAATAGTTGACTACTATTAAGGCCTTATAAATAGGTCCTCTCTCTCTCTCTCTCTCATGCCCCTTTCTCTTACTGCAGGCATTATCCATGCAATATTATAGCATTTTGATGAATCTAGGGGTATGTTTGGTGCTTATCCGGACCAGCACTGGGATTTGAAAATCCTGCTGGACTGCCAGGCTTTAGAACTGAGTCCTGGTACTGACTGTGTCCCTGCCTTCATAGCCACCATTAGAAGAGGATCTACATATATGTTATGTCAGTTTATGCTATTAAATTTTATTTTATATTTTAGCTGTACCCTGTCTTGAGAACTTGTGGAAAGACAAGCAAGAAAGCTAATTCAGAGGTTAATTTTATAAATGTCCGCACTGTTTTAAAGTCTGCAAGTACTTTTTAACCACAGACTACATTGGTTTTCAAAGGGAAAATATGCATGTACTTTCCCATTATCATATCAAAACAATTCTCACAAATGTGTGTGTGTAATATTTTGGAAAAAAAATGCATGCATACATTGAAAATGCAAAGGCTCTAGGGGAGCACTTTTACTTGTGTATCAAACAGGCAATTTTGTAAAAGTCTATTTCTGGGCTTTGAAAATTACTCTCCCTATAAATAAATACATAAATATCTGTGTTCAATAAACAGACATGCATTGCCATTTGACTTAATGCTTTGTTTCCTCTTATTTGTAGGATTCACGGAGGATGGCAAGCCATGCACATTTCCCTTTCGGTACAAGGGAAGAATGCACTACTCTTGTACATCAAATTTGTTTTCGCTAAAGAAATGGTAAGTAAACAAAAACAGCTGCTGACTCAATTAATAGTTTGGTTTCATCAAATTTGGGGCCTGATTTATGAGCTTACTAAATTTAGTAAATCCTGCCCAATTGCCAGCTTTTCTCTCCTCGCCTGGTTAGAGAATGCTGAACAGTTAATTTGTTGATGTGCTTAGAATATGAGGTGCATGCTCCATGCATGAGACAAAACTCTTCCACAGGATGAAATGTGCTGCAGTGTTGCCAAATGCTGCATGTGATTGCTAATCATATTGCATTTGATCAGTCATACACTGGAGTCTTTGTAGGTTCTAATATTTTTAATGTGACCAGCAAATAGGATGATTGTAGTATATGGAAGCTCGACCGGAACTTGTTTCCGGTTGAGCGAGGTAATGTGGGCCCGTGCCCACGGCGAGGAAAGGAGGGGGGGGGGGAAGCGGGGGCCCGATAAGGTTAGGGTCAGCATGCGGGCAGAGGGGGGGGGGGGCGTTAGGAAGGACGCAGGAGAAGGGCAGGGGATTGGACATTGGAGGGTTGCCAGGGGGATGAGGGGCTGGGTCGGCAAGGGGGGGGGGGTGGAGTCATACGGGGGGATAAGTTAGGGGAACGAGGGGGCGTGCGCGCGAACGGACTCGTGCGTCGGCGCGGCGGAGAGCGGCTGGGGAATTTCGTTGGTTCCGTGGGGGTAGGCCGGGACGCTAATCGGCGGTGTTGGGGGCGCGGCGGTGAGCTACGGCGGAGCGGCGTGCCATGGCGGCCCGGGAGCGAGCGGACGACGACCCGAGCGGCGCGGAGTCCGAGGAGGCGGCGTGGGTACCTGGAGAGGAGGCCGGCGCGGAGTCGGAGGCGGAGTCCGTCGGTCGGGCGCTTTACAGGCACGGCCTGGCGGTGCTAGATCGGGTGAGCTTCTGGGACGCCGCTGCGGAGGCCCGGGGTGCTGTGGGGGAGTCGGCTGGGACCGTGGAGGCGCAAGGGGGCGGTGCCGTTGCTTGCGGAGGGGGCGTGGGGC
This sequence comes from Rhinatrema bivittatum, assembly GCF_901001135.1. Taxonomy (NCBI): domain Eukaryota; kingdom Metazoa; phylum Chordata; class Amphibia; order Gymnophiona; family Rhinatrematidae; genus Rhinatrema; species Rhinatrema bivittatum. Next base: position 221,107,676 of record NC_042615.1, on the reverse strand, counting down.
CGGTAGGTGCGGCGGAGGATGAATGGCATGGCCGTGGGCCCAGTGTGCGGGTCTCGCGATCGCGGGGGCGGGGCCGGGCCAAGGAGGCGCAGCGGGGGGGCCTGGCCGGGCCGAGTGGAGTCGGAGCTGCGTGGGCGAGGGGGGCGCTTGAGAGTGGGGAGCCGCGTGGCCGGGGGTTGGGGCGTGTGTGTACGGGAGCGGGGACAGGGCCCGGACGGCGGGTAGGTCGGCCGGGGGCAGGCCGGGGGCGTGGTACCCGGGGCGGTGCAAGTGGGGCGGCCGCCTCAGCAGAGCGTGTTGCGGTGGCCGCGGGTGGGGGCCTGGACAGGAGGGCGGCAGCCCGGCGGGGGGGGTGTAAAGGGGGGGGGGGGGGGCGAGGGGGTGGCCGGAGCCGGTCGAGGGGTGCAGGGGATGACACTGGGGTTTTGGGGTGGTCGGGGGTGCTGAGGGGGGCTGGTTGGGAAGAGTGGGGGGGCCTTGGGGGGGTAGCTGTACTGGCAGGGGGCCGGGGGGGACAGGTTGCGATCCGGCAGAGGGCTGGAGTGACGGGGCGGGTTGGGCGCCCTCCCCCTCGCTGGCTGTACTGTCGTTGCAGGGGGTGGCTGCGAGGAGGATCTTGCGGAAGCGGGGGTCGTCCAGTCGGGAGGCTTGGCGGAACGTGGCGCCTGGGGGCCGGGCGGAACGTGGCGCCTGGGGCCGGGCGGCCAGGACTGGCGGTGAGACCCCCGGAGCCAGGAGCGAGCCTAGGGGACCTCGGAGCGGCAGGTGAGTCCGTTATTTTCCCGCGTTTGCCTGGGGGTGTGCGGGGAGGGGTGGCTCCCGACACGGGGGGGATGGAGGGGGCGCAGGGGGAGGTGCAGGGGTCGGTTGCGGTGGATGGGGGGGTAGCTGGAAAAGGGGGCAGGAGGGGGAGGGGTCGAAAGCGTCGGAGGCGGGACCGGGGGAGTTCTTCGGACTCGTCGACGTCCAGTTCCGCATCGTCGTCCTCTTCGTCCTCCTCGCGGGAGCGGGCGACTGGGGTTGTTCCGGACAAGGGGCCGGCGGTGCCTGGCGCCCCTGCGCTTGTGGCCCTTACGGAACTGTGGGAGGAGGTGCCTCGGTCGTTGCGGCGGCGAATCCGGCGGCGCCAATTCATAGATATTTTTTCAATTGATGGAGGGGCGCAGGGGGCGCCGAAAGGGGAAGAAGCGGCGCAAGAAGAGTGCCCAGGCGGGGGGCGGTGCGCCGGCAGTGGCGCGCAACATCCATAATTGGATGCGCTCGTTCCTCCGTTTGGCCAGCGTAGTGGGGCATTGGGATCCTACGCAGTACGGGCCGCTGCTGGCGTACGCGGATGGGATCTTGGCGGCGAGTAAGACGTACGAGGGCTGGTCGTGGTTAAACTACGACGAGCGCTTCCGCGATCGCATGGAAGAGAACCGGTTCATGTCCTGGGGTTCCCAGGACGTGGGCCTGTGGCTCACACAGATGGCGGCCAAGGTGTCGCCGGGGGCTTCCGGTCTGGGGGTGTCGGCGGGGGGGGGGGGGGGGGGGGCGCGGCCCTTTCGGAGCGGGACGCCCGCGGTGGGGGGGGTCAGGCCGAGTATGGGACGCAGCGATGTTTGCTGGCGATACAACTGGACCACTTGCATCTTCCCGGACTGCAAGTTCCGGCATGCGTGTTCCATCTGCGGAGCGAGTCACCCCGCTGTCCGCTGTGGGAAGCGGCCAGCGGAGGGCGCGGGAGCCACTCCCGCAGCCAAGGGTTCTGGAAAGTAGTCTGTCGCGGCTGGCCGTCACGCCTGTGAGGGTGGCGGCCATGCTCCCCTGGCTTCGATTGTATCCGGAGGGGCGGGTGGCTGAATTGTTGCGGGATGGGTTCACTGCGGGTTTCCGAATTCCGTGTCCAGAGGGGGGTGTGGAGGGCGGGGGGGCGAATTGTCCGTCGGTCCGGGGGTTGGTGCGGGTGGTACGGGAGAAGTTGCAGGGGGAGATCGATTTGGGTCGGATCGCGGGGCCGTTTGCGGAGGCGCCGTTTCCTAACCTGGTGCTGTCCCCGTTGGCAATAATCCCCAAGAAGGAGGTGGGGAAGTTTCGGCTTATCCACAACCTTTCGTTCCCCGAAGGGCGTTCGGTGAACGACGGGATTCCGCGGGAGTTCTGCGCGGTGCGGTACGCTTCCTTCGATTCGGCGGTGCAGGTGGTGCGGCGTTGTGGCCGTGGGGCTTTGATGGCGAAGGCTGACGTGGAAGCAGCGTTTCGTTTGCTGCCGGTGCATCCGGGGAGTTTTCATCTGCTGGGCTTTCGCTTTCAAAGTGAGTTTTACTTTGATAAGTGCATGCCGATGGGCTGTTCGATTGCCTGCGCGTATTTCGAGGCGTTCAGTACCTTCCTCCATTGGGTGGTGGCGCAGCGGTCGGGTTCTGAGGACATCGTGCACTATTTGGATGACTTCCTTTTTGTGGGGCGGGCGTCGTCGGGTGTGTGTCAGGAGAGCCTGGGATGCTTTCAGTCGGTGGCGAGGGAGTTCGGGATTCCGCTGTCCGCGGACAAGACCGAGGGGCCTCGGACCCGGCTGGTGTTCCTCGGGATAGAACTAGACTCAGAGGCGATGGTGTCGCGGCTGCCGCGGGATAAGGTGGAGAGGTTGCGCGGGTCAGTGCGAGCGGTGCTGGACCGGCCTAAGACGTCGCTGGTGGACCTTCAGTCTTTGGTGGGCAGTCTAAATTTCGCGTGTAGGGTGATCCCGATGGGTCGGGCGTTTTTGCGGCGGCTTACGCGCGCAATGTCCGGGGTTCGGCGGAGACACTATCGGATTCGTATAACGGCGCCGATGCGCGTGGACTTGCGGCTGTGGGATACGTTTCTCCAAGGGTTCAATGGGGAGGCTATTTGGCAGTCGAGCCCCCTGTCCAATCACACGCTGGAGTTGTGGACGGACGCAGCGGGATCGGTGGGGTTCGGGGCGTACTTTCAAGGGGCTTGGTGTGCGGCCCGCTGGCCGGAGGACTGGGCGATCGCGGGGGTCACGGGCAATATAACGTTTCTGGAATTGTTTCCTATTGTGGTGGCCCTGCATGTCTGGGGGGAGCGGCTGAGGGGCATGAGGGTAGTGTTCTGGTGCGATAATCAGGGAGTTGTTGAGGTCATCAATAAGAGAGCGGCGCGGTGTTTGTTGGTGTCCGAATTGTTACGGGAGCTGGTATTACGCTGCATGATGATCAACGTGACTGTTTGGGCCCGGCATGTGCCGGGGGTGGACAACAGTGTAGCTGACTCCCTTTCTCGTTTCAAGTGGGAGTTGTTCCGAGAACTGGCGCCAGAGGCGGACCTGTGTGGAGCTCCAGTGCCGCCTTCCCTCTGGAGGTTTGGTGCCCTGAGGCATGGGACTTGCTGCGGGCCTCGCTCGCCCCATCGACATGGTCAGGTTATGTAGGCGGCGCCAGAAGGGTGGCGGGGTTCTTTTCTGCACTGGGGTGGAAGGGGGGACCAGTCTCGGATGTGGCTTTGGCGCATTATGTGGTATGGGCTAGGAGGGGGGGTCGCACACGGGCGGCCGTGGGGAGACAGTTGGCGGGATTCTCCTTTTTTATGAGGGCTCATGGGTGGGGGTTCCCTTCTGGGCGCTTTGTGGTGCGGCGGATGTTGGCGGGCTGGTTGCGCATGGCGGGACGCCCTTGTGATGATAGATTACCCATTACGCATGACATTTTAGTGCAGCTCTGGGACGTGCTGGCGGGGTTGTGTGCGTCGGAGTACGAGACCTTGCTGTTTCGAGTGGCGTTTGTGTTCGCTTTTTTCGGCGCCTTTCGGGTTAGTGAGTTGGTGGCTAGGGCGGCGGGGAGGGCGGACAGCTTGGGATTGCTGGCCTGTCACGTGGTGGTGACCAGTGGCTCGGTGGTGATCCGGATTCCGCGGTCTAAAACGGACCAGCAGGGCAGGGGGATGGCGGTGGTGCTTTCGGCGGTTCCCGGATTGCGGACGTGTCCGGTAGCTAACGCGGGGCGTTATTGCCAGGTGCGACCGTTTGCTCCGGCAGGATTTTTGGTGCACCAGGATCGGCGCCCGTTGACGCGTTATCAGTTCGAGGCGTTAATGCGTCGGGCTTTGGGAGTTGTGGGGCTGGATGCGAGCAGGTTTGGGACGCATTCCTTCCGGATTGGAGCGGCCACTGCGGCTGCGCAAGCGGGGTTGGAGGAGGGGGTCATACAGCGGATTGGGCGGTGGAGGTCGCAGGCGTTCCAGGGGTATATTCGCCCGGGGCCCGGGCTCTCCTGGCAGTAGTCTAACACTTGTTTCCTTGCAGGTGCGGCGGCCGAAGGAACGTCCGTATGGATCTTGGGGCACTCGTATGTGCACTGGGCCTACAGACATGCCTGCGGACGACCTTACGGGCCACACTTGGACTTGACCAGCAGAGGGGTGCGGGTGTACTGGCTGGGGCGGCGGGGCATGGGTTGGGAGGAGTTGCTCCCCTGTGTTCGCAGGGAGCGCGCGCGACTGGGGTCGCCGCGGGCCCTGGTGGTGCATTTGGGGGGCAACGATTGGGGTACGATGTCGGGGAGACAATTCATTCGTATAGTCAGGAAGGACTTGATGGCGGTGTCCCTCCTGCTGCCAACTACGGTGTTGTGTTGGTCGGACATTATTGTGCGACCGGCGTTGGGGGACCAGGTCCGGTGGCGCAGGAGCCGGTCGAAGGCCAACCAGCAGATAGGGGCCTGGTTGGCCCGTCTGGGGGGCCGGCATATCCGGCATGCGTGGTCGTGGGGGCAGGCCTCGGGGTTGTTCCGGGAGGACGGTGTTCATCTGTCCTTTCTGGGGACTGACCTCTTTCTGATAACCATTCAGGAGGTCCTTGAAGACTTGTTCCCGTGTTAGGGCCGCATCTTTGGGGGGCACGGGCATGGGATGTCCGTGTCTATGGCGGTTGGCCCGAGCCAGACTGTTGTTGTTGTTAGACTATGGGGTTTCAGCTGGTACAGGACGGAGGTTGACAACAGGGGGCCGTTGTCAACGTTGGGGGCTCCTTGCTAGTAATGGTGGCGGGAGACCCTGGGGGGCCTGGCTCCTTGCAAGACTGGCGGCGGGAGCCCACCTGGGTTCGGCTCCTTGCAAATAAGTGGCGGGAGTAAGAACCGGGGTGTGAGGCCGGATCAGTGAGCCGGACGGCAGGTAGCAACCATCCTGCCGGGGGAGCGGCGGATGGTCGGGGTACTCGGATGCTGAAACCCGGAGGCAATGTTAATGTTATAGTTAATTGATGGCTCGGGCCTGTGTATTTAATAAAGCTGCGGCCTTATTTAACCCGACTCTGTCTGTTGGTAAGTTATTGAGAAGTGAGTGAAGGGAGACGAGCGAGTGTGGTCACGTGTGCCCATATTATGGAAGCTCGACCGGAACTTGTTTCCGGTTGAGCGAGGTAATGTGGGCCCGTGCCCACGGCGAGGAAAGGAGGGGGGGGGGGGGGAAGCGGGGGCCCGATAAGGTTAGGGTCAGCATGCGGGCAGAGGGGGGGGGGGGGGGGTTAGGAAGGACGCAGGAGAAGGGCAGGGGATTGGACATTGGAGGGTTGCCAGGGGGATGAGGGGCTGGGTCGGCAAGGGGGGGGGGTGGAGTCATACGGGGGGATAAGTTAGGGGAACGAGGGGGCGTGCGCGCGAACGGACTCGTGCGTCGGCGCGGCGGAGAGCGGCTGGGGAATTTCGTTCCCTCCCTCCCGCCCTCTGTGTTAGAAGGGTGGGACCATGGTTTGGTTGTCGCAGTGGGGGAGGCGGTTGGCCCGAGCCAGACTGTTGTTGTTGTTAGACTATGGGGTTTCAGCTGGTACAGGACGGAGGTTGACAACAGGGGGCCGTTGTCAACGTTGGGGGCTCCTTGCTAGTAATGGTGGCGGGAGACCCTGGGGGGCCTGGCTCCTTGCAAGACTGGCGGCGGGAGCCCACCTGGGTTCGGCTCCTTGCAAATAAGTGGCGGGAGTAAGAACCGGGGTGTGAGGCCGGATCAGTGAGCCGGACGGCAGGTAGCAACCATCCTGCCGGGGGAGCGGCGGATGGTCGGGGTACTCGGATGCTGAAACCCGGAGGCAATGTTAATGTTATAGTTAATTGATGGCTCGGGCCTGTGTATTTAATAAAGCTGCGGCCTTATTTAACCCGACTCTGTCTGTTGGTAAGTTATTGAGAAGTGAGTGAAGGGAGACGAGCGAGTGTGGTCACGTGTGCCCATATTACAAGCTTTCAAGAGCTGATAGGCTGCTTTTTCAAGTGACATCTTCACCTAAATGATAATTCAGAGTGGCTTGGAGTTAACCCAAACTGACTGTTAGATAAATATCGTGCTTTATATCTGCACTTTATTCTGCTAGGAATCACATTAGCATGAAGAGCATGTAAAAAACTGAGTGTTAGTAGCAGAACTCTTTCAGTAGCATGGAATCTTCTTAGTGTTTGGGTAATTGCCAGGTTCTTGTGGCCTGGTTTGGCCTCTGTTGGAAACAGGATGCTGGGCTTGATGGACCATAGGTCTGACCTAGCAATGCAATTTCTTATGTTCTTAACTAAAAGAAATTTCATAAAGGAAAAAGATATTGGCAAGGAATCATAGATCCATGGAAAACCCACATCGTACCCAACCCTGGCACAGACCGAAAGAGTAAGGTAATGTTATCAGGTGTGTTAAAATGAAATCTATTTGGGGGGATCTAAGATAGCACCAATCTGGTAACAGCACTTACAGCGTGCTCCCGTGTATTGTAGACTTTTATATCTTTTTTTTCTTATTTATTGTATTTATTTATTTGTAACAAGCTTATATTCCATCTCTTCCACATCTCAGTTCAGGACAGGATTTACTGTCTTGAAATTGGTGAAAAGAAAGAGCAACATCAGATCTTAACCTGCTGAACCTCTGCCAACTGCCGGCGACTCTATGGACACATTTGAGACTAGCTTAGGGGCTCAAGTGTTTATTAGTGAGGATGCAGGAGGCCCACCAGGATATGGAGATGAGGCATTCCTATTGGGCTCCATAGTGTTATAGAACCCCAGCAGTAAAACATCACTGCTGCTTTCAGAAGGATTTTCTCCATATGGTATTTTTTTTTGCCAGCTCCTGTCTTGGGCCATTTTGGAACTGTTGTGGTTGGAGTGGGACCTGGGGAGATTTGAATGACAATGAGATTTGGAGTGCACCACCCGAGGCAGTGGTGGTCTATCCACTGTTTCTCCTGAGATGAAATATGGAGGGCTGGAGTCCAGTTTTAGATGGTATTTTCTTTGACTGAGGGTAAAAGAGCTGTGGGGCTCAGAACAGAGCTCAGAATCTCAAAGGCTGCCTCCATTGTAGACCCAGCATATGCAGCCCCAGGGAAACTCTCTGCAATATCAAGCAGTGTTTCCCTGGAGGAACTGTGGTAGATGTTATGTTATGCCAGGTTATGTTACATTTGTGTACCATCCTCCTCAAACAGAAAGTTTGGCTTAGTGCGGATTACAAACAATACAATAGTCAAATAAAATACATCAATAAAATATAGTAAAAGATCCAAATGTAAAATAAATCAATAACAGCAGATGCAAATCAAATCAGAACAATAGAAACAAATACAGTATATAACACAGAGCTAAAACAAACTCTAGAAAAAGCCATCTAGTTTGATCACAAGTGGGAAACCTTAGTTCATTTCCCATCATACATATCTTCCAAGTCTTCAAGTATTTGCAGTTTTCCAGATTCTGCATGTTTCTGGCACATTAATATCTGAGAGTAAATTTAGTGTATGAACAAGGCTGGCGTGTCCATTAGGTGAAGTAGGTGGATGCCTAGAGCCAGCCATACTCCGTATGGCCGGCACCATTTTGTACGGAAAAACGATTCGCGTGCAGGAAGTCGTTCCCGGACCCCCCGCTGGACTTTTGGCAAGTCTTGTGGGGGTCAGGAGACCCCCCAAGCTGGCCAAAAGTCCCTGGGGGTCCAGCGGGGGTCCGGGAGCGATCTCCTACGCTCCTGACGTCGGGGGACAAAAAACAAAATGGCGCCGGCGCTACCTTTGACCTGTTATATGACAAGGCAAAGGTAGCGCCGGCACCATTTCTACAATGCACCGGAGGCCCGAGAGTAAAAGATCACACCGGGACCCTCCCTCTGGACCCCAGGTAATTTAAGGCATTTTGGGGGGGTTCGGGAGGGTGGGGGATTTATTTTAAAGGGTCGGGGTGGGTTTTAGGGTTGTTTTAGTGTGCCGGTTTTCCCGCCCTCCCCCTTCCCCTCCCCCTTCCCCCGATTTACGATTTTTTGACGATAAATCGGGGGAATTGTTATTGTATTGCGGCTCTAAAGATTTTTGACGATTTAAAATATATCGGACGATATTTTAAATCGTCAAAAAACGATTCACATCCCTACCATATACTGTTTTACTAGCTACCATCCGGGTATTCCAAAATAGTGCAGAATGCTGTGACCAGGATTTTGACAGGCACACATATGGGTGACTATATTACTCCTGGCTCCTGATTAAATAAGAGGTGCAATGTAAGCATGCAACTCTCACCCACACTTTATTGTATGGTGATATTACCACTTGGGCTAACCTGGTGCTATGTGTTTATAAACCCACACACGCTCGACACTCTGTTAATAAAAATCTGCTGGAAGTTCCATCAGCAAGACTAGATTATCTTGATCTCGCTAGAGAAAGTGCATTTTCCGTAGTAGGCCCAATATTCTGGAATTCCTTACTGATTAATTTGTGAACACTGGCCTGTAGCAAACCATTCAAACAGATTTTAAAAACATATTTGTTTTCACAAGCGTTCAATGAGGTTCCAGCTACATAAATATTTAATGTAGGTTCCAATGATGTAATGCCAAGAATGTAAAGGCAAATATATTTATTCTTCAGGTATATTTTGATGTTTAATGTATGTTAGTTACAGTGATGTAATGCCAGCAATGATCTATTGCTAGGAACGATGTGAAGGCAAACAGGTGTGTATGATGTCTAACTATGTCATCTAAGTGTTTGTCATTCATTTTGTTTTAATTATTTATGTTTTATTCTTCTACTCTGCTTCGAACCCTTGCTATGAGTGCGGGTAAGAAATTTGTTTAAATAAATAAATAATCATTGGGCATTATTTAATGTGTCTGCTGTTTTTCAAATGTTATTTTGAAGCTTGGAACATTTTTTAAAATTTTTATGAATTTTAATTATTGGATTTCATTCTATTTGTCAGCTATTTTTAAATATTATTTTTAATAGTATGGTTTTACTATTATTGATGTTTTATGTTTCTTGATTTTATTGTTTGATATTTTATGAAGAATGGCAATGTTTCTGGTTTTCCATTGTTGCGCTGCATACAAGCCTAGTGTTGTGGTTTCCAGTTCAGTTTTTGTCCGCACATTTTAAATTTTTACTTTATGGTCTCTTTATTCAGTATTTGGTGAGGATTTATCTGTGTTCTGCATGCATGATTGAACTTGAGGTATACTGCTAGTGTATAGTTTCTATATAGGGTTCTATAGCAGATAGGCTTGTTCTGTTTGCCTAATAGGAGCCAGGTGCATTGGTGTTTTAGGGCCTGGTGTAATATTTACAGCATTGCCTTTTTAAATGTCATCTTCCATTTACGTGTCCAGTTTCCCAGTCTTGCAAGGTCCTCTTGCAATTTCCCACAAACCTCTTGTGATTTAACAACTTAGAATAATTTTGAGTCATTTTAACATTTGATCATATCACTCATTGTTCCTATTTCCAAGTCATTTATAAATATGTTAAAAATCAGTGGTCCCAGAACAAACCCCTGTCTACTGTATATTTTTCTCCATTGAGAAAATTGACCATTTAGACCTACTCTCTGTTGTCTGTCTTTTAACCAGTATCCAATCCTCATTAGGACATTGCCTTCTATCCCATGAGTATTTTATTTCCTCAGAATTCTCTCATGAGGAACTTTGTTAGATGCTTTCTGGAAATCCAGGTACACTATATCAGCTGATTCACCTTTATCCACATGTTTATTTACACCTTCAAAAAATGTATCAGATTCGTGAGGCAAAACTTCCCTTGGCTAAATCCATATTGGCTTTGTCCAATTAAATTATGACTATATATTCAGTAATTTTGTTCTTTATCACTGGACTTTAGTTTCGTGGATCACACCTGGAACTCTTTTAAAAAATTGGTGTTACGTTGGCAACACTCCAATTTTCAGGTTCCGTAGATGATTCTAAAAATAGTTTACAAATTAATAATAGTATGTCTGCAATTTCATTTTTTTTAGTTCTTTCAGTATTCTGGGATGTATGCCATCTGGTCCAGGTAATTTGCCACTCTTTGGTTTGTCAGTTTGCTTTCTTACATCTTCTAGGTTCACTAAGATTTATTCTAGTTCCTCTGAATCATCATCTTTAAATATAATTTCTAGCATGGGTATCTCTCTTATATCATTTTCAGTAAAGACTGAAGCAAATAATTCATTTAGACTCTCTGCTATGACCTTGTCTTTCCTAAGTGTCCCTTTTACCCTTGATCATCTAATGGTCCAACTGATTCCCTTGCAGGCTTTTTGCTTCAAAAAATACCTGAAAAAGTTTTTATTATGAGCTTTTGTTTCCATGGTGAGCTTCTTTTCAACTTCTCTCTTTGCCTTTCTTATCGATACTTTGTATCTAATTTGCCAATGCTTATGATGTTTCCTATTTTCTTCATTTGGATCCCTTTCCATTTTATGAAAAATGTCTTTTTAGCTATAATAGCCTTTCTCACCTCACCTTTTAACCATGCTGGTAAAAGTTTAGCCTTTTTTCCTCTTTTTGTAATGGGGCATTCCATATCAGGTGGACCAGGGATCCATGCTCAGCCTCCTACAAATTACACAAAATGTTGCACAGATGTTCTCTAGGGTCTCAAACAAAACTGTACTAAATGTTTCACCTGGATCTCTGTTGGTTGGAGAGCTAGAGAATGTTGAATGGAGGTCACCTCTGAGTTCCATGCTCCACGCAACCTAAAATGGCCATTTATCCAAGTACTGCAGCCCAACAATCCCTGGTGGTAAATCCCAGTGCAAAATTTGGAAAATAACATGAGCTTGCCTCTCTTATTATGGTCTAGGGAAGTATGTGAAAAATTTTACAAAATAAATTTAAGGCCTACTTTGGGTCAGTAACTGGGTCAGTAGTCATGGCCTATGATGTACATCTAGGATTTTTACTAGGCTTTGCAGCCAACTAGAAGCAAAAATATAGTTACATAAAGACATGATGTCACCTTTTTATGCAAAATTTTGCCATTTTTTGGGTGCAAATATCTCTACTGTGTAGTTTTTAATTTTTTTTCTTTCTAATGTCATTTGATAGAGCACATTTTTTGCAACAAAGGTGACCCTCCTTTGTCTTGGACCCAGCCTTGCTTTGGTCAGAATTACAGTCCCAATGACAAGTATCATTTGCATGCATGAATGCACTAAGTTAAAAAGAGCTATCTTTGGCACCCAACTGTGAAACATGCAAATGAGCTTGAGATGTGAAATTTTACAATGTAGTTTACTGTGCTTACCACTCTTTTAATTTTTGACACATATTTGTTTATACATATTTTCATAAATTAATTATTAAAGTCAGTGGAAACTTTTATATGCAGATTAGTTACCTTGCATTGGTCAGTGGTGGCTGAGCCAGTGCCAATTCAGAAAAATTGACAACCCCATCGCCTACGGGCCACTCCAGACACCCAGAGAAGGTACCAGGCACAGGTTTCCAAGCTTTTATTTAAGCACAAAACAAGAAAAGGCAAGACACTATATATGAGAATTGCTTAAACTGCAGATTTCACAAAAATTCACCTACGTCCAAATTTTAAAAGGCCCACACACGTAAATTTCAGAGGTTATGCGCGTGGCTGGGCCTTGTGCGTGCCGCACACATTTTCGGAAGGGCCCAGCCATGCGCATAACCCCCGTTACGCACCGAAGTGCTGGGCCTCTCAAAAGGGGCGGGGCAGGGCAGGGGCAGGCCGGGACAGCGCCATTCTATGCTGTCCCTGGGAAGCGTGCGTCAGCAGCCAGCCAGCACGCAAAGATTACTTCTGCTCTGGAAGATATTTGGGGATAGTTAGGGTAGATTTAGGGGGCAGGGAGGAGAAGGGAAGAGGGAGGAAGGACAGGGTTAGGGGTAGGAAAGTTCCATTGCAGTCCGCTCCTTATCTGCAGCGGACTGGAAGGGAACTGTGGGAGGCCTGATTGTGTTGCTGTGCGTATTTTTCTAAAATTCTCCACCTTGCAAGCACATGCGTGCGCGGACATGAAAATCCGGCTCGCATGTGTATGCGGGACCCGTATTTTATAACATGCGTCTGCTGATGCATGCATGTTATAAAGTCGGTGCATCCATGTGCATGTGCCAGGAACATCCACAGAAAATTTTATTCAATTTAAAGGAGGTCGAGCATGGATGATTTTCTAAATTGGTCCACTTGACACGGAATGACACTAATGCATGAAATACATCTGGTTTGGGCTTCCAAGATGGTATTTTTAAATAAGGAAAATCAAATACTCTCTCACACAATATATCAATGCAGGGTAATAGCCAACTGAATATTTAACATAGACAAAAGCTACCAACCCAATGAGATAACCTAAATATTCCGTGTAAGTACACATAGACAAATTTGTGTTAGTAAAGACCTCATACAAAGGCATACATTTCCATGCTAGTTAGCACAAGATGTGAGTATACCGATAGTATAATCATAGGTCCTTTTCTTCATTTTCATTTTTCATTTCAATTTGCACATTTGTGATGAAGTGAGTATAATCATTCAAAAATACAATGTCATGCCATATAGTTATGAAAATTAGTACTATGAATGTCCACTTGTTGAAGCATTGCATTGATGGCGAAAAGCCATATGACACTTAGCTTTTAAGCTGTTAGAGGAAATGCCTGAGTTGTGGAGGTTTTGTGGGATACGAGCCTGACACAGACCGTGTGCTACCTAGCAAACAATGACATAATTTCCTGATTAGGTGGCATTTACCCATTGGTTGTATTCCCTTTAAAAATGGCGCCGAAGCAGCCTCTCTGGTAGAGGAGACACGTTACTAGTCCAGAATATGCCGCTGCTGCATCTATGCATTAGTCCCTAAGATGTCAAGAAGTATGTATATTTTTTCAAGGTTTTTGCTATAGTGTCTTTAATAATGTTTCTTTAAATCTTTAGACACAATTGACCCCTTGAAGAAGGCTGTCACATGCCGAAACGCGGTCCGTGTTGGGCTCGTATCACACAAAACCTTCACGACTAAGTCTCAGGCATTTCCTCTAACAGCTTAAAAGCTAAGGGGTAGATTTTCAAAGGGGTACGCTCGTAAGATATGCGCGTACCCCCCGAAAACCTATCCCAAACCCCCCTGCGCGCGCCGAGCCTATTTTGCATAGGCTCGGCGCGCGCACAAGCCCCGGGACGCGCGTAAGTCCCAGGGCTTGCATGGAGGGGCGTGACAGGGGGCGTGTCGGGAGTGACACGGCGTTTCAGGGGCGTGTCCGGGGCATGGTTCCAGTCCAGGGGCGTTCCGGGGGCGTGACAGCAGCCCCTGGACCAGCCCCCGGACCGGAACATGGAGAGGGGCAGCCGGCCCGGCGCGCACAAAGTTACGCCTGCTTTGAGCAGGTGTAACTTTCTGATAGAGGTTTAGATAGGGCCGGGGGGGGTGGGTTAGGTAGGGGAAGGGAGGGCGAAGGAAAGTTCCCTCGGAGCGGCCTCGGAGGGAACGGAGACAGGCTGCGCGGCTCGGCGCGCGCAGGCTGCTGATTTTGGGCAGCCTTGCGCGCGCTGACCCCGGATTTTAATGGATACGCGTGGCTACTCGCGTATCTATTGAAATCCCGCGTACTCTTGTTCGCGCCTGGTGCGCAAACAAAAGTACGCATGTACGCAGATTTATAAAATCTGCCCCTAAGTGTCATATGGCTTTTCGCCATCAGTGCCATGCTTCAACAAGTGGACATTCATAGTACTAATTTTCACAACTATATGGCATGACATTGTATTTTTGAACGATTATACTCACTTTATCACAAATGTGCAAATTGAAATGAAAAATGAAAATGAAGAAAAGGACCTATGATTATACTATCGGTATACTCACATCTTGTGCTAACTAGCATGGAAATGTATGCCTTTGTATGAGGTCTTTACTAACACAAATTTGACTATATTTACTTACATGGAATATTTAGGTTGTCACATTGGGTTGGTAGCTTTTGCCTATGTTGAGTTTTTAAATAAGGTCCATGCCTTAACTTTGGCAGCTGCTCATTTCAGTTTTTTTCTAAATATTTTCCTCATGTTATATCATAGTAGATTTCTTTAGTGTCCTTCCTTCCCGTATTAAGTCAAATTTGATCATGTTATGATCACTATTGCCAAGTGGTCTCAAAACCATTACCTCTTACACCAAATCCGCTATGTAGACTAAAATAGTTCCCCCTCTTGTTGGTTCTTGTACCAGCTTCTCCATTAGTCAGTCATTTATTTCATCTAGGAACTTCACCTTCTTAGCATGTCCTGATATGACATTTACCCAGCAAATATTGGGGTAATTGAAATCACCCATTATTATTGTGCTGCTAATATTGTTAGCCTCCCTGTTAGCAGTACATTCTTTGGTTGTTCATTCTGTTCAGGCAGACAGTAATACACCCCCAATGGTATTTCACCCCCCTTTTCACATGAAATTTCTATCCATAAGGATTCTACAGTGCATTTTGTTTCCTGCAGAAATTGTATCCTGTTTGACTTAATGCACTCTTTAAAAAATAGCACCACCCCTCCACCAATTTGATCAATCCTATCATCGTGATATAATTTGTACCTTGATATCACAGTATCCCATTAGTTACCAATTATATCTATCTCTTCATTCAGTGCTATGCATGCTAACTCTTCCATCTTATTTTTTAGATTTCTAGCATTTGAATACAGACATTTCAAAGTATGATTTTGTTTGAATTAGCAATCCTCTTATCAACTGAGAGGGGTAATTTGGAATCTTTCAACGGTGCTCATTACTTAACAGTAACTGGGCCACTTTTGCGTTTATTGCATTTTCTCTATAGGGAGGCACTATCTTCTCTAATGTATTAGTGTCCTTCAAAGATGCATCATTCCGAACCATGCGCTCCTGAGTGACTGTCATCTTTCTCCCTTTATCTAGTTTAAAAGCTGCTTTTCCTTTTTAAAGGTTGGTGTCAGAAGCCTGGTTCCACTCAAGATGGAGCCCATCCTTTCAGAAAAGGTTCCCCCTTCCCCAAAATGTTTCCCACAGTTTCTAACAAACTTAAAGCCTTCTTCCCTGCACCATCGTCTCATCCACACATTGAGACTCTGGAGCTCTTCCTGCCTCTGCAGTCCTGCGTGTGGAACTGGGAGCATATCCTGGAGGTTCTGGATTTCAACTTTCTACCTAAAATCCTAAATTTGGCTTCCAAAATCTCTCTCCTGCACCTTCCTTTCTGATTGGTGCCCACAAGACAGCTGGCTCCTCTAAAATCCTATCTTTAGGATGCATGATGTCAGCCACCTTCACACCAGGCAGGCAAATTACCAAGCAATCCTCATGTCCAGCGGCCTTCCAGCTATCTACATTCCTAATGACAGAATCACCAACTATGGCAGCCATCCCAGCCCTTTTCTCCTGGGCACGTGCCCCTGTAGACATATCCTCGGTTCAAGAGGATGCTACATCACCTAGCAAGACCTTGAGGGCAGATCCTAGCAGCTCCTGGTTTGAATTGGTTTTCCATGCTCTTTGGTTTTTCTGTTTGAATTTGATACAAGATGTGAGAAATAATTCTCTCTGTTTTCTTATGTTTGCTGAATATTGCTTAATAAAGCAAAATTTAAGAAAAGAAATTGTCAGATCACCGGAGGAATAAGAAATGCAGGAGAGCATCAGAGTGGGAAAACAATTTCCCCTTTATCTTCTTAATGATTTGACTGAATGAACTTTCAGCATTTTTTGATAGCTATGCTTTATTTGTTCCTCATGTGTTAGATTTTCAAGGCATTTAGCACAGTGGGATCGTAATGCTTTGTTTAACTTAAAAGAGTGTGACTTCTAAAATTAATGTAAAGTGGGCCTTCAGTGACATATCGCTCTGTAAGAATGACACAGTCACATCGTTCCGGTGAGGCTGTTCTGTGACATATGCCATGCGTCTGCTCATGTGAATTATTAAATGGAATCTACAAGCAATAACTAGTTAAAGTGCCCTGTGGTTCCTCTGTCTGCCGTCAACTGCCCTATGGTTCCCTCCGTAAAATAATTGTACATATCTAATCCTCTATGCTTCCCCCTCTCCCCCTCTATTCTTCTCCATCATATCCAAGCCACATGTTAAATGTTATTTCTCAAGGTTACTATTTCCAGTTAACCTTCTGAATTACTATGTAAATCTATATCTATAATTTATCTTTTTTAAGTTACAATGTTACAATGTAAATCTATCTCTGTAAATTATTATCTAAGTTACCATGTTACAATGTAAAATAAGCAGCCCCTGCCTTATTTATGTTCAGTTATATGTAAACCGATGTGATATTTCGATCGAATGTCGGGATATAAAAACAAACAAATAAATACATAAATAAAAATGATAGTTGTTGCTTCTCTTTGCTTGGACTCGAGAACCATCCCCCCCCCCCCCCACGGCACTGTTTAAGATAAAAGATAATTATTTCATTATTTCAACGACCCTCATTAATTTATCTTACCTACTGAAAAGAGTACATCATATGGAAATGTAGAAAACGTCTCTGACTCCTCTGTCCTTGGATTGGGGTAGGACAGGTGGCTTCCCTCTTTTCTGTTTTCTTTGGTAGCAAGTTGGTTTCTACCCAGGGCCTCTTTGGCTCCTTAAGTAGCTTCTTTTCTCCCCTGCTCTTCTCCTCTCTCCTTGACTCCTTCTGTGGCACTGGGACAGATGAGTTAAATTACCACAAATTATTTTGAATGCAATACAAACAGGGCAGCTTGAACAAGTTAATGTAAATCGGTTATTTACTCTCAGATAATAGAAAGACCAGGGGGGCACTCCTTGAAATTAGCAAGTATCTCTTTTAAAACAAATTGAAGAGTATTATTTTTCACTCAGCACATAGTTAAACTCTGAAATTCATTGCCAGAGGATGTGGTTACAGCAGTTAGTGTAACTGGGTTTAAAAAAGGTTTGGATAAGTTCCTCGAGGATAAATCCATAAATTGCTATGATGGTAATTAATAAGCAATAGTAGATTGTGATCTATCGAATGTTTGGGTACTTGCCAGGTACTTGTGACTTGGATTGGGCACTGTTGGAAACAGGATACTGGGCTTGATGGACTCTTGATCTGACCCAATATGGCATTTCTTATGTTCTTAAATTTTTCTGGTGTATTTAATGTAAATTTGGCAATCACCTGCAAAGAGACAATCTATTGATAAGGGTTGGGTCACTCCTTGTTTTAGATAAATGCTTAATTGATTTTTGGTATAAAAATGTCTCTTGACCTCTTAAATGAGATGAATCTATAAATCAAAAGAATGTGCTTAGGGATGGATAGGAGGGAAAGAAAGACAATTAACATTACCTACCTTTCCTTTTTTTTTTTTTATCAGGCACACATTCTTGAAATTACCTACTTTTCCTTTATTTTTCTTAAGTACACGCACTGAAAATTACCTACCTGTCCTTTTTAATTAAGCACATAATTTTATTCTCCTGTAAATTTTAAGTCCCAAAATTACTCAGCAAAGCAATACCTACTAATCCTCTTCAGCCACCAGCAAAATCATCTTCTGCTGTCAATGCTCCCTCAGGAATGCCTCACTCCTGGATGGGGATTTCTGGGTCTAGAGGGAAGGGGGGAATATCCAGGAGGAGAGGGGATAGCCTGGGGATATAAAGGTTCCAAAAATACGAAGGGTCGGAGGGCAGAAGAGACCCTGAGTTAAAATTAAAAAACAATGGGTGGGATGGAGAGCTGACCTCTGGACCACATCCTTTTTCTAATTTCTAGAGGGGTTTGGTTGGGTGGGGATTGAGTAACCTGTCAAGACCATTTATGATATATTGGGTGAGAGGGATGAGAATCAGTCTGCAGGCTCACAAGGCACTTATTTTGTTTTACTTTACAGTGCCACTTTGAAAATATCTGGTTAAGCAGCAATTTATCCAGCCACACAAGGACGGGATAACTTTAAAACCTAACCAGTTATGTTTAAATAATAGTCGGTTAGGATTTGAAGTTATCCGGATACATGTAGCCGGATAACTTTAGGGAAGTATATTCAGTGGGGTAAACATGCTGCTGAATATCCGGGACAAGTTATCTGGCTAACTTTAACTGGATATCCTGTTCACTTGTCGTTTTATTTAATATTGACCTCAAAGTCACCAAGCAGAAGGAACTGTTTTTTAGATCTTTTGACTGCACTTTGAAGATTTTGCATGAAATGAATGCCTTCCTTCATCGCTGAAATTTCAGATTCCATTTCCAGAGCACAAAAATTTTCTAATTCATGAATTTATTTTCTATGGGTGTCCTTTAGGGGATGGGGTAACTCTGTGTCATAGGTTTTACTTGACCAGAACTCACTGTAATCCAGTTATTCCTGTTGTTTTTTTTAATTCTCTTTGACAGTAGGGACAAATATTCTTGATGTTTTATTATGAGGGGTGCTCTTTTAATTGCATTAAATTCCTCTTTAAATTGAGGCAAGATCTTTATTAGTGCAGACAACTGAACACAGATGTGGCAAGCTCTAAACTTACAGATGGTCTACCTTAGGACTAAGGCACTACAGTTGTTACATTGAATGACAGACATTGTGTTACAGATATTTTATTTAAAAAAATGATACAAATTTTAAAATACCTTTGATACTTTAAATAGTTAAGAATTCTGATTCTCTGCCTAGGAAGAATCAATGAGGAAAGCAATCTTAGGGGTGGATGGGAGGGATTTTAAATGGCAAGGTCCTTTAGACCTAGACTAAATCGGTTGGGCACAACCCCTAAACCATTTTGCAAAGTTAGAATAAGGAAAGCAGCAAGAAATGGTTTAGGGGTTGTGCCCAACCGATTTAGTCTAGGTCTAAATTACCAAAACTATAAACACTTCCATTACTTAGCAGTTGATGGAGGCAAGACAGAAATTAAGAAATTTGTAAATATTAAGCCAGAAATGCATAGTTTAGCTATTTGCAGAGTTTGGCCTCTCTGTGAAAACACAGCTCCGAAATGTGCTCTCACAGCCTCCTTACATTGGTTTCAAGGACCCTACCTCCCTTTCCTCCTGGGTAGGGAAGCGTTTTTTCTTTTTATTAATAGTGCCCAGATAGAAACACATACTATGGTTTCCCTAATGAGGTTCAATATGAAAGCAGCAAGCTATTTTCAGAAGCACTTGTTGATTCAGTAGATAAGGTGTTTAGTGTGCTAAGTCATCCTGTTATGTTTCTCATCACTTGGCTGTGATATACTGATATACTGGAAGCTGTGAGAGACTTCCCTGATGAAAACATGGACCTGAAACCCTCAGCCGGAGTTCCCCGCATGCTCTCTTTGCCACACACAGGACCGCATTATTTCAGCACTGAATTATGATGCACCAGTGTGTTTGCACTGCTGACTCTGGAAACTCCCTTTGTTTCCTTTATTTCCTCATTCACAATTACTACTGCAAAGCATTCAAAGAAGAAGAAAAATTCTGAATAACAGAAAATGACATTCATTTACTGTGAACTGTGGAAGAAATTTGTGGATTTAGTATAGTTACCAGGTGAACTGTGATATCAGACATAAGCATATATTGTTTCTTCAATTATATATGCAGTGTATGACTTTCTATTAAAGATTTTTGAATTGGTCAATTAAGTGATTAAATCAACTAATTAATCTACCAAAACTAATTTCCTAAAACTTAAGTTCAATAAATCCAGTACATATTTTTCATGCATAAAAGTGTCCTTTCTGTTGGTTAAGATAGTCATGATGTCCAACATGGATTTAATCTTTTATGCAGAATGAAGTAAGGTTAGTCCATGTAAATGTGTGAAAATAAAGGTCCACAAACAAAATGCAGGTTATACATTTTTGTTGGACTATATTTGCGGATAAAGCTTTGGAAAGTTGTGTATCCTTCATCTGACACAAACTAATTTGACCCTTGAAGAGCAAGAGCTGTATCTAGTAGTAATAGGGTAGGAAAAGGAGCTAGGGCAGGAAAAGTCTGAATGCCCAAATCATCTTACCCGTAGACAGAAAATGTGAAAACCCATCTGGTCCTAATGACTTTTACTTTCCCTTGCTTCCACTGACTTGACTATAAATGGGAAATAGTAAACATGTAATACTGTATTTTAGAATATAAGGTCTTAAGGAAAGAATTATGCCGATACATTTTTTTATGTAGCGAACTGAGTGTATTGGTGTAGTTCCAATGATAAAAAAATTGTATTAGCATTAATAAATTGCTTTCACCGTTATTATTCTTTCAGGTGTGCAACAACACATAACTATGATCGAGACAAAGAGTGGGGTTATTGTGCACCTCTGATTAGTGAGAAAATAGGTAAGTCAACTGATCTGTGATATGACTTGCGCTGTGGATACTGTACTTAAAAGACTTGCTTATTTTTCTTGGAGTGGAAGAATCTAGTTAAAGCCTGCTGATTATTATTTCTTTAAAAAAATCAGATCTAAATTCAAATATTTAGGGACTGATTCACTGTGGCTTTTCTCCCATTCTACGGGAACAGACAGAAAAGTGGTCGAATTAACACAAGTTTGAAACTTGTGAACGGTGGCTCCAATCATGAAGGCCTCGGATCCTGGCTAAAGTTGATTCGCGTTTCTTGCATATACATTCATTATTCAGTCATCTTAAAAATCTGTCTAAAATAGAGAGCATGTTTCATCTCTACTTACCTCATGATTTTAAATTAAAGTGGGTAGTCTAAAAGCTTAAGAAGAATTAAGCCATAAAATTTACATGGGAAGAAGATGAGGATCGTAGCATAATCAGTGGCCATCTGTAATTATTGCAATATTTTTTTTTCGTGATTGTAGTCTCAATCCCTAGAACAGCAACGCAGCAACTGTTTCCCTACTGATATTTAAATTTCCCAAGGAATCTCTTCAGAGATTGTAGCCTGTATAGCCGGCCATTTCTGATCCAATCATGAGACAAATAAATATAAGAAATACTCTCCATTTTAGATAGATGGTTTAAAGATGATTCAATCATAAATGTATATGAAAAATGCGTGAATGGACAGTAGCCAAGATTGAGGCCTTGATAATTAGTGCTACTGCTCACAAGTTTCAAACTCATGTTAGTTCAACCTCTTTGTGTCTCTTACCATTTGTCCAATATATATGTATGTATTGTTCTGGGTTTATGGGCAAAATCCTTGCTGATTGAGGCTCTTAGATGCATAGAATTTGACATATTTGTAAACCATTTTATTGAACTGTTCCTTAAATGAAGTAATTGCAAACTTGGCATGGCTGGATATTTACAAAGAAACAGTATCTGCCATATAAATGATTCTGTTTTAGGAAAAACATTTATAATTAAGCCCATTATTCCTTTATTTTTATTCCTTTATTTTTGTCACATGCTTGAAGTCTATGTTACTCAACTTCACTTGCGTTTTGTTCAGTGCTGCCAGACTAACTCCATATCATCATGAGACCATTGTACAGTTAAGAATTCTAAATCCTATCCTGTGGGACAAGGAGCACAGTGCTTAATGCATGGCGTTAGAAACAAGCATTGGAAAGAAGTCTTATAAAGGCATTAAAGTCCACATTTTCAAAGCCCGGCACACACAAAAACTGGGGGATATGTGCGTGGCTGGGCCATGCACGCGCCAAGCGCATTTTAAAAACGGCCTGGCCACACGCATGTCTCCTAATATGCGCCGAAGTGGCAGGCTCCTTGAAAGGGGAGCGCTAGGGGGCGGGGTCTAGGTGGGGCGGGGCCATTAGGCCCTGACCCAGGAAAGTGGGTGCTGGCAGCCGGCCAGCGCATAGAACTCGGAGGAGCGGGTAAGTTCTAAAACAAATACATTTACAATAGGGTAGGTTTAGTGGTCGGGGAGGAGAGGGGAAAAGGGAGGAAGGCTAGGTAGGGGGATAGGAAAGTTCCCTCCCAGTCCGCTCCTTAATTGGAGTGGACTGGGAGGGAACTGGTGTAGGCCCGATTGCATCGCTGCATGTTATTTTTTAAAATCCCTCCCTTGCCCAAGCGAGATGCCACCTGCCCGCACATGCACATGCTGATATTAAAATCAGGTGTGCCTGTGCGCGCAGGAATCGTATTTTATAACATGCAACATGTATGTGGTGTCACACGCATGATATAAAATCGCTGCGTCCACGTGCACGTGCTGGGAACTGCATGCAAATGGACGCACGTGCAGCCCTTTGAAAATTTACCCTTAAGTTGGTACCAATTGCCAACATTTAAATGAGTATTTAAGCTGTATATTGTTCATCGTTACTAATTTATCTCTCTCTTCCTCCTCATCCCAGTTCTGCTACCCTTGTTAAATGTAACTGCACCTTCGGGCACCTCTGTTCCAGTTTGATGTACTTACTGCACTCCTGTTTTATGTAAACCAGCAAGATATGTTTTCATGATTGCCGGTATATAAAAACCTTAAATAAATAAAATAAATAAAATGAAAGTCTATCTGATCTAGGTGGTAGTCCTTGACCTATCAGGTCACTAATGAGTTGTCAGTTTCTAAACTGGACATCATCTTTACTATAATAGATCACCAAAGTCTGACAAACCATGACCAAAACCTCCATATCCTAGTTTTGGAATGTAACCCCTCTTCTAGTATTATCCGAGAAGGCAAGGGTCACAGTCAGTCTCAGGATTAAATACTCACAAAGTCCAGCAGTTCCAGTGCATGGGTTCTCTGATGGATAGGGGTGGAGGTGGGGCAAGAGGAGGATAGACCTTCAGGGTCCAAGGCATAGGTGGTTGACTTTCTGTGGGTGCTGTTTTACTGTATATTCTGTGGACAGGCTGGACACTCTGGATGGCTGTTCCAAAAGTAAACTTTCTTGCTGCATATTTTCCACTGTAATTACCTGGTTCCATACACATATGTTCCTTAACCTCCGTGCCGAGACTCAGATTTCCAAAACGTCTCTTTATCTATGCAAGTGTCCCTCAGTAGTTGGGGTCTGAGAAATATCGCATGGAAAAAGAAGAATCTCCGATGGGCAGGGTGTCCTAGATGTTGGCAGAATTCTCTTCACGAAAATACCTGAGGTACTGACCTCCAACAAACCCAGTTCTTACTCACAGTTCTCTTTCCAGATGTTCTGGGATCTCTGAAGGACCCCAAGTACAATAGGAGGGAAAACCTCCTCTCTTCCCCACTCCTGGGCAGAAAGGGTGACTGTAAACTTCATCTTGAATCAAAAGGCAAATTTCAGAAAAATGGCAAGAAATAGACTCTCGCTGAAAAGCAAGGAGCCACCATTGACCAATCACTGGCTGTGAGATGGAACAGGAGGTATTCTCTCTTCTTATCTTAGATAGCCTGGCATGTAAAACCTAATCCATCAAGGATAGGGAAGCCAAATTAAAAAAAAAAACCAGCTTCTACTCCTTTGACTGCTAACTAAAAATGCCATACAGAACTCTGCCACAGCCTACCACTGCTGTGGCAACTCCACTCTTACAATCTCTACCCCAGGACTTTGACTATGGGTATCTCATGAAGATCCCAAATCGCTGCCATACGAAAAACATATTTTATTTTAAGAATACATGGGTTAGCTGGCCGTGTAAGTAAGTTAGCTAGTTAGAATGAATCTGGCTAAATTACACTCTATATTCAGTGGCACGGCGAAGTCGCTGAATATAAATGTATATATACGCAGTTAGCCTGATAAGTCTACCTGGCTAAGTTTATATCTGCTCTATGGGGCGTCTAAACTTACATGGATACTTATATGGCTAACTCCGAATATCGGTAGTTACCTGAAGACGTTATTCGGCTAACTCGCTCTGCCCAGAACACGCCTATTTTTTTTTGCGTTTAACTTTTAGCCATATAAAGGACTTATATGGCTAAGCGGCGGCTGCTGAACAAAGGCGCATATTAAGTGGCCATTACTTAACCACATAAGTCCCACTTATCCGGCTAAATAATGCTGAATGCACTTTGAATATTGGGCCCCACGTATTGGTGTGGCTAATGGACCTTTCTTGACCATCAGTGCCTGCTGCTATAGTCAGTCTACACCTGGACCTCCAGTTCTGAATGCTGATATACTGAAGTGTGGCAAATTTCTCAGCATCCGCTGCACGTGTAAATATAGCAACATGTGCCCCTAAGTTGGGCTCAGGAGACAATTTTCCCTTTTTACGCATGAAATGAACTTTGCAAATATTTTGGCTTTGCATGTGGCAAACTTACATGCTTACTCTTGTGAAATTTTATGCTCATTCAAACATACTGAGCTGCTATGATGCAAAATCATGCGAAACAGGTCCTTAACTATGTTTATAGAACTAAAATACACACAAAAAGGCCTACGCAGTCTGGTTTTTGCAGAAAATGTTAGGTACATCATTGAGGAGTACTTTTTTTGTTTGATATATTTACCTCATACCTTTTCATTGGTAGCTCATGGTGAGTTACACAAAAGTGCAGTAGGTTTTTCCCTAGCCCCAGTGGGGCTTATATTGTAAGACAGAAACTTTTAAACAGGCGAGCGGGTGCACATGTGTGCGCATTTGTCGGCCTGCGCCCAGGGACACGGCCATTTTATAGCATACATGTATATATGCATGCATCTTATAAAATAGCCTGGTGTGCGCAATTTTAAGTGGACACGTGCCTATATGTGCAAATGACACTTCTACCGTGTAAGTGAGGGGATTTTAAAACACACACATGCGCCAACACCATTACCAGTTTCCCAATTTGTTCCCAGTTTGCCCATATAAGGGATAGGACTTCCAAACCCCCCTTGTTTAATAGCCTCCATTCTCTTCTGTTTTCCCTGACCCTTAAATCCCTGCTGTTGATCTATTTATCTTTATATTATTGCTTACACGTCCTCCATAGCAGACGTCAAGTTACACTGCAGGGAACCATGCACATAAGTATTTATCCGCTAATTTACAGTTGAAATCGGGGAACACCATGCCCCATCTAGACAACGCCCACACCCCTCCCTTTTTTGAACTTTTCATTTGTGTGCACAGCAGTAGATATGTGTGTACTCGGGCGGCTTTTAAAATCCGTTCGGTGCGTGCGAGTCCAACACATTTGCATATGTCATGGTTTTGGTGTGTGCCGGCCTTTTAAAATTCACCTTTAAGGTTGTAAATTAGACAATGGAAGGTGAAGTCACTGGCCTAAGGTCACAAGGAAAGTTAGTGGGATTTGAACCCTGGCTTCCCTGGTTCTCAGTATGCTTCTGTAATCAGTAGCTTACTCCTCCACTCTGTAAGAAAGTTCTATAAGTACATGTTCTACTTGGCTTATTTGCATATGAATCCTAGTAGAAAACTCATGTGCGTGAAATGATGATTTCTGCATGAATTTCAGCACACTTCAGTTCACTGGCCCCTGATGTTCTAATCACATCTTCCTGCCTTTATTAGTCATAAATGACTTTTGCTTTTGTTTATGAATCATACAGATCTGAATCTATGGATGAAGCATTTTCTCTTATCCTGTATCTAAACCTTGTGGGCCCAATATTTAAAGATATTTGGCTATGTAAGTAAGCTCTATATAACTTATCTGCCTAACTTAAAAGGGATATTCAGCAGCATGGTTATGCCACTAAATATACCTGGATAAGTTCTAGCTAGCTCGATAAATTATATCCTGCTAACTTTAGACCTGCATAGAGCAGGTCTCACTTATTCAGTTAACTTAACTGGATAAGTCAACCCGATAAGTAACTCCTCCCCAATCTGCCCACATCCTGCCCACAAGTTATCTGGCCAGCTACTTGGCTGGATAAGTACTTATTTGGCTAAGTAGTGACTGCTAATTGTAACCGGATATTTAATAGCTACCACTTTGCCAGATAAGCTGCTACTTATTCAGCTAAATAGCACTGAATATTGGCCTCATTCTGTTTTTTCTAAGTTGTGAAATGTAAAAAAATGTGATTTCTTTCCTCAACATGAGATCTAACTGTTGGATAGTATAATTTATTTATATAATATTTCTTATATATTTTCTATCCATAGTATTGCATTAGTTCAAGAGTGTTCCTGAATAATTGTTTAAAATCTGAATAAAAAAAGATTAAAAATGTGATTTATTATAATTTTAAACAGAAAAAAAGGTTTCTCTTGCATTTCTCTTTGAAACCAGGAGAAAGTGATAACAGGCCTGATTGCAGAAGTAGTTATGAAAATGAAGAATGATAAGTAACTAGAAACTGTAAGGGCTTTCACTTACACGAGATATGATGGAAGAGGTCACTTTCAATATCCATCTTTGTGTTCCACTAATAATGTAAAAAGAAAAGATAAATATGAGATTTCATTTCTGCTTTACTATTATTTTCTTCTTTAGATACAAGAATTGCTCTTTTCCAAATACTTGAGGATTCAGTATAAATTAATTTTCCCTGTATTCATATTCTGTTACTCTGGTTTATTTTCTGTGATTCATAGTTTCTTTGGCACATGCTTACAAAGAAGGCACAAGCATTTCATTTAGTGGGTGAAAATTAACAATTCAGCTTGTATGGTTGGCAGAAATATATATATATATATATATATATATATATATATATATATATATATATATATATATATATATATATATATATAGCATTATAGTTGGTGCATAATGCCTGTTATCTGCTGATTTTTAACACAGAATGTCCCAATGTATTAGGATAATGAAATGCACAACCTGGCTGCCTGTGTTATAATCCCTAGGACAGGAGCAGGGCTGGAACAGGTGTTTTCTGCCTATACCAACCACCTCCCCCTTGGGCACCAACAGCAGTGGAACAAATCTGCAGTGGAATGGGAACAGAAGGACACCCACAAAACAGAAATAGGGCAGGACACGACAAGACTAGATAGAATATGTGGCCTAACATTAAGGCCAGTGCAAGGCAGATTAGGGCCAACAGAGTCTGGGAGTACAGGGAACAAGACAAGAAGCAAGACAAAGGACTGAAAGCTCTGGCAGAAACAGACTAGACAAGAATCAAGAATACAAAAGCAAAACAAAACTTGTGGCCAAAAGTAGGACTATGATTGAATCAGATTCAGGACCAAGACCAGACTGTGATAGTGTGAGGCTGGCTTATATCTGAGGCAGCATCAGAACAACATGGCCATCAGCAAGACCTACAAGCCCTAGTACTTGGAGGACTAGGCAGCTAGCTCACTAGGCCCACTGAAGACCCTTGCTGGTGGGTAGCAAGAACTACCCGCAGATCCTCACAGCAGTGTTAACATGGCTGCATTAAAGAAAATTCTATGTTGGGCAGATCAATTTCCCCTGTGCTCATCCATCCAGCCCAAGCAAAAGGAGCATTAGTGCGAGAAACAGCCCCATCTCCCCTGATATAACTGAAGGATATCCAGGCCCAAGTCCTCACCCTTTAAAATAACCAAGAGCCACCAACCCGAATCACCCACTTACTCTTAGATCCTACTCACTCTTCTAAAGGTCTCTTACTAAAATGTGTCTTTAAATCCGTGCTGTAGATTAGAGATATTAGCCTAGTTCTATGGAATTCTGAGTATGTGTGCACGTTTTGGTATATGCCACCCATGGCAATGAGGACCTCTAGAGGAATACAGAGTTCTTCTCTAGGGAGAGAGGAAGAGTGTGTGTAGTAGGGTCCCTGAGAATAACTGTGATAGTGAAGGATCATAGAAGCTTGTTTCAGGAGAGCAGATGATTCAACCAAACTGAATTTTCTCTTAAATCAAGAATAAGAGTATGATGTCTTTCTTGTGACTTGGCTGGGTAAACCCATTGTTTTTGTGAAAGATCACCAGGCTATGATATCTTTGGGATGTTTCCTATCTGTATCCAGAAATTATTTCTGCCATATGATATTCTACCTTTTCCTAGGAAAGGCACAAGGTGGATCTGAGGGAGTATATAAAAAGGAGTCCTAATATACCTTAAAGGACTGGCCCCAGGTATCTGGCCCGGTCCACCTTAATGCACTCCCAGAAGGCAGTCTTGGTCTCAGGACATTTTCCTAAGCAGGGGGATAAGAAGGCAGGCCCAAGAGGGATCAGAGAGGCCCTAGAGAGCAGAAGGAAGCTGAGCACACACCAAAACTGCTTATGTTTAATTGCTGCAACTTTATTTTCAAGACTGCTGAGGTAAGTAGCTCTTTTCTGCTTCTTTTGTATAAATAATAAAAGTTTTTGTGAAAATTTAGCCAAAGTCCAGACTCCTTTGTCCTTTGGCATATTCCCCAAGCCACTCCCATGACTTTACTTATAGTGGCAGAAGTGGGATTCCTGCTCTAAGCATCTGCAGAGAACAGGGACCTGTGCTGAAAGATAAAACAAAGAAGATACATTTTCAGGGGGGTAAAAAAAGAGGGTGAAAAAGAGGTAGAGTGCAAACAGGGCATGAGCATTCTGTGTCGGGCCAACAGTTACGCGTGTAACTCCTTATCTTAAAACCAGAGGCTGCAGCATGTGGTGACTTGTTAGCTGCATATATTTATTGCTGCTCCTGATAAGGAGCAAGTCTGCAGAAATTGCTTTTTATGGCTTACACAACAGGGTTTGAAGTCCAGGGTCAATTTCGGGTGTGCAGGATGATGAGCTAGATGGGTCTGGATGACCTTGAGATTGGACTAATTGGAAAAACTGGGAATGTACCTCACACCAGCATGCTTTAAAATCCACCTACATATGTGCGATAAAGCTGGAAACATCCTAAGGAAGATATGTGAAGTATGTTTGTTCAAGAAACGGCTTAAAATTAGGAGCATATTTACATGTGGTAGGCTTATTTTAAATTTTATGTGCACAAATGCGCATATGATTTAAAACTCCAGTGTATCTCTACTTGCGCATCCATATGTGCATATATGGACACCCATGCACTTGTCTTAAAATTTAGAGATGTGATTCATCCGAACCTTTTGGTTGTTGCCAAAAAAAAATGTCTTACTACTAAAAGCCAAATCAATTCAGCAGGGCAACAGAAACAGAGGCAAACGAATACAATCGTAATATGCAGGAAAAAACAGCAGTATACAGAAGTACAATAAAACAGAATTTATTAGATAACATTAAAATACGGTACATCAGTGTACATCATTCTGTTTTACAGGTGTAGCAGTTTTTTTGTACTCCATCACATTTGCGATTTATCTAATTTTGCTACATATGGTTTTAATACCTCTCTCTCTTTTATTATTATGTACACATAAATGAATTTTACGCCAATGCATGCAATGTTACCAAACATGGCCATGTTGGATTATATATTTTAATCATTTCTAAGAAATTCTACCTTTGTCACTATTATATGGTTCATTATTTCCTATACCACTGTTTTTCTTGCAAACTTAAAGCCAAATGCCAACTCACTGAATGCAGTCATAGACTTCCAAAATTCTGGACGTTTCTCCCATTACTGACTTTCTTTAATGTCACATTCAGGGTAACTTTTGTAGACATATCCAGTAAAACCATTAAAAAACTATTTTCCTATGATGTCACCTGATATAATATTTACATTCTTTTTTTAAATTCTTTGCAAAGATTACTGTGTGACAATGGAAAATGGAGCAGCACCCGTAATGGAAGCTGCTCTCTCTCTGTACATGATTTAGAGATACAATACGCGGATACAATAACAGTTTAAAACATAACAAAGAGATACATAATTTTTGTATGTATGTTATTCTGTCGTGCAAAATTTATCTCTTGGTTATTTCTTTTGCTATTCTAGTCCTTGATCTCCAGAGCTGTTTTTCAAGAATTTTGGCTGTGAACAGCAGAATGCAGTAATGCAGAAACTTTAGTCAGGTTCTGTTTAAACTTTTACCCTTAGGATATTTACTTCGCCTTCTTGAAACACAGGTTAACATTTCCTTGTACTAGTGATGAGAAACTGCTCCACCTTGTGGCAAGTGCTGGCCACAGTATCTTCCCTTTACAGCTAGTCAGGCTCCCGTGTCCTGTCATGCTCTCATTATAAAGCCCCCATCAACTCACACACCAGTTGGAATCATAAATGCAGACAGGTTGTGCAGGGTATACCCAATGCAAGACATAACAAAAAAATAAGTGCACAAGGTACGTATCCCTAACCCAAAAGCCTTACTAACTTCTAGGCAACCCTGATCACTATTACTGGGGAAAATGAGCCCTGTAACTACTTCTTGTTTAAACATCAATGCTGATAGCATGATTAATTCTGTAGTAGTTCTTTAAAGTGGAATTTGTGTATTGGAAGCACTACTAAGATAAGGCACACTGTCTTTAATTCTTTTTTTTCTTTTTGACCTGGCAGTTTCTCCTCCTGGAGGGCCAGCTTTTCTGCCAGGAGTGCTCTATGCCGATACCAGTCATGGTGGCCTCAATGGCCAGGAGAAAAGGGGCAGATGGGTGTTGGTGTGTGTGTGTGTCCCTGGAGCACTGCAGTTGGCACTGTCTCTTCAAAGCCAATGCCATGCCCCCGAAGCCGTGATGCCCTGTGCAGTTGCACAGGTCGCACACCCCTTAATCTGGCTTTCCTCATACATAGGGCTCAGTTCTGGTGTCATGAGCCTTCATTTGCAGATGCTGGAGATTTTCCTTTTACCCTATTTTATACCCCCCTTCCGGCTTACTCTGGTCCAGTCATTGCAGCGACCGTCTATTACTGGGGACCATGCGACAGGGCTCCTTTCAGGACACTGCAATCATGGGCTCTAAATCCGGTCATTAGGAGCCACAATTATCCAGTGACTGACTTCCTCCCCCTAACTGACCCCCCCCCCCCCCCCTAGCTGATCAGAAGCAGAAGACCTGATCCAGGTATCAAACACAGATCCCTTCCTGTGGAGTGCACAGCACTGCTACTGTGCCAACCTGTCTTTGATTCTTAGGTGCTCTCACTAGGCATGTAGCAGTACATCAAAGAACAATTCATAAAGGCATCTTATTCACTCATTGTGCCTTCATAAGGCAAATTATCTTGTAATTAAAATGCAACAGAAAACATAAAAGTTTTAGAGAAACATGATGTGATAAGAAGAATGATCATTTTATTATGGAAGTTTAAAGTGAATTTCCTGAAAAAAAAAATGGCCTAATTCAAAACTGTTGGCTAATTTTTGCCTTTTCAGATAGATGCGAAATAGAGCAAATGCAAAACCTTAGGTAGAAATTTGTGACTCAAAATAAAATATTCACCTTCCTGTCTACCATGCTATGCCACTGTAAGACTTCTTGCTTGACATTACGGGACAATGACATTTATCAAGAGCTTATACTACTCAAGAGCCCAGGTTTTCTGTAATAGCTCATAGATGGCTCATATCTACTCACTTTCAGGCCGATTCAGTAAAGTCCGCGGGAGAGCAGACAAATGCCCGCTCTGCCGGTGCGTGCGATGCAGTATTCAAATTAGGTGGCACGGTAGAAACGGGGAAAAGGAGGCGCTAGGGACGCGCCTCCTTTTTGACAGGAGCGGCGGCTGTCAGCCGACGCTCAATTTTGCCGGTGTCGGTTCTCGAGCCCGCTGACAGCTACGGGCTCGGAAACTGGACGCCGGCAAAATTGAGCGTCCAGTTTTCGGCCCGACAGCTTTTACTCTTCGGGACCTCCGACTTTTCTGTGCACTTTCCCGGTGCCGGAAGAAATTAGCGCCGACCTTTGGGTCGGCGCTAATTTCTGAAAGTAAAATGTGCGGCTTGGCTGCACATTTTACTTTCTGTATCCCGCGCGCATACCTAATTGGACCATCAACATGCATTTGCATGTTGAGGGCGCTATTAGGTGCCGCGGGATGGACGCGCATTTTCCTCCCCTTACTGAATAAGGGGTAAGGGAAAACGCGCATCCAATAGCAGGCTAACAGTGCGCTCCATCTGATTTGTCTGACAGGACCTTTCCCTAGTGAATCTATGTCGCCTCAGATCCAGAAAACCTCCTACTGCAAATAGCTCACTATCCTTTCGTTCAGCAGAGTCTCCATTAATTTTCCCACCACCGAGGTGAGGCTAACCGGCCTGTAGTTTCCAGCTTCCTCTCTGCTACCACTCTTGTGGAGCGGACCACCACCGCTCTTCTCCAATCACTTGGCATCACGCCCGTTTCCAGGGATCTATTGAACAGGTCATGCAGCAAACCCAGCAGCACATCTGAGCTCCACCAGTATCCTGGAATGAACCTCATCTGGCTCCATGGCCTTGTACACTTCCAGTTTTGCTAGCTGATCCCATACATTCTCTTCTGTAAACGGAGTTTCATCTACCCCATCTCCATCTTCGGTCTTGTTAACAAGCAACGGTCCTTCTACAGGGTCTTCTTTAGTGAACACCGAACTGAAGTATTTTTTAAAATTTCCGCCAATACTTCATCTTCCCCCAAAATTGCCCAGCTAAATAATGTAAGAGAAAGATCTATCTCTATTGCTGGACCCCTTCTATGGAATTCCATCCCGCAGGAATTATGACTAGAAGCTGACATCAAATTATTTAAAAAGGGGATAAAAACTTGGCTTTTTAAACAAGCCTACCAAGAGCTGTTAACATAATTATCTTACACTTCTGATTTAATACCAAGGTAATGTATATTTTTATTTTTATTATACTATCTCTACCCTAACTATACTACCTCTCTAAGGGGCGGATTTTAAAAGCCCTGCTCGCGTAAATGCGCCCGGATTTATGCGAGCAGGGCCTTGCGCGCCGGCGCGCCTATTTTCCATAGGCCTGCCGGCGCGCGCAGAGCCCCGGGACTTGTGTAAGTCCCGGGGTTTTTTGTCGGGGGCGTGTCGGGGGCGGGGCCGATCGACGCCGCGTTTTGGGGGCGGGATGCGGCGTTTCGGGGGCGGGCATGGGGGCATGGTTTCGGCCCGGGGCGTTCCGGGGGCGTGGCCACGCCCTCCGGAACCGCCCCCGGGTCTCGTCTCGGTGCGCCAGCGGCCCGTTGGCGCGCGTGGATTTACGTCTCCCTCCGGGAGGCGTAAATCCGTGGACAAAGGTAAGGGGGGGGGTTAGATAGGGCCGGAGGGGTGGGTTAGGTAGAGGAAGGGAGGGGAAGGTGAGGGGAGGGCGAAAGAGAGTTCCCTCCGAGGCCGCTCCGATTTCGGAGCGGCCTCGGAGGGAACGGAGGCAGGCTGCGCAGCTTGGCGCGCGCCGGCTGCCCAAAATCGGCAGCCTTGCGCACACCGATCCAGGATTTTATAAGATACGCGCGGCTACGCGCGTATCTTATAAAATCCAGCATACTTTTGTTTGCGCATTTTTTAAAAATCTACCCCAATGTGTTTAAATTTTGATTATTTAGCATACTATTTAGTTTGCTATGTTAATTATATTGTGAAATAATGTATTTACTTCTGTCTTCTTTGGAAATGCAAATAATTTTAAATGATTAATTGCTAACTACTGTAAACCAATTTGATATGCTTGCATGAAAAGTCAGTTTATAAAAATTATCAAATAAATAAATACATAGAATCTCTCTCCACACATTGATCGTTGTCACCTTTCGGTTTCATCCTATACCACTTCGAACCTTTCTTCTTTCTCTGATATATCTGAAAAATGATTTATCACCTCTCTTTACCTCTTTGGCAATCCATTCTTCTGCTTGACTTTAGCTTTCTTGATTTCCTTCTTGTTCTCCCTCAGTTTCACCAGATATTCTTTCCTATCTTCCTCATTTTGGGATCCTTTGTATTTCTCAAACTTTTTTTTCTGCTTTTATTTTATCAGCCACCTCCTTTGAGAACCAAATCGGTTTCTTATTTCTCTTAGTTTTGTTTACTTTTCTAACATACAGATTCGTTGCCTTTGTAATTGCTCCTTTTAATTTGGCCCACTGTTGTTCTACTTCTCTCATTTTCTCCCAGTCTTCTAGTTTTACCTCCAGCTACATCCCCATTTTGACAAAGTCTGTATTTTTGAAATTCAAAACCCGGGTCTTTGTGTGACTTCTCTGCATCCTATTTGCAATATCAAACTATATCTTTGATAATCACTAGTGCTGAGGTGGGCACCCACCTGGACATTAGAGACACTATCCCTGTTAGTGAGCACTAAGTCGAGTAGCACATCTTCCCTCATGGGTTTCATTACCATTTGTTTGAACTGAGCCCCTTGCAGGGCATCCACTATCTCTCTACTTCTGGTAGATTCTGCAGAAGAGATTTTCCAGTCTACATCCAGAAGATTAAAATCTCCAACAATCAACACTTCTCTTTTCTTTCCCACCTTCTGGATGTCTAGAACCAGATTTTTGTCTAGATCTTCTGTTTGATTCAGAGGCCTCTATACCACTCCAATAAAAATGGATGTGCCATCATCTTTTTTAGGATGACCCATAATGCTTCTTCTCTACCCGATATTCCTTGTGGTTCAGTTGCTTGGATATTGTTTTTAACATAAAGAGCTACTCCTCCCTCTTTTCTGACCTCTCTGTTCTTCCTTAACAAGTTATAGCCCAGTATGGCCATATCCCAATAATGAGAATCTGTGAACCATGTCTCCATGACTGCAACAATATCCACTCTGTCTCCATCATTAGGTCATGCAGGTCTGGGATTTTATTGGCCAAACTGTAAGCATTTATAGTCGTTGCTTTCCAATTTATCTCTCTTGCCGCATCATTCTTCAAAATGCATTATGGCAATAATGCACGCGAAAAATGCTGTTGCGCACAGCGCAAATGCACATTTTTTGGTGGGGGCAGGATTGGGGAGGAGTTTTGGGCAGGAATTAGTTAAATTAGAGGACATATTGCACTATGTGATAGCAGAACACATGCTATCACATGGTCTTAATGCCAGAAATACCTATACCTTTTTGCCTGGCATTAAACTGTGTGATATGCCCAAAATGGCTATAATGCAATTTGTGATAAATTTTTGGAATTGCATTTTGGCCATTTCTGGGCTTGGAGAGGGAAGAGTGGAGGAGAGAGAGAGAGAGAACCTCTGGGGAGGGCCTCACTGTGCACACCTATTTAAATCTCTATAGGAGGGCCGCCTAATAGGTAGAGGTGAGGTGTTAGTGGTGGTTTTGGGTTTAGGGGCCATTTTTGCATGTAGAGTGAGATGTATGAACAGCATAGTACATCTTGTTGAAGATTTGACATAATTTGGAGTGAGGAAAATCTAACAAAGATGAGATTTTGTACTATGTTCTCTCACCCTAGCATGATAGTACCCCCCCTCTCTCTCTCTCTGTCTCCCCCCCCCCCACCCAGCAAAGGATGCGAAAAGTAGGATTTATTGCACTGCACAGTAAACTTACAACACAGTGCGTTGATGCAAAGCAGTAAGTTACCACATGGTACTGTAACTCCAAAATATCCTACACACACCCATCTTTTGTTAGCGCGGGCGTTATTAAGAATTTTTGATGAATCTAGGGGTTGATTTGTTGCACTTCCTATACCCTTTTTCTGCTTTTTGAGCTGATTGATGTTATTTTCTCCTCCCATTTCCTGTATTACTTGGGGGTGACATGTCAGTTTCATTGTCCATTTCCTGCCACCTGATGATATGTGATTTGAATTTCTCACTTTTCATTCTCTCTACTCCTTCAGGCTTATCACTCTGTTGTAGATCTTAGCATGATTCATAAATAGACAAACTTTACCTTCTATCCCTTCCGCAATATCACTCACAAAGATATTGAACAGAATTAGTCCCAATCCCAATCCCTGTGGCACTCCACATAACACTGATCTCGTTTTGGTGTAGATTCCATTTACCATTGCACGCTGTCTCTTAACAGTCAACCAGTTTGTAATCCATGCCACCACCTTGGTGCTCACACCCAAGATTCTCATTTTTTAAAATGGCATCGGTCATCCATTGCCCCTACCATGTGACATGGGCCAGCCAATGGCATCAGTAGCCCCTGTCACATGGTAAGGGCTAAAGGCCACCAGCGCCATTTTGGTTAGTGGCAGCTGATGGCTCGGGAGCGGCAGATCCCTCCTGGGCCCCCCACTGGATTACCATGGGTTTTTGTGAGTCTTGGAGGGGTCAGGATGGTGGAGGGGTTATTTTATTTAAATTTATGGGGACAGCGCTGGGGTGGGGAAGCAGCAGCATGTGGTCGTCGACCCTGGAGATGGGTGTCAGGACTGTGACTGGAGGCAGGGCGGGGGGTGTCTGGGTGACCCGGGGGGGGGGGGGGCAGGGGGGCACAAAGCAGAAGGTGCCTAGGGCACCTAATCCCCTTGCACTGGCCATGCTCTAAGCAGCAGTTGATTTTTAGTTTCAAGGGATGGGGTGGGGAGTCTGGGGGTGTGGCTGGCCTATGGAGAATGCAGATGGGTGGAAGGGAGTGGGGGAGAGGAAGTAGGATTTATATGTTTGTTAAATGGTAATGGGTTGGGGGGGCAGCAACCTGCTGACCAATGCAGTTTAAAATCTTTTAGGAGGGGTTTGGAGAGTGGGGGGTGTACAGCTCACAGGACCATATAAGAAATTTGGGGAGTAGAGAGAAAGAATCAGGCTACAGACCCCTTTACTATTTTTTCCTTGCTTATAGAAACATAGAAACATAGAAATGACAGCAGAAGAAGAAGACCAGTCTGCCCAGCAAGCTTCACACCTCATTTTTTTTTTCATGCTTATCTGTTACTCTTGGCTCTTAGTAACCTTTTGGTTCTATTTCCCTTCCACTCCACCATTAATGAAAGATTGTTTCTATTTCCCTTCCACCCCCACCATTAATGAGAGAGCAGTGTTGGAGCTGCATCTAAGTAAAATATCTAGCTTAATTAGTTAGGGGTAGTAACCGCCACAATAAGCAAGCTACACCCATGCTTATTTGTTTACCCAGAATAAATAATTCAGTCCTTGTTGGTTGTTGTCTGTATATAGATCCACTTTTCTTCATTCCCCCTGCCGTTGAAGCAGAGAGTTATACTGGATATGCATTGAAAGTGAAGTATCAGACTTTCTCCCCTGCCGTTGAAGCAGAGAGCTATGCTGGATATGCTTGAAGAATCAATCTTTCTCCCCTTCCGTTGAAGCAGAGAGCTATGCTGGATATGCATTGAAAGTGAAATATCAGGCTTATTTGGTTTGGGGTAGTAGCCGCCGCAAAAAGCAAGCTACTCCCCGCTTTTTTGTGAATGCGAATCTTTTTCTCCACAATTTCCTCTTGCCGTTGAAGCCTAGAGCAATGTTGGAGTCACAGTAACCGTGTGTATGTTTATTGAATAAGGGTATTATCTCAAGGTAGTAGCTGTCATTCCCGTGAGCCACCCACTCTTCATTCATGTCCTCTAGATTTTATGGATCCACAGGGGTGGATTTTATAATTCTACGCGCGCGCGAACAAATGTACGCCTGATTTTATAAGATACGCGTGTAGCTGCATGTATCTTATAAAATCCGGGGTCGGCGCGCGCAAGGGGGTGCACATTTGTGCAACTTACGCATGCTGAGCCCTGCGCACGTTGCCCGTTCCCTCCACCCCCCCTTCCTTCCCCTCCCTAACCCACCCCCCCGGCCCTATCTAGACCCCCCCCCCACCTTTAGCTGAAAAGTTACTACTGCCTCCGGGCAGTAGTAACTTACGTGTGCCGGCGCGGCAGGCCCCGACACAGGCCGCTGTGTCGGGGCACTCGGCCATGCCCCAGATCGTCCACACGCCCCCGAACATGCCCCCGATCCAAAACCACGCCCCATGGCCACGCCCCTGACCACCCCTTTTTGCAAGCCCCGGGACTTATGCGCGTCCCGGGGCTTGTGCGCGCCGCCGAGCCTATGCAAAATAGGCTCGGCACACGCAGGGGTGTTTTAAAAGGGTTACGCGCATACCTTATGCGCGTAACCCTTTTAAAATCCGGCCCACAGTGTTTATCCCATGCCCCTTTGAAGTCCTTCACAGTTCTGGCCTTCACCACTTCCTCCGGAAGGGCATTCCAGGCATCCACCACCCTCTCCGTGAAGAAATAGTTCCTGACATTGGATCTGAGTCTTCCTCCCTGGAGCTTCAAATTGTGACCCCTGGTTCTACTGATCTTTTTCGGACGGAAAAGGTTTGTCGTTGTCTTTGGATCATTAAAACCTTTCAAGTATCTTTAAAACCTTTCAAGTATGACAGTGCTACTTAAATGGATATCTTTTAAAGACATCTAGTTAAGTAGGAATTTATCTGGCCACACAAGGCCACATAACTTTAGACATGCCTTGAAACAGGTATAAAATTATCTCACTAACCTAGCTGGTTATCATTAAAAATCAGCTCAGTTAGCAGAATAACCTAACTCCTCCCCGAAATGCCTCTTTTTTTATCCAGCTAGATTTTAGCTGGATAATGACTTGTTTGGTTAAATTCTAGGTGGATTAGGGGCTGAATATACCAAAAGTTGCCATTTAAACAGATAACTTTAAGCTATCTCTCTAAATGGCTTTTAAATTTTCACCTCTCCAGCGCTACGTAGACCTGAGTTAAGCCAGCACAACTCTCTGTATTAGGGGGCAATGATTAATATCTTCATTTGCATGGGATTTCCATGCGAGGGCGCTAAGCAGGATGCACAGTTTTACCTGCACATTTTGTGCACGCAAAACTCCTTGCTGAATCAGGATTTACATTTGTGCACAAAAAATGTGCTTACAAGTGTGGTAAAATTGTGTGGCCTGATAGGAGCCAAAAACCCTCACATACTGGTTAGTTTGTTTACCATCCTCCTATATGAAATAGTGTCAGAATCCACACTAAACTCCAGGCAGGCCACATCCATTGTTTCCCCCATTTTACTATTTTTACTACTGTTTTTCCCCCATTTTACTATTTACTACTAAAAAAAAAAAAAAAGGTTTGTTTGATGAGATTGTTTCTTTGCAAATCCATGTATTTTAAACTTTGCTTTCTAGTGCAGGGACTTTCCTCTTATCAGTGAGTCACTCAAATAAAGTTGTACAATCTGTCTGAATTATTTGGGGCTTTAATTAATTTGTTTAAGAATTTTAGTCTTACTAAAGAAATAGATTGAATATGTTTACAAAAAAATCTTATAAAATGCAGAGTTTTAGCAGCAGTAATGCTTCCAGAGCAAACTGGATTGGTTGTATTTATTTATTTATTTAAAGGCTTTTATATACCGATGTTCATGTACTGGTACATATCACGTCGGTTTACATAGAACAAAGCTGGAAATTACATCGAACAAGAGGGTACAAATAACAGGGCTAACTTCATAAGAACTTATAGATAAAGCTGAGATCGACTTAAAATTATTACAAATAACAAATAACAGTCAACAAACTCGGATTTACGACAGGCTTCATAAGCATGGTTGCGTATCTTTGTAGGCAGTGATTCCTTTTATTGGCTCCATATAAAAAAATATCCATCTGAAGAAAAGACCTAGGTGATCTCAAAAGTTCATTCACAGGTAATATTTTGGGTAATTCAATAATAGGTGTCTGATTCTAACTTTTATTTCCACAAAGAGAACGTACCAACAGTTGTGTTTGTTCACTCGTGCCACACTCCATTTTCAGCTTTGATTCATTTTCATAGGAATGCAGAGAAAAATTCATGCACATATATTGGACACATGGGAAAAGGCACAAAAAGGGATTGAATCAGCACACGTTTGAAACTTGTGAGCAGTAATGTCAGTTGTCAAGGTTTCAACCCAGGCAGCTGTCTATTTGTGCATCTTTCATATTTATTCATAATCCAATATTATTGATTATGAAGGGTCTGTCTTGTTTGTGATGTTCATTTTGTCTGGCAAAGTTTTATTATGTGCATAATTTTGTAACTCACCTAGAGCTATAGATGGGGTGGATTATATATTTTAAAAACAATAATCTTAAAAAAAAATCTATCTAAAGTGGAGAATAATATATCTCACATTTACTTACTTCATACTTGGATCTGAAATAGGTGAATAGTATTTAGACTGCAAGTCTAAAGGAGTTGCCTTGAGAGATTTATCTATCAGTAGGTGAACAGATTGTAGATGGATATGACACATGCCTGGTAAAACAGCCCCCTGTCTCACAACAGCTGTTGCTTTGTTATTATTCAAGATCACTGTGCAAGGAACCCATGCAGGAATGGAGGTACCTGCCTCAACACAGCTGACTGGAGCACCTACCACTGCATGTGCCTCGAAGAGTACACAGGCAAAGACTGCGAAACGGGTAGGATGTGAACCGAATCAGGCAACCCCCCTTGGGGGTTGTCTTGGAAATCATAAAAGTTCATGTAAGGAATCAGTCTTATGTTTGTGAAAGTCGGTGCAATAATGAGGCTTTCCATTTTAAAGGAATGAAGAAATTATTTTAATATTTGGAGGCTTTGTAAATTTGGTAGACCTGAATCACCTGCAGGTTGAGATAAAGGGTTTGAGAGTTCCTTTTCATGATGGCTGCATCAAGGCCTTGGACAGAACATCCATGCTTAAAAGTCTTCTGTAGAATGGTAAAGTTATTGTTCGGACGGAGAGTTTATGTTTGTGCAGGCAGATGTCCAAATTGTGCAAGGAATGCAGTAGTGAGCTAGCTTACTCCTCAGTGATATACATAGTACTGACATCATGCTATAAGATTTAGAGGGGAAATAAATAATATTAGTGTTTTTAACTGCTAAAATGTTAAGAGGGCAAATAGTATTAGTTCACCTTATATTTAGAAAGTTTACTTTGTATATAAACTTCTTCCTTGCAGTTGCTTCTCTCTCCTGGGAGCATTACTGATAATTTAGAGTTTATTGGTACAGGCTGTATCAAAGGCTTTTGATTTTAGGTTTTAACCAATAAACCCTGATAAAACATGCCCAATGCAAACAAAATAAAATAGGTGTTTATTAGATAAACACCAGGAAAACACCACATCCCCTAATACTTTCTCAGCTCAACTTTGCCTACCTTTGTTTTTATGCCTTTTCCATGCTAACGATTCCTCAGCTGCACAAATGTATGTATTTGATTCAGCCAGAAAAGGTACCCAAAAATAGTACCTGTGCCACAAAAACACCATTTTTGGTAACCTCAAAGAACCCCTAGCTAGAAAATAAACATCTAAACTTATAAGGCCCAATATTCAAAGATATCCAGTTATCTAAATTATCCGGATATTAATTATCCAGTTAACTTAGAATGGATATTCAGCAGAATAGC
Source organism: Rhinatrema bivittatum (assembly GCF_901001135.1). Classification (NCBI taxonomy): domain Eukaryota; kingdom Metazoa; phylum Chordata; class Amphibia; order Gymnophiona; family Rhinatrematidae; genus Rhinatrema; species Rhinatrema bivittatum. The sequence goes on along the minus strand of NC_042615.1, from coordinate 221,066,320 downwards.
ATCCCTATGCTGCTGAATATAACTGGATAAATGCTAGTTAACCAGATAAGTTATATCCAGATAGCTTTAGACCTGCTGGTCTAACTTATTCGGTTAACTTAGCCAGATAAATCCTATTTATCTGGCTAAATAGCGTTTGAATATCTATTCCACAATTTATAAACACCTAAAATCAGCAGCCGTACACAGTTATTATATTGCACCAAACACATTGTTAGGGTTCCTTGGAGAGGCCACAGGATCATAAATTACATCACTCACAATTGATCTGAATGTCTCACTGAGTATGGACCCAAACTGCACTATTGAATATAGCTAGCTATCTTAAAGTTAGCCAGCTAACGTTAGAACAGGTCTTTGGCTAGACCAGACTTTGGCCTGGATTTATCAAAATGCAATAGGAAAAGGGGTGTGATTTATGGTAATAGGCAGTTTATCACAATTTGTGCTAATACCTATGCAAAGTTACTGCAAATTGCAATAACTTTTTCACACTATATGATAAGTGCCAGCCCAGCTGAGAGGAGAGAGAGAAAGAGAAAGAGAGAGAGAGAGAACACATAGCCATAATGTTGGTATCCTAAGTAGGTATTTATATCTCTATAGGAGGCCCACCAAGTAACTCGAGGTGAGGTTTAGGTATTAGTGTAAGGGTTAGGGGCCACTTTGACATTCAAAATGAGACGTATGAACAGAACAGTGCTCTCTTGTGATTAATTGATGACCTTCGGAGTGAGGAAACTCACCCAAAGATGAGATTTGTGTAATGTTTTCTCAACCTAGCTTGATGGGCTATCTACCTGGGTAACGCCAAGCTAGGCTGAGAGAACATTGCACAAATCTCATCTTTGGGTGAGTTTCCTCACTCCGAAAGTCAGTTTTCTCAGCGGAAAAAGGTAAACAGTAGAATGCCTCCAGGATCTGTACTGGGACCAGTGCTTTTTAATATAATTATAAATGATCTGAAAAGGGAAACGAGGCATGAGATGATCAAATTTGTGCATGACCAAAATTATTCAGAACTGTTAAATTATAGGCAGATTAAGAAAAAATGCAGGAGGACGTTTCAAGACTGGAAGACTGAACAGTTAAATGGCAGATGAAATGTAATGTGGACAAGTGCAAAGTGATGCACATGGGGAAAGGTAACCCACGCTGTAGTTACATGATATTAGGTTCCATATTAAGAGTTACTGCCCAGGAAATAGACATGGGTGTCATAGTTTACAATACTTTGAAATTCTTGGTTTAGTGTGTGGAACCAGTCAAAAAAGCAAATAGAATGTTAGGAATTTTTAGGAAAGGAATGGAGATTAAAATTGCAAATATCATAATGCCTCAATCGTGAGCCCATGCCCTGAGTACTGTATGTAGTTCTGGTCACTGGATCTCAAAAAAAATATAGTTGCATTGGTCAAGGTACTGAAAAGGGTGACCAGAATGAGAAAGGAGATGGAACAGCTCCCCTATGAGAAAAGGCTAAAGAGGTTAGGGCTATTCAGCTTGGAGAAGAGACGGCTGAGGGGGGATACGATAGAGGTCTATGAAATCATGCGTGAAATTGAATGGGTAAATGTAAATTGGTTTTTTACTCTTTCAAAAAATAAAAATACTAGGGGACAACCCATGAAGTTAGTAAGTAGCACATTCAAAACAAATCAGAAAAAATTCTTTTTCACTCAATGATAGTTAAGTTCTGGAATTCATTGCCAGAGGATGTGGTAAAATCAGCTAGCATAGCTGGGTTTAAAAATGATTTGGATAAATTCTTGGAGCCAAAGTCCATAAACTGTTATTAACCAAGTAGACTTAAGCAATATCCACTACATATCACTGTGCAATAGCAGCATGGGATCTATTTACTGTTTGGAATTTTGCCAGGTACCTGTGACCTGGATTAGCCTTTGTTGGAAACAGGATAGTGGGCTTGATGGACTTTTGGTCTGACCCAGTATGGCAAATTCTTATGTTCCTATGTTCTTATATACTATTAGCATTAATTTACATAGCTTTCTAGATGTTGCTCTTTCCCCCCACTTCTCTATAATCATTTAAATATTTATTTACCCGATTGCTTTTACTTACTTTAATGCTTTGTTCATCCATCTCAGATTATTCTAGTTTAAAGCCCTCCTCGTAAGTTTGCCAGTCTGTTCTGGAAGACACTATACCCCTTCTTTGCCAGGTGTACCTCATCTCTGCTCAGCAATTCTTGAAATATTATTCTTCCTAGGATAGGAGAGAAAGAGAAGAACAAGAACCAAAGTAAGCTCATGAGTTTTATGGAAACACACTCCTTATAAGACACCTCCTTTTTGAGGGAGTGTCTGAGTCAGGGAGGTGTCTGACTCTCACTATAACTCTCTTTTCACTACATCATACTCCAGTGTCTGTAAGAACATTGATGAAATTAGTATGGACTAGGGGACGTATAGGACCTCCTTATACAAGTAATAGAAAAAAGTGGACACTGAGCAACAAGTAACATAAACCGAGTAAATAAGAAAATCAACTTCTGCTGTAATTTATGAGCAATTAGCTTTATCTTTCTGCCCTATTCAGTTTGGTTTCTTTCTAATCTTGTTTTCATTTAGCAAAATGTTTTGATCCTACATATTATACATATTTCAACATTGGAGAAATGTGGCCAAGATTCCATCGGGGAGAAGTAGAACAGTGTTCGTGCACTAATGGGACAATTGAGTGCTATCCAGAACGAAGTACAGGTATTGTGTGGAATATGCTGTCATTTTATACTAACTGTCGGGCCGATTCAGTAAAGTCCACGGGAGAGCGGGTGAACGTCCGCTCTCCCGGCGCGCGCACAGGCCACTCGCCTGTGCACGTGATGCAGTATTTAAATTAGGCCCGGCGGTAGAAACGGGCAAAAGGAGGCGCTAGGGACACTAGCGCGTCCCTAGCGCCTCCTTTTTGACAGGAGCGGCGGCTGTCAGCGGGTTTGACAGCCAGCGCTCAATTTTGCTGGCGTCGGTTCTCGAGCCCGCTGACAGCCACGGGCTCGGAAACCGGACGCCGGCAAAATTGAGCGTCCGGTTTTCGACCCGACAGCCGCTGGCCGACTTCAATTTTTTTTTTATTTTTTTTTTACATTTTACATTTCACATTTTTTTAACATTTTTTAGCCTTCGGGACCTCCGACTTAATATCCCGGTGCCCGAAGAAATTAGCGCCTACCTTTGGGTAGGCGCTAATTTCTGAAAGTAAAATGTGCGGCTTGGCTGCACATTTTACTTACTGAATCACGCGTGAATACCTAATAGGGCCCTCAACATGCATTTGCATGTTGAGGGCGCTATTAGGTTTGGCGGGTTGGACGCACGTTTTCCGTCCCTTACTGAATAAGGGGTAAGGGAAAATGCGTGTCCAATCAAGGGTTAACAGTGCGCTTCGTTGGAGCGCACTGTACTGTATTGGCCTGTTTGTGCATACGTAGTAAAGTGTCTGCTTCTGTAAAAGTTTTCTTTTTTCTGTATTGTTTCTTTCATTCTTCCTATTCTGTACCTTTGGGGAAAAATCATATTAAAAAGAGTCTTAGCCTTATAATTGTCTTCCAGGATAATATCTAGCCACATAATCGGTGCTTGCTGTCACAAATCGGACACTTTTTAACAATGCATTCACAGATTTCAACCTGTCAGTGTTAAGCAGCATAGACAATGGTGATATCAGGTACTATTAATTCCCTCCCACACATCATGCTATGGGTACTGCTTCCATACAATTAAAAATTATGCATATTAGCACAAAAATTTATCTGGACATACAGTAAAACACTGTATAGTTGTCTGTGGTAAAATGTTAATTTGCCACTAGTTGCATGAATGAGAATGGTTCTTCATCCCACTTCTGTCTTTTTGTATCAATGAGAAAGCCAATTGATAGGGTTTAGTTTTTCCACTCATACTGTCATCATTGGTATCACTCCCGACTGGTTTTGCGGATGCACTTACTACCTTGATGGAACATCTGTGGAATGGAAGTTAGCCCCTGCTCTGGTCTAATGGCCTTGCTTTACTCTGCATTCATTTCTAGACTCTACATATATGTGGGTGGGCCTAAAGAAGAACTGCAATGTTCAAGCAGCCCTTTGTTTCATTCTGTGTGTGTGCATCTGAATATTCTTTTCTCATCTTCTTACTACTTGTTTGGCCTTCGCCTAGAAGCCATTGTTGTTACCTTCAGCATTTCCTTCATTTCCTCTCTCACATAGAGACCATGCATGGTACAGACCTCCTATGGGTGCACACATGACAGCGCAGTAACCACTCAACCATATGCCTGCATCTTGATGATATTACTCACAAATACAGGCAAATTCATGCAAATAAAGCCCAGTGTAACAAATTAGGAGCATGAGAAGGATAAAGAAAGGAAATAAATTAATACAGTAATATCCTCTTTAGAGTTAAACATACACATATGTAGGGTATAATGTTCTTATATCGTCCCTGCCAATAGATTTGCAAACATTTCCAAATACAGTTGAGTAAATTTGTTTCAGGCATTAATGGAATTCATTTCTAACTCATTTGAGATTAAGTTAAATGAGAATTATAAAGAACGTACAGAGATTCATATCATGCAACAGATGTTTATTTTGTTTTACTCTTGTTCCCTAGGTTACTGAGACAAAAAAAATCAATCTGCTAACAGCAGCAGTTCATAGTAACTGGGAATCTATGTGTGCATCTACCATGGAGGTTTGCTGCATCTGCATGTGTTTCTCCAGCTTGACTTTCTTTCCTCTGCTAGCTGGCCTGTCTGTGGAGAATACAGTGACTGGCAGAGGGGAGGATGGAGAAACAGACCCAAGCCCAAAACACATGCTTTACACCTGACTGCAATTCCTTTGTAGTCACTTACATTTAACGTGTAAAGTGTTAAATGCTAATGCTAAATATATTTAGGGGAAGAACTCATGATAGCAAAAAGCAATTTCAGCTAACATCCAGGTCCAATTTCATTGTGCTTTATTCAGTGTTGTTCTAATTCTTGTCCAGTTCTCTATCTGAAGCATTGCCCGATTTTCTTTATTTACATATTTTTCCATTTAGAGTTCACCCTTTCCAGAAAAGGGAGAACAACCTAATAATAACATAAAAAATGAATTACACAAATTGTAAATCAGAATAAAACAATAAGTAGGCAATAACATATATCATAACACAACTAATAATTTAATCGATAAAATATGGTACACAGTGCTATGTTGTATTATTATATAGCTTTATGTCTGAAGTGCACTTTGCTTAAATGATGCAGCTGTGTATGGCAGGCTTTGCTGATATTGGTGACTTTGCATGGGACATCCGGAGTGTCCCTTGACTAGTGCAGTAGACCCAGACCATGGCCTCAGACGTGGGCTGCTTTTTGTCAGTTTTGCAATGCCTTTGCTCTTCCATTTGTGTTTTGCAGACTGCATTGAGAATCTCTGCATGCATGATGGGGTCTGTAGAATGATTATCTCAACTGGAGAGACTGTGTGTGGTTGCCGTCGATGGTATGTTGGAAAATACTGCAACATTGGTAAGTCTGGAACAATCTCCGGCATAGTTAGGAGCTTGCGAGCAATAGAAATGTACAAATGCCCATTGTTTTGTCACATTTTGTCAAGAGACAAGGTAGTATCAGATATGTACACTCTTGAATTTTGAGCAAAATTAATAAAAGAAAGCAAGAAAGGAAGAATGAACCAAAGGAACGATTGTAGAAAACAGAAAGCTTTTCCTAGTGGAAGAAATAATGCCACCTCTAAAAGGATTGCAAGCAGCATCAGCATTTCATGGAAATTATAGAATTAAATATTTGAGAAAAGGAAAAATTGTTATATTTTGCCTTTAACAAGATAGCACCTCAAAAAGATATATAAGCTTCTGGCACTCCAAGGCTGTAATCAGTGATGAATTTTGGCTTTGATGTTCCTAGGCACTGTCAATGCTACACTACTCCCCTTTGTCCTTAGATCCTCATATCCCACATTCCCCTACCTCCCCAGTCGACCTTTTATTCCATTCCATTCCCCTCCTTTCTTGGCAACCTGCATTTCCCCACCTCCCCAGTGGACCGTTGATTCCATTCCATTTGCCCCCTCCCTTGGCAAATCTCTGATTCTATTCTCTCTACTCCAGTTCTCCTTCTCAATGGATCTTCAATTTCATTTCCCCCCTACCCACACACTTTCCTGTATACCTTTGATTCCACGATTCCATTAGGCACCCCCCAGCATATCTCCAATTCCATTCTCTCTGACAACTCTCCTCCTTTAGACTTCTAATTTCTCTCTCCCTCTCCCCTGCATACCTTCAAATCCATTCTCTCCCCCTGCTCCTGGGCTTACTTTTGATTCCAGTCTCCCCCATCCCACAGCATATCTCCAATTCCATGGCTGCACCCATTTCCCCTTTCTTTCCATTCCCTTCTTCTCGGTCTTTGACAGGAAGAGTCTAGCACTACAGGGACTATGAGACACTATATCTTCACAGGGTACCCTGTCTCATAGAGCCAGCAGCTCCTTCCAAGGCCTCAATCTGGCAGCTCTCCTGCCATTGGCAGGGCTTGGGAAACCCCTACCAGCCTTTCTGCTATTGCTGCCGGCATGTCTGAAGGTGGGGTGGAAAAGAAAAAAAAGTCTATGGGCCAGATCTGGCCACCAAAAAGAAGTATGGGGGCTGGAAAACCAAGCTCTGCTGGCCAAATCCATCCCTCTGCCATAGTTTGGGGACCCCTGAAAGAGATGACAGTAGAAAATAACCAAATGGCCCATTCAGTCTGCCCATTTATTCCTGTCCACACTGCAAGGACATTACCCGCCTGCCAGCCATAGAAGTTTGACTGCTTGTAGGATATCACTACTTATTCAAGTTGGTTTTTGTTTTATTTCTCATTGGTTCTGTTCCATTCTGGGTAGATGAGTATACAAGATCTCTTACTTAATTGCAGCCTTCTTCCCATGTCTTACCAACTCAGTCACTACCAACCTGCTGGCACTTATATGGTTAATTTCTGGAGAGTGGTAGCCTATTGGTACAAACGTGGTTTTGAAACCAGAAGATTGTAGGAGAGGGGGTGGGAGTGCGAGACAAAGTAGAGAGTTACAGTACTAGAAATATTTTTGCCTCTGAGTATCTGTCTGGGCACCACTGATTGACCAGAGCACAGCATCTGAGTGTTGCCAGGCTGCCAATTCTTTTTTATGTGTGGAGTCTGTCACAGCACCAGTGCATGCTTGCATGGCACTGCACATGGCACAGTGCACTGCGCATACCCTATGTGCGTGTGTCAGACAGTTCTCTATACACACAGTAGAGTGGTACAAGAGGGAGTAGAGTTATGGTACCTATAAAGAAAAACTTTTTTTGTAATATCCAAACCCCCAGTAAGCAGTACGAAATTCTAACATGTCAGGGAAAGGCAAAAAGGAAAAGGGAATGTTGGCAGTGCTGGCAGGACTGGCAGCAATAAGAAAGGTAGTCCTGCACTTAAATTGAAGAAGGACTTCTTCAAGTCCAGAATGGCAATAAAAGAAGGCAGGCCAACCCAGAAGAAATTTGAATTTGAAGAGCATGTGCCACCACTGCCTGTTTCTCTCTCCCCCTCATATCTTGCAGCAGAGGGAACAGGTAAAAGAGTCATACATGGCAGACAGTAGCTGGGCAGCAGGGGTAGGAGAAGAGCAAATCCCAAAATCAGCAGCATGCTCTTCATTACTTGCTACCACTGAGGCTGTGAAGTTAGTATTATCATCAGCTGACTTGGAGGAAGAATATTGCATCAGATTTCCTGAATCAAAAATATTGAAGAGCTACTAGAAGAAGAAAATTTGAGAGGAGTATACGTAGCATCTGAACATCTAATTCATTGATGGGGGAGATAGAGGAAAATGAGGGTGGTGAGGAAGAGCAGGCAGTGAAGGTAGAGAGCATGAGTGATGTCCTCAGAGAACACCTTATACCTTAACTTCAGTGCCAGCATCCACCCCCAAGGATGAAAAGAAGTATAAGACTTAAAGAGTATATTGTAGTCTGTGTGATACAGCCCACTTCTCCCTCCATCTTCTGTGGGGATTGGCAGTAATACAGAAAATTACCACTTATTTTATCTTTATATATGATCTGAGAAACCTAAGAATTCAAAGCTTCTGTCTCAGAAAAAGACCTTTTATTGTGAGGCATTTCAGATTTCCCACATGGAATAATGCAAACAACCTAATCCTCTTGGGTAAGAAACATATACTGTAATCCCTAACACAGCATGAACTTATAGGGGTAGATTTTATAAAGTTGCGCCCACGTGTACTTCTGTTCGCGCACCAGGCGCGAACAAGAGTACGTGGGATTTCAATAGATAAAATCCAGGGTCGGCGCGCGCAAGGCTGCCCAAAGTCGGCAGCCTGCGTGCACTGAGCCGCGCAGCCTGCCTCCGTTCCCTCCAACACCTCGGATGGAACTTTCCTTCGGCCTCTCCCCACCTTCCCCCTACCTAACCCCCCTCCCGGCCCTATCTACACCCCCCTACCTTTGTCGCGAGGCAGGCGTAACTTGCGCGTGCCGGGCCGGCTGCCGGCGCGCCATGTTCTGGTCCGGGGGCTGGTCTAGAGGCCACGGCCATGCCCCCGGAACGCCCCTAGGCCAGAACCATGCCCGCAGCCCCGCCCCCGGATGACACGCCGGCCACAACACGCCCCCGACACGCCCCCCCCGATGACGTGCCGGTCGTGACACGCACTGCGACACCCCCACCCCAGGAAAGCCCCGGGATTTACGTGCGTCCCAGGGCTTTGCGCGTGCCGGAAGCCTATGCAAGATAGGCTCGGCGCATGCAGGGGGGGTTTGGGGTAGGTTTTCGGGGGTTACGCATATAACGTATGCGTGTAACCCTCTGAAAATCTACTCCATAATGATTAAAACTTAGCATATTCTAGATGCACTCAGAGAAACACATCATAGTAACCTTAACAAATTTTTAACTCTGCACTTGCCTAGCAAGTATGGCAATTAGTAGTTAAGAGTAGGCACAAGGTTTGGGTGATATTTATATGCCTTGTTAATAGTAAATTTATAATCTCCACAGACCCTCAAATTTCCATTTTGCTTTAACGCTGGTACAATGGGTGTGGCCCATTTTCTATGTGTATTGGTTCTAGGATACCTTGTGCTGTAAGATGTTCAAGTTCTGTCTCTACTTTAGGGCATAATGCAAAAGATATATTCCTGTCCTATATGTGAAGGGTACAACAGCTGGGTCCAGGTGGAATGTCACTGCTGGTCCTTCGTATGTTCCCAGCACCTCAGGTAACCCTTGAGGGAATTCATTTATGACATTCTTGAGATGTCCATCATCGATGAGATGGACGCCTTGGATACTTATTCCTATAATGTAACCTGAATGTAATCTGCTTTGAAGTGCCGAAAAGCGGAATAAAAAAAAAAAAAATAAAAAAAAAAAATATATATGTGTGCACCATTTAATTTACTTTTATTTGGTATTTTTATTATCCCTTTCATGGCTGGACAGAAACTTCAGGGTGGATTAGATATTGTTTGGTTAGAGCATTGCATTACAGGCAATAAACTATCATTTCTAAAGTACAGGTTTTTCAATTAAATCAGTGATTATTTACATCCAATGGGCTTCCTGAAAAGCTAGGAATTGATATGTACATGAACTTCTATAATAACTGAGAGAAAGTTTGGACATAATACATACGAACTTCTATGATAAGTAAGAGAAAGCTTGGACATTTTAATCACCCATGGTTGAGTAGGAGATGAGCCTCTATTTCCTAATCTATATTTGTTATAGATTCACTCTTATGATTAGTCGGTGCTGCTGTGGTAACCATGTGTATTAAGCTGCAGTCTCTTCCTAAGAGGCTCTTGTTTTCACCCCACATGATTCTGATTGGCAACGTCCCTTGAAAAGAGCCGTACCAAGCACCTACAACACAGCTTCCTGCGAGGCCAATATTTTTTCCATTGTAATAGCGGAGGCTGAGCTGAGGGATGGATAGTTTGGGAGGACTGTGAGTAGGAAACAACTTTTTGAGTGTGTCTTCAGTAATAACTGACGGAACGTGTTCCCAGATTTCTTTAGACACAACTGGCTGTTTTCAAAAGAATGTAGCCAGTTAAGTGGTGAAACAAGATATAAGAAAAAAAAAAGATTGCGGGCCTGCTGCACCAAATATGTCCCCTCTCCTCCCTCACACCCATGGACTAAATGCTTGGCTCTGCTAGACAGGGCCTGCAGACCCCTTCCAATCACCCTCCATCAAAGAAGGTGAAATATGTCACTGTCAGAGCCAGTCCCAGTCTTTCCCTCTCCCCTCACCTCTATAGGCAGCGGGAGGTGAGTGAGGATCTCACAAAATCCCTGGAAGGGGGGGGAGGGGGGTTTACACATATTGAGGAGGGTTAATTGGGCTGATATTGCCCTTTAAGAAACTGCCCGGGAGCATCGGGATGCACATTTGCATCCCGATGCTCCCATTGAAAGTTAGCTACAACTTCTGAGTTGTAGCTAATTTACAGGAAAATAACGCAGCTTGCAATTGTTCAGGCAAGCTGCGTTATTTTCTTGTATTAAAATGTACTAGAATTGAGTTGCCTTGCATGCCTTTGTAAAGCATTTGCATACAAAGCAACTTATTATCATTTTCACGATATTTGATTTTAAAATGACAAGCGGTATTGAAAATACCATACATTATCACTATGTTAAGGCGTTTACCATATGGTAACACCTAACACAACTTAGTAAATATACCCCTAATTTATCAAAGAAACTTTTTTATAATAATCAGACCCACTGGGTCTCCACTAGGTATCCTTAGCTCAGGCTTTGGATAGAGAGTGAGAAGGGTACATACCATTCCCACCTAGCACCTCTTCCAAAGATGTTGTCTCCCATCTGTATAATTGCAGGAGGATGTACAGAGCAGAGATGAAGGAGGAGTGTTTAAATTTTGGAGCTCCCCAGTCTCCAAATCTAGGCCCCGTGATCTGATACCTAGGAGAAAGGGAGAGGTCCTACTTTATTCAGTACCCAAAGGGGCTGGAAGGGGTTGTCTCAGAGCTGTGTGAGCAATTGTAGATTGTTTTTTTCCTCTGTGGAGAATCTCTGCCCCTACCTTTAAGAGGATTTTTTTCCCTTGCCTGGAAGAGGTTAGGGAAAAGAGTTGTGGTTCATATCTCACAACACATGCAGGGATAACAGTTTCTTGCCACATGAAGAGATTGTCTGGGTTTTGGAGATTTTTGTTTCTTTTTGTTGGGAGGAATCCTTTTGTACCATTTCTGCCCAGGAGAAGGAATTTAGGATTTCATTTCATTGCTGCAGTTTGGATTTTCAAAGTAAGAGTTCCATTTCAGAACCAGAGGAGGAACAGGAGGAGCTGGTACCCTGCTAGGAGCCTGGCTTCCCCCATCTGGAAGGAAACGTTTTCCCTAGTGCCTGCCACGTTGAGGGACATTCACTCAGAGGAGCATAACTGTGACTGTGGTTAAAGTTTGGATGGATTGAAGATCAAATGAGTGCTTGCAAGATGGTTGAAGATCGGTTGTAGTAATCTTTATTTTTAGGACACCCCATTTGAGTGTCTACAGTGTTACTGGTGCAGAAGAAGAGATGATGCAGCAAATTCAACAAACTTTTAGTACTCCCAAAGAGCAAGAGAGAAGTTCAGTCTGACAGCTACCCCCCCTCCCATTTGGAGAATCCAAACCCAGGTCTGTATTGGGACTTGTGAGACTGTGTAAGGACTGAGCCCTGGGGCCAAGTGTGACCCCTGCACCTTCTCGGCTACAACTCCAAAGAAGGGGCTACATTTATTTTGATAGTTGTATTTGTGATGACACCTCTTACTTATTACTTTTGTCTCCAGACTTTTTTTTTAAGAATTCTTGCGAAAAGGATTCATGTCATCCAGTGAAAATTCCTCAGAGGGATAGCCATGTTAGTTTGGTGTAACAAAAACATGACAGGAGTTGGATGGCATCTTATAGACTAATCAATTGATTGAAGCATGAGCTTTCGAGGACAGTGTCCACTTCGTCAGATGCGTGTCATCCAGTGTTTCACATCTTAGCCATATCTTTTTCACAAGTCTTTGAAAAAAGATTGGGGAATTGCTGGAGGCATTAGATGGATACATTTTAAAATATTGCACTTGTTATGCAGCCAGAACCCATATGCAGAAGAAACCTTAGAGGTACTGTATGTGAAACAATCCAGAAACACATCACAAAGAAAGATAATACCAAGTCTGAAAATTAATCAGGCTTTTTTCCATGGAAGTAATAACAAATACATTCAAAAGCAACCAGTATATCACATTAGGCTGTAGTCCTATAAAACTTCCATAATAGACTTTGTACCTTTTCATAACAACCATAGTCATTTCTTAAAGAGTATGTAAATCTTTCAGCTGAAGCTATTGTTTAGTTTGCTATCTCCACACACCAATTCCAGGTCTTTATTTCCATTGTAGCCGCACTGTGTATTTAGCCGAGTAGTCCAACTGAAGGGCTAGTCTTTTAGTATTGCCAGTCAGAGGTGTTTTCCCATGTAACCAGCAGACATAATTTTGAGGTGAAAGCTGTTAGCATATTTTTGAGAAAACATAAGAAAAAAATGGTGTATTCCTGAAATCTATTCAGTAGCTAGACGATGTTACCAATATTCCAAACAGGGTACCCTCTTAATTAGTAAATGAGGGCAAAATTAAAGAGGTGGAGTTCGATGTCTAGGTTTGGCTGCCTGTGCTTTGGGTCAGCTGGGGCTGGGGTGCTGTGGAGACAGTGCTCACAGTATCTGAATGGCACAGGTCTTTCTCCTTCTCTCCCCTTCAGTATATCAGGATGATATTCTTGTAGCTACTCTTCTTCAAATTTCTAACAGATGTACCTTGAGCCCTGGGTAGAATCCAAACACCTCTCCTCTTTCCCCTTTCTTCTTTTTCCTCTCAGGGTGGCTGAACGACATCTACTCCTTGAATCTTGATGATCTCAAGTTCCCCTTTCATGAAGGAAACTCTCCCATTTGATGGTAGAGCAGAAAATAACATGGCTTAACTGAGTTCCAAGTTACTGGATACTCCAAAATTAAATAAATAAATTGAAAACTATAGGGTGGATAGGGGCGGTGATGGAAAGGAACTCCCATCCAAATAAAAGGCTCCATGGAGACAACAATTCAATATAGAAATAAGAACACATCTAAGACATGCTGACTTTATAAAATCAAAAAGGGAATCCACGTGGTAAGATGGTGGTCTGGCTTTGTGTACCAAAGGAACCTACCAGATACTTTCCTCCACATGAGGGAGCTATACACCCACACTATTGTTATTATGTTTCCTCCCAAAGCTAAAGTGATTTGCTCCTATACCTGTTCCTAGTAGGGATCCAAGGGGGTCTCTACACTAGGGGGTCATGTCTCCATTTTTCTCCCTGCCTATTGTGCTGGTTCGATATCAGCACAATCACCTGTATAGAAACACGTAACTGTGTCTATAATGGTTTTATTCTATCCCAGTTTCCCAAGTAAATAATCCTTACATGCTGCTACAGAAAAGCTCCAAGTCATTTTCGGTTCACAGTAAGTGTTTTAAAACATGCTTGGGTGAAGAACATTTCCAGCTTTTCCAATTAGTCCACCAGTTTGCCCAGTCAATCTCGAGGTCATCCAGGCCTCTCCATCTGACCTGGACCTCTCATCCTGTCATGTAAGCCCTAAAACTCGAGTTCTGCAGACTTGCACTTCATCAGGAGCAGCAGTAAATTTACTCAGCTAACAAACAGCTGCATGCTGGAGTCTCCGGTTTTAAAGTACGGAGTTATGCGTGTAACGGTTAGTGCCACCCCGTACACCCATTCTCTGCCTGGTTTTCACCTTCTAATTTTTAGCTTGTGCTCGCACATATATGTGCATGTTAATCATAGTTTTTAAAATCTGCATTGCTCACACGTGGTCCACATTCACTTTTATCATTTTAGCATGAGCAACATTTTTAAATTCAACACTTATATGTATAGATTTTACTTGAACTAGAATAAAAAATGAAATTGCTTCCTGAATCATATTTTCAAATAAGGCAGCAGTTAAAACAAGATCACTCTGACATTCCATTATTTTACTGTTAATTTATTGCTTATGAAACAAAAATAATGATTTTTACAAAATCTTTTCTTATTTAGCAACATCTAAAATGAGGAATCTTGGGAGATCGGGGTGATGATTAGAGATTTGTACCTGATGTGTAAATGGAAGTCTAGAATCATAAAGGAATGACTGTAAAAAAAGATCCAATGTGGTCAAAACAAAAATGAGCATTTATCATGAATAGAAATAAGAAATTCCAGATTTTTCGAAGGAGGACAAAAATCTAAAAGTAAGAAGAACATACAGAGGAATGGAGCTAAAAAGAGCAAAACTGAGTTTTGAGATCCATCGAAAGGACTGACAGAGAACAAGTCAGTTTTTGAGTGAAGGAAGCACATAGAGGCCATTGGATCCACCATTAACAACTAATTCTGTACCAACACCCCAAGTACCAATTTGCTGGTAGACGCTGGGCAGGCCAATCATGGCTGCATTAATGAGCTGAGCACGTAGCAGTTTCCACTTTTATCTTGTGCCTGGAAACTAGACCCTAATACTTCTCTTTTACTAATTGGTACATTTGTTTTGCCTAGATGCCACGCAAAAGTGCTACATCAGTAATAATGCAGCAGGATACAGGGGCACGGTGAAGACAACTCTTTCGGGCCACCACTGCATGCGCTGGAATTCAGACCTGCTGTATCAGGAGCTCCATGTTGACAGCATTGAGAATGCAGTGCAGCGAGGCGTGGGGTCACACCCTTACTGCAGGTGAGACGCCTCTAGTCACAGATATCTACCCTACCCAAGGAAGGTGCAGGAGGTAGCACTGGAGATTGGAGACAAGTTACACAGAGAAGGCCAGCTTGAAAACCATTTAGGGCGGATTTTAAATGCCCTGCGTGCGTAAATCCAGCTGGATTTACGCGCGCAGGGCCCTCACGCACCGGCGCGCCTATTTTGCATAGGCTGCCGGTGCACGCAGAGCCCTGGGACGCGCGTAAGTCCCGGGGCTTTCTAAAAGGGGCGTGTCGGGGTGTGTCGGGGGCGCGTCTAAAATGATGCGGCGTTTCGGGTGCGTGATGCGGCATTGCGGGGGCGGGGCCGGGTGCGTGGCGCCGGCCCGGGGGCGTGGTCGAGGCCTCCGGACCAGCCCTCAGGTCGGGTAATGGTGCGCCAGCAGCCCGCTGGCGCGCGCAAATTTACGTCTGCTTTTAGCAGGCGTAAATCGTGGAACAAAGGTAAGGGGGGGGGGGGGTTTTTAGATAGGGCCGGGGGGGGTGGGTTAGGTAGGGGAAGGGAGGGGAAGGTGGGGGGGGGGGCGAAGGAAAGTTCCCTCCGAGGCCGCTCCGAAATCGGAGCGGCCTCGGAGGGAACAGGCAGCGCGCGCTGGGCTCGGCGCGCGCAGGTTGCACAAATGTGCACCCCCTTGCGCGCGCCAACCCCGGATTTTATAAGATACGCACTGCTACGCGCGTATCTTATAAAATCTGGCGTACTGAACAAAAGTACGCGATTGCGCAAATTTAGAAAATCTACCTCTTTATGTGGGTAATATCTGTGTATTTTCTTTTCTCACTTTTCTCTGGTTTTTACTTCAGTCTCATTTTGTAGAGCCAGAGTGCTTGCAGAATAGTTATTATCTCTTCCTAGCAATGCTTTTTGTAGACATCTAAAGCTTTGCACCGCGCTTCCAACCCCAAAGTTTTTCTTTCTTTGTTTTATGTGCCAGTCCGGCTGCCATGCAGAGGTCACACATTAAAGAATAGACACAGCATGGCAGCTGGCATGTACTAGGGTAAATGCATAAAACAAAGAAAACAGAAAAGCTTTGGGGCTGGCAGAGAGGTGAAAAATATTGTTTCTGTTCTGGAAGCCTTACCTCAAAAAAAGCTAGAGAAAGGATAGAAGTGGGCCAGAGAGACACAACTAAAAATGGTGCAGTGTTTGCACTAAAAGACGTATTAGATGAGACTTGAGGACCTAAATATGTATACCCTACAGTAGAAGAAAGGTGAGAGAATATGATACAGACATTTAAATACCTAAAAGATATTACAAATCCACAAGAAACAAACCTTTTCCAGTAGAAAGGAAGCTGCAGAGCTAGAGCTCATGATTTGAAACTTCAAGGGATGTACATTCAGGAACAACATCAGGAAATGTTTTCATGGAAAGGGTGGTGGATGCCTGGAATGTCCTCCTGGAGAAGGTGGTGAAGACAAAAATGGTAATGGGATTCAAAAAGAGTGTGGGATAAAATTCAGAGGCTCTCTAGTGGCAAGAAGGTGGAAACAAAGCACTGGGGTAACCAGTGGTAACTCTTCTGTATGGGAGGAACCTTTATGAAGCAGCAATTACAATCTTGAACAAGAAGGTGAGGGAGTAGCCTGCATGGAGCAGCAGTTACAACCTTGGGCAGACTAGATGAACCATTATAATTTTTATCTGTTGTCATTTACTATTTTTCTATGTATTATTTTAAATGGAAAATTTGCTAGCAATGGTCAAAAATGAACGGAAGAATTGTAATTCTTATTTTTATGCACACTGTAATCAGGGCTGGTGCAAGGGTATTATGTGCCCCAGGTGAAACTTCTGCCTTGCGTCCCCCTCCCCCATCTGGTCCAGACTCCACCTCTGGCCTCTACCTCATTCCCTTAGACAGGCCCCTCTCTTACACACTTAGGTTCCTTGTCTCATTCACACACGCACCCTTGCACAAGCTCCCTCCCTCTCTCTCACTAACACTATTGCTCTCCTCTACACGCAATCTCTCTCACTCATACACAAACACAAACAGAGGCGCCACTCATGTCCCCGCCGAGACATCATATGTGGTATTGCCAAGCAAACTTCAAGGGCTGGAGACAGCAACGCACTGACTCCAGCCTTTCTTCATGCAACTTTCAACTTTATTAAACACTTTCATCATACAGATAAGTAGACTGCTTACTTCCAGTGGTTTACTTCCACCATTACCTTAATGCAGAGATGTATTCAGGAGCTCCTTCTCCTGGCAACATAGGGGCTGTCTCGTCCCAGCTGGGCTCAGCCTCTCATGCTGCTCAGCTGGGTCCCATCCACTGAGTTCTCCCTCTCTGTAGTATTTAAGATGAACCGTGCATCTAGCTTGGTCCTGCACATGTTGAGGAGGGGTTAGTAAGGGCACTCCTTCACATAACCTTTACCTTAGGACAGAGATGTGTCAGGAGCTGCTGCCTTCTAGGGGAGACCCCGTGGCCTCCCTGTTCCCAGCGGGACCCACCCCCTTTTTCTGCACTGCCCAGGAGGATCCCATGCACAGAGCACTCTTGCTCTCTGGCATTTAAGGTGAACCAGGCTAGATTCCTGGTCCCACACAGGTTAAGGAGGGGTTTTAGGGCCACACCTTTACAGACACAACGAGGAAGAGAAAGAAGAAGGCATGAGGAGTGGAGGAAGCTAGAGACAGAAGGGCATCACAAGAGAGAGGGCACAAAGGAGGGAGAGGAGAGGGCATATTGAGAGACAGGTAGCACAAAGATAGAGATGAAAGGCTGGGAAGAGTTTAAAGGAAGGGGGAGAGAACTAGCTTGGGGGAAGGGAGTAGTGAGAATAGGGAAAGATGCCTAGGTGGGAGAGACTGGAGAAGGAGGCCTGGAATGAGGTGATGGTAAGAAGAATAAGATAGGAGATACAGGGGGAGAAAGGTAAAAAAATAGTTGAGAGACAATAGAAAGGGATGAGTGAAGTGATGGCTGGAAGTGAAGAGAGACTGGGAGACGTGGCATGGAGAGGAAATAATGTCATCAACTGCAGGGAGAGAGCTAGAGAAAGGAGGAGAGTCAAAGAAGGGACAAGTAAAACAGGAAAGGAGTCAAGATAAGCCAGAAGATGAAAGTAGAGGAGAGTGAACAGTATGATATGGGGAAGAAAGGTAAAGGTAGACGAACTTTTATTTTCAAATTAATTATCTGATTACATGAGTGGAAAGTTTTGAATGACTTTATATATATATTTTTAAATTCTAGCTTTAATGCCCAATACCTTGACACTGGCAGTGGTCTATTCTTTTAGCTTTATGTCCTGTCATTTGGGAGAGGAGCACTGCACACATTGTAACTTTTTCTTGTTCCCACCCCCAAGCTCTGTCTCCTGGAAATCTATAATCCAACCTTGAGCTGTCGGTGAAGGGATGATTTGGAAAGTAGAGGGAGAGGAAAGTGGGTGTGAGGGGGAGAGAGACATGCTGGGTGTGCATGAGAGAGGAGGCTGTGTGCTTGGGAGCTTGCATGTGTGTACGAGAGCAGTCTGTGTGTTTACAGGGGAGTATGGAGGTGGGTGGGTGGGTGTATGTATTAGGAAGGGTTTAGTTGTGACAAAGAGCAAAACCTCATGAGAGAAGCTCTGGTGTGTTTATGAGGATGTTTGCTATAACGTTTTATAAAACAAAGTATATATAGAGGGGGTGATTGAAAGCCAAGTGATGAGCGGAGTGGCAGCTGACAGTACTCTTTGCCACCCACTTCCTCTTCCCCTGGTCCTAAAGCTTCCAGTTTAGTGGGTTGTCCAGTTTTGGTTCATGAAAAAGTTGGCTGCCCTGTCAAAAGGGTTATCAAAGAAGATAACACCGTCACCCAGTGATGAAGGGCTGGCATGTTAGCCTTTCTCCCACCACTAACACACCTTGGTGTCATTAATTTCTTAACAGCTACACGACTGTGAGGAAATGAATGCACTTTTGTGCATAGGAAGGTATGAAAGAATCTGATTATCCCTCTTATTTAAATAATTAGCATGCACTTTATTTGTTCTTGAGTCATATGGCAGCAGCAATTTTCTGGTTGATCACCAACTTAATCATCCTACCCCTCTGGTTAAAGGGGGCCAAGCTCAATTAAATAATAAATCACAATTTCCCACATCACTTCTTAATGAATGAGTTCAGTGGTTCGGTGTCTGGAATGAAGCTCTGAATCCTTGTAATAGGAACAGGGTGGGGAGGGGAGGGCAGAAGGGAGGAGGGGGAGAGTGTGATTGTGACAGCACCTTTCATATTTTCAAGGTTGAGGGTAATTTTTTTTTTTTTTTGCTAATCTTATGAGACTTCTGATGAATCATATTCCAATTTGGTTCCTGTGTTACCTACAGCCCTACATTATCCTGTCACTGCCATTCCTTAAGGGAATGATCTTCTTGATGCTTTGAAAGCTGCTGTCATGACTTTATGAAATGAATGAATTCTACTTTTGTTATGTCTTTTACTTTCTATGTGGACTTTTATGATTGTACTATTTCTCAGAAAGTGAATGAGCAATAATATTCAGTGACACATAGATATCCCCCCAGTCCTCCCCCCCCCCCAAAAAAAAAAAGCTTACACAAAACAGAAGCTCCTGGTCTTTTCTCTGTCAGAGAACATTTTCAGAGAACATTTTTAGACATGACATACTTTGACATGTTCCAATTTTTTTTTTTTTTTTATAAAAAAGCTGTGCCCACTCTGAAGTATTTCCAAAAGTACACCTAGCAAGTAGAAATACTGTGAGGTCAATATATGTTGAGTTTCTCAAAGTTCACTTCATGTAAAAATAGGATTAGGCATACAGTTTTCCTTTTCTATGCACAAAGCAGACTTTGTGAATTTTTTTGGCTTTGCATATTGTAAACTCATAGGTGCCAGCTCTGTGGGTGCTTGAACACCCTGATTATTGTCTCCGGTACACCTGTAAATCAGGAACCAAGAGCTCCGTGCTGCAGGGATGTGGGGGAAGGCAGTAAGGAAGTGATCCTGTCTCCTAGCTACTGCTCCTGCCTCCTCATGCAGCCCATTGGCTATGGAATGTCTGACCAATGGGCTTTGGGGAGGGCAGGCACTGCACTTCTGTCTCATAGCTTCTGTTCCTGCCTGACCTGCAGGTGTGCCGCGAGGAGAGCTGGGTATGGGAAGTTGAGCCGCCAGCGGTCTTTGTTGCATCTTTACTTTCTGCCTGCAGAATGTCCTTCAACCAGCAGAGGGAGTCAGAGAGCAGTGCCTATCCACTTCTGCTGCTACTGCTTCTTCCCTCTCTGTTAGATCTCTCCTGCTGGACATGCTGTCCTCATGCTGTTATCATCGCAGAGGCAAGCCAGCAGAGAAAGAAGCAGCAGCAGCAGCAGGTAATTCCCTGTACGTACCTGGATCAGTCCAGACCTTGGGTTGAGCCTCCTTTCCAGCAGGTGGAGACAGACTAAAACTGAAAAGGTGCCCTATATGAGGACAGAGCCCATCCTGTAACCCTTCAGTATTTGTCTGTCTCCCAGCAGGTGGATCAGCTCACCCTTCGGTCTCCTGATTCGGCCAGTTAGCCGGCTATTCTTCTCTTTTCGGATCAAGCAAGTACTTAATCTTAGCTGTTCTTTTTTTTTCATTAAATAATATAGTAGATCCCTTAGGATTTTTTTTCTGGTACAGGAGACTGTGCCGTCTCCTAGTTCTTGCCGGACTCAGGGGGGCTTTGTCCCTTGTGCGCTGCATAGCCTGAGTCCGTCGGTGCTTCCTGGTGTGGGGACCGAGACTGGTGGTCCAGTCCTCGTCTCTCCCTCCTCTGGCTGCCGAGGGGGCTGATAGCCCTAGTGCTGTGCTCAGTTTTAAAAAAAAAAAGTTTTAAAAGTTAAATTCTTAACTTTTTTCAGCACTTTTAAATTATTCTTCAAATTGTATTTTTCAAGTGTTCAGGGGGCTCGAACCGGCAGCCAGACAGGCAGGAGTCAGCAGGTTCCTCCCCTGCTTCACTCCTGCCAGCAGGCTGCCAATCACTTTTTTTCTCAGACTTTTTTTTTCTCTCAGAGTGGCTTCCCTGATGCCGCGGCAGGCAGCCTGCCTTGCTTGTGGGCTGCCCTCTTCGTGTTTTTCGCGGGAGGGACTTTGCTCTGCCTGCCTGCCGGGTGGGAAAGGCCCCTCCTCGGCAGGGCAGGCAAATTTAGCCCGGGGATCGATTCCCTAACGCATGGCCAGGCCGTTCCCAGGTCAGCAAAGCCCAGGAACGGTGGCCATCTTGGATTTTTTGGCAGCTCCCGTTTTGGAGCTGCCTGGAGCTGGGGAGCCTAATTTTTTGGAGCTACCCCCCGATTTAAGCCCCGAGGCCCCCCCAGGATGTGGTCCCTGACCCTCCCTTGCCCCCCGCCCCTCCCCCCGGGAGTTCCAGGACCCGTTTTTCTCCGGAATTTGTCTTGCTTTTGCATAAATCTTACCTAGCTATCCTGCAGGAGGAGGGGAAAGCCCCGCCCTTACCCCCCCCTGGCAAAAATTCCTCGCTCCGTGCCGTTGATTGATGGCCCAGCTGCGGAACCCCAGGAGTCCCTTTGGGTGGTCCCGGGTGTGCTCCCCCCCTCTTGACCTCCCTCTTGACCCGGTCCTCCTGGACTCCGACCCCCTTTCTGATTCCTCGGCTATCCTCCCTCCCCTGGAAGGGGACGGCCTTCCGTATGTTCCAAAGGGAGGAGTTGGAGCCCCTCATCCCCTTTGTCCTCCAGGAATTGGGGTTGGAGGGGCCCTCTGCGGATACCCTCACGGACTCCTTGCCTAAAAATATGAACCCGGTCCTGGCGGGACTCAGGGCTCCGGCAAGCGCTTTTCCATTTCATCCCATGCACAAGCTATTGCTCCTGTGGGAATGGGAGGCCCCTGAAGCGGGACTCCAGGTGGGGCGCACTATGGACAAGCTCTTCCCCCTCCCAGAGGACGGTTTGGAAATCTTAAAAAATCCCTCGGTGGATTCCTACGTTTCTGCGGTCACCAAGCACACCACCATCCTGGTGGAGGGATCGACAGCCCTGAAGGACGGGCAGGACCGCAAGCTTGAAGCGCACATGAAACGCATTTTCGAAGTCCTGGCCCTGGGGGTCTGCGCTACTGCCTGCAGCAGTCTCATGTTGCTGGCAGGTCTTAGATGGACCAAACAGCTGCTAGGGGCCCAGGATCTTCCGTCGGCAGAGGCGGAGCAAGCGGAGCGTTTAGAATCCGTCATTGCCTTTGGGGCTGATGCGCTCTACGATCTCCTCCGCGTCCAGGCAAAAGCAATGGCCTCGGCGGTGTCAGTTAGGCGACTCCTTTGGCTATGCAATTGGTCTGCTGACCTGTCTTCCAAGGCACGGTTGGGCTCGCTGCCCTTCAAAGGTAAGTTGCTGTTTGGTGAGGACCTGGAGAAGCTTTTGGATTCCTTGGGGGAGAATAAGCTCCATAAGCTCCCGGAGGATCGGCCGAGACCAGCACGCTCCTTCACACCCTCCCGTCCTCGTTTCCGGGGACAGAGACGGTATACCCCACACGGACGGGGTGGTGCCACGATGGGTTATTCTTCCCGGTCTCACTCTTTGTCTCAGCCCTTTCGTGGACATCGGCCCTTTCGCGAGGGCCAGCCCGCACACACCACCCCTAAGCCTGCCACTCAATGAAGGTCAGCCGGCCCATTCCTCGATCCCGTTTCTGGGTGGCCGCATCTCCCTTTTTTTTGAGGAATGGGTCAAGATCACGTCGGACCAGTGGGACCTCGACATTGTACGAGACGGGTACGCCTTCGAGCTTGTCCACGACCCACCAGATCTCTTCCTATTCTCCCCTTGCGGGCGCTCCAAGCAAGAAGCAGTGGAGCAAACCATCACCAGACTACTGAGCCTGGGCGCAGTGGTCCTGGTACCAGAAAGAGAGCTTGGCGTAGGCCAGTATTCCATCTACTTTGTCGTTCCCAAGAAGGACGGGGCTTTTCGGCCGATCCTGGACCTCAAACGGGTCAACAAAGCCCTCAAAATCCCGCATTTTCGCATGGAAACCCTGCGAAAGGTCATCGCGGCGGTTCGCCCCGGAGAGTTCCTCGCATCGCTCGATCTCATGGAGGTGTACTTCCATATCCCGATCCACCGTGATTATCAAAAGTATCTCCCGGTTTTGGCAGATGCCGGCCTTTTAAAATTCACCTGTTAGTGAGTACTGAATTAACGTTTTTTGTTTTTTTTTTTAAAGAAAAGGTAGGTAGAGAAACTTTCAAATAATTTATCTTCAGTGGTAGAATGAGCAAGGGCAGAAAATTGTTCAGTGTGTCATAAAATATCATCTCTCTTCCCCTCATATCTTACCAAACATTTGCAAAGAAATCTAATAGGAACCTCTGCCCCCAAATGAATAGCTGAAGGCCTAAAAGGAGAGAAATTTGTTAATTTTGCTTGAGAAGTTCGTTAAATGTCAGGAAAAACGTAAACTGTATAGCCTAGAAGCTCAGTATCCTTGTTATGAAAATACAGCCATATCTTGTTATGAAAATCCAAGTCTTATCTGGTTTAGAACAAAAGTTATTAACAAGGTTACTGTTCCAATCATGCTCTCATGCTTTGATTCAGTCTTCTGTGTTTGTTAGATCTGAAACACCCTCAGGAAATCACTCTAATTGCTGCGGTTGTGGCTGTTGCTGACGCTCAGAATTTTTCATGGCAGTTTTACCAAGACAATAGACTTTAGAAGTCAGAGGTATGGCTTCCCCAGGGATAGACAAAACTTCTATCAAATATCTTTTAAAAAGTTCAACAGCAGTAGGGCTGGCAACTATAGAAAAAAATCTTAATAAAACAAAGATTTCTCTGCTTCATATTTTTCTCCATTGCTTCCAATTTACAGTGGAGAAAAGTATTATTCTTGACGATGAGTTTTCATCCCAGAAAATTGCTTTTTAAGATCACCAATAGGGATGTGCAGGGAAATGTGTTTTTTCATTTTGGTTCATTTTTTTTCGTTGTTGGATAATTTTTTATTCAATTTTTTGTTCTATGTTTTTTTTGTTCATTTTGGGAAATAGCGCACACTGTTTTCACCAGTCTGTTAAATGGTCAGGATTCAAGAAGCAGGAATTTTGTGGTTCAGATGAAGGGATCTCAGGCCAGCAGCATCTGTCTTCAAACATAGGCAGGGATGCACATGACTTCTGTGTCAGAATCTCATCAGAAGTAATACTGACCCTCAGAATAGCAGGGCTCTTGTGATAGCAGCTTGATGATGAAGGCTTTTTTGCTCCTTTGTCCTACCTAGTAGCCAATTTGACATAGTCAATGCATATGAATGAGGATTTGGGACTCTTTGATTGGAAGATTCCTTTTAATTTTATCAACTATAAGAGCTCTTGCATAGAGATGTTTGCATATTTTGAGAATGCTAAAACATAAGCAGTGTCTAATCAATGTCTAAGTTCTTTGTTTCAGGCAGACATTGTCAATTAAAGTTTATAACCTGGGTTGTTTTTATAATTATGCCTCCCCCCCCCTCCCTTGGTCTGAATTACCTCTATGCTTGGGGTGGGGAGTACAACATGAGAAATATTATTTACTAATATGATTTATCTTTGGGTCCTTAGCCTGAGTGGGGGATTAGACAGGATCCCAGTCACCCCGATACCACAATTCTGTGCCCTACCTAAACAACCTCTCACTTGTGGCACCACAGACCAAATAAAATGATCACACCAGAATAAAATAGCAATTAACATTTTTACTAGTATTATGTAAATAGACAGTAAATCCAACCAGAACATTAAATGGGAAAAGTACAGTAGTGAAGTATAAGATAAACTTGCAGTTTTCTTATTTTAAATCAAGCAATGCAAAAAAACCCCACTGGGTATAGCCTGGGCAATCACATACTCATATGGACAGTAAAAAAAATAAGGAGCGCTAATAGATAAATGTTGAGGGGAAAAACAGTGAAATACACAGCTTTCCAAAATTATCTTTACTCCTGAGTACTCAAAAAGGGGGGGGGGGGGTTGAGATGGAACAGATCCATTCCAACTTCACCAGTTTGTAAAGGGTGCACTCTGTTCTAAACACAAAATTGTTTGCGAAAAAAAAAGCAAGCAAAAAAATGAAAAAGTCCCTCTTGATGGTGGAGCTGGCTAGATGACAATTCAAAAAGATGAACACTACAGTGTGTGAAAAGTCTCTCGCTTCTGGGGAGCTTCCACAAATGGTTTTATTTGATACTAAACAGAAAGCTGGCCTGTTTTCAGTCTATTACAGAAAGACCACAGTCCATCAGTTTCTCTGTCTCAGCCCTATCTTGTGTGTTTGTTCCTGTCAGCAAGGGTTTATTCTTGACTTCGGCTGAAAGGCTGAAGCAGTTAAGATGAGATACTGAATTTGTGACAAAAGGCAAGGAAATAAATCTTCACCCTCCTCTGCTAAGATGCTCTGTGCAAAATTTAGATTACTTAACTCACTCTTAGGAGGGTAATTTATCCATGTGCTCCTGGGCCTGGATAGGAAGTCTCTCAGTTCCTGGCTCCTCTGTCCCTTTTTGGGATTTTACATGTAGCTTGGCTATGAAGCAAGAACAGCTGTCTATCTCTCTATTTCCTCAGAGCACAGACTTCTGTCTCTCCCTCTTGTTAATTAGCTCTTCAGGAAAAGAACTGATTGCAGGGCTGCCAGATGCAACCCTCTCTTCCTGTCCATCTCCATCCCTCACACACAGACAGAACCAGCCAATTTGTGCCTTTTCTTCCTTAAATGGTCTCCCAGAATTCATTTGGCTTCCTCCCCTGCTGGCTATGTAATGCTGTTCTCTGGGCAGGCTAAACAATACAGCCCTTTTCCCAACTTGTTAACACTGTGAGTGCTGAATGTTGGTTCTTGCAGAATATTTGCCATTCACAGGGGAGCACACCAGGAATTTTTACATATTTTTATGTTCCTTCACCTAGGCTTCAATGGCTTACAGTCTCTGCAAGGTTGAAACCCCCATTTTGACAGGTCCAAAACACATCACTGAGATCCAAACATAGCTTGGTCCACATTGTAAGGCTTCAACACATGATAAGCTTGTGGGGGAAGGAACTGGTTTATAGTAGCTTGCTATATAATGTCTATTTCTCAGTTTTAAAGCATAGTGGAAAATCTATTTTCATTTGGTTCAGAGAGAGCGCAGACTCTTA
Organism: Rhinatrema bivittatum; assembly: GCF_901001135.1. Classification (NCBI taxonomy): domain Eukaryota; kingdom Metazoa; phylum Chordata; class Amphibia; order Gymnophiona; family Rhinatrematidae; genus Rhinatrema; species Rhinatrema bivittatum. Next base: position 221,040,263 of record NC_042615.1, on the reverse strand, counting down.
ACCTATGGTCAGATTTGTGGCCTATATTGTCTATAAATCTCTAGGAAAAATATCATCACATGTGATATCACGATATCAGATCAGATATGTCAGTATAACATCTGTCATCCCGGCAATGGTTGACAGTATAATTCTAGCCCCGTTCCCTCCTAAGAGAAGTCATGTATCAAAATTATTTCTTTTTTTCCTATCCAGTTTATATTGGGGGTTTTAAGTATCAGTACTAGCAAAAATAAGCAGATAAGATAATTCAGTTGTCACTTAAAATAAACAAAATAATGATTGTCCTTTATCATTCCAACTCAGTGTTCAGAGTGTTTGAAAGCCCCCTCTGGGGACTTTAAGTTAATAGGCACTTGCTGTGTTAATTCTCACCTGAACATCATGTAGATGTCACACAGATGCATGCAAAGTACGTGAACAGCTGAAAGGCGAGCTTGGAAGACAATTTTTACAAACATAAGGTGTGGCTGTAATAAAAGTTGTACCCTATGGAATAATGAAAATGTATGCAAATTTAAGAAATAAAATATATTAAGGACAATACCAAAAGGACACCTAGAACTAAGAACAATGGAAGAAACAATATGGTCAAGGAATAGGCAGATTAGTATTCAGAAGACTCTGGTGCCGCCTTCTGTTTTTTTTTTTTCTTTCATTTTACTCACTTTCCGGGTTTGCCAGAACATTCTTCCATTCTACCTTTTCAGTTTTTTAGAGTTGTTATGAGTTTCCTAAAAACTTAAGACCTGAGGAGTATAAAACACATTGGGGCGGATTTTAAAAGGTACGCGCGCGGCGTACATTTGTGCACGCCACCCAGCGCACATAAATGTACGCCGGATTTTATAATATGCGCACGCAGCTGCGCGCATGTTATAAAATCAGGGGTCGGTGCACACAAGGGGGTGCACACTAGTGCACCTTGCACGCGCCGAGCCCTCGGGGAGACCAGCTGGCTTTCCCCGTTCCCTCCGCTCCGAAATCAGAGTGGCCTTGGAGGGAACTTTCCTTCCCCCCCCTTCCCCCCTTCCCCCCCTTCCCCCCCTTCCCCTACCTATCCCGCCCCCAGTCTGAAACCCCCCCCCCCGTACCTTTGTCTCACAAGTTACGCCTGCCAGCTGACTGCCGGCGTGCGATCCCCTGGGCCAGCGGCCTTGCAGAGGCCTCTGGCCACACCCCTGCCCCGCCCCACCCCGGACCGCCCCTCCCCCCACCCTGCCCCTGGACCGCCCATTGTTTCAAGCTCCGGGACTTACACACATCCTGGGGCTTTATGTGCGCCGCCGGGCGTTTTGAAAATAGGCCCAGCGCGCTTAACCCCCCCTACGCGTGTAAATCTTTGAAAATCTGCCCCATTATGAGAACAATATGCAAAGTGATTTACCAGGGTAGAATGGCTTGGTTGAAATTGTCCTCTGCAGCCTTGCTCAAAGCATGTGTGGGCTTCCCTAGCACGCAGAACTTCAGCTGGATTGCGATGAGGCATTCCCCAGAGGCATTGCTTAGGTCAGGAGACATGTACCCATGACATTTTGAAAAGCATAGGCTCTGTTTCACCCTCTTCGATCACTTGCATAAGATTGCAGGGGCACAAGACTTGCGTGGTGCAACGTGCATACTTAACGCTCGTTCGCAAAGAGAAACAACAGGGGTAGTTACTCTGAAATTTTGCGTTATGTGCTCATGTTAAAAAATGCTATATTATATGAACCTCTAGATGTAAGAAAAATTAAAACTCAAAAGATGCAGAGATATTTCTTTCTTGCAGTATTTAAGATGGACTAAAGAAAACCTGTGTTCAAGCGACCATCATAAAGCACTGGGTCTAGTGTGTCTTACCTGGTAACCCATGAGCGCGAACTTCTGTGTGCTTAAAAAGTATAATCATCAGTCACTTGAAAACTAGGTGATTTTTTGTTTTTTGCATTTTTTGTGTTTGCAACACTAAATTTTATGCAAATGAAGGTTTTTGGTTTTTTTTAGCAATTATTTCACTTATCTGATGGTTGCAGCTGAAACTGTATGTGTATGTTCCGATGACGAATACATGATTTATTGTACTCCTTCATCCTCTTAATGCCGAGTTAAGGAGTACAATTTTTAAGCCACAGAAGCTCGCACTCATGGGTTACCAGATAAGACACACTGGACCCAGTGCTTTATGATGGTCGCTTGAACACAGGTTTTCTATAATCCATTTTAAGTATTGTAAGTAAGAAATATCTCTGCATCTTTCATGTTAAAAAAATGTGCATGTACTTTCCATTTGCTGTTTTGTGCGGTGCAGGCAAGGAGGGCAAAATGTCACAAAATCATCTATGTGCACTATTTTCCTCTCCTGACCAATTTGAAAATTGCCTTCTATAAACATTATAGCAATAATTTAATCTAGGTAATACATCGCTAATCCTTACAGCTCTTCTTTCCATTTTGTTATTCTAGAAGTCCAGATGATGATGATACACCATGGTGTTATGTGATGAAGGCCCACCATATGTCCTGGGAATACTGCAACATTTCAGTGTGCAGTAGGGAAATTTTATATGTCATGTTGTATAGATGAAATGCAATATACAGATATGCCTTTAAGATACAATGACAAAAAGTCCAACAGATTTACATAGATTTTCATATCATATCTATATCTTTTAATTTATCTCTATATATGAATATATATATATATATATATATATATATATATATATATATATGTAAAATTGTATTTGATTGCATGTACAGTATTTGTTATTCCATAGAAGTTGAAGGAAGAAGAAAATAATTTGTTTCATTCATACAGCAGCTACCAAACATAGCTATGTTAATAAAGCTAAAATTCACATTTCTTTATTTTTCTATTTACGTTTCTGGTTGATGTTGCCCAAATGTTTCTTTATAGAGATGGAAAACCACCATAGCTACAGCATATGCATTATTAATATTTTAAGAGGGCAGCCATGTCGATATATAAAAAAACTTTTAAATAAATAAAAAATACCCAGACAACTACTGATCTAACTATGTAAAAGCAGTGTCTGGCTATTGCCCATCTTTGACCCAGTTAAAGGTATGCATGGGGGTTCCTCAACCCTCGTACATTTAGCTGCATTTAGGGCAGGCACTCTCTCAAAGGAGGGTAATAATTATGCATAGATTGCATTTTCAATTCTCTGTGCGTTATTTTCCGTTCAAAAACTGCTCTCAGATGCCCGTGGTGATTTTTGTATGTGAAAGCGTACGCATGGTTTCCCTTTGCATGGTTTCCCTTTGCGAAACCATGCAAGGAGGGCATGTAAAAAGTACTCACGGACTGTGCAGCAATGCAGGCTGTTTAAAAATTGTCCCCTAAGTAGAAGGCTCATAATTTGATGCCTCATCATTCTAGCATGGGCAAACTGGTGGAACCATATGAAAAAAATTAGACCCCCCCCCATCTTGCTTTAGAGAATAAAGAAATGTCCTGTTAAAAGATCTTGTCAGGCATTTTTTTTTTTGTATGCACATTCACCAATTTATCTTTCTCTCTTTAGCCAGCTTGAGCAGGAATGTGAATCCGTTTAGTGACTTGCCAGAAATTAACACATTTGCCATCATGCCAAAGCCGACGTGTGGGACGAAACATGCGAAGCGAGTTTACGCAAGGGGCAGAATTCTGGGCGGGACCTCCGCTTTGCCTGCATCACATCCCTGGTTAGCAGCTGTCTACATTGGAAACAACTTCTGTGCTGGAAGCCTGATACTGCCTTGTTGGGTAGTATCGGCAGCACACTGTTTTGCTACTAGGTAATTTTATTGTAGATTATTTCTAATTTTATTTTATTGTACATCCAACAGGCAGATCTAGAAAGATGTAAACATAGGCTGGGACTTTTCTAGGCTATGTTGGATTTGCCTTGGTGGCTTTAAAGCAGATGTTCTCTCATTCTTCTCGGAGTTTAGTGATACCATTTGGGAGGTGATAAGGGTCTGGCTGAAGAGGGAGATGGAGGTACCAGTGGATTCTAATTAATGGCACTTGTTCCAGTTGGATTAAGATGACTAGAGAGACCCCTTAGATTCCCTATTTGTGTCCTATTTTCAAGGACATGTTTTTGAAGTTAGGAGTATGTGGTATGTTCCATTTGTCAGCTCACCACTTCTTGTGAGTGCCGTAGTGAAATGTGCCTATGAAAGGATAACCATATATGGTAACACACAAAGAGACTATCACCCTCCCTTATACTTAATCCTTAACCCTAATACACCCCTAAAACTATACCTCATTCACTCACACATTCATACTTCCCATCCCTCTACGGGATACATTAAAATACATACCCTCCCCAATATCCTGTTACAGCTTTTTCTGTTTTCTATATTATCAATTGAAATGGTGACATATTAGGGTAATTATGTGCATACAGTAGGTGTCCAGAGTGTCAGAGGACAAAGAGTTACGATAATATGTTTGGAAAATGGAATATTGAATGCTGTTTTATGAAGTGATATGTAATTAAAGAATTTATATGTAGTAAATGTGATACCGTTTATGAAGAAAAGATAAAAGGATCCCTTATTTTGTTGCTATTCCTATGAAAGGATAAACAGACCCCAGGTGTTCAGTGCTGTAGAAGGAAAGGAGCAGCTGCAGACTGAAAAGCAGGGGTGTGTGACCTCTCCCCCTCTGCCATATAGTAAGGGAAGGGAAAGAAAAAGCGAAGCTTTCCATTCCTGTAGCACTTTTTAGTGTCCTAAGTTTGAGGACAAAGTAGGAAGGAGTTTCCCAAAATGTGGAAGAAAGCACTTGCTCTAGGTATTTTCAGGGAAGGAAATGATCCTGTCCTGGTAGAGAAGAAGGGTTCTAGTTGGGTTGCCCTGACAGGATCTGGGATCCACTATGATTTTGATAGAGAAAAGGCGAGAGAGACACTGACTTGTCCAGTCAGTGTAACAAGAAGCCAGCAAGATGGTGCTTCATATTTGGGGAGGAGAGGAGTCTGTGTCAATAAGATTTGTGAAGAGAGGAGAAGAGTCTCTTTTGCAGAGGAGCAATACAGCTGCAAGGGTTCCGGGTACAATGGGTTTACTAAAAGGTTTAGGAGTTGCCTTGAAATATTAGGAGAGCCTGCCACAGTGAAAGCAGGGGATCCTGGCAGATTGCTGTATTCGGATGTGTAAATGGAGACTACAGATTTCTCACCAAGGAAATGCACAGTTTGTGAAATTATTTCAGCTGAAGAAATTTTGTCTATTTATTTATTTATTTATTTATTGCTGGAACTTATTAACCACCTTTTCGAATACAAGATTCACCCATGTTCAGAAATCTGCTGAACAGATAAGTTATCTGGGTAGTTTTATCCAGATAGTCAGCGCAATGTATCCAGATAAGTGTTCTCTTGAATATCTGGGTAAAGTTACCTGAATAACTTTAGATCTGCTATTTGTGTGCACCCACCTGTTTTCATAAATTTAGCCAGATAGTGCTCAATATTAGGGATGTGAATCGTTTTTTGACGATTTAAAATATCGTCCGATATATTTTAAATCGTCATAAATCGTTAGAGCCGCGATACAATAACAATTCCCCCGATTTATCGTCAAAAAATCGTAAATCGGGGGAAGGGGGAGGGGAAGGGGGAGGGCGGGAAAACCGGCACACTAAAACAACCCTAAAACCCACCCCGAACCCCCCCAAAATGCCTTAAATTACCTGGGGTCCAGAGGAAGGGTCCCAGTGTGATCTTTTACTCTCGGACCTCCTGTGCGTTGTAGAAATGGCGCCGGCGCTACGTTTGACCTGCATTATGACAGGGCAAAGGTAGCGCCGGCGCCATTTTGGTTTTTTGTCCCCCGACGGCAGGAGCGTAGGCGATCGTACGGACGGCGCCATTTTGCGCAAAATGGCGCCGTCCGTACGACAACACGATTCGACTGCAGGAGGTCGTTCCAGACACCCGCTGGACTTTTGGCAAGTCTTGTGGGGGTCAGGAGGCCCCCACAAGACTTGCCAAAGAACAGGAGGTCCGAGAGTAAAAGATCACACTTGCCAAAGATCAAGACTTGCCAAAGAACAGGAGGTCCGAGAGTAAAAGATCACACTGGGACCCTTCCTCTGGACCCCAGGTAATTTAAGGAATTTTGGGGGGGTTCGGGAGGGTGGGGGATTTATTTTAAAGGGTCAGGGTGGGTTTTAGGGTTGTTTTAGTGTGCCGGTTTTCCCGCCCTCCCCCTTCCCCTCCCCCCCACTGGACCCCAGGTAATTTAAGGCATTTTGGGGGGGTTCGGGAGGGTGGGGGATTTATTTTAAAGGGTCGGGTGGGTTTTAGGGATGTTTTAGTGTGCCGGTTTTCGATTTACACGATTTACACGATTTACACGATATTTAAAAAACCCAAACTGCGACGATCCGATTCCCTCCCCCTCCCAGCCGAAATCGATCGTTAAGACAATCGATCACACGATTCACATCTCTAGTTGCAGCTCCCCAAGGTGGAAGCTTGTTGCTTTCCTTTTTTCTTTTGCAGAGACAGCATTCTTGGCTATTCTCTGATTTTTCTTATAACTTAGTTATGGCTCCATGGAGATATTTTGTATGGACAGGAGTTTCCTTCTATCCTCCCAGTCCACTCTTGAACATTAAATTAATTTATTTAAGTTTGGAGTGCCCAAACACTTGGGATTCAGATAAGCAAGAGGAATCTGAGATAATCAAGATCCAAGGAGAGGATGGTTTTTTGGCCATTCTGAGGGGAATAAGGAGAAGGGGGAGGGAGGAGAGGAGATGGACCCAATCCAGGGCCCATGTTTACTTACTGAAGATTGGGAGGAGAGGAGTAAGAGATATGACCCTGATACTGCACAAGGAGAAAGAGTACAAAGTTACAAGGAAGAGGTAGGTGATAAAAGACTATGGGGTAGATTTTAAAAGCTGTGCGAGTGCGTCCATGTCCTTGCGCTATCCGGCGCGCACACATGGACACGCGATTTTATAACATGGCATATAACTTAAATTCCATCTTTGATACTTCATCTTCATTAGGAGGGAATAAATCAGTAACTAAAAATTTTGATTTGTTTGGATTTAACATCAGAACTTGAGAAAAACTGTAAGAAGTCACAAACTTACTGAAAAGCACTTGTACCATAAATTAGCTGGAAAGACTTTAAATAATCACTGGAAGCCATTAAACATCTCTTATGTATTTCATTGTAGTGAATTCATTGCTCCTTTATGCTGTTATCACCAATGCAGTGTGCAGAGATCTTAATGTAGGAAAAATAAGAGCAATGTGAAGGACCTTGAAAGGAAACCTTCGCTGGGGGTCACGTGGGATGATTTGCTAGGGAGGACGTGTTCTCCCTGAGCTCCGGGTGCCACGGACTTTATTCTCACTTTACTACCCCTCTGACTTGGCGAATCGGTACAGGCAGCGCTTGTCTGGAAACAGCCCATGTCGATTGTACATTATATGTACAAATCTCCACAATTGATGGCTGCACGCGGCGGAAAAAGGGAGAAGGAAAAGGACAAGCTGAAACCCGCGGATCCTAAAATGGCGGCGAGCCCCGGCGGCACAAGCCCGGAGTCCGCAACCCCGCTCACAGTGGAAACTCTCAAGGCCACACTGGATTCGACCTTGGACATCAAACTAGCGGGGATCACACACCAACTAGAAGAGGTAAAATCCTCTCTGGCGGAGCTCCAACCGCGACTCGACGGCTTAGAGGAACGGATCGTTGGGCTGGAGGAGGGGCTCACTACCACCACGGAGAAACATAGCGCGCAAGATAAAACCCTCCAAGAATGTTTACAAAAAATGGACGATCTGGAAAATCGGCTCCGCCGAGATAATTTGCGATTTTTAGGGCTACCAGAGGCTGTGGATGATCAAGGGCTGGGAGACTTTCTAGAGGAATGGCTGCCTGCGGCGGTGGGCCTCCCTGACTTGCAAGGAACACTGAAAGTTGAAAGAGCGCATAGGCTGGGGGTTCGCCGGGACTCAGACAAGCGCCCTCGAATAGCTATCGCGAAGATCCTTAATTCACCAATTAACAAAAAATTTGGATGGCTTACCGGCGTAACCCAGAGGCGAAATACAAGAGCCACACTGTCAGGATCACCCAGGACTATTCGGTGCAGGTTTCCCAACAACGGAAAAAATTTTCACCGCTGTGTTCTCAGCTTTTTGAGAAACGTATTAAATTTGCCCTCCTCTATCCCGCTACGTTGAAGGTCGGGTGGGAAGGAATAACCCACCTCTTCAAGACCCCTGAGGAGGCAAAAACGTTTGTGAACACTTTGGCGGCGGGACACGTGTCAGGCCCGTGACGGCCATGATTTTCTCTGCCTGGCTTTGCCTCTCTCGGGTGCGCGCCTAGGCCCCGTTGGCTTGAGAAGGGCCTAGCTACCATATGATATGTCACCTCATTTCCACCTGGAGACCGCTGGTCCTGCCGGAGAGGGCATCAGCTAATTCCCCTGGGCGGCGCACCTGGGGTGGAGGCTAATAAGTGCTGGAGGCAAGACCCGACAAGTTCTGCACTCAAGAACTCTCTTGGACTTCATGTTGGACTTTTGTTTCGTTACGATTCCTGTTGGGGATCTGGACCAAGTTATTGTTGTCCGTGGCACCCGGACATCCTGAGCGGACCTCCCGGATCGGGTACCTTTTTCAGTGCCCCTTCGGCCGCATGGTTTTTGTGTTGCAATGGGGTAGGGGGGTAGACATGGTGGGGGGGAGGGGGAGTTGGGTGCCTGCTTGGGGGTTAGGATGTATGATGAATGAATGGGCATGGGGATATCGGGTCGAAAGGATTTTGCAGTGCTTGTGGGCATGGCGACGGGTCGGTGAGGATGGGAGAAAGTTCCTGTGGACATCGTATCGCAGGACCCAACTGGGGGTAGAGGGCGGCTGGGACCCTCTATCTCCGGCAGTAATGCAGCAGCCTTTGTTTAGCTTACTTTACTTTTTGCATGACTCATGCTGAAACTAATTTCATGGAATGTTCATGGTATGGGGTCTCCCATTAAACGTAAGAAAATCTTAGCCCATTTAAAACGTTTGCATGGGGATATTGCCTGTATTCAGGAAACACATCTGACATCTCTTGAGAGTCAAAAGTTGAAAAGGGACTGGGTGAGGGACTGTTTATACGCTGCATCCACTCGCTGCAAAGCCGGCGTGGCTATACTGATTAGCAAATCCGCAGACCTAGAGGTGGAGCACACTATTGCTGACCCGGATGGCCATTATGTGTTGGTAATAGGGAGATGGAGAGGGCAGAAGGTCACCATTGGAAATGTCTACACTCCCACTGATAACCCACAGAAATACTTAAGTAAATTTGCTGACATTCTCCTTACACACCGGGAAGGTCTTTTGTGCACCACGGGGGATTTTAATTGTGTAGTGGACAACACATTAGACAGAACTACGCAAAGTGGGACCCGCTTGGGGACACGGGGGGAAGGGATGGGGAAGTTCTGTGAGGTGACCGGGCTGGTGGATATCTGGCGAGTCCTTCACCCTACCGACAGGGAATATACGTTTTACTCGAACCCCCATCAGACATTCTCTCGCCTGGACTATATACTATTGGCTCAAGAAGCTTTTGGGAAGGTGGAAAAGGCAGAGATTGAGAACCCAGTTATCTCGGACCATTCCCCTGTCTCATTGGTCATTAACATAGGACAGAAATCAGGAGGAGACAATTGGTGGCGGTTTCCCAACCATCTGAAGGGAGATAAAGAGTTTCGACAGTTTTTGCTGACCAAGTGGATAGACTATGCAAAGGATAATGCTCAACACGTGGACCAGCCTCAGTTGTTTTGGGAAACGGGGAAGGCCGTGTTACGAGGCGAAATAATTAGCTTTGTTAGCGCCCGGTATAAACGCCTTATGAAGGATATCCTTCGCTTAGATGTTCAGACCAAACTAGCTAGGCACACGCTTCTTTCTGCCCCTTCAGAAGCCCATCGGCAGGCCTACTTTCACCTTCTCCACCAGCTCAACACAGTTTTACACAAACGAGCTAGTAACGCACTCCAGGTGGCTCAACATAATTTTTTTCGCTATGGGAATAAGGTAGGGAAGCCCATGGCCAATCTTGTGCGCAGGGCTAGAGCCCGAACTGCGATACAGGCCATGTTAAACCCTCAGGGACAGAAGGTCACAGATCTTAAGGCTATTGGGACAGTCTTCCAGTCTTTTTACACCACTCTCTATGCTGCGGACCCCCCCCTAGGGGGAGATGCGGAACAATCTTTCTTTTCGGATTTGCATACACCGTGCTTGTCATCTTCCCAGAGGGAATTTCTCAACCGCCCCATTCAAACTTTCGAAGTTCTACGGGTCATCACCGATGTGGCATCGGGTAAATTGCCAGGGCCTGACGGTTACTCCTACGACTTTTTTAAGATACTGAAGGTCCCCCTGACAGTCCCTTTGACGAATTTCTATGTGGATGGTCTGTTACACCAGAGTTTCCCCTCAGATTTTAACTCTGCAAATATTATAGTATTGCCAAAACCGGGAAAAGACCCGCAAAAACCAGAGTCGTACAGACCCATATCGCTGTTGAACAGTGATCTCAAGATTCTGGCAAAAGTTCTCGCAGATAGATTAGCACTGCTGCTGCCGCGATTAGTTACGGAACAGCAAGTGGGTTTTGTTAAAGGCCGCTTGGCCACCGGTCACATAGTGAAACTGTTATCAGCAATGAAGCTGTGCCAGCACCATGGGGTGCCGGCGTTGGCTATTGGGTTTGACAGTGAAAAGGCATTCGACAGGGTGGCCTGGCCCTACATGTTCTCTGTTCTGGAGCGCTATGGTATAATGGGGGAGTTTGTGTCTTACATAGAGCTCTTATATCACTGTCCTCAATCCCGTATTCTGACTAATGGATCGTTGTCGGACTATGTGCCCATCCAGAGGGGAGTGCGTCAGGGATGCCCCTTGTCCCCCCTTCTATATATTCTCACGATAGATCCCTTATTAAGAAAGATACTGCTATACCCGGACATCCATGGCTTCGACAAACTTGGACAGTCCTTCAAAGTGGCGGCTTTCGCTGACGATGTCCTGGTATTCTTGACTCACCCATACAGGTCTTTGCCACATCTGCTACAAGTACAGGAACGTTTCGGGTTGTTTGCGGGCCTCAAGATTAACAGGGACAAATCGGAGGCACTAGATGTGGGGCGCACTCTAAAGGAGAGCTGGGCGGGGGAGTTCCCGTTGAAATGGGCATCTGACACCCTTAAATATTTGGGGATTATCATTCCCAACCAGTTGGACTCTATCTATCGGCTTAACGTTCACCCAAAGCTGACCTTCACGATAGATACCCATACCAAATGGAGAAATTTACCTTTATCGTTACGGGGCAGAGTACGCCTTTACCAAATGATGATAGTGCCAAAATGGCTTTATACACTGCAAATGCTACCAATCTGTCTCACCACATCTGATCTGAATAAACTGACTCATGCCCTCCGAGTTTTCTTGTGGGGGGGCAAAAGAGCTCGCATACCTTTGAAGATGCTATACCTACCCCAGCAGCAGGGGGGAGTGGGATGTCCTAACTTAAAAACTTATAACCTAGCCTGTAATCTCCGCTTTGTACAAGACTGGATCTTTGGTTCCTCCTATTATTTACCTAACTCCGTATTACAGCTCTGGTATGAAGTCCCTTCACTAAACTCTTTGCTTCATGCAAGGTCCTCAGACATCCCGCCTCACCTCAAAACTCATCTGCTAGTGACCACGTGTCGGGCAACTTGGGCAAGTCTCTGCAAAATGTTTCATCAGACACCTGGTATCACACCCTTTTTACGTATCCAGAATAATGGATATTTCCTACCTGGAGTTGGGGAAACACCTTTTAAGAGATGGTGTACGGAGGGCCTCCAGTTCCTTTATCAGCTGCATGACCCACTCACTGGGACCCTATACAGTTTTGCTGATCTCCAAAAACAATTTCGTATCCCCCATACTGATTTCTATGCTTTTTTACAAATCAGACATTTTATGCAGTCCTGTCCAGGGCACTGGGGAAATACTCAATGTACCACTCTCTTACAACACCTACTTCACTCAGGTCCGAAAAAACCTCCTAAGATATCAGCTTTCTATAAAGAATTGATCCAACCAAGAGAGAAGGGTCATCTACAACTATTGTATCAGAAATGGTCCACCTGGAAAGAGTTGGAACTTACTTATGAAGATTTTTTGAAATGTTTTGTAACCATTCATGACATCTCCATTAGTGAAGATATGCGGGAGACCCAATATAAATTTTTATGGCAAGGGTTTATCCCCCCCACTCAAGCATTTAAGGCTCAACTCTGTGACTCCCCTATGTGCAAAAAATGTGGCCTCTCCCCAGGTACCTTCACACATGTTTGTTTGGACATGCCCACATGTCCAATCTTTGTGGCAGGAGATCAGTTTGTTCTGTACACGACTTTGGCACTGCCAGTTTCCACAATCACCTGAATTTTGGTTATTTGGGGTTATACAACGGGATCTTTTGCCTGGTCCACGGAGGGCCTTTTTGAAGGCATTTCTGCTTAAGGCGGCTCTCATAGGCAAGAAAGTGATACTTACTAAGTGGTTGGACACCGCAGGCCCTACATGGGATATGTGGTTTAAACTGTTCCTCAGACTCTTTACCCATGAAATGTATATTAGTAATCACCAGTCCTCTTCTCGCTCCTCGGACACTGCACAAATCTGGGCACCCTTTCTTACATACGTACAACCTAAACCAGTGTAATATGCCGGGCTACCTGAGGTGCCCTATGTCGGTCATTACCGATCGCCCTTGAGATCCTGGCAAATGTACACCCAAGCGGGGGGGAGGGGGGGACAGGGGGGGAGGATAGCGGAGAAGAAGGTAGGGTTGGGGGATGGAGGAGGAGGGGGAGGGGGGGGTGGGGTATTGTTGGCATTGGGAACGTTTGTTCGACCAGTATTGCACTTCCCAGTATGTTATGGTTATCTTTTTGATAAATGTAAAATAGCACTACTGTACTGTACCTGCATTTTTTTCCCGTATACGTTGTGACATTCGGTTTCGGGTTCTTATAATGTTGATTCATGTTGTACAACAAAGTATGCTCTGTACTCATTCTCAACTGATGTATGTTACTGGTCCCATCCATGGGAATATGCGAAAAACCCAATAAATAGAGTTATAAAAAAAAGAAAGGAAACTTTCCCCCCATGCAGAAAACCCTGGAATTTCATCTTTTGGCATAATAACAGCATTCCAATTAAAAGAGAAATTTGAGATATGGCCTCTGGAACTAATATCCAGGTTCAAACATCACAGGGATTACACCTAGGTCTCATTAACAAAAAGTGCTTATGCTTTTTCTGAGTTTGCTTAGCAACATCTAGTAAAACATTTTAGAAGCCAGTCTGTGTCTGGGTCCAATGCCAAGGAAACTGTCAGTGTCAAAGATTTAACCAGAATAGTGTGCACAACTTAATGAAGGAACACAGTGAGATACCAACATGAATTCTTCTTCATGCAAAGATCAAACCACGTCAGCTATTATAATAGGTACTATCACAATTGCACGTATAAGTGACTGATGTAATGGACTAGTTAACTCTACGGCTCTGATGGCTCCCTGATATAGAAATTTAATTCAAAATGCAGACTGTCGGGGTGATTATATCAACCGATTGCTTAACTAAGATAAGTGTTTTTAATTGCAAAAAAAACTTTCTAAAAAAAATTATTTCATGGACAAAAATCTATTAAAGCCATAGAGTATTGAGAAGGCAAAGAATGTTGAATAAACCAATAGTGCTTATTATGATGGCTAACATGGTTTGAACTTTGCTTGAAGAAGGATTAATGTTGGTAAAGATTTAACCAGAGCATTATGTGAATTCTCAAATAAAATAGTAATATCAAAATTATTCTTAAAAAATACAGGAGACTATTCCTGCTGACCCCTTCCCCCCAGTTTCTAGTTTATTTTTTTTTTTTTTTTAAAGGAGGAAGATACTATGTCCTTGAAACTGGTGGGATTGGTTGGTCAGGTACTTTAAGCACCTCCAACAAATACCTTTTAAACATTCCTTTAGCAGAGCAGAGATCAAGGGTAGCTTAGGAAAATTTAGAAACTGTACATTTTGTCTCTTCACAAAATTCTCAATATTCTCCAGTTGGTTGATATGTAGATATTGTCTTTAACCACTGCCTCCTGCTTACTCAAATCACATTCCACTTTACTTTGAAGTTTAGACAGTTACTCCATAAGTATAGCTTTGGAACCCTCCAAGGACTGAATTCTATTATTCAATAGGGATGTGAATCGTTTTTTGACGATTTAAAACAATCGTCAGATATATTTTAAATCGTCAAAAATCGTTAGAGCCGCGATACAATAACAATTCCCCCGATTTATCGTCAAAAAATCATAAATCGGGGGAGGGGGGAGGGCGGGAAAACTGGCACCCTAAAACCCACCCCAACCCTTTAAAATAAATCCCCCACCCTCCCGAAGCCCCCCAAAATGTTTTAAATTACCTGGGGTCCAGTGGGGGGGGGGGTCCCGGCGCGATCTCCCGCTCTCGGGCCATGGCTGCGTTAAAAGAAATGGGGCCGGTGGCCTTTTGCCCTTACCATATGACAGGGCAAAGGTAGCGCCGGCGCCATTTTGGTTCCTGTCACCCGACGTCACGAGTGCAGGAGATCGCTCCCGGACCCCCGCTGGACCCCCAGGGACTTTTGGCCAGCTTGGGGGGCCCTCCTGACCCCCACAAGACTTGCCAAAAGTCCAGTAGGGGTCCGGGAGTGACCTCCTGCACGCGGGCCGTATTGCCAATATTCGAAATGGCGCCAGCGCTACTTTTGCCCTATGTCGACATAGTCAATGTATTGTTATAAATCAGGGGAATAAGTATATCTTTAGTCAGACACTTCAGTTAAGGCAATACTTGGATACTCATCCCTAAATGTACCTCTATTGTTCTGGTAAAATAGAATTAGGGGTAGCGTTGATTAATACCTCATATTTTTATATGTATACTGCTTCTTGATATTTATGATCCCCTCATAGTCTCTCTTTTTTTCTTATGATCAAATGTTTAGATTATTATTCACAGCTAGGACTATGATGCTTGAGAAATGTATTTTTCTTTTCCTTATTCTTATTTTATGCTGTGATATGTAATTAAATGTTATAAAAGTTGAATACAAATATAATTTAAAAAAAAAAAAAAGAAGAGTTCTAACCTGAAGAGGTTAGAACTCTTCAGCTTGGAGAAGAGATGGTTGAGGGGAGATAAGATAGAGGTCTATAAAATAATGAGTGGAGTAGAATAAGTATATGTTAATTGGTTGTTTACTGTTTCAAAGAGTACAAAGAGTAGGGGACACACAATTAAGTTATTAGGTGATACATTTAAAACAAATAAAAGAAAATATTTCTTTAGTCAATGTATTAGTTCTGAAATTTTTTGCCAGAAGATAAGGTGAAACTATCAGTGCAGCTGCGTTTAAAAAAGTTTTGGACAAGTTCCTTGAGGAAAAGTCCATAAACCATTATTAAGGTGAAGTTGCAGAAATCCTCTTATCTCTCTCTATATACCCCTCCTCTTGCACTCCACTCATAAGATAAGTCACTCCTATCTGTGCCCTTCTCCTCTACTGCCAATTCCAGACTCCTTGCTTTCCACCTGGCTGTGTCGTGTGCTTGGAATAGTCTTCCTAACTGGTGCGTCATGCTCCCTCTCTTGCCATGTTTAAATCCCATGTAAAGACCCACCTTTTTGAAACCACTTTTAAATCTTATGTCTGATTGTCTGCTTTTAGTCTTATTAACTAACTTTTTTCCTTTTAAACATTGTCTTGTTTTATACTTTAGGTCTCTTGTCCTGTATGTTTGTCTTATTAGATTGTAAGTTCTATTGAGCAGGGTTTGTCTTTTTGTATGTTTGTACAGTTCTTCTTATGTCGTTTATCACTATAAAAATGTTAAGTAGTTGTTGTAGTACGATAAGCAGCATGGAATCTATCTACCCCTTGTGATCCTGCCAGATATTTGTGACCTGTGATGGCCACTGTTGGCATCAGTATACTGGGCTTGATGGACCTTTTATCTGAGCCAGTATGGCAAGTCTTATGATATATTTATTTATTTAGATTAGCAATTACCTTTCCAATAAGCACAAGGCAATATACATTATTTCCCCAGTTTACTGTGATTTGCTCTATCGTTATCAATAAAGAAATAGATCTTTCTTTTTTGAATCATTCTTTTAGATATCAGTTGTGATCAATAAATACCATTTTTTTCCTCTAAATCCTAGTCGCTTCTCATTTAGTTGCTTTTCGGCAGCTGGTATGATTCTGTCTTTAATGATCTGTGAAAGAATCTTTGCTGCATGTTATGTCGCACAGCGTTTCAGACTATGTTAACGGAGCACATCCTGTGGAGCAGGACATATTTGTTACAGTTTCTACAACCTAAGCTTACTCAGTGGGTTTCTGTTTCTTCTTTAGCCCAAAGAAATCAACGGTTACCGTGATTCTGGGTCAGCATTTCTTTAATACAACAACAGATGTGACACAGTCATTTGAAATAGACCGCTATATCCTGTATGATAAATACTCATTGTTTGACCCAACTAATCATGATATCGGTGAGTATTTTAACAATTTTGCCTATTGTTTACAAAATGTAACATGTATTCCAAGGCAGTGAACGACAGTTATTTGTAGTATAAAATATAGTTGAGCAAGCATATACATCTCAGGGAGCAATAAATCCAATATAATACTAGTCAGAGAAATTCTCCATCAAGGTAATAAAAAGTGTCAATTGAAGACTGGTACTACCAAATTGATAGAAAATGTAACTTTTATTCAATGCATATAATGGTTGATTCATATACCTTAATAATCAATAAGAGGAGGAAGGACATAAAAAGTTTCATAATGTCCTTATAGTTCAATGTTTTATTATGTTTAGGCAAGCAAAATGTTCAATGTATCAGCATCAAGCCAGAATGTTCATATCAAGAAATCAACGGTCCCCTGACACGGGCTGTGTTTCATGAAGAGTGTGTCAGGAGGGAGCCCAGAGGTTGTGAGAAACTTGAATGAGATTAAGAGTTACAGTGAAACAGCATTTAATCCCCAAAGCAAGGGCTCTGTCAGCATCATCTTGTCTGCCTCGTTTAAAATCTTGAACTGGCTAGGTCTCTCTGAGATTCTTAGCAATCCTTGGTGAACTGCTTTGGGGATTAAATGCTTTTTCATTGTAATTCTTAATCGAGTTTTCTCACAACGTCTGGGCTTCCTCCTGACGCAGTCCTCACGAAAAATGGCTCGTGTCGGGGGACTGTTGATTTCTTGATATAAACATTTTAGCTTGATGCTGATACATTGAATATTTTGCTTGTGTAAACATAATAAAACATTGAACTATATGGACATTATGAAACTTTTTATGTCTTTTCTCCTCTTATTGGTTATTCATCTTTGATGGTTGGACTTTTGCCTATTATTGTGTTTGCCTGATTCATATACCTTTTAATTTTTGTTTTAATTTTGTTTATTTGCTGGTAATAAATGCTGTATGGAAACCAATAAAAGTTTGACTTTGGTGACCCAACTGCACTGATGTCAGTACATGAGAGGCGAAGGAGGTGTAAAATCCAAGCTTCTTGTACTGAGGTGGGAGGATACTTGTGAAGTACTAAAGCAGTGGGATAAACTAAAAGGTACCCTAGAAGGACCAACAAATATTTATGTTAAGAAAGTAAATAAAAGAAAGAGGAAGAACAGACCAATATGGTTTTCAAAAAAAGGTGTCAGAAAAGGAAAAAGCAAAAGGCATTCAAAATGTACAAGGGATCTCAGAACGAGGAGCTCAGAGAAGAATATCTGGTTAAGATGAAAGAGGCAGGGAAAGTAGTCACAATGGCAAAGGTACAAATGGAAGTAAAGATAGCTAAAAATGTAAAGCAATGTGACGACCTTTTTCAGGTATTGCAGAGAAAGGAGGAAGGACAGAGTTGGGATTCTGAGAGGAGAAAAGGAGAACTATGCGGAGGGTGAAAAGGGTGAAAAGTTTACGAAATAAAGGGATTGTGTGCACCTGGAAAAAATACAAGTGCACATATCTATGGGGTTGAATGGGATACGTCCTAGGATTTTAAGGTAACTCCAGGAGAATCTAATGGGTACACTGAAGGATCTGTTCAATAGATCTTTGGAGACAAAAGGAGACTTGTGAAGTACAAGTGGTGCTATGGGACTGGAGAAAGGCAAATGTGGTCCTATAGATCAGTTAATCTTACCTAGGTAATGACAGAATGAATGGAGATTCTATAGAAAGAAAGGATAATAAACTATCTGGAATCTGGAGGGCTGAAGGATCCAAGGCAGCATAGTTTTACAAGAGCGAGATCATGTCAAAAAATCAAATCAATTTTGCTATTTATTTATTTATTTATTTATTTATTTAAAAAGTCTTCTATACCGATGTTAGTCAAAACATCACCTCGGTTTACATGGAACAAAAGCAACGGAAATTACAAGTAACAGGGGAAGGGTAGGGGGTACAAAAAACCAATAGGAGAGCAGAGAAGCATAGGAACAAACAACAAGTGAACTATAATGTCATAAGAACAAGGTCATAGTCAAATTCAGGTCATGATCCATCACAATTCAATATTCATCAAGGGTGTTGGGGAAAGGCTTGTTTGAATAGCCAGGTTTTGAGCTGGGCTCTGAATTTGGTGATGTAAGGTTCAAGTCTGAGGTGGGTTGGGAGTGAGTTCCAGTGCATAGGTCCAGCAATGGAGAGCGCCCGATCCCTTGTAGCTGTGAGGTGTGCTTTCTTTAGAGATGGCACATGGAGGGACCCTTTGTTAGTGGTCCTTGTCGGTCGAATCGAGCAGGCAAATTGGAGGGGATCTGCCAGCCAGTTGGAGTGATGGGAATATAAGGCTTTATGTATAATGGTCAGGGATTTAAAGAGGATGCGGGATTGTTGATTGAGAGACTGGATTTGGTTTACTTGTAATTTAGAAATATTTTTGAAATTGTCCCACATAATAGCCTCATAAACAAGCTGAGTAGCTTGGGGATGGACCTCAAGCTGTTGGACAATAGGGAGTAATAGTAAATGAAATTCACTTGTAGGCATGAGAGGTGGTGAGTAGATTGCCTCGTGGATCTGTCCTGAGATTGTTTCTGATCAGTATCTTTTGTGAAGATTATTGCAGAGGTTAACAGGAAATATTTGCTTTTTTTGTGGATCTGCAACAGAATTGTTACTCCTGAGGGAATAGGCAGGATGAGAACTGATCTAAGAAAGCTCAAGGAGTTGTTAAGTGCTTAACACTGAACAAGAAAATGTAGAATCATGCATTTGGGTACAGAAATCTAAGGGAGAAGTACATAGTTGTGGGGATAAGGGTCAGACATTGATATGGGTCAATCAAGAGACAGAGCTTGAGGTCATCATATGATTACCTCAAGGTGGCAACACAGTGTGACAAGATGGCCAGAGCCAGAGGGATGCTAGGGTGCATGGCGAGAGGCATAACCAAAAGAATCAAGAAGGGATAATGCCTTTCTACAGGTCATTGAAGAAACCTCACCTAGAATATTGCATCCAATTCTGGAGGCTGCATCTCTGCAAGAATATAGACAGGCTGGAGGTGGTCCAGATAAAGGCCACTAAAATAGTGTGGGGTTTGCACTAAAACTCATATAACATGAGACTTAAGGACCTAAATATGTACCCTAGAGGAGAGAAAAGACATTAATATAATAGACATTCCAACATCTGAAAGGTATAAATCAAGCATAAGAAGCAAACTTTGGGCCAGACTAGTGCTGTGCACTGCCAGGTAGAAAATGCCCAATTCAGACCCTGAGTCAGATCTTCTACTACCTGGTTTATCTGGGGTTGGGTATACTGTAAAGGCAGCATTCAGAGTCCCTGGGAGCGGGAGACATAGTCATTGTTCAAGGAAGACATATATGGTACCTTCCAGAGCTCACGACTGCAGGATTCTAGAAAGAGCACTGGTGCATGGATCTCAGCCCAGGGCAATTACTGTTCTAGATATATTTGGGGGGTGGGGGGGCAGGGGGGCAGGGGTGGATTGTATCAGCCTGGGGGATTTTTTTTTAAACAGGCCCATGTGATTCAATGACTCCCAAAAAGCACACCAAGCAGACCCTAGAGAGGCACATTATGTGACCTGGAACATAGATGCCTCTATTGTCATACTGGAGCCAAAAAATCTCCAACACTCAGGGCTGCTCGCCCCTTCCCCAATTGCACATTTACCTTCACCCAATCCTCAAATTCCTGCTTTAATTCCCCCACCCCAGCTTTTTTTTTTTTTTTGCTGGTAATCTTAACTTGCCTACAGGCTACAACTGGTACATTCAGCTGCTGGGGTCTACAGCACTTTGTTGTCCTGGTGATAGTGGGAGAGCTGCAGTGTGATGCCAACCAGTCCCTCTCTCCTGCACTGTCCCAGGGCAGTGCTGTTTTCAGTCACAGTGCTGCCTGCCAGCGCCTGCACAACCCCATTTTCCCTTCTTCCATCTCTGAGGCTGCAGGCAGGCAGTTTCAACCAGATGGAAAACAGAGCTCTGTTATCGTGGGACCAGTAACAGACTTTTTTTTTTCTTTTCTCCCTAGGAAGGACCCTGGGGCTTATATAGCTCATCCAGTTAGTAAAAAAAAAAAAAAAAAAAAAAAGGAGGTGGGATAGACAGGAAGGCGGGCTGGGGCCAGGAGACTGCAGCTCCAACTAGAGCATCAAAGAGAGGCAGGCCAAAGGCAAGCAGGGCTCTGACTGGAAAATAGAGCAGCAATTTTTTTTTTTTCAAATATGTGCGGCGGGCGAGTCGAGGTGCTGGCTTACCTGCAACGAGTGCCAGTCTGCCTTTGCTACCTCCGAAATTAAAGCCCAGCACACAAAGACAAGGAACTAACTGCTAGTACAGTTGAGCCACAAAGACAGCAGTGGTGTCTGAGAGGAAATGACAGATGCCTAACCTAACTGGCCCTCCGGGGCATGCCCAATCCCCTGATAGGCCAATCTGTCCCTGCAGGGGAGGATATGCATTTGGGAAAATAATTCCTAGATAGTTATGAATGAAGGCTGATGGTGCCAGATCCCAGTCCTGGATCTGATTGAGCTGGAATTCCACAAGAGCAGGAGGAAATTGCCAGGTAACATTTTTTTTTTTAAAAAAGCAAACCTTTTTTTCAGGGAAAAATGCTGTAGAACAGAAGATGGTACGGAGCTCCAAGGTGGTAGACTCAGTAGCAACATCAGGAAATAATGAAGACAAAAAGAATAACATAATTTTAAAAAGCAAGGGTTAAGCAAAGAGATTTACCAATTTCAAAGAGATGGTGATGGTGGGGGTGATCATGGATGCAATAGAGTCTGTGGCATTGCATCAGGAGTTAAGTTGGGTAGACTGGATGCTGGATGGGTCAAGTGGGTCTTATTTGCTGTCATATTCTATGATAGTGGTAGGAGCAGGGTTGGGAGGTTGTAGTATTGCAAACAACTACCCTTCACTCCCTCAAGATTAGAAGCAAGGAGAAAGGTGATGAGAACAAAACAAAGGGCAGAGAAAGGAAGCAAGACCTACCAACAATGCAGACCATGAGGTAGTTGGGTTGGTTCCAGCACGTAACAGTTCCCCAGAAACTAAACAGGTTGGCGGTGGCAGACTGATAGCAGCTGAATACTATCCAGCAAAGCCATGGGGACCTAGAACGCCAGAAATTTGGGCAATAGCCTTACTAGTTTTGGTAACTGTTTATATTGTTATAAAATTAGTTAGTAAGACATTAAGTCCTGGGGGAATTCTGCGCTACTGCGGAGCGCAGAATTTGCGCAGAATTCCCCCCTGCGCAGAAGATAGCAGAGGAGACCCCGGCATGCCGCGAACGGAGTGCATCCCGCATGTGCCACCAGACGCGCTCCGTTCGCAGCGAAGATGATGGTCCTGGCACACCGTTCGCAACGAAGATGGAAGGCCCCGTGTGCCACGAATGGAGTGTGCTCCGCTTGTGGCGAAGATGGAAGGCCCCGGTGAGAGAGAATGTGTGTGTGTGTGTGTGTGTGTGTGTGTGAGGGAGAGGGGAGGGTGAGAGGGAGAGGGGAGGGTGAGAGAGAGCAGGAGGATGTGAGAGAGAGCATGGGAGGTAAGAGAGGGAGGATGCTGTTTCAGAGAGAGAGAGAGAGCCTATATGAGGGGAGGGGAGAGAGAGAAAGCATGGGAAGTAAGAGAGCGGGGGGAGGGATGCTTCAGCATGGGTTTCAGGGAGAGGGAGCCTATATGAGGGGAGGGGGTGTGGGGGAGGGGAGGATGAGAGAGCAGGAGAGTGAGAGAGCATGGGAGGTAAGAGAGCGGGGGGATGCTTGAGTGTGGGTTTCAGAGAGAGGGAGCCTATATGAGGAGATTGTGAAGGAGTGTGTATGTGTGTGGCGTTGTTATATCGACGATGTATTTTGTATTTGGTTAGCCTCCAGAGAAGATCTATAAGATTTTTTACAATGGTTGAATGTGCAAAACTCCCACCAATTTACTGCACAATGCCATCAACACTCAATTGCATTTTTAGACATTCTAATCAAACGAGAAAGATACATTGTTGGTACCACTCTATATAGAAAAGAGACAGATTGCAATCACCTTTTATGATACTTGAGCTATCATCCGAAAAGGCTGAAAGATGGATTACCGGTATCCCTGTTTTTGCGTCTGAGAAGGATTTGTTCGAATAAAGAAGAGTTTAAATTACAAGCAGTCGATCTGTGCACAGGATTTGCTCAAAAGGGATATCCAAAGAATGTTATAAAAAAAAGCCTACAAATGAGCTTTATTTGCTAATAGAACCTTGTTGCTACAATACCAACAAAAACCATATAAACAGAACCTAACATGTGTGATGCGATATTCTGCATACACTAAGGATGTTAACATTGTATGATTGCACTGGCAAGTACTATTGTTATATAAAGTGTTTCAGACCTCTCCAAGATTTGCATATTCAAGGGGACAGAATATGAGAGATCTGGTTGTCAGATCCTCGTTCGATTCCACATGGGAAAAACTAGAACACGGAGCACATAACAGTTGTTGCAAATGTGAGATGTGTGCCCAAACATTGACAGGGAGCCAATGGAAATCTCCTAATTCAGAAATTGTGGTGAACTTGTGTGGACTGACTACATGTGGCTCAGAACGAGTCATATATGTAATACAGTGCCCGTGCAATTTGATATACATGGGAAGAACTAAGAGGAAGATTCGCACAAGGCTAATTGAACATAGTAGCTGCATCAAGACATCGAAACTTACAGCCCCGTTGATAGAACATTGTATACAGGAAAATCATAGTTTTGCAGATCTGAAATGGTCGATTTTGGAACAGCTACATAGGGGAGGAAGAGGGGGTGATAAACAGTCCCGTCTAAACAAACGTGAACACTTTTGGATTCTCACGTTAGACTCAGTGCATCCATGAGGACTGAATGAGAAAATCAATTGGTATTCCTTGATCTAATTTTGTAGTCCTTCTGAAGATATAAATTCCTTTTGTGAAATATGATTGGTATGTGAAGTTGAGAGAATGATTTTTTTGGAGCTCAGTATTTGACCTAATTGAGAACTTTAGTTGATTACAGCAAGACTACTTGGACCTGTTGTTATTACATGTGTTTTAGTGGATCCTTGGGTGCTGTGGAGATGACCATGCCCATGGGGAGGAGCCCCGTGAAGAGCCACAGCACTGGGCTAGACTCTGATACACAAAACACTGGAATTTGAACTTTTATTATATAGCTTGAAGTAGCCACCAGGTGGCAGTGGTGAGTTTTAGTCTCAGGGACCTCAGCAGAGGGAGCCCTTCTCTCCTAGATGACGTCAGGAGGTTCCACAGCAGGTTACCCAGCAAGGAGTTACTGTGGATGAGACAGATGAGAGATTAGAGTACTCACTCGGTTAGCTGTTAAGGATGCGATTCCACCAGATAGTTGTAGAAGGTACAGGCACTGAGGCAGGGAGAGCAGGCCCTCGAGGAGCAAGTACCTGTTCCCTGAATGACACCTGAAATAAAGCAGAGGGCCCCTGAGGAGCAGGTACCCAAGTTAGTAGAAAACCCCGAAGGGCAGAAGTAGAGCTTCCTGCAGCAGCAGGGAAGCAGCAGAGTAGCACAGACAGGAACCGTTCGAGTCCTAGTTCGAGTCTTTGCCAACTCAAAGAGCTAGCAATCTTGAGAAGTAGATATACCCGGACAGCATGACGACAGATGAGGGAACGCCCTAGAGGTTCGCGCCACTGGGCGTACATAGATGTGGGTTGCGCGCGTGCACCCTAGCAGGTACCTGGGAGGAGCAATGGCATACGGCTGCACCATAGCCGTTCCAGAGACACCAGAGAGGTCGACTTGACAACACTGTGGTAGCCATCTTGCCCAGGTAAGCGGGAGGAGCCGAGATAGGGGTGCAACAAGCGGGGCGAAGCTGTTGAAGACCAACGGACGCAACAGTACCCCCTTCAAAGGGCGTCCATGCTGTGATCTACCAGGTCTAGGTTTTTGCGGATGTAGATGATGGAAATCCTGTAGCATCTTCTTATCCAAGATATTGGACATTGGAGTCCAAGAGTTGTCTTCTGGGCCACATCCATCCCATGATAGGAGGTATTCCCATACTCTGCCTCGTTTTCTTACATCGAGAACTGCGTCAATTTTGTATTCGATGTCTTCCTCTGCATCTACCAGAGTAGAGTCGGGTATCTTGTTGGAGAACTCACTGGGTATCACTGGTTTCAATAGTGAGACGTGGAATGCATTGTGGATCTTTAAAGTAGCTGGTAGCTTCAGACTGTAGGTGAGGTTGCCCAGTCGTTGGAGAATGGGAAATGGTCCAATGAAGCGAGGAGCGAATGGAGCTGAAGGAAGTTTGATTCTTAAATGTTTTGTTGAAAGCCAGACCTTGTCACCAGGCTTGAAGTCTGGAGCCTTGCGGTGATGGGCATTGTATCCTTTCTTGGCTCGTATTCCTGCTTTCTCAAGCATCTCTTTAGTCTGAGTCCAGAGTTGATGGATATCCTTAACAGTTGTTTGAACTGCTGGGGACAACCCTGATAACAGAAGTGGCAGTGGTGGTAGTGGTAGTCGTCCGTAGACCACTTCGAATGGTGTTGATCCAGTGGATGTTGCTGGATGAGAGTTTATGGCAAATTCTGACCATGGCAACAGTTTGCTCCAATCATTCTGTCAGGTGTTCACGTAGGCACGAATGAACTATTTGAGTGTCATGTTCATCCTTTCTGTTTGGCCATTGGACTGAGGATGATATGCCGATGTGAAGTCGAGGGCTATATCAAACTTCTTGCATAATGCCTTCCAGAAGTTAGCTGTGAACTGGACTCCACGATCAGAGACTATTTGCTTAGGCAAGCCATGCAGGCGGAAGATGTGTGTGATGAATAATCGGGTGAGCTCCTTGGTGGTGGGTAAGCCTGGGAGAGCCACAAAATGTGCCATCTTCGAGAACCTGTCAAAGGTTACCCAAATGGTGTTGTTCCCTCCTGATGATGGTAAATCTACCACAAAGTCAGTGGCAATATATGTCCATGGTTCTTCAGGGTCCAGCAAGGGTTGGAGGAGACTCCATGGACGTTTTGGTGCGTCTTCTGTTTAGCGCAGTTTGCGCAGGAAGCAACGTAGGCGACCGTGTCCTCTTTCATGGTGGGCCACCAATAAAATGTTTGCAGTGTAGACAACATCCTTCGTTGCCCATGGTGTCCTGAGAGTTTGGAGTCGTAGGCCCAAGCCAATAACTTTTTCCTGAGGTTCTTGGGTATGATAGTCTTTCCTGCAGGTACCGAATGGGTAGCTGCCAATATGACCTTCTTGGGGTCAATGATGTGTTGCAGCTCTTCGGATACGTCCTCGGAAAGGAAAGAGTGTCGGCTCTGATATTCTCATCTCCAGGGCGGTACTTGAGCACGAAGTTGAATCTGTTGAAAAACAGAGACCATCTCGCTTGTCTATGATTCAGGCACTGTGTGTGGTGGAGGTACTCAAAATTCTTATGGTCTGTGAAGACCATTACTTGATGTTGCGCTCCTTCGAGCCAAGGGCGCCATTCTTCGAATGCCATCTTTATAACCAGAAGTTCCTTGTCTCCAACTCCGTAATTTCTCTCGGCAGGAGAAAAGCGACGGGAGAAAAATGAGCATGGATGTGGAACCTTAGAATCGCCAGCCTGGCTTAATACTGCCCCTACACCAATGTCTGAGGCATCGACCTCTACGATGAAAGGCTTAGCGGGGTCTGGATGTCGAAGTCATGGCTTGGTGGAAAAGGCATCCTTCAGCTTTTGGAATGCAGCTTGCGCTTCGGGAGACCAATTAGCTACATTGGCACCTTTTCTTGTCATAGCTGTAAGCGGTACTGTGAGTGAGGAGTAATTCTTGATGAAGGTCCTGTAATAGTTGGTGAAACTTAAGAGCCTTTAACCCGGTGGGTTGTGCCCATTTCTTGATACTTTCCAGCTTCTGTGGGTCCATTTGAAAACCTTCTTTGGAGACAATGTAGCCTAGGAAAGGTTCTGATTCCTTATGAAATTCACATTTAGATAGCTTGGCATAGAGATGGTTCTCACGAAGCCTCTGTAGTACTCTTGACATCCTCTTGGTGAGTGGTGATGTCTTGTGAGAAGATTAAGATGTCATCTAAGTAGATAACAACACATTTATAGAGGAGGTCTCGGAAGATGTCGTTCATTAAATTTTGAAAGACAGCCGGAGCCTTGCACAGGCCAAATGGCATCACTAGATACTCAAGGTGGCCGTCTCGAGTGTGGAAGGCCGTCTTCCACTCATCGCCAGCTTTAATGCGAAGTAAGTTGTATGCTCCTTTCAGATCCAGTTTTGAAAAGATCTGGGCTCCTTGTAGTCTATCAAATAATTCTGAAATCAGAGGCATTCCAGGTCCTTAATAGTTATTTCGTTAAGGCCTCTGTAATCTATGCAAAGACGCAATGTGCTGTCCTTTTTGCCCACAAAGAAGAAGCCTGCGCCCGCAGGAGACTTGGACAGTCTAATGAAGCCCTTGTTGAGATTCTCCTGAATGTATTCAGACATGGCTTTGTTCTCTGCCACAGACAAGGGGTACACTCTGCCCTTGGATGGTTCCGTATTCGGCTTCAGACGAATAGCGCAGTTATAGGGTCTGTGAGGCGGAAGTATATCTGCAGCTTCTTTTGAAAAGACGTCTTGAAAATATGCGTATTGAGGCGGCAAGCCCGGCATTACTGGGGTGGTAGGCATACAAGGTAATGGCTTAACCTCAGTCAGGCATTGCTTATGGCAGTTTGGACCCCAACTTGATAGTTTCAGAGTGACCCAATTGAATTGAGGCATATGCTGTTGTAGCCAAGGTAATCCCAGGACTATGGGGTGCATAGCCTTCTCTAAAACAAAGGAGATGGTCTCCATATGGAAAGCACCGGTTCGTAGACACACTGGTTCGGTACGTAGTGTTACTTCTCCCAGCAAGGGTTCTCCATGGATGGATGAAAGAAGTAGTGGAGGCGACAAGGTGGAAGTGGGGATCCGTAGATGTTCCACTAGTCATTGAAGAATGAAGTTGCCTCCTGCCCCTGAGTCCACTAGGGCAAGAGTCTGGTACTGTAGAGGACCGCAGATGAGAGAGCGGAGGAGGAGTGGTGAGACCTAAGAAGAGTCCTCCTGCAGGACTTAGTTCTGTCCATTTCCCGGTCATATAGGGCAGTTTTGGACAGCATGGCCAGCTTGTCCACGGTACATACACAGCCCTAATTTCTTCCGCGTTCTTCTCTATTTAAATGTCAGGTGGTTGCAGCCTAATTGCATCGGTTCCTCTTCGCCGGCTGCTGGGACCGTAGGAGTAGCCCTGGATGCAGTCTTGACTTGGACTTCACTCAGAAAGGGTCTCCTGGAAGTCTTGGTTTCTTGAAATTTGTCTCGAAGCCGGTGGTCGATTCTGGTTGCCAGTTTCACTAGTTCAGCCAAGGTTTCAGGCATCTCTCGAGCTGAGAGTTCATCCTTCAGGCGAGTGTTCAATCCTTCAAAGAACAGCGTCTTCAGGCATCTTGAGTCCCAGGATAATTCAGACGCCGGTGTCTTGAATTCGATAGCGAAGTCAGCTAAGGTCTTGTTCCCTTGCTTCAGGTGAACCAAAGAAGATCCTGCAACAGAATATCGGTCAGGGTCATCAAAAACTGATTTAAACAGTTCAAGGAAACCTTCAATGTTGTGAAGGATCGGGTCCTCGCATTCCCACAGCGAAGATGCCCAGGACAGGGCTCGTCCATCTAGGTATGACAGGATATACTTAGTCTTCGCATAAGCTGTGGGGAAATGTCCAGGTTGTAATGCAAAGTGCATGCAGCACTGGTTAATGAAGTCTCTGCATCTCCATACTTCTCCCAAGAAGCAGGTAGGAGCTGCTAGAGGTACAGTTGTCTTGATCATCACCTCAGACGGTTTAGCTTCTTTACCTGAGGTGGAAGGTGAGTTCATCTGTTTGTGTAACAAATTAAATGCAGCGATCAGTCCTTTCAGCTCAGTCTGCTATTCGGTGATCCGCTAGGCCAGGCCTGGAATGGCCTGCAATGCCATGAGCTGAGCCGGATCCATGGAGTTGGCAATCTGTTGTTATTACATGTGTTTTAGTGGATCCTTGGGTGCTGGGAAATGACCACGCCCACGGGGAGGAGCCCCATGAGGAGCCACAGCACTGGGCTAGAGTCTGATACACAAAACACCGGAATTTGAACTCTTTTATTATACAGCTTGAAGTAGCCACCAGGTGGCAGTGGTGAGTTTTAGTCTCAGGGACCTCGGCAGAGGGAGCCCTTCTCTCCTAGATGACATCAGGAGGTTCCGCAGCAGGTTACCAGCAAGGAGTTACTGTGGATGAGACAGATGAGAGATTAGAGTACTCACTTGGTGTTAGCTGTTATGGATGCGATTCCACCAGATAGTTGTAGAAGGTACAGGCACTGAGGCAGGGAGAGCAGGCCCTCGAGGAGTGAGTACCTGTTCCCTGAATGGCACCTGAAATAAAGCAGAGGGCCCCCGAGGAGCGGGTACCCAAGTTAGTAGAAAACCCCGAAGGGCAGAGGTAGAGCTTCCTACAGCAGCAGGGAAGTGGCAGAGTACACAGTCTTAGTTCGAGTCTTTGCCAACTCAATGAGCTAGCAATCTTGAGAAGTAGATATACCCGGATGGCGTGACGACAGATGAGGGAACGCCCTCGAGGTTCACGCCACTGGGCGTACATAGACATGGGTTGTGTGCACGTGCGCACCCTAGCAGGTACCTGGGAGGAGCAATGGCGTACGGCTGCACCATAGCCATTCCGGGGACACCAGAGAGGTCGGCTTGACGACGCTGCGGTAGCCATCTTGCCCAGGTAAGCGGGAGGAGCCAAGATAGGGGTGCAACAAGCGGGGCGAAGCCGTCGAAGACCGACGGACGCAACAGGACCTATTTGATAATCTCTGTTTATGAAGCTTAAAGAGGAGAATTGGACGTGGTGGAGAAATTGTGCTGGAATTAATATAAAAAGAAAAAAGAGAGGACCTGGTTGGGATCTGTCTTGAGGCTCAAGAAGGAGAATTGGATGTGGTGGAGAACTTGTGTTGTAATAGTAAAAAAAACAAAACAAAAAATAGAGGACCTGGTTGGGAACTGAAAATACTGAAAAATTCAAGTAGATCGTTTTATGTTCTTTAAGAAAGTTTCTGTTATATATATGAAATACTTCTATCGAAGAAATTGATCGAAATATATAGCAGTTATATTTTTGAAGTTTCTATATTATTATTTTTTGAGATTGTTTGGCGATTCTGTGGATTTGGAAGGCACTACCTGATAGACTGCGTATAACAATTTGTCACTTCCGGGAGAGGGATAAAAGGCTCCTCATTGCCGCCATGTTTTTTGAATTGCGATTCTGAAGTCAGGTCGTGGAAGAAAAATAAGAGGATAGCCGGTCTGATATTGAGCTGATGGAACGTTTGTGAAGATTCAAGAAAAGATTCCCCCTGAAGCAGGACCTTGTGGTTCAAACCATGATCATGTCGGGGTTGGACTATTGCTAGTTATACAGAGCTGAGTATTCACCCAATTGCAAATGAATATTGATATCGAAGTAGGGTTGGACTATTGCTAGTGATACAGAGATGAGCATTCACCTAATTGCATATGAATATTGACATTGAAGTTTGTCAGCATATGGAAAGATATCATTTAAAGTAGTTTAAAATAAAAAATTTAAAAAAAAATTTAGAAAATGATTTAAATATATAAAAAAATTGCTGAAAATAAAGTAAAGAGACCTATTACCATTTGGAGTTTGATTGATATACAAACTCTTGAAGTGAGGGTCCTACATAAATAATATACTATGTATGTTTATTTGTTAAATGTGGCTGTTTGAAATGTTTTGAAAGACATACCAGTAAACCAATTGAGTTAGGCTTTAAGTAATGACTTAGCCATCTAGATCAAAGCCTCTGAAAATTGATTGGGCTGCATGGCGAAATTCAGCCCCTAATTTCCAGAGGCAGCTAAAGTTTGGGTGGGGAAAGGAGTGGGATTAGGTCAGGACTGGGGAAGAAAGGCAGCTTGTGCTGATTTTCAGTACTAGCTTCCTAATCTGGCCTGCCAAATCTAAACACTGCAATATCAATTCTAAATCTGGCTGGCCAGCCTCCCTTCCGCCTGACTGAAATTTTAAAAAAAGCAAAACTATCCACTGCAGGATCTGCAGACCAAAATAAAACAAACCTTACCCCCTGTGGGATCAGTCCTCCCTGTGCGCTGTCGGAAGGGACTAGACCTAGCTAGCAAAATTTGACCAGAGCACCCTAATTCTAGCCAGCAAAGTTTTAGCCAGCTAGATTTAGAATGATTTTCAGTCCAAAATCTAGCTGGGTGGCTTCAGCTGAAAGTCAGCATCAATTGGCCAGCCAAAATGTGGCCAGCTTAAGTTAGGATCTCAGTGCTTTTTTGACTGTTGACCTCATGATTACTGTTTTAGGTGCAGCCCCACAGAGGTTAATATTGAGCAGCGTGGGAATTAGGAATTTTAGCCAGGTAAAGTTACCCATCTTCAGTTTAGCAGGGCTATTCAGTGATACTTAACCAGAATAATTCTCCCATTGAATATACCCGGATAAAGTTAGCCAGGTAACGTTACCTTCTCTAACTTTAGGACCGCATTCGCAGTGACCAGGGAAGTTAGCAGGGCAGCGCTCAATATCGGCACTACCTGCTCAACCTAAGCTTCCCACCGGAATGCTCCCAACACCATTAACTTTTGCCTGGGTAAGTTTTAGTAGGGTAATGCTAAAACTTACCTGTCCAGTGACCCAAGAAATTGAAAAGTTGGGGTTTACCCAGCTAAGACCCATACTTAGCTTAACAAATCCCTTTGAATATTGACCTCATCATTGCTGGTACATTTTACTGGCAATATGACACTCATAATTTTCTGACTCGCCTACGTTTGCTTCATTAGGAGTTTGCCTCCTGTTCTTCAGTTGAAAGGGAATATGATGTCTTCAGCAGCATTGAAGTCCTACAGCTGAATCCCTACATGCTAGCATTATTACAACTTTCTTTTCTCCATAGTGCTGATAAAATTGAAGAAGAAGGGGAACCACTGTGCCAAGAAGACACAGTTTGTTCAACCAATCTGTTTACCAGGACCTAATATTTCTTTCCCTGATCAGCATATGTGTCAGATTGCTGGATGGGGACACATGCATGAGAGTAAGTTGCAATCTATACACATGTGAAGATGGCAAGGATTGTGGCAATCTGATCTGCCTTATAGATTACAATATTAACCCTTTTTTTTTACAGAGCTTTGTAGCTCCCAGCTGCTTCTTCACCCCTGCCTCATCAGAGTGCAGCTACACTTCTCTCTCAGCTTCCTTCCCCCCAATCCCAGCCCAGTCCAGTCCATATACCCTTACCCCTCCTGAAATTCAATATCACTCTGTCAAAATATAAATAAATTCTCCACCTTGTAACAAAAAGCCTCACCCTTACATTCTTCATGTTGCCATACAATGTTTTTATTATCTGCTGGTGTATGTGAGCTGGATGTTGGCTTGAACATTATACGAGGTGACCGAATGGGCCAGTAACAATGCTGAAGCATTGATGATTATTGCTAATTCCCATGAGTTTCAACCTTGTGCTAATTTAAACATTCTTCTGTATACAGTTCTATGGCAAGTGTCCTAATGACTATCCAAGCCAGTGATATCCTTCTGCACAAATCAATCCCTAGTTTATTTGATATTTATCGTAACTGTTAATCACTGCAAAGCAGAGGTGCTGCATTTTGTACAGAAGAAGCTTGACATTTAATGTAAAGTGCACACAAATTCAAATTATAATAAGATTTAAATGGTGTTTATAGGTTAGTGTGATAAAAGTCCACATTTACTGAATATGATGAAAGAAAGGTCAAGCATTCACAATAGATAATGAGAATAATTTTACAACAGCCTGTGCAGACATAAAACCTATGGGTACTTTGTACTCACAGCTGTAACCTGGATTTTCCAAGCAGACTTATGCACATTAGTCCAGTTTGAAAATTAATGGATATTCCCGGCACACATGCAGACAAAATTACAACTGCTCCCGAGCAAGTGTAAACATTGTGGTTGGAGATGTACAGTCATACGTTTGGTGAATCTTTTCCTTGCCCTGATCCATCCTCTCGGAACAATTCTTCCTAGATTGGGGTTCATGCAATCCTATACTCACAGAACCCATGACTTGATTTTCAAAGCATGTATTACATGCATAAAACAACATTTAATGCAAGTAACGCACTTTGAAAATCTACCATTGAATGACTCAGCATTCACCAATGCTTTAGTCCATTCCGGCACTTGGAATTTTGAGCCATGCAGATCATGAAAGCATATTTTACACCATCTTCAGAACTGACAGTAACTTGCATCCCGCACTGTATGACAATGCACATTTACATCTGCTCAAGCAGGTTTGTGTAGTTGGTACTCTAACAGATCAGAATGCCTCTATGTCAGGCTGCTTTTTGAACCGAGTGCAATTTATTTTTTAGTTTTACGTTTGTTTGCTTTTTTTTTTTTTTAAGATGAAACAGAATACGCTAACCATTTGCAAGAAGCGATAGTTCCACTTCTACCGGATCACATGTGCCATAGCCCAGAAGTTTATGGAGCTGAAATAACTGACAGTATGTTCTGCGCTGGTTACTTTGATTGCAGGACAGATGCCTGCCAGGTATTGCTTGAACTTAATGCTGTTAAATATCATGGCCAATTTCTTGGTGTACATGTTGGTTATATTTCTGCTGTATGGAGGGGCTGGGAGAATTATTTATTTTTCACAAACTTTATTGTTTATTATTTACATGATATTTTCTGAAGTCCCTAGTAAGATACTAGCTCTGTACCTCCTTTGCCAAAATTAAACACTCTCACTAAGCTGATGGAACAGAAAGTCCGTTTAGAGCCAGCTGCCGAAGTGCAGACTAAATAAATGACACTGCCTTTAGTAATAGGTTATACTACTACTAATTATCACTTCTATAGTGCTACTCGATGTACACAGCGCTGTACAAAAACACAGACAGTCTCTTTCCAGTAGAGCTTACAATCTAATCCGATAAACATACGGGGAAAAGAAACTTGGAGGATTTTGAGATCCGGTTAACTTTAGGATAGGTATGCGAACCGACTAGAGTTAGCCGGCCAACTCAGCTCTTCCGAGTTATACCCCCAGAATGCCCCTGACTTCTGGCCAAATTTTAGTTGGATAAAGTGTTATCCAGCTAGAATTTAGCCACCTAAGTGCCCAGATATTCATTTTTCTGGATAACTTCTGAGTTATGTGGCCAAATGCTTCTGAATATGGACCTCTTAATTTTTTAAGAAAATGTTTAAAATCAATAAGACTGTGAGCGAGATAATCAGGGATTAAAATTTAAAAAGCAACCTCAAAAAAGTACTTTTAGATTGGATTTGAATAAGGCCAGAGAGGGAACACAAACTCAATAAGACTATTCCAAGCATACGGTGCAGCAAGAAGGCAATGGAGGAGAAGGGCATAGATAAGAGTTATTTGTCCAAGGAAAGGGGCAGAGAGAGGACAGGTAGCGAAGAGCTGCAGAGGAAAGGCTCTTGTAGGTGAATAAGAGGAGCTTGAACTGCATGTGGGAACGGATAGAGAGCCAATAAACAGGGTCATTCATCAAAATGCATTAGGCTGTTCCCTGTACATGCCAGGATCAGTCCAGACTGCTGGGTTATGCCTCTCTTCCAGCAGATAGAGTCAGAGAAAAGCCAAAAGCACCCCCCATATAACCCGGGGTGCTACCTGCGATCCCTCAGTATTTTCTCTGACTCCAGCAGATTGAGAGGCATAACCTGTGGTCCTGATCTCAAATTTCCTGGGGCCTATCCCCATCAGGTTTGAATTTTTTATAAAAAAAAACCCCCCAAAAAACAGCTTTTAGAACTTTTGACTGGATCATTTAAAAAAAAACAAAACAAAAAAAAACAGCAGCGTATTGGTTTTCTGTTTCCTTCTGATTTTCTCATAAGTTTTTCTGCAGCAGCCAGCCAGGGGCAGGCAAGGCAGGGCATTGCCCTACAGCCAATTCCCGGAGTGGTCACAGCAATAGCCCGGTGAGAAGAGGGGGAGGATTTACCGGTGGGCCAGTCACTCTCCCCCTCCCTCAGAGATGTTTTAATTTCTCTGGCATCCCCCCAGCGCCGTCTCCCGTGGGCTGAGTACCTTTAAAAAAAAACAAAAACAGTGCAAAGTAAAACAAAAGAAGAGATTTGATTTTAATACTTTAGTTATTAGTTGAAATTTCCTACCTCAGCCGCACCTGCCTACAGTCTCCCGGGCCTCCGGAGGGGGTGGACCTTCTACCCAGCTGCCAAGGGGGACGGCGCGTAACTCTTGTGGAGAGCCGGGGCTCCGGATCTCCCGCGATGGCCTCTGCTCCCGGTGTCTCCCCGGGGGCGAGGGGCCTTTGCAGCGTTCAGATTCGGCATGGGGGGGGGGGCGGCCATTTAGCAGTGAAAAAAATCGCATAGCACACACGATGCTAAGGGGCAGAGGCCTGGATCGCTCCCGATTAGCGCGGGAGCGGCGGCCATCTTGTCTGCCTCGGACAGGGACGCTGATTGCTCTGAGGAGGGAGAGGATCTCCCTCCTCCGCTGTCCCCGCTTCGTAGGCCACGCGGTTTGTCTTCGGACACGGCTCCTCCTCCATCCAATCCCCTGGGGGAGGCCCTTAAAGCAGCAGCATCCATTTTCTTCAAAATTTATTTTATTATTACATAAAGCATATATGGAGGCGGAGACTGAGTGGGATTCCCAGTCTCCTAGCCCAGCAAAGATCCCGAGGGATTCCATGGGTCAGGGAAAGGCGGATTCCCGCTTCCCTTCCTTTCCTCCGGGGATAGGCTGCCTGACCCGGTGGCCCTGGTGGATCCACCGGGTCAGGCAGGGTTTCAGGATTCATTCACCCACGATATGGGCGATAAGGGGGACAATGCCACCCAGGTGGAGGGGAATGACCCCCAGGTCCTCTGTCTGTTCTGATGGGAAGAACTGGATCCCTTGATCTTACACGTACTACGGAGGATTCAGCATTAGCGGGGCTTCGCGCTCCACCGCAGACGTTTCCCTTTCACCCGAAGCTGTCACAGATTGTATCTCATGAGTGGGAGACCCCGGAGGCTTCTTTGAGGGTTACCAGAGCCATGGAGAAATTATATCCACTTCCTAATGATTCGCTTGACCTCCTTAAAGTTCCAAAAGTGGATTCGGCAGTCACGGCCATAGCCAAGCATACTACTATTCCGGTGACTGGAGGCACAGCGCTCAAAGACCTTCAAGATTGAAAGTTGGAAATATTGCTCAAGCGCATATTTGAAGTATCCACCTTAGGGATACCGGCCGCTGTATACAGTAGCCTTATGCAGCGGGCTTTGCTACGTTGGGTTCAGCAAATGTTGACGCCCCAAGACCTTCCCCCGGGGGAGGCTGAACAGGCAGCCCGTATGGAATCAGCAGTCGCCTATATGGCAGATGCCCTTTATGATCTTCTACGTGCTTCTGCACGCACTATGTCTTCAGCAGTGTCCACGGTGTCTGTTGTGGCTCCGGAACTGGTCCGCTGATGCCTCGTCTAAATCTCAAGTAGGGTCCTTCCCTTTCCGGGGTAAGCTGTTGTTTGGAGATGAGCTGGAACGACTCATAAAAGCCTTGGGAGACAACAAGGTATATAAGCTGCCAGAGGACAAACCCAGAGTGGCCCGCTCACCGGGTAGCTACAGGGGCCGCTTTAGGGGGCAGCATCGGGACGCAACAACTGGGACACGTACGGGCCATGCAGATTTTAAGAGGCCCGCAGCCATTCGCATATCTCCCGGTATGCACACTGGAAAGGATTTCGCAAAAAGGGGTGGGGTCTGAGCAGGGCATGGGCGGGCTGGGACAGTGCCATTAAGTCTGAATCATGCACCGGGATCCAACGAACGTGTAAGTTGCTGCTGCTATGGACTGCGGGTAAGTAGTAAAACACAAAATTCTAGGGTAGTCAGCGGGGTTTTAGAGTTGGATCTAGTAGGGAAAAAGGGGGGTTTAGGAAGTCTGCTCCTTTACAGGGGCAAACAGGGAAGGAACAGGGAAATAGGCCTTAATGCGTTGCTGTGCGTACCTACTAAAATCCCTCCACTTATGCGTGCGAGACAGTATTCACATGCATATGCGCACAGCGATATAAAATCGTGCATGCATGTGCGCTCGGGTAGTGGATTTTATAAAGTGCGCATAGACGTGCGCGTGTTATAAAATTGGCGCATCCATGTGTGTGCACTGACAAACATGAGCATGTGTGCCCGCACGCAGCTCTTAAAATCTACCTTTTTATGCATTAAATAATTGTAACATGCATGTAATAACTCTCAGTTTGAGGGTAACTCTAAAAGATCTGTACAGTTGCCAGCGAGCATACACAAACGATGCACGCATGTTATAAAATCTGCTACCCGCATGCACATGTGTGCCCAATTTTATATCTCATGGCGCACGAGTGCTAATTTGCACGTGCAAGGGATGGAATTTTACTACATGCGCACGGCAATGCGATAAGCCCTAATCCCAGTTCTCTCCCAGTCCTCACTAATAAAGGAGCGGACTGGGATGGAACCTAACCTGCCTCTCTTTTCTCCTACTAACCCTGAACCCTAAAACCCCGCTAACTACCCTACCTTTTTTTTTTTGTTTTATAACTTAACCCGCTTTCAGAGACAGCAGCAAGATGCACAGGCTGGTCGGATGCCGGGGCACGCTTCAGTGAGACAGTGCCTAATGGCGCTGTCCCGGCCAGCCCACTCCCCTCCCACGCCCCACACAGACCCCACCCATACCCCACCTCCGGCCCGCCCCTTTATTTAACACCCTTCGGCACAAACTGGGAGATGTGTGCGTTCCGCAGATGATTGAAGATGCGCACGGTGTGCACGCAACTCAGCCATGCGCGTATCTTCTGGATTTCACGTGTGCAGGGCTTTTAAAATCAGTCCTTTTATGCATAGAGGCAGGTACATAAGAACATAAGAACATAAGATTTGTCATACTGTGTCAAACCAAAGGTTAATCAAGTCCAGTATCATGTTTCTAACAGTGGCCACAAGTACAGAACAAGATCCCAAAGGATTGATAGAGTCCATGCTGCTTATCCCAGGGATAAGCAGTGGATTTCCCCAAGTCCACCTTAATAATCGTTTATCGACTTTTCTTCCAGGAACTTGTCGAAACCTGTTTTAAACCCAGCCACATTAACTGCTTTCACAACTACTCCAGCAACGAGGTCCAGAGTTTAATTATGGATTTGGAAAAAACATTTTTTTTCTCCTATTAGATCCTGAAGTCATTAGTCACCTCCAAGTAGTGGAGCAAAATGCGCTTGACATCCAGGAGACGAAGCGTCCGGGGCTCGTCGGGACCGAAGGACGGAAGTTCCACTGTCTGATTCAAGTGAAAAGAAGAGACCACCTTCGGGAGAAAGGAAGGAACGGTGCGCAGGGAGACTCCCGAATCGGAGAAACTGAGGTAAGGTTCCCTGCAGGACAAAGCTTGAAGTTCCGAGACACGACGAGCTGAACAGATAGTCACAAGGAAGACCGCCTTGAGGGTAAGATCCTTAAGCGTCACTGTACGGAGTGGTTCGAAAGGTGATCCTGACAAGGCACGAAGCAGCAGGTTGAGGCTCCAGGAGGGACACGGATCCCGCACTGGTGGACGTATGTGCTTGACCCCTTTGAGAAAACGTGCTAAATCCGGTTGAAGTAGGAGAGAACCGTTTCCTTGCACGAGTGAGCTCAGGGCCGCCACCTGGACCAGAAGGGAATTATATGCGAGCCCCTTCTCCAGGCCATCCTGAAGGAACTGTAGGATTGAAGAAACCGAAGCTTCAGTGGGCCGAATCCCTCGGGAAGAACACCAGACCTCAAAGATTCTCCAAACTCGGACGTACGCAACCGAGGTGGAAGGTTTGCGGGCACGTAGCATGGTGGAAACTACCGCCTCCGGGTAGCCTCTGCGCCGGAGACGACGCTGTTCAAAAGCCATGCCGCAAGACAGAAGAGTTCGGCCTGCTCGAAATATACCGGGCCCTGGTGTAGTAGACGAGGAAGATGACCCAGCCGTAGCGGACCGTCCACTGCCAACTGTAGGAGGTCCGCAAACCAGGGTCGGCGCGGCCACTCCGGTGCGACGAGAATCACCGGTCCCCGATGATTTTCTATCCTGCGGAGAGTCTTTCCCACCAAGGGCCAAGGGGGGAAGACGTAGAGAAGCCGATGAGCTGGCCACGGAAGAGCTAGGGCATCCACCCCTTCCGCGCCGTGCTCTCTCCTGTGACTGAAGAAACGTGGTGCCTTGGTGTTGATGGAAGACGCCATCAGATCCAGGTGCGGTACGCCCCATCGACGGGTTATCATCCGCATTGCCTCGTCGGATAGGGCCCATTCTCCTGGATCCAGCTGTTGCCGACTTAGGAAGTCTGCCTGAACGTTGTCCACACCGGCGATGTGAGAGGCCGCGATCC
Source organism: Rhinatrema bivittatum (assembly GCF_901001135.1). NCBI lineage: Eukaryota > Metazoa > Chordata > Amphibia > Gymnophiona > Rhinatrematidae > Rhinatrema > Rhinatrema bivittatum. Next base: position 221,001,064 of record NC_042615.1, on the reverse strand, counting down.
GGACACGATGAATCTCCGCCCATTCCATCAGGAGGGTCGACTCGAGGGAGACATGCTTGCTCCTTGTGCCCCCTTGCCGGTTGATATAGGCCACGGTGGTGGCGTTGTCTGAAAGGATGCGCACTTCTCTGTTCTGTACCAGCGGGAGGAAGTGTTGGAGCGCCAGGCGAACCGCTCTGGTTTCCAGTCGATTGATCGGCCACTTCGCTTCTACCAGAGACCACGTCCCCTGCGTGGCGCTTCGATCGCAGACGGCGCCCCAGCCCACGAGGCTGGCATCGGTTGTGACTACCACCCAATTGGGAACCTCGATGGAGACTCCGCGTGCAAGGTTCGCAGGAACCAGCCACCAGTCCAGACTGGCCCTGGCAGTTGGTGCTAGTGGGAGAACAACTTGATAATCCTGAGACACCGGCTTCCACCTGGAGAGGAGAGCTGCCTGCAGAGGACGCAGATGCGCAAAGGCCCAGGGAACCATATCGATGGTGGAGGCCATCACCCCTAACAGCTGCAGATAATTCCAGGAAGTGGGTTCCTGTAATGCAGAAAAACGACAAACACATTCCCGCAATGATTGAGCCTTGTCCGGGCACAAGAAGACCTTGCCCTGATGCGTGTCAAAGCTGGCTCCCAAGAAGTCCAAGCGTTGCGAGGGGATGAGGGAGCTCTTGGAGAAGTTCACCACCCAACCCAGGGACTGGAGAACCTGAATGACCCTGGCCACCGAGGCTTGCCCGTGATCGAAGGACTTCACCCGAATCAGCCAGTCGTCCAGATAGGGGTGCACCAAGACTCTCTCCTTCCTGAGGGCCGCTGCCACGACCACCATGATCTTGGTGAATGTACGAGGTGCGGTCACCAAACCGAACGGAAGAGCCGTGAACTGGAAGTGCTGGCCCAGAACCTTGAAGCGGAGAAAACGACGGTCTTAAATGTATCGTCTTAAATGTATCGTCAAGTAACTTCATTGAATGTCCCCTAGTCTTTGTTCTTTTTGATAGCATAAACAACTGATTTGCATTTACCCATTTCACTCCACTCATTATTTTATAGACCTCTTTCATATCTCCCCTCAGCCATCTCTTCTCCAAATGAAGAGCCCTAACCTCTTTAGCCTTTCCTCATAGGGGAATTGCTCCATCCACTTTATCATTTTGTTCACCCTTCTAATTCTGCTGTCTTTTTTGAAATGTGGTGACCAGAACTGCACACAATACTCAAGGTGTGGTTGCACTATGGAGTGTTACAGAGGCATTATGATATTCTCTGTTTCATATTTCTTTCCTAACAATTCCTCTTAGCATTCTATTTGCTTTCTTGGCCACTGCTGTACACTGAGCAGATGATTTCAACATATTATCCATGATGTTGCCTAGATCCTTTTCCTGGAGTGTGACTCCCAAAGTGGAACTTACTTGCATTGTGTAGCTATAGTTGGGTTGCTCTTCCCTTCAGGCATCACTTTCTTATGTGGTAAACATACTAACTGCATATCCTATAAGGGGTAAAGCATGTTTGGATTATTTTAAATGGATACTTTGACTAATTACATTTGAGACAGAGTCCCTGCATAAGAATTAATGTTTTTGTATAATTGAAAATAAAAGACACATTGGCATGAATAATTGCTTTAGACCCTCTGATTTTACACACAGTTTCACTTTGTCATGTGTCATTTGATGCCCAGTCTTCCAGTCTTGCAAGGTTCTCTGTACCACAATCCTCTTGTAAATTAACAGCTTTGAATAATTTTGTATCATTAGCAAATATATTAAAGTTGGCTTGTGTATGTGCATATTTATTTGATTTATATTCCGCCTTTCATTACTTCAAAGCGGATTACTCTCACACTGTCTAATTGTTATGATTTATGTGAAAGACTATAGTAGACAATCCAACTGATATGGACAGTGACATTTTTTTTGTTACTAGTAAGGTCATTGGTGACATCCCTTAGGCTTCACTTCGGTGTAAGCCCAGATATAGCTTGCTCATTTCAGTGTAAGCCCCTTAGATGAAAGTGAATTTTCAAAACATTGCATGTGTAAAAATTAGTATATACTCATGTATTCTGTATTTTGTAAAAATTGAAATTTCATGCGCATGTTCACTTTTGCACGCGCATATATGCGTGTAAAAAGGGGTGGCTTAGGGGCTTTCTGGGGCAGGATCAACAGCTATGTAAGAAAGTTGCTATTTTAAAAGACACATGCATACAGTTTTCATCTTGAGTATTTTTATGCCTGTTAGTTATCTGGTGTAAGTGATATTAAATGTGTTTGTTATATAGTACTGACTGGGTGGGTTAACTGGGGAGAGTTCAGGCTGAAGAACCAAGAGGGTCTTGAAGATCTGGAGAAGGACTATATGAACTGACGGACTAATTAGAAAACTGGTTAATTTCCTCAACAGGTGCATGTTTTCAAAATGGCTGACTTATACATGCAAATCAGGACTTACATGAATAAATCCTAGTCTATTTTCACACAATAAATTTGTGTGTATATTTTTAGAATAGGTAGGTAAAGTAGAACATAAGAACATGCCATTCTGGGTCAGACCAGCTTGATGGACCCAATCCAGGCCATAAGAACCTGGCAAGTACCCAAAAACTAAGTCTATTCCAAGTTACCGTTGCTAGTAATAGCAGTGGCTATTTTCTAAGTCAACTTAATTAATAGCAGTTAATAGACTTCTCCTCCAAGAACTTATCCAATCCTTTTTTAAACACAGCTACACTAACTGCACTAACCACATCCTCTGGCAACAAATTCCAGAGTTTAACTGTGTGTTGAGTAAAAAAGAACTTTCTCCGATTAGTTTTAAATGTGCCACATGCTAACTTCATGGAGTGCCCCCTAGTCTTTCTATTATCCGAAAGAGTCTTAATGGGTAATGGATTATACATCCGCGTGGGCTTGCATATTTTGAAATGTCATTGTTTTGAAATGTGAAAGGAAGCAAGCAACTGAAGATGACACCCATATTAATCACTCTCTCTCATGCAATCCAATAATAATTATATAAAACATTCTAGCAAGACAGACCTGTATTCACAGTGATAATGTGGGGGTAAACTGCTGTAGGCTATTCAAGTGACCCCCTACTTTGCAGGTTTAATTTAGCAACAAATACAGGTCCAAAATAAAACATTTGAACATGATGGCTTTGACTGTTTTTTAATATTGTATAATACCAACAATGTCTTGTAAGTGTATTTCTGTTTTTAAGAGTCTGATGGAACCGAAAATGGTTCCTACCCAATATGCACTTTTTCTTTTGTTCTCCCCAGATCAAATACTGCATAATTATTTGTCACAGAAAAATGTATTTTTTCTTTCTTTGTTAACCTAGGGAGACTCTGGTGGACCGCTGGCCTGTGAAAAGGACAAAATATCATACCTGTATGGCATCATCAGCTGGGGAGATGGATGTGGCAGGTTCAACAAACCCGGAGTTTATACCCGAGTGTCCAATTATGTGGACTGGATTAATGGGAAGATTAAACCGAAACCCGCCAATCCTGCTACCTAACAAACATTTTTACAAGTTAATACTGTTATTGGATGGTTGAAATGTGCTTTATATCTTTTAGCTATGACTGCATATGAACTGCAGGTTGTCCTGTATATACAGTACTGTAGTTTTAGCCATACTAATATAATCCCAAATAAGAAAGCGTTTGCAGCAGTGTCTTAATTTTGCATGCTTTTGTGCTTCATCATTAGGGTCCTTTGTTTTCAGTTAAAATCGATTTTCACTCAAAAATTCCCAGATTTTTCCAAAGGCGACAATTGGTTTAAACCAAAATTCACTCTAATTTTAGGATACTTAAACTGTTCCAGAGCTGTAGATGTGGCACTTCATGCAGGCCTGGATTTGTCAATAGGCACACTAGCTCTGTGCCCAGGGCGGCAAAAATCTTTGAGTTGGAGTGGATAGCAGGCCAACTAAAGATTTGCTGCCTCCAGCTCTGCTGAATCTCAGCAGAGAAAAACCTTCTTCTTACTCCAGCCCCTCTCCTCCCAGTACAGGGAACAGGAGGGAAGGGGTGAGACTGGAAAGGACAGAACAAAGAAATACTGTTCTATTCCCTATTCCTTCTCCTCCGCTCTTGTCCTGTGTCGGGAACAGCAGGAGAGGGGTGAGGCCAGAGCAAATAAAAGCCGCTCTGCTCTCTAATCCAAGTCCCTTTGCTCCTGTCATTCAGGGACATAAGGGAAGAAGATGAGTCTGGAGACTGTGCCTTTGCTCTAATGCAGGGACGGAAGCAACATTACCATCAGTGCTTAGGGGTGGCCAAGTCCTAAATCTGTCTGGTTTCAAGGCCTCCAGTCAGTGCTGGAAGCCAAAGCATATGCTGTCTTTCAAGTCCCGCCCCTCACCAATGAAAACACTCACCCTCCAGTATTGCCCTTGCCATGTTTCAAGTTCCATCTCCTCACCACCTAAGCAGTCAGTATCTGCTGTCTGGTGCCTTGAATGCATTTGAAACAGGCTCCCTGGCCCTGCACAATTGCAGAAGTGCAGCGCTGCAGAGTATGGGAGTCTCAGCAAGTAGCCGAGGAAGAGAGGGATATTCGTAGCAGGCGGGTGGAGAAAGAGAGGAACAGGTTAGGCAGGAGATGAGGGTAGAGCTGGGGATCCTCCTGAGATGAGGGTAGAGCTGGGGATCCTCCTGAGTTGGTGAGTAGGAGAATCTGCTTAATATTGTTTTATTATTCTGGCTTCTGGCCACCAAAATACATTCAGATATTTACCCGGAAAACTGAGTAATTTGTTTCAATTGATTTTTTCCTGTTTTGTCCTTGTCATAATAAACACTGATAGATTCCCAGGAAAAATAAAGAACAATAGAAACTGAAACTGAAAATCCCTTTTCATCATTTAGGATGTAGAATTATGAAAAAGCTATGAGCTTGTGTTAGGAATTAAAAACACACTATACAATTTATTGAAATAGATTTGTTGTGCGGTTCTTCTATTATAATATATATATATGGCTCTTTTTTGTCTCCTTTTCTGATATACTGTGTATGTAGGTTGTAAGCACTTTAAATCAGGGAACTGCTATATCTATTCTACCTACTTGCTGTGCATTTAGCATTCGTTATCTACCTGCATGTTTGTTTCCGTTTTGTAGCACTGCCTACACTAGGCTTTATTCTGTCCTCTCCCTTCTCCCCACCTTTGGAATTGAAAAAAAAAAAATTCCGGCAAAAAGTTATTTACCGAGTCAGACAAATAAAATCTTTGCATCCCATTGGGCCTATTTACTAAGGAGTAAATATTCAGCTGTTGTGTGGCTAGTTAAGTTAGCCAGATACACATATCTGACTAATTTAACCAGGATATTCAGCAGTGCAGCCATGCCACTACAGTAAATATACCCAGATAAGTTAGAGTCAGCCAGATATGTGGTATCTGGCTAACTTTAGATCTACCCTTTGGAGTGTCTAGAGTTAGCTGGTTAAGTTAACCAGCTAACTTCACTCCTCCCCAGAAAGCCTATCTCCTGCCCCAGGAATGCTCTTTACTTATCTGGCTAAATTCTAGCCGGATAATTCGTTATCCGGCTAGAATTTAACTGGAGAAGCCTTTTAAATATGCATTTAGATGGATAACTTTCCCGTTATCCATCTAAATGGCTTTTGAATATCTACCCCTAAATGTTTTCTCTCACTCTGTGTCTATGGGAAAAATGCTTAATAAATAGAGCTCTATGTTTGTAAAAGGCAGCAGAGAGGCCTCATGCCTTAGAGATGCTGAATAAGCCCCTTTTATATGGGATTTCAAACAGCTTTGTTACAGTATGTTTAAGCGTCCTTATCACTTTTCAGAATGCAAAATTGCTTCCTATATTCCCCAGCATCTGGAATAGGGCAAAGGAAGCTGACCTAGCAACACAGAATATGATAGCAGACGAGGAGCATGAGGCCCATCTAATCTGCCCACGTTGCGTCATTTGTCAATGCCATAGGCCACGACTGACCAGCTGCTTCCCTTTACTTGTTTGCAGCTAAAGATCCTCTGTACATATCCCCATGTCTTTGTAATTTCTGTTACTGTTTCTATCTTTACCACCTGCCCTGGCAGACTTTTCCATGCATCCTCCACTCTTTAAGTGAAGCAATGTTTTCTAATTTTAACCCTGAATCTACTCTCTTCGAGGGCCTGGTTTTCAAAAGGATTTATGAGCACAAAATGCAGATTTATGTGTGAAAATTGGCTTTTGAAAATTCCCCGGGGATTATGCGCAGAAAAGTTATGCACAGAAGTGATTCCACGTGTATTTGTATGCACACTAGAAAGAGGCGTCCCGAGAATGGCAGAGTTGGGGGTAGGGAAACCATTAATGCACATTCCTTTCAGTTTTAAACAATTTTCATAAATCTTCACTTTTGCATTTTCACCTGCTATAAAAGCACATATGCTGCGTTGTCTTACACACACACACACAGATTTTCAAAGTGGAATAACGGAAATAAGTTGACTGAAAATTTGGGCTAAAGTCCTATGCAAACCATTGAAAATTAATCTCTGAGTATTTCAGTGTAGAAAGTTCTGATTCAACAATGAGTGGTGTGGTTGTCAGAATAAGTGACAAAGTGGTAATAGGACATTTTAGAACTCCTGGGAGAAATGAAGGCAGCCATAAAGCTATGTCTGATTAGCAGGCTGTGATGATAGAATTAACTAGAAGCTGGAACTATCTTGCAGACTGCAGTGCAATAATAATTATTGCCCCAAATTTCTGTGGCAATAGTTAGAAAATTCTGCTGTAAAGTTTCTAGAATTCTCTGGCACATTTGCATACATTTGCATCATGTTGCATATTAAATAATGTAATTTGATTTTGCATAATAAAAATAAAATAGTTTTCCAACCTTGTTTTTCAGTATAATTTCTGTTTTGGGGGGATTTTATGTACAGGAATCGCAGGTATCAGTGTGGGAGAGTGATAAAATCTTGGGGAGATGGAAGAGCAGGAGAGGAGAAAAAATTGGGGAAGGGGAGAAAAGGAAAGAGAATCGGGGTTAAAGCAGCAAGGAGGATAGAGGCGAGCTATGAAAGAGATGCTCTGAGATCAGGAGAGAGTGAAAAAGGGAAGTTCTGGGAGAGGGAAAGGAGAAGGAGGGAAGTTCTGAGATTGGGATGAGGGATGGGTGGAGAAGAAGGACTGGAGAAGGAAAGAAATTCTAGGATCTGAGGGGAGGTGAACTGGGAGAAAAGAGAAGGGAGCAGGAAGGAGATTATGAGATCTGGGGAAAGGTGAAAGGGAATGAGACTGGTGGGAACAGGATGAAAGGCTTGAAAGATGGGTTAGGATGGAAGGATTGCGAGAGACGTGTAGAGAATAAGAGAAAGACTGGTGAGGACATGGTTGGGGAACTGAGAAAGAGAGACGGGGGGGGGGGGGGGGGGGGGGGAGAAACTGCTGGGAACAGGGCTGGTGCAAGGGTATTAGGCATAGGGTTGCCAACTGGATTCAGATTTTCAGGATAGGTTGATCTAGTCCTGGTTTTACTTCCCTGCAGGCAGAGACTTGTAGTTTTGCTTTTTCTTAGGGAATGCACTAAGGAAATAAGAACAAGTTGCTGCATGCAATGGGGTAAAACCAGAACTGTCTTGAATATTTGGAGCCAGTTGGCAACCCTACTTAGGCACCCTAGGCAAAACCTACAGCTATAATAGATCTACATGAACAAGAACATTTAAAGTAAAATTTTCTGAGGTAAAAATATCACAACATGTATATTATATTTACATGCACTGCTGTAAAGCTCTGCAAAAAAGTAAAAAAGACCCTTGAAATTGGTATTAGGTCTTTTGTAAAGTGTGTTGAGTATGGGCTTCGCCCTCAAAAAGCCATGAGTACAATGAATTACAATTTCAATATAGTAAATCTCCCATACCAAAACTCCAATAACTGCCAGCACTCCAATAACTGCCAACACTAACAACCCAGTTTTGAAAAGACAACACTGTAGTTATTACACCAGGCCCTATAACGTCAATACACCTATTAGGTGTTGCGTAGGAGGTGGATCCTTGGGCTGAGGTGGGGTTGACGCAACCCCTAGGCCTACAGGTCCCCACCGTCAGCAGGCGGAATGGGCTGAAGCTGGAGGCCACTGGAGCTTCACCTATACCAGCCCACGTTCCCCTAGGGTTGAGCCTTCAGGTGCCAGGGCCGGCAGGACTTAGGCAGGTCTTGAGGTTGGGTATCAATAGTAGCTGGTTCAGCCCAGAGATAGCAGCCAGCAGGTGGCGTGATCCTATCCCGAATAGGATGAGGAACAGAAACCCAAGCACCAGGGAACAGGAGGATACTGAAAGTGCCTGAGCATAGGAAGGCCAAAGCTTACTAGTTCATGTCTAGAGGATAGGGACAGAGGTGTCACTGTCAAATGTGAGTAGAAGTGGGCGGCACTTGCAAGGCATAGCAAGCAACCTGGAACTCTGGACTCAAGAGAGTCTGAGGCAAAGTCATACATAGCAAAGTTCAAAGCATGGAAAAAACAAGTGTGGTCAGATGTAGCAATGGTTAGGGCACGGAGAAGGCAGGAGTGGTCAGATGTAGCAATAGTCAAGTCACGGAGAAGGCAGGCGTGGTCAGACGTAGCAATGGTCAGGAAACGGAGAAGGCAGGCGTGGTCAGACGTAGCAATGGTCAAGGCTCAGAGAAGCCAGGCATGGTTAGACGTAGCAATGGTCAAGGCACAGAGAAGGCAGGCGTGGTCAGACGTAGCAGAGATCAGGCTTAGGGAAGGCAGGTAGGCGAAGTCAGGCGAAGCAGTGGTCAGGCTTGGAGAAGACAATAGACAAAATCATGTGAAGCAGTGGTTAGGCTTGGAGAAGATATGTAGGTGAAGTCAGGCAAAGCAGTGGTCAGGCTTGGAGAAGGCAGGTAGGCGAAGTCAGGTGAAGCAGTGGTCAAATCCAGGAAGTCAATCAAACGCAAGACGAGATGAACAGCAGAACAGGAACTGGGAACTTGGAGAATCAGGAACACGAACAAACAAGTACTACAGCAACAAGCACTCGGAAACCAGGAACAGGAGACCAAGGAGACCTGTTGCAAAGGCGACGCTGAGGGGCGCAGCCTGAGTATTTATGTGCTGAAGGATCTGATGTCAGCATCCGGGTCCACTGCCAGGTTCCCACCGCTGGCCCTTTAAATCATTCACTGATGCATGTGCGTGCGCCTAGGGAAGGGTACGGCGCTGACGGTGGCGTCTCTCCATGAGGCCTGCGGAGAGGCACGAGGAGTGGAGGCATCCTGGCTAGAGGTCCCAGGAAGTGGAGCAGGGCCGGAGGTGCTGGCGGGAGTCCGAGGCCGAGACTGACGGCCCACCGCCGCCAGCGATGAGGAGCTGGAGCCTGAAGCTTGTGCAGAGAGGTGAGAGGACCGCATGTTCAGTTGTGGGTCACTTAGGCTGGCCAGCATGTCAGTGTAACCCTACCTTGGAGGTTTAGGTCCCAAGGGCACACAAACTAATATTTAATTTTCGTGGCATGCATCCCGCTAGCACTTCATCTCCCATACATGCCTCTCTATCCCAATGGTGGATCCTTTTTTGTAGGGGGAAGCTCTCACTTACGGCCCAGGCGATGGTGCGTTTCTCCTTGTGTTGTGGTAGCTATGGTTTCTCAAGGGCTGAGGTGCTGGGACAAACCAGGCAGGACAAGGCCTGGGTGATAAATTAAATGTTTACTGATTCTTTAACCGTTACAATAAAGTCCATTTTACAGTAAAGATGAAATTACAGCAGACTGATGCACAAAGGTGTATTTTCTTTTCTGGGTAGGTGTCCTTTATCTCAGGTATCTGAGTAAAGCTTCCCACGGTGATTTTTAAAGTGTGCTAAGCTTTCCCAGTAGCCCAAGTGGGAATCCTATTGGAGGGATCCCCTCAAACCGAAAAGTCCTACCTGAGTCCAGATTATTCACGGTCACCCAGCCTGTCCAGTCCCATGGGCTGGCGATTCGGGGTGGGGGGGGGGGGGGGTTTACAAGATCTTGATCCTTCTTAGTTGTGGTGTCAGTGACTTCTCATGCAGAAAAAGTCTTTAGGAAGTGGGAACCAGGCTATTCCAGCCCTGGAACCCTTGTGAGGAGGGGTGGGTCAAAAACCTCCCCACAAACAATATCCAAATATTTGCTTTCTGTAAAAATCTCTCGGTGACTGCTGCTTCACTGTCACTAGTGCTTGCCCCATCTAGAAGTAAATTAGGGCTCACAGGTCTTCAGCCCTTGCCCTCTGTGTTTTGGGGGATCCTTCTCCAAAGGGTGCAAGTTTTAAGCAGCTGCCCCTTCTGAAAAAAAAATAAATCAGGATACCTCTTGGCCATCAAAATCTCACTTTGTGGGTACTGTCACTGGTGCTTGCCTCACCTAGGGAGTAGAATGAGGCTCACAGGTCTTCAGCCCCTTTATGAGAGTTTCCAGAGGAAATCCAGCAAAAATCTATCTCACTGCCACTAATTAAGGGATGACTGTCTGGCAGGGGGTACACACAGAGGGACCTCTTCAAAAGTAAAGTTCATGATGAGGCTGGGAGGCCTCACTAGGGAGTATAAAAACTGCATCCTCACTGCTCTGAGACTAACTCAAAATGGACACAGAACACTAAAATGGCTTCACTAAATTGGAACAGGCAACCAATCGCATCTCTCCAGATTGAGAGGGGCTGAAGAGGGTAGAAGGCTCACAGGGATGTTGATTCTAAGCAGGGACCTTGTAGCTGACCCAGGGGTGCCACCAGGGGCAGCTCAAGGCAATCTGCTGCCTGAGGCGAGGGATGAGATGGTGCCTCTGGCCCACCCTGTCCCCACCCTGTCCCCTCCCTTTTCCACCCACATTCATACATGCATACACACTCATTCACTTCTCTCCCTCTTCCATACACACATGATACACACAAGCACCCTCTCATACATACACACACACACACACCACCCTCTCATATATATATACACACACACACACCCCACCACTCTCTCATACACACACACATACCACCCACCCACTCATACATACATACCCACCTCATGCACACACACCCTCACCCACCCACACATACACATACCCTCCTTACCCACTCACCCTTTCATATATACACATACACAAACACTGTCTCCACACATAACCCCACCCACCTACCCACACATACACCCACCCTCACCCACCTCTCATATATATGCACACACACTCACCCTCTCATGCACACACACACACGCTCTCATAAAGACATCCACCCATCATCCACACTCATACAGAGACCCATCCATACCCACCCTCCCTTACATACACACACCCCTTTCATACATACACAAACCCACTCCTACACATACTCATCCTCACACACCCTCTCATACAGACACTCCCACCCTTCCACTCATACAGATACACACCCTCTCATAAAGACATCCACCCATACCCACCCTCCCTCTCATACCCACCTCCACCCTTTCATATACACTCACACATACACACCCCCACCCTCTCATATACATACAGACACCCTCTCATATATACTCACAAGCTGCATCCCTGCCCACCAAGCTAGCTGACATACACACATTGTACCTTTTCTTGTTCTTCAGCCACCACCCGCTTGGGATCCTCCGGCAGCTCTTTTTTTTTATTTCTTTGCAGCCTCCTTTCTCTTTCTTTGGCTGCCGGCGGCTTGGGCTCCGGCAGCAGCCTGCAGTCTCTTTTTTTTCTTTTTCGGCCGCCACCAATGACCCGCGGCTTCTTTTTCCTTTCTCACCCTTATTCCTTTCTTTTCTCACCCAGCCTGGGCTCCTGCGGTGGCGGCACGCAGCCTCTTTCTTGTTCGTTGGCTGCCACCGGCTCCAGCAGCGGCCTTTATTTTTTTTTCCTTGGCTGCGCCCGCGCTCAACTTTTAATTTCTCGGCCACCAGCAACATGAGCGCGGTAGGGAGCCCGCTGCCTCCTTTTTCTTCCCACTGTCGCTGGTCTGGGACCTGGCAGCAGGCTGCGGCCTCCTTTGGCTGCTACCAGCCTGGGCTCCAGAGGTGACCCCGCGGTCTCTCTTCTCTTTTTTTGGCCGCTGGTGGCCGGCGGTCTCACTTCTCTTTGTCTCCAAGCCGCCAGCACTGCAGGTTTTCCTGCCTGAATAAAGGGCGAGGAGGCTGCAGCAGGAAGGTTTCAGGGGGGGCAATATTTCCACCTCAAAAGTTTGTCGCCTGAAGCGGCCGCCTCACCCTGCTTCACTCTAGAACTGCCCCTGGGTGAGGGGCTTGAACTGATTTTGAAGTTGCAGCTACAAAGAGGCCATCAGTCAGTACCAGCACCTCTGGCGCTGGTTCCTATTCCTGCTGGAAAACCTGCAGGCCTCGCCGAAGGTGGCTGCTGTTGAATTCAGATCCTCCCTGGCATCCTTGAAGGGCTTTAGGACTTATACCCACCCGCACCTTATGTAACCAATCCTGATGCCCCTGAGTGCAATCCACGCCGATGTCAGCATTCACAGACAACTCACGAACTCTGCTATTCTACTAAACTCTGCATTATCAAACAGGTGGAATTCCACCTGGTGCCTGCATCCTGAATAAGTTGATGCAGAGTGCACCCCCCCCCCCCCCCCCCACTGCTCCCTTCTTCTCACACAGCTGCTGCCCACCCTTCATGCTCTGGATAAAAAGCCTTGCTATTTTCCTGCACCTCTCTCTATATCCAGTTCCTACAGAACAAAGCTGCCACCTTCCTTGCCCCCCCCCCCCCCCCCGAATCCCAGGGCACGTGCAAAGCACGAAGCTTCCACTGCCTACCCTTTAAGAGTCAGGAGTTGGGGGCATGTGCAGAAGCTTGTCATTCTGCCAGGCTGAGGCAGGGGAGGACAGTGAGGGGGTTTGCAATGGGGGACAGTGTCCGTTTGCTCGGTTGAGCAACATGTCCCTGTGCACCATTCTCTCTCTCTCTCCTTTTCTCCCTGTGCAGGGAACTAATAAAGCTATTTTGAAAGTGACCCCCTTCAGCTAAAGCAGAGAGAGAGAGAGAGAAAGTGAGAGCAGAGAGCAGCTGTTTGGAACCATGACTGAAGATGACGGATTCGGTTGTGGTAGAGGGTCAAGTCAGATTGCGAGAGGGACGAAAGGTCAGGGAAACGGACTTTTCTCCTTGTTTTCTTTCTTTTTCTTTTTTTTTTTTAATTACTGCTATTTCTTGTTACTTTTCCAAATGAGGTTTTCTGTCTGGCTTTATGGTATCTGTCTGAAGAAAAAGAAGAAGGATTCTCTGTAACTGTTTCCTCTTCTTTTTTTTTTGTCTCTGATTCCAGTGGAAGAATAGATGGGTGGTGTTCAGAAAGCCCTCCCCTGTTGCAGGTATGTTCCTAATATATCGGAGACTGACTGTGGGCCATGGCCTGAATCTCCTTTTTGTTGCCTTTTTTTTTTTCTTTTGCATGGACAAAAAGCACTTTTCTTTCCTATGCTCCTGAATAGGCAGGCAGAAAAGCTTTGCTAAACCATTTTGTAAATGTGCTTCTTTTCTTACATGAGACAGCAAATGCCATAGCAGGCTGACTAAAGGTCCAGATATGTTTCTGCTGCAAAATACGTTTAAAAAATGTTGTAAGACTTTTTCAAAGGTGAATAGCAATGTTCCATGTGTCTTAACTGTGTAAATTTCCCGTTCAGTGTCAGGGTGCAGCCTTCGTTGAATTATAGCAGCAAATTTTCTTGGAAGTAGACCAAACTGGTAAAAATAGAATGAGGATATTGAAGTAGCCCCAACATGCAATTAGATAAGACCAAGGAAAGGAGATTGGAGAGTACAAGGCATAGCCTCTAAGTTGTGGTTTCATTAGGGTTAGGTTTCAGAGGAATACTTAAACTTAGTTGCACTTTGCAAGATTTTTGATAATAGCGAAAGCAGGAGCTTGGAGATGGCGCTTGCATTCCTGTGATTTCCATACAAATTCTAGATTGTAAAGTGGAAAGGTTTGCAACATGATCAGGGATTTACTGTAAATGTGCTCCCAAAGATGTTTATATGTCCACATCAAGTACTATGTGGGTTCTTAAGAAGTGCCTAGGGGTTATTTTTATGTGGCATCTCAATGTTTTCAGGGGTATGCTTGGTTTGACAAGGCTTTCTTTGCTTTTTCATGTTGCCTGTATGGCTTTAACCTTGGAATTCCAAGGAGTGAATTTTTCAGTGTTTAGTAAAATGAGCAGCAATTAGGCCTCAGGACTTAGTCCTGAAGGGATTAGAGCAAAGTGGTGTGAATTACAAAATTTGGATTGAAAGAGAACTGTGCTCACTCTGCAATGTGTAGTTTCAAAACTCCACATAGCAAATAGTAATATCCATACTGTATCCATTCATATATATATTTTTTTACTTTTAAGTAATTTTTGAAATTCTTTAAATAGACCTTCTTTTAAATTACTAGGAGAAGCCATGTGAGCAGGATAATTATAAATATCAAAGTGCAATGCACATTATCACTTGCTAATGCGCACTGAGTTCCATATTCAGTAGGCCAGGTAATGGACAAGTTATCCGGCCATCATTAGCGGGATAAACTGTCCTGCATATTCAGCAAGAGAAATCTACCACTGAATATACTTGCTGAACGTTATCTGGCCTAACCGACCATTGTTTGAATATGGCGGCTTAGGCCTAAACTTATTTGGCTTTGTGTGCCCAGATAACTAGCTACATACCCGGATATCTTCCAAAGATATCCGGGTAATTAGCATACAAAGAAAAATGAGTTGTGGGCCTCTCGGCCTGATGCCCACCTCCAATCACAAATCACAACTCCCTGCTGGCCAAGAAACCCCTCGATCCCAAGAAATGTATTTTACAAGCAAAAAGTATATTACTTCCCTCCCCGCTAAGAATGCAATAAATTTCACCGTATCTCCCCACAAACAGCCCCTCACAGGCAGACACCATCCCACCCAACTGGAACCTGCATCAGGGTCCCCTTGGCCTATGCTGGGATCACTGTGCTATGAGATCCCAGTGCTTCCAGCATTACTTAGATAATAAGGCTGAAGTGTACTGTATAATGTAAATGAATGCTTCCAGCTTTATTACTCAAGTAAGAGCTGTTAGACTTATCCAGCTATCTAACTTGGCCAGATAAGTAGAGTTTTAAGACTTATCCAGTTAAGTAGCTTTTTTTTTTTTTTTAACTTAACTAGCTATCTTTCATACCAAGATACATTTTAAAAACACTACTTAAATAGACAAATAGTGTTTTAAAGAGTTATCTGGCTAAGTAGTGCCTGCTGCTACTTAGCTGGATAAATCGGAGTATAGAGGGATAAGTGCCCCTACTTATCCAGATAAATTCAAATTTGGCCATCTGTGTAGTGACTAAGGTACTACTTAGCCAGATAAGTCAGAATTTAGGGCGTCATTCTCTAAAGGGATCGCATGCGATACCTAAATTGGGGCGGAGTTGGGGCGGAGTTGGCCCCAGAAGAGGAGGAGTCAGGGCGGCACCGGGGCTGACGCTTCGAAGACATCGCTGGCGGCGAAAGGTAAGGACCGTTATCGCAGTGGTGCAATGGCTGCCGGCTTTCGCAGGCCCGCCCCCCTGCTTCGCCCCCCCACCCCCCCCGGTACCGCGCGATTCACTATTCTCTGCGAGAATAGTCAAATTTGAATATGAGTATGTCAAATTTTAAAGGGACAATCAGAATGCCCAAGAGTGCACATTATATATAAACAAGACGCTTTCTTTTAAAGTTGACCAGTCATAATAGGCTTCATCGTGGGAGCAAGGTTGCTATATGACTCCGCCTTATTTTTAATCATCGGTCAATGTCCGTGACAATATATATTTTTTAAGCTTTTTGCAAATTTGCTTAGTAAATGTGACTTATCTTAAGAATCACCGCTGATTTACTTAGCTCTGAAGCCTTGAATTCTTAACACGCCCGACATGGGTCCAAGTTTCGAACGATGCCATTCTTTATCAAGGGCTTAAGATCAGCGTTGTACTTGTAGTCTTTTGGATCTTAAATCTCAAACATAGCGTTTCTGGCCCTAAGTAAATATATAGGAGTAAGGTACCACACTTACATGCGTAAATTGCAGGGGCAGAAGCAGGATACGGAAAGGAGCAGGAACTGGAGCAGGGACACAGGACAAGTAGTTGGGAAGGACCGGAGCAGGAACACAGTGCAACTCACATTCACAAGGGAGCAGGACCTGTGGCTGAGGCAAGGGGGAAATGGCAAGGAAAGGTATTTATACCTGCCTTGCCTGACGTCATCTTCCTGGACCGTGGGGAACTCTCCCGCCACTGGTCCTTTAAATAATAGGCAGTGTCGCGCACACGCGCCTGAGGGGACCATGGAGATCGGTGGTGTAGGCATTGGGAGATGCAACGCGGTTGCAGGCAGGCCGTGGCTGCAGGAACCAGCGACGGGGGCTGGCGAAGGACAGGGCAGGAGTGAGCCTTTGGCCCCCCCCCCATGGTGAAGAGACCTGGCCGTGCAGGCCCGCGTCTGGGGTGCCCAACACATTCTGTTTTCTTTTTTGACTTCCACAGCACACTGAGCTGACGATTTCAATGTATTATCCACTATGATCCTGGCTGGCATGGAGGCCCATGACGCTGCCGGTGGACCTCATCTCCCCGGCGTGTGAGCAGGGAACTACTGCTGTGCTGTGTGCCGGATGCACACAACAGGAAGATCGATGGGGCCGTGGTGGAGCTTATCTCACCACGGCCTGAAGAAAAAGGTCACACTCAAATCTGCAGGTGTTCCTCCTCCTTCCTGCCTGTGTGGCCCCGGAAGAAAAACGTTGCCGGAGCCGCATGGGCAGGAAGGAGGAGGACCATTGGCCGCGTACAGAAGAAGAGCAGTGTTAATGGGCCACTGCATATCCCACGTCGTGATGGTCCGAGAAGAGGAGGAAACCCGGTAGAAGGGCCGCCGCGGATTCCACGTCACAGCGGCTCGAGAAGAGGAGGAGGCCTGGTAGCAGGGCCGCTGCGGATCCCATGTCGTGGGTGGCCAGAGAATATCAGGGCCGCTGCAGAGCCCATCTGGGCAACCCTCGCAGAGGAGGCCCAGATGTGAGAGAGAGGCTGAGGGCCTGTAGAGTCTGTGTGTGTATGAGATGAGTTGAGAGAATGTGTGTGTGAGAGTGAGTTGAGAGACTGTGTGTGGGAGTGAGAACCTGAATGTTTGGAGAGACAGCACGTGATAGCTTCTGTGTGAGAGGGACAGCATGTGACAGTGAAAGCCTGTGCTTGAGCAAGACAGCTCGTGGGAGTGAGAGAGCCTGTTTGTGTGTGAGAGTGAGACAGCATGTGCATGAGAGAGACAGTGTGTATGTATGTATGAGAGAGAGTATGTGAGTGTGAGCGCCTGTGTGTGTGTGTGTCTGTGTATGTGTGAGATAGACAGCATGTGAGAATGAGAACCTGATTGTGTGTTTGAGGGAAGACGACAGATGGAGAGAAAAGAAGTAGAAAAAAAAGACCCTGTAAAAGGAATTGGCAAAAAAAACAAGAAAGGGAAGGTGGAAAAAAAAGCCTGTGACCAACCAATTAGAAAACTAAGATCAGACAGCAAAGGTAAAAAAAAAAAATTACTTTTTAGTGATTGGCACATGTAATCTTTGGGAATATGCAAGAGTAGCACTTTCTCTATGCTGATCTCGCAATGTACGAGATCAGCATGGAGGAAGTGGAAGCCCACGGGACCTGCACAGAGGAGGCAGCAGAACCGGCTTCAGTGCCAGTAACAGCAATCAGCGCCTCCCAAATATCCACATGGCAGCAGTGACAGCAGTAGAGAAGGAATGAGAGAGGCTCTGAGGTTGCTGGCAAAAGAAAGAGAGGGGGGTCTGCCTTCAGTGTGTGCAAGTGTATGAATGGGAGTCTGCCTGGGGGTGTATGTGTTTAAATGCATGGGTGCCTGCCTGAGGGTGTGTCTATATGTGAGAATGAATGGGTGTCTTCCTGGGGTCTGTCTGTGTGAGAATAGGTGCCTGCTTGTGTGTGGTGTATGTGTGTGTGTGTGAGAATGAATTGGTGCCTGCCTGGGGGTCTGTGTGTGTGTGTGAGAATGAATGTGTGCATACCTGGGTGGGGGGGAGTGGTGTGAGAATGAATGGGAGCAGCCTGGGGGGTCAGTGTGTGTGTGTGTGTGTGTGTGTGTGTGTGTTTGTGTGAGAATGACTGGGAGCTTGCCTGGGTGTGTGTGTTTGTGTGTATGTGAGGAGGCCAGTGAGAGTGAGAACATCTGTGTGTATGAGAGAATCCATACACACAGAGCTTGTATGTGGGTGGTGTGTGTGGGGGGGGGGGGGGGGGGGGGGAGAGAGGGTCTTAGACCCTGAAAGTGTGTCAGCGTCTGTGAGAGCGAGAGGTTATGGTGGGTATAAGAGCATGAATGTGTGTGTATGTGACAGTGTGAAAAAAATGAACATGTGTGAGAAAGAATGAACATGTGAGTATGTGTGAGAGAGAGAGGATAATCTCCTAATCCTCGACAATATCAGGGTGAATGGAAATCAAGAGTTCCCAGGTATGAACAGCAGGGGCTTTTTAAAATCCTTAATAGTTTTAATTACTGGGTGTTATTTGTTATGTATGCTGTTTTGAAATATATTATTGGTGCTTGGTAAATTTTTTTAAAAATGTATTTGATTTTAATTAATATAAATTATTCTATTTATCAGTAGTTTTAAAATATTCTTTTATTAGAATGGTTTTACTATTATAATTGATGCTTTATGTTTCTTGATTTTGTTTTATGAGGAATGGTGGTTCTGTTTTTCCATTGTTACACTCAGAATCTGGCTTTTGGGGTTTCCATTTCAGTTTGTCTAATTTGTGATCCTTTATTCTGTATTTGGTGAAGATCTGTCTCTGCTCTGTGCGTGTGACCATGATGAGAGATTCTGCTAGCGTGTCTGTGTAGGGATCTATAGCAATTGGGGTTGTTTTGTTTCCTCAGTAGGTGGTGTATTGGTATTCTGGGACCCAGTGTAATATTTACCTGTGCTGCTTTTTCACAGATAGGGTTATTGTTGTTTGAGTCGTTGGTGTTATTACTGTTATGTTACAATAAGCTTGCTGTATAGATTTTGAGTGTCTTTTTTGCGGGGTTTTGTGTTAGTTCACAATGTGTCTGGCAGTGGAAGGTGTTTGTGTTGCTGTTACTGTGAGGTGATAACAGAATTTGAAAATATTTTTTTGTTTGATGAGTTGTAAGGGAAACACCCAAGTTCCATTGTTGGGTGAATTTCCATGGATGCACAGTAAGTTACAGAACTGGAGGTGCAGGATTTATATTGACATTCTTCTTACATTCTTTTCCTTCCTGTATACTTTCCAGACTTCACTCTCATAGCCATATAGAATTAGTTGAATAAAGCTATTAAATAATTTTATAGTAGTTTTACTAGAGGTATGAAACTGGCCAGCTTTTTTAAATTATGCAGAAGACCCTTTGGTCTTTCTTATTAAGACTTTTGTTTTAATAGCCAATTTTAAAGCAGGGGGCATGCTATGGAGGTGGGTGTGATGAGGAAATGTCATTTTGGCTCCCCCCCCCCCCCAAATTCTTCTGTCTAGAGACACCACTGATTTTCTGTGGCCTTAAGCAATAGTACAAGAAGGATTGGGGGGGGGAGTGCTGGAGAGGCACACAAATGCATTGGCCCCCGGGCGCCGGAGACCCTTGGTGTGCCACTGGGTGCGAGCCAGATGGGGCCGCAAGTGGTGGCCAAGAGGAGTGACGATCTGGCAGGCTACGAGCAGCGCCCAACCTGCTCGCAGCCCAGAAAACCACACACTCGGCAGGCACAATCGAGAATGAGGTAGGAGTCGTGGCCAAGACCCTGGGGTGGCAGCGTGACCAGGAGGGGGTGTGGAGGCGCAAGGCAGAAAGTTTGCCTAAGGTGCCTAATCCCCATGCACCGGCCCTGATCCCAAGGGGTAGATATATATACCATACTTTTTATCTCAGGAATAAGTAGTAGATTTCCCAAAGTCCACCTTAATAATGGATTATGGACTTTTCCTCCAGAAACTAGTCCAAACCTTTTTTAAATGCAGCTACAATAATATCTTTCATCACATCCTCTAGCAACGAATTCCAGACCTTAATTATGCATTGGGTAAAAAAATATTTTCTCTTATTAGTTTTAGTTGTATCGCCTAGTAACTTCATTGTGTATCCCCTAGTCTTTGTACTGTTTGAAAGAGTAAACAACCAATTAACGTTTACTCTTTCCACTCGACTCATTATTTTATAGACCTCTATCATATCTCCTCTCAGCCATCTCTTCTCCCTACTGAAGAGTTCCAACCTCTTTAGCCTTTCCTCACAAAGGAATCATTCCATCCCCTTCATCATGTTGGTGGTCCTTCTCTGTACCATTTCTAATTCCTCTATATCCTTTTTGAGATGTGGTAACCAGAATTGCACACAGTATTCAAGATGAGGTCACACAATGGAGCAATATGGAGGCATTGTGATATTCTGAGCCGGATTTTATAAAATTGCGCGAGCGCGTACTTTTGTTCGCGCACCAGGCGCGAACAAAAGTACGCTGGATTTTATAAGATACGCGCGTAGCTGCGCGTATCTTATAAAATCCGGGTTGGCGCGCGCAAGGGGGTGCACATTTGTGCAACCTGTGCGCGCCGAGCCCGGTGCGCGTTGCCTGTTCCCTCCGAGGCCGCTCCGAAATCGGAGCGGCCTCGGAGGGAACTTTCCTTCGCCCTCCCCCACCTTCCCCTCCCTTCCCCTACCTAACCCCCCCCTACCTTTGTTGCCAGATTTACGCCTGCTGAAAACAGGCGTAAATCTGCGCGCGCCAGTGGGCTGCTGGCATGCCATCACCCGACCCGGGGGCTGGTCCGAAGGCCTCGACCACGCCCCGGGCCGACGCCACGCCCTGGTCCCGCCCCGAACCGCCCCCTGACCCCGAACACGCCCTGGACACGCCCCTTTGACGACGCCTCAGGACTTACGTGCGTCCCGGGGCTCTGCGCGCACTGGCGGCCTATGCAAAATAGGCGCGCCGGTGCGTGAGGGCCCTGCGCGCGTAAATCCGGTCACATTTACGCGCACAGGGCATTTAAAATCCGGCCCTCTCTGTTTTGTTCTCCATTCCTTTCCTAATAATGCCTAGCATTCTATTTGCTTTCATGGCTACTGCTGCACACTGAGCAGAAGATTTCAACATATTATCAATGATGATGTCTATATCCTTTTCCTGTGGACCTAATTTATTTACATACCTATTTATTTATTTGATTTTTTATTTCAATTTTCGGCACTTCAAAGCGGATTACATTCAGGTACTCTAGTGCATTGTGTAGCTATAATTTGGGTTACTCCTCCCTAAGGGGTAGATTTTCAGACCGCGCGAATAGGCGTACTTTTGCTGGCGCATCAGGCGCCAGCAAATGTACGCGGGATCGGCGCGCGCAAGGCTATGGATTCTGTATAGCCGGCGCGCGCCGAGCCGCGCAGCCTACCTCCGTTCCCTCCGAGGCCGCTCCGAAATTGGAGCGGCCTCAGAGGGAACTTTCTTTTGCCCTCCCCTCACCTTCCCCTCCCTTCCCCTACCTAACCCACCTGCCTGGCCCTGTCTAAACCCCATCCTTACCTTTGTCGGGGGATTTACGCCTCCCTCTGGGAGGCGTAAATCCCCGCACGCCAGCGGGCCACTAGCGCACCGGGACGCGACCTGGGGGCGGGTCCGGAGGGCGCGGCCACGCCCCCGGACCGCCCCGGGCCGTAACCACGCCCCGGACCCGCCCCCGAAACGCTCCCGACACGCCCCCAAAACGGCGCTGCGCTCGGTCCCGCCCCCGACACGCCCCCCTCCGAAAACCCCGGGACTTACGCGAGTCCTGGGGCTCTGCGCGCGCCTGTAGGCCTATGTAAAATAGGCTCACCGGCGCGCAGGGCCCTGCTCGCCTAAATCCGCCCGGATTTGGGCGGATTTAGGGGAGCAGGGCTCTTAAAATCCGCCCCTAAGTGTATCATTTTACCTGAAGACTGGAGGATAGCTAATGTAACCCCACTATTTATAAAGGGCTCCAGGGGTGATCCGGGAAACTACAGACCGGTTAGCCTGACGTCAGTGCCAGGAAAAATAGTGGAAAGTGTTCTAAGGATAAAAATCACAGAACATATAGAAAGACATGGTTTAATGAAACAAAGTCAGCATGGCTTTACCCAAGGCAAGTCTTGCCTCACAAATCTGCTTCACTTTTTTGAAGGAGTTAATAAACATGTGGATAAATGTGAACCGGTAGATGTAGTGTACTTGGATTTTCAGATGGCATTTGACAAAGTTCCTCATGAGAGACTTCTAGGAAAAGTAAAGTGTCATGGGATAGGTGGCGATTTCCTTTCGTGGATTACAAACTGGCTAAAAGACAGGAAACAGAGAGTAGGATTAAATGGACAATTTTCTCAGTGGAGGGGAGTGGGCAGTGGAGTACCTCAGGGATCTGTATTGAGACCCTTACTTTTCAATATATTTATAAATGATCTGGAAAGAAATACGACAAGTGAGGTAATCAAATTTGCAGATGATACAAAATTGTTCAGAGTAGTTAAATCACAAGCAGATTGTGATAAATTGCAGGAAGACCTTGTGAGACTGGAAAATTGGGCATCCAAATGGCAGATGAAATTTAATGTGGATAAGTGCAAGGTGATGCATATAGGGAAAAAGAACCCATACTATAGTTACACAATGTTAGGTTCCATATTAGCTGCTACCACCCAAGAAAGAGATGTAGGCGTCATAG